>NC_079162.1:40196155-40825001 GCF_947563725.1 Argiope bruennichi | reverse complement strand
AATTCTAGATTTTCTTAGAACACTTTTTTATGGGCTTCACAGCTCATTTTTATTCTTCATTTGCCTATTTTCTATACAATGAAAAAAATGAAATCAGTTTTTTTTATATATACATTGTATAATTCTAAGAAAAAAATATAATCTTGGAAAACAATACGCTGTCGACAGTTCGACGAATTTCATTTTCTCTAGAACTCATAGTGTACCATTCGTTGTTATAAAAGGGCAGAAGCAACTGATCACGTCTTGCGCAATAAGTGGCGACATTATGCTTTCTCTACACAACTCTGTCTAATCCATTGCGTAACCTTCATTTACATTTTGAAAATCATAGTTCTATTTCAGATAATTAAAATTGTATATAATTTTGCAATGACTGACAATTTGAATATTTTTTGACATCTTTAAGGGAAAAAAATCTCTTAGAAAATAACATGGAAACAATTTTTCAGTGAATTTGATTTTTTCTGCGTCTTAGTCTATGCCATAATTATCTATAACAGCACATTAGCAAATGAATTCATCATTAATTGTATAACAAATGAAAACATGGCAATCATTCCACAAAACCCATGACAGCACAATCTATAAATTTGACATTCCATTTCATGTAATTTTGTAAATTTTTTTTGTTATAATAGTTCCATGGAAAAATTTTAAGCTGTAACAATAACTCCTTTAAAAAAATCTGATAGAAAGCAATACGAAATCGGCCATTCAACGCGTGTCACTCCACTATAACTCAATTCACACCATTCAGCTCTAAAAACGCAGAAGCAAATGAACCCATTGACAATGGTACGAGAGTGACAACATGCCACTCGTTCCGCACAACTCTGTCTGATCCATCCAGAGTGCTCATAAAATTTACAGATGGAAGAATCAGTTGATATAACGTAAAGATAAAACTCGACAAGTTCCTTCTCTGCTTTTTTGTTCTCTTATAAATATCTGATATGAAAACTGTTATTTCCAGCTCTATCCCATTATAATTCCCCCGAGACCTGGGAGGGCAGATGCTCGATTTTTGCAATTGAAGCTCACTGAATTCTGTTCATCACATTGTCTCTGGAGAGGGGGGTGGGGGCCTGAAAGGAGCAGAGGGACCGTCAGAACGCCTATTGTTCGTTGAGGGACTGCCGGGGTGGTGAGGGATCTGTTAATCCAAAATAAATAATGGTCGTAGTTAAACGAAGGATGTTGAGGTAAGTAATTCAGAAAGCGTGCTGTAAAGCAAGCAGGCTTTGATTGCGCCGTTTTTATTTTGATGCTGTATCTGTGTGTATTTAATTGAATGGTGCCTGAAGACGAAGCTAAAATTCTTTTAACAGTTTAACTTTTCAGTTTTCTGTACCACATATTTATACCACCCCCTTTTAAATTTGTGTCTTTGTTGTGCGAAGAAAGAGAAAATATTATTATAAGAATTTGACTCTGAGATTTTTATGAATCTGGAAATTTGGCCCATGCGTCATTAACACTGCCAACTTATTAATCTATTATCTTTTATTAAATATTACTCTATTAACATTCAAATTTATTATTGATATTAACTCTTCCAACTTTTACTGAAATAAATCAGTTTGATTAATTCATCAGGGTGAGATTTTAAAGGAAAAAATAAATTTTACCTTATTTAAGTAAATCATATGTTATAAAAAATGTATTGCTTTTTTATTTATTTATTTATTTTTTTCATTTGAACTCTGTTTTTAAAATGCATTTTCCACAAATATTTTTATTTTTATTTCTGTTGCATTTGTTGTATTTAGCACTAATTTTTATACAACTTTCAAAATTATTCTATTAGAATTCCATTGCATCATCTAGATAGTAAAATTTGTACTCAAATAATTGAATAAATGACAAGATTGAACATGAAAGGTTGCGCATCAACGGGCTTTCGGTTTTCTGTCAGAAATGTCTTTATGCAAGAAAATTTCGAGGTTAAAACTACTAATAATAAGATCCTGTTGGCTCATAGCAGTAAAAAAAGATATTCCACATTTGAAAATAAGTAATCAAATAGAGACCAGAAAAATGAATATATCATAATGTAAATAAAAACCAACTAAATTTTTAATGCCTATTTAAACTTTCTCTCTATACATATAGCAATAAAATCTTTAATTAGTTAAATTGGCTCATTCCATAGATCTAGTGTTATACTCCACTCAACTAAGAAAATAAACATCTACTGCATTTATGAAATTAAAACAGTATGCTAGGTTGATATAAAACGCTTATCTACAGACCTTACAAAACATTATTACTATACTCAATAATAAACAAAAGATTAACTCGTACAAATGATTAATATTTTCTATCACAATAGGCTGAAATATGTTCTTTGTGTCTGATGTGGACTGATAAATGTAGGTCAAGCTATAAGATGACATGCAAGTAAACGGTCACTTTTTTGTTGGACAAAATTAACCATAATTAAAATGTAATATTTACAAAAGAAAACCGAAGCACAAAATAATAAGCAAAAAATAAAATAAATAATCATTAAGTTTCACTAGAATCGGGTTTAGAAATGAAGCATTGTAAAATTTGGATTGTCGCCCTATCTAACATTGGAATCGGAAGAAGTTAGTAATGGTTACAGTTTGAAATGTGAATTCATAAGAAATAATTTTATTCAAATAAAAGTGTTAAAAAGGATTTTTGATTATATCTAAATTCTGAAAAAAGATTTTTAAAAAATGTTCCCCTTTAATTGATAGTTACAAAAGTTTTCATGAATTGCATAGTTATGTAATTTCATAAAGAATGCAATATGTAAGTTAATTCATTCAAAATTCAAAAAAGGTAACAAGCGGTCGAACCGCTACAATATACTTTTACAGTACAATTGTACAAATTACAGTACAATTTACTTCATAGGTACAATAGAGTTTGGTATACAGATTTCTTTTCATCAGCGATTATGAAGTGAAAGAACAATAATTGCAGTTTACTATGAATACTTAAGCATAGTATGTGCATATAGGTAACGTATGTAATAGTAAAAGTGGGCAGTTACTTCATAATGGGAATTTCTTGCAAAGACTTTCCATACTGTTTTTACATGTTGTATGTGATTCTTTGAACTTTTCATCTCCGACTGCCTTCCATAAAATGTTATCAATATTCTCAGTATTTTCACATACTTCAATTATATGTGAAGAGGGGAAAACTGTATCACTGCATCTAATTTGTAAAATTAAAATCCGTTTGAAACTCTATATGCGTCCACGTTTTAAATTTTTTTTCTTTTTTGTAATAATGGAATTTCATAATTTATTTTTACTCTCTTCCTAGTATTCTTAGCTAGCACATTAGGAAAAGAGTGAAATTTTGTATATTATTTTGATTTTTTGAAATTTTGCATATTTATGCACTCTTGATGAAAATATACTTTTTTGATATTTCCGAAACTTAATCCCCGGTTAATCGAGTAAATTAATTAAATTTTTATTCCTTAGGCTATCTGGTAATGGATTTCAAAATTACATAATGTATATAATTAAATACTGAAAGGTAGAAAATAATTAAAGCAAAAAAAAAAATGTTTCTTAGCATCTAATAAAAGTCTGTTTTTAAAAACTGTGTTTATTAAATTTATTTTCTAGATTTTTGAAATAAGTCTTCATAGTTTAGTTATATTAGCATTTAAATTAGAAACATTACGAGGGCTATTTTGGCGTGAATCTTGAACTGTGATCGGATGACGACAAAAAACACCTGAATTGGTATACTCTTTCGTCAGACCCCTACACCACATTTCGTTCAAGCGAAAATGGAAAATTTAACACTTCCAGGTACGTATAAACTGAGATAGGATTCGGTTTTGAACCTAGTACTTCCGAAGCCGAGACCTTACCACTAGGCCATCATGACACCAAAAGGCCTTCACAAAGCATCCTGTTTATTTACAAATACCCTACTTTGTTACCTGGCCAAACATAGTCATATACTAGAATAAATGGTCAGGCTTTATCTTTCAGAAGGGTAAATCCCATTTTCTCCTTCTCTGTATTTGCTTGGTTTAGGGTACCAAAACCCCTCATCTCGTCGTCACTCTATACATTTCAATTTTAGACTCAACCAAAACAAAAAGTAATAAAAAAAAGTCAGACTTTCAAGGTTCATAATAGCTTATAATTAAACTCATCAGTCCAATTTTACTTTTATGGAAGTAGTTACCACATAATTCTTTACTTGTCATGATGATTAGGAATAAAAATTGTGATTCTGACATTATTTTTATTAATCAAATATTCACTTGTAAATGACACCACAACGGAATTTCTTTCGAATCGACATGGTGTATTCGGAATATAACAGAAAATTAAAATTAATCTTAATGGAGATGTTAATAGGTTTAGTTTACAAAATTTGAAAAGATATATGAGGTGAAAATGTAATGAATGATTTTTTTTTTTTATACTCAGGAACAACAATCAGGAAAAAAAAGTCTGACAGGGAGAAAGAACATTAACTTTTATTTTAGTAATATTTTATAGTCAAGATGAAGTCATCAACTGGCAAATAACTCGGGTTCACTATAAAAAATTACAGAAAATAAAATCTGAGGATAAAATTATACGCCAAAATTTATTCACCTAACTTAAGTCGCCATATTCACATGCAGGCAGCAGATAAACCTTTTGGAGAATTTCACTCAAAATTTGGCACTAAAATGCAATTTAAGAGTCAAGGCCAACATCAAATTTAATGTAACTCATTCCGCTTCTGAGCGATTGTGTTCTCAGACATAAAGATGAACATAATTTTACAAATGGTTTTTCGAATTCAAGGAGATCAAAAACATGGAGATTCGTCAAAATCTTCGAATTGCTTGACGATTTTAATTTTCCCTTTGTTACTAACGTCTTTTTATTTTTCTATACGAAAAGAAAAATTCCTATTGAGATATGAAAAGATGGGAAGCCTACCTCATAAGACTTACTTTCAGGTAACTGAACATATAATGCTGTAGCGTAAGTACATGTTGATTCTGAACATGCATGTCAAATTGTTATTGTACTTTCTGTTATATATGCCAATGCTGCATGTTGCTACTGGAGACTGCTGCGCTCTAGTGGCAGAGCCTCAGCAAGGTTAGATGAGAAGTTGATTATTTAGCTACTCCTACGGTTCTTCCCCACCTCCTTATTTTCGTACACACACACACACACACACACACAAAAAAAAAAAAAAAAAAAAATCCTGTCTAGGTATGAAAGCATGGAGAGCCTTTCTCACAAGACACATTTTAAGGTAACTGAACATATAGCACTGTAATGTAAATAAATGTTAATTTTAAACATAATGTCAAATTGCTGTAGTACTTCCTGTTATATACAGTGGCTCCCAAAATTGAGTATACACTATGCTATTCTTTAATTTTATTCTTTTTAATCTTAACATTCCTATTTATGGCTAATATTTATAAGAATGACAAAATATACATTAACAAAAGTATTAGGCTAAAAAACAAAACGGAGGAATCAATAATATTTTTATTACAGTAATTTTTATGTCAAAGTTGTAAATTCCAAACTCACAAAATTGAGTATACACCTTATAAAATATGCGATTTGACTACCATTATTTTTTTTTCAAGTGAATAAGTAAAATAATTTTGTTACTTTAATTGACAGTCATTAATTTCCAAGCGAAAACAAACGTTTTGGTTATCATAATGAGCTCCAGAAATGAAACAAATGTTGAAATTTGGAAACTTGTTATTCAATTGTCTGAAGATGGTACATATCTACGAGAAATTTCAAGGAAAATTCAACGCAGTCACGGATGCGTTCAAAAAATTATCCAGAAGTATAAAATGTATGGACAAATTACTAATAAACTTGGAAGAGGAAGAAAAGAAATCCTCAGTGAAACGACCAAGTGAAGAGTTATTCGAAAAGTTACAAACAATCCTAAGGTGAGTGCTACAAAAATTGCTACATCTACTTTAAGAACAATTGGAAAGTGTGTTTCTGCAAAAACAATTCGAATAGTAATCCAAAAAGCAAATTATAATGGTCGCGTAGCCAGAACAAAACCCTTCATTTCCAAAGTAAATCGAGAGAAAAGAATTTCATTTGCTAAAAGTCATATTTCAAAGCCCCTTGACTTTTGGAATCAAGTAATATTCAGTGACGAAAGTAACTTCAATATTTTTGGTAGTGATGGTCGATGTTATGTTTGGAGAAAGCCCAATTCTGAACTTTTTCCTAAAAACACCAATCCTTCTGTCAAGCATGGAGGTAGTTCACTTCTTGTATGGGGCTGTATGTCTGCAAAAGGAGTGGGAAATTTAGTTTTCATTGATGGAATGATGGACAAAATTAAATATTTGGATATGTTGAAGAGCATTTTAAAACAAAGTGCCCAGAATTTGGGTTTAGGGTCAAGTTTTCTGTTTCAACAAAATAATGACCCAAAACATGCATCTAAAATAGTTAAGTTATGGTTGTCGTATAATTGTAAAGTGCAATTGCACACCCCTCCTCAATCTCGAGATCTCAATGTGATTGAAAGTTTGTGGGCATAATTAGGAAAATCAGTTCAAAAACACGATATTAGGGGCAAGGAACACTTAAAAAGAGTATTACAAGAAGAATGGTCGAAAATATCCGGCGAAAAAACTCAAACTCTTGTCAACTCAATGCCACGCCGTTTACAAGCTGTTCTAAATGCAAATGGATATGCAACAAAATATTAATTTATCTTTTTCTCTTTTTGTTGACAGATTTTGCTAGATGTATACTCAATTTTGTGACTTTGGAATTTGCAACTTTGACATAAAAATTACTGTAATAAAAATATTATTGATTCCTCCGTTTTGTTTTTTAGCCTAATACGTTTGTTAATGTATATTTTGTCGTTCTTATAAATATTAGCCATAAATAGGGATGTTAAGGTCAAAAAGAATAAAATTAAAGAAGAAAGAGTATAGTGTATACTCAATTTTGGGAGCCACTGTGTATATATATATATATATATATATATATATATATATATATATATATATATATATATATATATATATATGCGCACCCATGTTGCGTTTTGTTGTTAGAGACTGCTGTACCCTAGTGGCACAGTTTCAACAAGGGTGAAAGTAACTTGATAAAGACTTAATTCCTTTGTATACATACTCGCGATCATGGGTTTTCGTTAAATTCATGAAAGTGAAACGCCTCTTTAGAGCTGTGCTGTAAAAGTCTGGAATGAGAGACCATAATATGATCATTGTTCAAAACTACGCGATTCGTCGCAAAAAAGCTATTCTATAGCTTCAAAATGATAAATTTGTAGCAATATTTAATTATTTCTGGACTTTTTGAATACTCCAGTTCTATTAAATTATATATTTAGTAACCAGATAAAAACAGAATTTCAAAATAATGAGCTGAATGTTAACGAATTTCTGCTATTATTCTTGAGTACCCTTAAAACTGTCAAAATTCCTTTATTAATTTTTGTTTCAAAATATTAGTTTCATTTATTATTTAAAATATTAGTTTCATTTATCATTTAAAATATTAGTTCAAAATTTCAGTTACATTAACGTGTCGTTTTGAAGCAATACGAGGGTTCTAACCTCATAATTTTGAGCCACGGTTTGGCAACGAGGACATCGCCGCGTCAGAAACTCTCTCTGCGGATATTTAGGGGGCCGCAGTGGCCTGGTGGTAAGGTCTCGGCTTCCGAAATGGAGGGTTTCAGGTTCGAGATCCGATTCCACCGAAGAACCCTCGTGTAAGCGGGTCTGGTGGACGCTAAACGTCCTGGCCAAACGTCATCCCGCTGGTGTGGCGTGGTGTGGAGAGGGGGTGCCAGCTCAGGCGACCGCGGTTCAAAATTACGAGGTCCGTCCCAAAATAGCCCTAGTGTTGCTTTAAAATAGGACGTTAATATAACTAAACTAAATAAAACTGCGGATATTTAGAGGGGACTTTAAATTTCTGCCCCTCTCTTACGTTTGATCCTTGTCGCCTGATTTAACGTCTCTCAGGTCCACAAGTACGGCAGATCTTTCAATAAATCGGGTTTTGAACCAAAACTTTATCAGAAAGCGCTCCAGCCAAAAAGATAGAAGTCGCATCCTACTTTTTTGAAAAACGTAGAGTCGTTTTTATTTTGTTCTGAATTATTCGGGCATGCATGAAAAATTAAAAAGTTGATTGGAAATTTTAAACAGTTTAAGGTTTTATAGTGATAAGAAACAAAAATATTCAAAATGCCTAAATGATAGAAATTTCATACTTGAAAGCCAATTAGAAACTAAACATTTTATTCTTAAAACAGAAATATAAATTAACTATATGTACCTCTTAAAGTAATTCATTTTCTTTATACGTGCGAAATATTGGTAAAATTTCTAACCAAAGAATAATCCGAAATGGACTTATAATCACTGAAATCCAAACTGAATTTATTTATAAATCGAGTATAATCACTGATTCAAAAAGAGGAGACTAAATCGACATCTTTTCTGATAAAATATAATAGGAAACAACAGTCAGTGGTACTTGTATTTCCCAACAACTTTATCTAGGAACCTAAAAGTGTTACAAGCAAGCAGTGGCATAGAGTCCGGGGCAGTAGCAAGGGAATATAAATGCCATGGGGTCTCATCTTAGGGGACATTAAAGAAACAAAGTTTTAGTATGTCATTCTTTTTTTATATATATAAAAATAATATGAGGAAAAGGCGAAAAAAAAAAGAATTCTAATCCCCAAGCGCTATTAGCACCTGGAAAGCCACTAATAACGACTAAAGAGGGGAGAGGATCATTTTATTTCTGGTTTTACCTACCCTCGCTACGACTTTTCGAGATTTTTGCGCCAAATCCATTTAGTTGACCGTTTAACGATCTGTACATTTGCATGTATGTAAAAGTGATAACTAAAAAGCACTAGAACTTAAGTAACTGAAATATCGAGTATTATCTTTTAACTAAAATTTTAGTTCTGTATCAAATTTTGATTTTATTTGGTCGAAAAAAGGCTCCAAATGCACAATCGGATTACTTTACTACTAAGCACAAAATACTCGCATGCGAGGCACTGAAAATAAAAATCTTAGCATTCGTGGTGTTCAATGAGTTGCCCAAGGATCCCAGTTTTACTGCATGAGTGTGGGGGGAATAACACCATTAATGTTTTAATTCACTTATTATTAAAGAATCACTTTCAACTTGCACGAATTCTATCTCGTTACGCTGTTATTAACTAAAGATAGAGATGATTGCAAGTTCGTTCAAATAAAGAGATTTTTGAAAAAACAAGTGTACAGGTGGATTCAAAAGTCCGTAGACAAACTGCAAAGCTTGGGCAAGTACACAGAAACAGGTGATTTTTATAACAGATTATGAGATCATAAATCCGAACGGCGAACGCTACAAGGTGTTCTTTGCCAGTGAATTAAATAAAAGAAAAGGATACGCTAAATAAATTGTATAATCCAAGTTTAATGGAATACAAATTCACAACACTGTTGAATGAGATATCAACATTACAAATCATACACAATGTGACAGATATAACGTCAAGCAGGATGTAGTATCTACTACGAATTTCTGAGTAATAAAAATTTCAAAGGATTTGATTTCCGATGCTATATAATTAACATGTTGTGAGTCATGGAACTGTGTTGTTGCACCACTGTAAATTTGTTATTTAAAATTTTTTTCTGTAATCTATTTTCTATCAAAAGAAAAGGATACATTAGATAAGTTGTACACACCAATTTTAATGGAATACAAATCCATAACAGCACAACACTGTTGCATGAGCTAACAACATGCAACAGTGTTGTGCTGCTATGATACGCACGTCATACGCAGTATGAAAAATTGGTAATGGCTACTTGACATTGTATATAGATATAATGTTAAGTAGAATGCAATATCCATTGCCAATTTTTGAGAAATTAAAATAAGTTTTCAAAGGACTTGACTTCCAAAGCTATACAAACTAACATGTTGTGAGTCATAGAACTGCTGTTGTACCACTATGATCTTGGTATTTAAATTTTTTTTTCTGTTAAAACTGTTTTGTACACTTTATCTGGTGTGCCCGTTTCTTTTACTTCATTTTCAGACAAAGATTATCTTTCTAAAAACGACTTTTTTTTTTATGTCTGACATGTTCTCAAAGTTTGTTTCATGATTTTAGATTCATCTGAAGGACTTGAACTACATATATTTATATAACGAGTTAACTTACGATAACTGCCAACTATCGCTGTCAGCAAGAATCATTACATTTCTTCTTTTCTCAAAGTGTCGAATTGAAGTTCTGACAGAGGGATACATCGTTTCTTTCCATTCGATAAACATGGTCTTCCTAAATTCTTCTTCAAGTTCATTTTTAATTTTTTTTAAACAACAAAGTGACTTCTTTCGCTATTAAATGATAAGCATCTGATCGGCCAAAATCCTCCAGACCATCGCTACAGATTTAATCCTTTGCTTTTCAATTTAATTCTGAAAAAGTTTGCAATAAAACTCTGATGTTCTTACACAGATTGCAATAACAATAAAATGTCGAATTGAGATATGTTATCAAACAGGAGGTTAAATAAATTCGTAGTTCAAAGATTTATCATTTCATGTCCGATCCAAATTTCCTCTTTTTCGATTATCCTTTCAGAATGGTTTCGAATACGATTAAGAATGATGGCGAATTAGAAACCCGATTCCATTGAGAATCCACAACATATGTGGGCTTGAGACATGTAAAATCTGTTTTTTTAGGTCAAATACATCCATGTTGGTGTGGTGTCTATCGAAAGGTTGTCATTGAACGTCACGTATATTGTCGCCATTGAAAGATGCGTCCCTAACAAGTCCTCTTGAAATTTCAAAATCAATTGAATCTGATAATTCTGCACATTTATTCAAATCCTTCTTTGTCCTCTCATAAATTCTCTTTGTCAATATTTTAGCTCCCTTTTAAGTGCCGGCGCATATTTAAAAATTTACTTCATGAAGCACACAAATTTGACTGCGTAACAATTTCACACCATTTTGTGATGTTTTGAGTGTAATATTAACAACATCTGCTCCTCCCCAAATGAAAATGAATCCCCATTCCTCGATGCCAACGAAAATTGGAGCCTGCACCTATTTAAGAGGGAATTGTAAGCAGAAATCGCGTATTAAGTTGAAAATGGACGAAAACAAAGGGAATTTAAACCCCTAGACTGAAACACATAGCATAACAGTGTTATGCTAAAAAGTATAATTTATTTTATCATTTGCGTTTTTATAATAATACTAGCTGGTACCTGGCGCGTTGCTGACACAGAAGAAATACTTTTGGAAATATCATTTGAAATAACTATCTTGTTTAATTAAGGCCGGGATAGCCTGATTGGTAGGGCGTTGGACTCGCATCCCTTTGGTTCTGATTTCGAACCCCGCCGGCTCCCCGAAGACTCCCCGTGTGTGTGGTGGCTGACGCACGTATAAATCACGTAATGATACACTGTCACGCATGAGTGTGTATGTGTCATCTTCATTTGAGCTAGAAGTCAGACTTCTGTCGTCGGGTGCTCAGGGGTCTATACCCTCAGAAGCTCCTGCGAAAAAAACCTGACTTAAAATAGTCACATGACAACGACAACATCTTGTTTGATTGGAAATGATAGAAAGAATATTTATATTCTTGTCGACAGTAAATACATTCTTTGAAATTGAATGACATATAAAGGAGAAGTATAAATAAAATTTATTCTGTTTCTTGACTTTATTATTCATGTTCTTTAGAGTAGATAATTTATATCCCTTATATAAAAATGAATTTTGGTTCGTTACTTTTCATGCGCTGCTGTATCGTCGTTCATCCGATTGCATACCGATTCGATAGATATATAGATATCGGAAATAACGCATTACGCCTAGAACCTTCGCGCAAGTGCAAGCAATAGGTTGACCAAGTTTCATCGTAATCAGATGAACAATACGGCAATGCATAAAATACGAACGAAGAAAAATTCATTTTTATATATTAGACTTCATCGTGATTTTTAAATCAAGTTTACAGATCATAAAATTTCACCAATATAGCACAATATGCTAGATGCTTCCATTAAATTTGAAAAAAAGAACGTAAAAAAAATCTCGAGTCATTTTTTAAACTTCAATTTATTAATTTCTTTAATGAAATGTTTCACTGTAAAAGCCTAATTTACGATTAAAAAGACCTGAGCATTTCAGTGGTAAATAAATGATACAAATCTAGTTCATGAATTACTGTATAGCAAATTTTGAAAAAGTTATTAAAGAAAAAAACTTTAGATTTTTAAATTGGTGTATTAATACTTTTAGTGCGTTAATATGCTCCGAGGTTTCCGAGAAAAACTTTAACAGTTTGATCGATTTTTAATTAATCTAAAATCTTGAAAACACCTTTCTCAAATAACACTTACTACATAAGTAACTAACTACATGACCAATTTGGTAGCTCTAAATCCTATGGTCTGCACTCCAGATCATTCGGACTGACCTTGTATGAAGCAATTTACCGATAGTAAGCCAGCCCAAAGATATTATTATACATATTTAAAGTAAACTTAGCCTGATTTTTTTTTCAATTTTCGTCACGACAAACCGCAATTTTTCAGACTCTTGTGGATATTTCTGATTATGGCATTTGATTTTTTTTTTTTTTTTTGAATGATTGCACCGAATTTGAACAGACCGTAGACAATTAAATCTATTATGAATAAGTGATATTCTATAAAGAAATGTTAGTTAAGTGTTTGTCTGAAATACCTAATACAAATATCTACATAATCTTAATAAATATATCTACGTAATCTAAACACAAATATCTACATAATCTAAAACATCGATCAATATATCACATATATATTTCATTTTATCTTAAACACCCAAAAACATCAGCTAGTTTAGTTCAATTTTTTAGAAGCTGCCCTCAGAAGGATCTCGTTAGATGTCCAAGGTGGCACCTTTGCTAACATGTCCTCCAAATACCTTCATGATATAAGTGGTAGGATGTTTGACCTCTATTGATTTAACATGCGGATTTTTTGGTAAATCGGACGCAAATTCCTTTACTACCATCGCGATCCTTGTATCTATTAATCGAATCTTTTAGATATTTATTAGAATCATAAAGATATTTATTTCTGAAGAAACACTAAGCAGTAAATCCAATGTAAAAATCAGAATGGATCTACAGAGATTTAGCGTCATAACTTTCAAATCAACCAGAATTTTATTTTTTAGGAACAATGTTCTGAGATTATCTGAACAGATTAGAGTACACGATTTCTTACTTTTTTTTACGATTATGGATTCATATAACTTGGAATTTAATCAGAAGTATCTTATTTCCTTAGAAAATTGAATTTTTTTTTATGTTAGATTTATAGTAATGTCCTAGTGAAAGTAAATTAGTGAATAAATAGAACAGTTATGATAAAAGATTCGAGTAGATAAATTTTTTTCCAAAGCCTTTGACAAAGATATAAAAGGATTTATCTATTGATCGTTATCTATCATATGTAATGTGAATAGCTATGTATACAATGCAAAACTGATATTTTAAAGCAAAAGTATAATTTCAACAGAAGCTATGAAAATCTTTTAAGCATTTTTAACCCTCTGACAGGAATATAGCCATTATGACCGCTAAAATTCATGTTCATGTTAAATAAATGGCTATTCAAAGCATGCTCCAATTCTAAGGCTGAAAAGGTATATAACTCTTTACATTCTGGAGACACATCATTAAAGCTTTAAATGATTCAAAGGAATATATAAAAATACATAAAAAATTCAACTCTGAACTTAATTACAAAATTAAAATTCATCATTCAAAAGCTTTAGTTGCTTAATAATTGTTTCTTTATTAAAAATTTTAATATTGAATTAGAAAATTTCATAAGCAAAATAATTCATTAATCATTAATTAAAATATTTAAAATATATAAAAAAAATGGGAAAAATGGTAGTGATGCAAATATATTAATAAATAAATATTAAATTCAAATTAGTAGAATAAAGCTTAAAATGTCAATGGTTCAAATACGCATTATTGAGCAGTGCAGGATTAAAAGGAACACAAATTGCCTGTCAAATACTAACAATATAATTGTGCACCAAACACGAAAATTTAAAAGATTCAAGCAAATGCATCATTCACAAACACCTATTAACTTTTTTTGCAATTAAATTTCTGCAGATTCGGAAATTGCACCATTTTCAATTACAAAAGCTTTTAATTAAAGCTTAAATGACAAATATTCCACCATATCGAACGTAAAAGATTTGAACCGTAAACATCAATCTGGCGCTTACAATAATTCCTTTAAAAGTTCGGACTATGTCCTGATTGCATCTATTAATTTAGCTGACGTCGTGGTTAATCTGGACAACTTTGTGCGTGCCATCGCTTTTGCCAAAACCCATTAGCGATGAGTGGCTATAGCCGATGAAAATAGACACCCTCCACTGCCGCTGATGCTTTTAACTGCTTAATTGTAGGACCATTTTCAAAAGAGGAGTAGACGCCACGAGGGAAATCACTGGACGCAGGCTGGTAACGCTAAGCTTCTTATACAATGGCCGTGTGCTTCGTTTAAAGGCACCTTAATTCCCGTACAAAAGATCAACAACTCAACTATTATCAATGGCTCCCAACTTCAACTTATTTCTGTGCTGTAAATCGCTTTTCCCTTTTAGACCACAGTTAGAGTAACCTGATGCCTCTCTTCTGACACCCAACCTCAGTTCCCGTCCTCAAGTGAATGGAAGGATTTACTTTCGCTTCGAAACTAATATAATGCTGTTTTATCCGCTGCATTCCGGCATTCACCATTTTCCGAGTGGATGGCTTTTTCATTTATTTATTTATTTATCTATTTGTGCTTTTCTTTCGGCTGACTCGGAATTCTCGAAGTTATTCAGTAAAGACAAGACATTTTCTTCGTTTGGTGGATACTTTAGTGGTCAATAAACCAATTAATAAACTTGCATTTTTGTTGGGTAATTCTCAGTGGGGGAAGTAATTTGAAGTTGCGAGTTCTTTTGTTCTTTGAAAGACATGAATTTCAGTATGCTTTTGTTTCAAAAATAAAAATTGCCATCTTCGGGACATTCTGTGGACAAATAAATTTGTCAAGGTGAATTAGCTTTTAGCACTGGGTGGATGTTCAGTTGGAGATAGATGATATTGTGCGCCAAAGGTAGACTGACTTAATATTTCAGTAAAGTTGAGAGTAATGTAAATTATAATTATAATAACATTGTTTGAGTAAGCTAAAAGTGAATAAGGTTATTTTACCCATCTAGTTCCAACAGCTGAGTATCTAATTATTTTCTAAATGAATAAGCGTATTGATTTTATATGCCTATTTGTGTTTTTGTTCTTTAATGCTTCAAAATAAAAATTCACTGAAAACGAAGGTGGATGCTCCTTAATTAATAAACCAACTGATACACTTGCAAATTTTGGATTTTCGCATGAATTATTAGTTCTCGATGGATATTTCAGAATATATTATTTCTCTTAAGAAGAAACATTTTTTTCCTTGTACTTTCCGCGGTCACCAATGAACTAATTTATCAGCTTACAATTTTTGTCCCTTTGAGTTTTGTCTCTTTTAACTTTGAATATATGTTCAGTCTGAGATGAAATGAGGCAATAAAGAGCAGTATGAAAGGAAATATTGCATTGTAGTTTTATTCATTTAACAGATCAGTTTTCTATCTAACTGGAGACCAATATATTTTGAGAATATGTTGCCGTTTTCGTTCAAATACGATTACACGTTACAAATGAAATGTTAATAGATTTTTCATAATTTTAATATCGAATTGCAATGAAATGGGTCATAATTCTAGTATACAAAATTGTATAATTCAAAACATGAGTGATAAACCCGAAAATCTATTTTATAACTGTGCAATTTCAATATCATTTACAAAAGAAACATTTAAAGACAGGAACGAAATAATTTGCTGAAGCAACGATCGAAAATTTTACCTATTACAATAGTTATATTTATTTGCATTTTTAAACAGTTAGCTAATTTGGAATAGTACTGGAAGGAATGTCTTTTCACTTACCTACAGATAATCGTTTTCACGACGTCTGAGCTCCTTGCATCCTCAGCGAATGAAGTTCCAGATTTCGATATTTCAAGGTGTACACATGAGAATTAGAACACCGTTTTCCACATGTAAAATGTCATCGTGTGTAAAGATACATAGATGGAACATTTGTGAAATGAGTTAAAATGTTTTGCTTTTGGTACTTTGTTTTTGTCCTTAAGGTTGTTGCCACATTTTTTTTTTTTTGTCATTCATATACCTGGAGTTTTCGAGTTTTAAATCTCTTTCCAATGTCAATCATTAATTGAAGTTGAAGAATGTTGTACTGGCTTTAATTAGCTAATTAAAGCCATTATGTTATTTGGACAAAACAACAGACATGAAGGTCATTCCCGCTCAATCCATTCATTGTTTTTTAATACAGTAATCAATTAGCAATGTGGCAAGTGTTGCCATTAAGAGTTTCTGAAATTTTTCCCAGTGACCTTAAAGGCTCGATTTTAATTAATTTCTCACTTTAAGAACTCATGTTTTGAAGGACATATATCTTCAATTTCATTCTTATACATTGATTATATAAGAATGAAACTGAATATATATACATTGTGGTTAGAATCTCGTATATCGCAAAGTTATTTCATGAGCATCCTGTATAGTAGATTTTGCTAAAGATGCAGCACTGTTTCTTAACTTAGAATATCATGGTTGAAGTCATAATTTTTTTTTTGGGGGGGGGGGGAGTAGAAATCTTTAACAGCTTATTAGCACGTTTGCCTGCCATCATTTACACTTGTGATTCGGATCCTCAATCTAATTAATAACCAGTTCTTTTCTATCTCTTAATTGTAGTAGAGGAAAAGAAATCTAATTAGACAATAGATGTGAATCACTGGTGAGTCACGCGACAGCATCAGTATGCGCAGATCTAACAATATTTGAAATATTAAAAATTCAAATAAGAACTGATGTAAAAGAATAGGAGAAAAGAAAAGAAAATTGTATCGTTCAATAAAGATATAAAAATTTTAGTAAGTTTATAATCATATTATCTAAAGACAATTAGAAAAAAAAAATATTACTGACTAGCCACTTTCATAAATCAGCGTGCTCTCCCATTTTATTAGTTACTGCAATTCAGTTGCATGATAATAATTTGAAACATGCACGTGGTTTGAAATAGTTCCTATTGATTGCATATTATTTTATTTTTAAAATTCAGAGTTAAAAGAATCGGAAGAAGTAATTACCGATTTAAATTTCCAGAATAATAAACTACTATGATGAAAAAGATGTTAGATAAAACTGAAGCTTTGGAAAAAAAGGACTATCATAAACACAGTAAAATGTTTAAATAAAGCAATTTTTAGTTGATCTTTTTAGATGAAATAGTTAGTAGCAAAATCAAAAATAAATGTACAAATGCAATCAGAATGAAATGGATCACCTGTTTCAATCTAGATGTATTTGAATCAAGATTGAAATGTTATTTTTTTTAGATTGAAAATTCGATGAAATTATATCGTTTTTCTTTTTGAAGTATAGACAAATCTGCTCAAATTTCAAATTTCTTTATCTGTAGGTAAAGTGAATCTAATGTTGATAGAAATGTAAATGAATTATTCATTTACAATTCTTCCGAGAGTCATTTCTTAGTTATAAGCTACCAAATATTGATTTGAAATACTTGCTACAATATTGAAAGAATTGGAAACGCATCTTAATTGTACGTAAAAATGTCATAAAAATAAATGAAAGAAATTTTTTAAATAAAAGAAAATTATAATCTTTATAAATCGAGAAATCATTAGACAAGATAAAAAATGATTTAGTACTTTAAGAAAACTATAACTAATTTATACATTATTAAAATAAAACATTTCCGTGAGTAAAAGACTACTTAAAAGCTTCTTTAATTTAATGTTTCATTATCTGCTCCTCTCTATTTGTAATATTTCCATTGAGTGCCTTGCAAGATTGTTTCGGTATATACCAGTTGAAAGAAGATTAAAAATTAAATAACATCCTGCAAAGTTGAGTAGCTTTAATGTCTGCCTAAAAGCTATTTTAACGTAAAATGCGTTACGAATGTTTGAAAGAGAATTTCTAGAGAGAGAACACGAAGTGGATAGCGGATAGTATCTCAATTAATATTAAATATCAAAAACAGAAAAAGAAGGGAAAGACAACATCAAAACCCCTTACTCCACACATACTTATGCTATTAATCAAAGAGAGTCGCGGCGGCATAGAGATAAGGTCTTAGCCTCGAAAACGCAGGGTTTCAGGTTCAAGATTCGATTTCGCCGAAGGATCGTCGTATAAGCGGGTTTGGTGTATGCCTGAATCCCAGAGCATAGATCAAACTTCCCTCCGTTGATAGAAATATATTTTTAAAAAATTGGCGTAAAGTCTATATACGAAATTCCAACTGTCTAGGTCAAAGCCATTTTGAGTGATCGAGTTCACAGACAGACAGGCATAAATTGAGTTTGAGTTGAGTTTGTTCGTGTTTTTTTCTGGCGCAAAAGTCACCTTTGACTATGCTGCTCCAACATAAATCGAAGGACGAGCTTTTTGGATTAAGGGAAGTCTGAAGCATGTCAAAATCTCGAGTTCGAATTTTTTGACGATTAGAATACTTTCTCTTCGTATACGAGAAAGTAAGAACCGTAGTTTATGTAGTTCAAGACAGTGAAGCTATAAATGTTCAAGAATTTAGTTTGATAATAAACTGAAATATCAGTGCACTTTATGTGATACAAAATAATACTGTTATTAATACTTTTAAAAAAGGTCTTTGAAAGAAATTGATGTTATTCTTGAATCTAAATTCTTTTATTAACCGCCATAAATGTCCAAATGTGGGATCGCTTTCAGAAAAGCATGTAAGACGTGGAATAATTTTAAACAGATGTATCGCAATCAGTGCTTTTGGTTTTAACCCTTTAAAGGGCCATTTTTTTCTAGTCATATTATGTTAAAGTATTTTTATAGGCTTGAAATTAGAATAAGAAAAGGGATTCGTTTAGCTTATTAGATAAATTTAATTTGATTAATTAATTAATTTGGTTAATTAATAATTAAGTAACAAATCAAGACATAGCATTTTGTCTGAGATAAAGAACTGGAGCATCTAATTTTCTGACTTACTAAAAAAATGTGTCAGAACTTATGCCAACCTACATAATTTCATGCAAAGATTGATAAATTTGGTGGGAAGCATACTTCTCACGGCCCTAGAAAGGGTTAAATTACTTTAAAACTCCCTCTAAAAATGAAACACAATTGGTGGTAGTTGTAAAGAGTAATTATAATAACAACTAATGTAGTGAAAAGAAAAAAAAAAGATTATTTTCCAAAGAAAAGAAATTTACCCATGAAACAAAGATACATGTTATTTTAGCATATCCGAAATATACAAACAGGAAGTTTTGTAATCCTCAAAAAATTCGAATTCGAGATTTTGATGAATCCATGTTTCAGACCTGCCTGAGTCCTCCCTCCCTTGCCCCAAATATAGGAATTAAGTCTGCCTGTCTGTGACCACAATAACTAAAAAGCCCTTTGAAATAGACAGATGAAAATTGGTTTGTAGCCGTTATACCTAATTCATAAATTTTCCTCAAATATTGAAAGAAATCCATTCAAATTCAGTTTGTCAGTTTGCCCAAAAGCAACAGAATACGGTAACTTCAAAACGCAAAGAACCAGATAAATAAAATTTGATTCACAGTTTGAGTATCTAAAGTGTAGATCTGCCTTGAATTTTGAAACAAATCCAACCAAGAATTGAGCAGCTGTCGGTCTGTATATTTGAATGCATCTGAATGCGATAACCCAAAAAATGCCACGACTTAAATAATCGAAACGTCGTATATTACCTTTGAACTAAAATTGTAGTTCGGTATCGCATTTTTGTTTTAATCAGTCTACAAAAAGGCTTCAAAATGCATACTCGAGTTTCTTCACTTTACTACTAAGCACTGCTCGTATGTGCGGCAGTGAAAATAAAAATCTGAGTATGCGTGGCTTTCAGTGCGTTGTCCACCTGAATTTGAATGCGTGACGGAGGGAGGGGTCTTTTCATATTTCAATTCAGTTATTATTAAAAAGCCCCTTTCAGCTTGCATGAATTCTATCTCGGAACGAATTTTTAACTGTGATCGAATAAGGAGAGTGACAACCTTTCGCCAAATTTTCGCTCTATAAAAGTGGGAGGGTGCTCTGCATAAGATTTGATACGCGTTATAATCATACACATGGTTCGACTTAAATGAAAACGTGTTAAATACCATAATCTTATAACCAATTCACAGCGTCCTTTGAAGATAATGATATTAGTTTAAGAGCAGTGCAATATGGTTACTGGCTGCAGTTTAAATTTGCTAAAGAAGGAAAGCTACTGCCTGTATTATAGGTTCTATAGTATAAGATACTTTTGGTTTGTTTGTTTGACCAAAGATTAGGACATTTAAAATAAGAATTCAGTTTCGTATTGTAATAAAACTGTTTTCAGGATTATATTTCAAATACTGTGCTAATTACGGATTTATCATTTATTCTTAGATGTTCTGTTTCTCGAAGTGCTAAAGGCACGTGTGATGTAAATGATTAGATTTGAAATCTCAAGCTTAAAAATTTAGCTCTTCAAAATATTTTGTGTGACTAAACATCTTTTTATAGTAAACAGTTAAATAATTTTTTTGCTACAATCAATGACTATTCTTTTAGTCTGATGCTACAATATTATTTTAGAAACGAAAGGAAACGGTTGATGGAGAATTTTTTTGAAATATCAAGCAAATTTTTCTACTTTAAATATTTATTAAATATTTGTGTAAACGATTATTCTGTGAGGATATGTAAACATGTATTTTAGAATTTTGGTGCACTTTTTAACAAAGTTTTATTTTTTATGTGCGATCACCAGTGCCTGTCACGATACTAATGGAATAATTTTCTTACAAATGAGCATGTATTATGTTTCTTTCAAAAATTATTCACAATTCAAATCGCAGCAATATGAAGAAGAGCCACGTCGGTCACTTTGTAAAGCATATGACCGACAGCGCTTAGTGACAGCTATGCACACCGATCAGTCGGCTACTTTACTGGTTACCTATGACTCCCACGGAGCAACTTAAATGTCTGTCACTGGTGATCCTCATGGCGATCAATGTGTTAATATAAAGCCATGACATTATAAAATCCATCTAAAGCAGGTGTCAATGAAATGAATCCAACCTTTCCATTCAAAAAATGACCGACTGATCCAGGTGATTTGCATAATAGAGAATATTTTTCTTTACACAGTTGTGGCGGAATAGCCGTTCGATTTCAATGGCGATTCTTTTAGTTTGATTCCACAGTATTACTTTAGAAAAAAATGGAAATAGATGAAGGGAAATTCCTTTAAACTGTAAAGCAATTAAATTTTCCATCCTGAATTTCTAAAAAATATAAATATTTGTGTAAATATTGTGCATAGAAGATATTCTCGAAGAAGAAATTACATTGATAGCACAAAGGAGAGTCGGTATTTGTTAAAGAAACAAATTTGTTTTGTGAAATCAAGTTGCTTATCGTTACGTGGTGAAATGATTTTATCTTTTAAATAAAATGCATGCCATTATAAAATCCATTTAAACGAAGAGCCCATGAAGGGAATCCAACCCTTCCAGTCTCAAAATGACTGCATGCCATTGGTTTTCTTAAATAAAAAATCAAAGCAGCTTTCCAGGTGAGTTACATAAGAAAGGCTGTTTTTGTTTACAAAGCTGACGGAATAAACGTTCAGTTATGGATTCTTTTGCTAATGAAGTGGGGCTCTTGGCTGAGAATCGGTTTTCAATTAGATGGGCCTCCTCCAAGATCTAATTAAAGGCAAGAAGTGACGAGCGACCGATCGGAGCGATCAGGCGCACGCAGTGATTGGGCGTTAAGGAGCAAAAGCTTCGAAAAACCCTTCGGCTTCGAGGTGATTGAAGTGAAAAGATGGGCATTTTCAATGAGGCGGCCTCCGCGTAATGCGTCTCCAAACATGTCAGCCGGAATTTGGAGCGTGTTATCGCCATCCACGTGTAATCCCGCACCGTCTGAATAGGGGCGGCGATCCCAGGAGAGCCGCCCGCCGAACTGATGCGGCGTGAAATTTCCTAATCTGCGCCAGATCTGGAGTCTGATGGGATCCTCCCAGATAGGGTAACTGTATAATGGGGGAAGCTTTTTACGTCGGGCTCGGACATTGGCAAGCAGCTTCTTAAAGTAGCGTTTCGCATTTCGAAGCATTTAGGCGGAAAAAGCAATCTCATACGGGAAAGATGGGACGCGTCACGGCGAAAAGCCGCAGCCACATAACAAGAGGAGCCGAATAGAATGAAGATCGGAGCGAAGGAGCACCACCAAGAAGGAAGGAAGAGTCTCCAGGGATCTGGGGAAGCGCACGCCCGGCTTTTCGAGTTCAGAATACCTGAAAATGTCCAGGATGCGGAGAGAGGGATGAATAGCGAGACTTCTTCTTTGCTCGGCGCCAAAAATGAATCTCATTTACATTGGCCCGCTTGCTCTTAAATGCTCTGCTTGATTACCCTCGCCTCGGGTAAATTTATTATTCCTACACTGCGATCGGGGTGTTTGATCGAAATTAATGAATCCATTTGACACGGAATTCGGTAAACAATGCTTAATGGGAAAACTCTTACGTCAATATTACCTTGACACAGTCATCAATAAAACCGTGGATCAAAAATAGATCTCTCTTAAATAAGGAACTTCAATTTGACGCATTTAAGAGAAAAGTTTTTCGTATCTTTGTGTATTTTTCCATAATAACGAGTCAGCGCTGCGAGATTTTAAATTAAAAACTTTGATACAGAAGGGAAGGAATAGATGTGACAGCTGATTGAATTTTTTCTTTACTTTCCTTTATTAATTTTGTAAAGTATGAGAAAAACTAGATGAATCACATTTTCAATAATATTTGACTCAGTCATCAATAAAATTGTGGACTTGATTTGACTCATTTAAAAAGCATTTTGATTTATCTCACTTAAAAGGCATCTTGATTTGACTCACTTAAAAGAAGAGATTGGTGACTTAAAAGAAGAGATCGAGATATTTGTGCATTTTTCGGTAATAATGAATTATTTCCGAGATAATTTAATTAAAATTTGAATACAGAAAGAAATGGATAAATAGGACAGCTGAAATAAATATTTTCTTTCCTTTCATTTATTAGTTTTGTAAAGAAGTAAAATAAATAAAAAAAGAAGAAATTCAATTTTTAATATTATCATGACTCTCGATAAAATTATGGATCGCGAACATATCCCTTTTACAAAAGGGGCATTTATTTGATTCGTTTAGGAAAGAATTCCTTTATGTATATAATTAGTTTTTGACGATAATGAATCAATAGCGAGTATCAGTCTTGAAAAGGAGGATTTAAATAAAAAATTTCAACATTGAAAGCAACAAATATTGACAATCGAAATATTAATTTAGCTGTTTTATTTGGTTCTAGTCGCTTTTGGCGACTAAATAGTTCGCTAGGGATATGGTTATATAAAATTTCAGTTAAATCATTTAAATCTAACTTTATTTCTGTGATTCCGTCAAAATGTTATTTTAATAGTCTTACACCTTTTCTGTTCATTTTGTACCCGAACCTTACTAAAGAAGATCAGTCTATGACATGATAGCTCTATTAGAAACTTAATTATTCTTTTCGTATCCCTTCTTACTGACGAGGTACTTTAACTTCACATTTTTATTTGTCTTGTAAATTATACAAATATTAAATAAAATCCTTCTTTACTTTTCAACAATGGAAGAAAATCACTTGTTCAAATATTTAATGAAGCAATGAAAATGGCTTGAATTTCAGAGCAACAATATAATCTGTTTTTGAAAATTAGGCAAAAAAATATTTTTAAAAATAATTGCCAAAATTCATGAAAATTTGCATGATTATTAAATTAGTACTATTAAAAAGTCAATTTTTTAAAAATTTGAAACGGTGTAAAAATTATGTTTGTGCTATAATATTTTCGGAAGTTAGCGCGAGAAAACTCCAAAATTCAGCTTAACATTTAATTAAATAAATTTTAATTAAAATTTCAGAACAATTACCCCAAGGTGCACATTCCCTCTCTCCAAGAAGCTGTGTCAAAGTTGGCAGTTGTAGGTCAAATGGTCTGGCCTGTAGAGCGCCAACACACAAATCACCGCTACCATTACTCAGTGCCCCTGCAACTATAACCTTAAGATTATTTACGTAGTATCGTGAACATGAAGTGGAAGACAAATCACAACCCCTGGGGGTAATGATCCTTTTAATTCTCGCCAGCCTGCCAATCTCAAAATTTAATTGTTTAAAATAAAAATAAAAAAAATGAGAGGTATTGATCAGCATCTGGTATATCAGGTTGGACTGCATTTCTGTGTTACAAAATTTGACAGAAGTATGTTGGTATCAAGAACTCTGAAGGCACAAAACTACACAAATGCACATAAAAAAATAATCATAAAATAAAAACAGAAAACAGTCAAAATGCAAGTAAGAAAAATACTGTTTACAAAAAACGAAATAATACGAAAAGTGAAAAAAAGAAAGAAGATAAAATAATGATGAATAAGAGAAGAAAATACTTACAAAAAAATTCAATTCGGTCTCTACTCCTTTAATGTACAAAGCATGTAGTTTTCACTAAACAAATATAATAAATTGCAATTTATTCAGGATTTAACTTTTCTATTTAAATATTAATTCATTATCGAGTAAAGAAAAAGGAAATTATCAGGAGTTTATTAGACAGTCTTATGAGAAAGAGAAAAAGGGTTTTAAAAAATATAAAATATTAGAGCGTAATTTTTAAAAAGTAATATAAAAGTCAAAAAGAAAAAAAACAAAATAAATACAAAAAAGAAAAAAGAATTGGGAAAAAATGGAAACATTTAAACGCACAAATTTACAAACAAAATAAATACAGTAATAAAAGTACGAAACTTTGGTGACACACACACACACACATACACGCGCGCGCGTGCCTTCATTATTAGTAAAGATTGTGACACAGAAGAAAAAAAAATAATCTTACATGTTCCCAATTTCAATACTCTTTTGAAAAAGATGTAAATAAAACCATCGATCATTCGAGGACCAAAAATAATTTTCTTTAAAGTAAAGTTCAATGATATGACTTCTCTACGAAATGATTTCTTTACATATTAATTTATTTTTTGTTATAAAAAAATCAATCTCTGGGGCTAATTATATAACGATGACATAAAATAAAAATGAATTGATAAAGAAGGCAGCTATTACATGTGACAGTCGAAGCAATTTTCTATTTTATCTTTCAATGATTTTATTTGATAATATGAATACACATAAAAAAAAGGATGAAAAAAAAAATCCTCGATTACTCGCGGACCAAAAGTAGATCGCTTTTAAATAGTTTCAACTTATTCAACACAAGATTTCTTTTCGCAAATTGAAAAGAGTGTATTTTTCGATGATATCGAATATGTTTTGTGATGCAGAGTTTAAATTAAAAATAAATTTGTTCATTTCGCGAAGAAAGGAACAAATATGGTAGGCGAACGTTTTCGTTCTCTTCAATGGTGTTATTTGATGTTGTGAGCATATAAAAGAAAGAAAAACCTATGAAAATTGAAACATAATCCTGGTTTCAATATTACCTTGACATGGCCAATAAAACCATTGATCCAGTGAATGAAAAATAGATATAGTTTAAGCAAGAGATTTTATTTGATTTATTTAAGCGAAGATGTATCTTTGTATTTGCAAGGAAAAAAGAGATTGACAGTATTTTCCGATGACAATAAAACAACTGAATAGGAACGGTTTTGAGCTAGAGCATATAAAGAAAGATTTTGTTTCGTTTCTATAGAGAAAAAAAATTAAATACAGTAGTGGCCACAATTACGGAAACCTTTTGGAAAAAGAGCATTTTGTAGATTTAATTGCAAATAACAGTAATAGTATTAGCAGTAATACCATAAAATTGTGCATCATTTTAAAGATAATTTAACTAAGTAAAAAATTCATTACGTTAGGTTCATTTAACATTATTTTTTTTAACAATTAAGGCAAAATAACCATAAAAAAGAAAACGACTCTCTTATTAGAATTTCTTATCGACTTGATTCAGTCGATAAGAGATATCTTTTTCTTTTTTTCATTTGAATATAGTCAATGAGCAGGATTTTTAAACTAATAATAATAATATTAATAAACAAAACAACTAATTTATTTCTAGTAGAAATTAGCAATTAACGCCATGATTTGGACTTGAGTGATTGCATAAAACATACTATTAGAAGAAAATGAGAAAATTTCCATCCTAATTGCATTACAACTACTGTTAAACGCCCCATTAGTATTATGATCTAGAGATATATGACTGTAACAGGCGTCGGCAGGATTTGTGTTTTAAATGGGAATATAATTTCCCAAAAATGCATAAATGAAATACTCTTTCGAAAATAGCAGCCTTCCATTTATAATTTTTACCCAGATAATGAAGAATTTATACATCAGCAGAATTCAACTCCATGTCATGTTATCACTGTATGTACGCACTGGTTTTAAAACAATCATATTTCACTACTGGAATGGTGTAAGAATAACCCAATCGAAAATCCATAGAGAAGGCGAAAGAAAGATGTTATACAGAATGAACCCAATAATAAAACCCAATTATTTACAACAAGGTAATCTAATTAAGGTATCCTATAATAACAGCTGACAAACTAAAAGTATTGGCGAACTCCGTGGAATGGCGTAGCAAGACATAATAACAACTAAGGATTACTCAATTAACTATTAACTACCATAAGCAGGAATTTTTATATTTATCATTATTTCTATGTTTTATTTTTCATCCTTATAACTGCTGTTCCAAAACTAATATCATTATAAAAACTATTTCATTAAATTTTTAATTAAATTACCTATAAAATGATACCAACTTTATGGTGATTCTCTTAATAAAATCGATTACTGTTGTGAGCCATCAAATCTCAAAAAGGCTCTTTTTCAAAAAAGGTTTCCACAATTTTGGCCACTATTGTAAATACAATCAAAATTGTCCTTTTCCTCCATTGCAATATTAAATAATTTTATTTAATATTTTAATAAGCAAAAAAGAAAATTTAAACTTAATCTTGGTGTTAATATTACTTTGAAGCAAAAATCAATAAAGCGTGAATCAAAAATGGATAAGTATTAAGTAAGGGATAATAATTTGATTTAATTCAGATATATTTTTTATAATAAAATGATAAGATGTATCATGGATGAAGATGTAACTCGTGGAACAAATTTTAAACCTGTGGATTTAAGTTTTTAAAAAAAATTTTTCTATGTGATTAGTTTCAATCTTAATAAGCACACTTTCGGAAAATTAAAAAGCAATACCTCAGGTTTGAAAATACTATTTCTGAACTATCTAAATGGACTTACTAAAATGCTTAAACTTATTGTATATCATTTCTCAGCCAAACCTAAACATCGATTCCTAGTGTCTAGACTTTTCTCTTTATCTGCATTCTCCATAAGTATTTGATGTGAAGTGCATGATCACTTATAATCTCTAAAAATATAGGCAGCTTATAGTAACTCCAACAAGATTTCCTAAACTTTGAATAGTGACTCACTGCAGAGTCGCAAGGCAATTTTTGGTGAGGAGGGACAAGATTTTGAATTATATCTGTATCTTTCCACAATTTACGAAAATGTTATGTGGGTTTAAAATATTCATAAAGTCATCTGATAGCAATACGATAAAAAAGCGCAATACTCAAGCAAACGGCTCATCTCAGCTCAGACCGCCCCTCATCTTATCAGAAATTCCTCTTCAATATCAAAATTCAATTCAGTTTGATTATGCGTTAATTTCGAAGTGGTTCATTATCATTTGTGAAAACATTTATTAGATTTAATAGCAATAAATATTTGTACAAATGATAAGTTTTTTTTTTCTTATCAAAAGCTCCTTGTTGTTCCATAAAACCTTTTTCGGAAAGAATCTGGGCTGGTAGTCTAAAAAACATTGTTCCGAAAATAGAATAGGTAGCGGTAGATTGGAATTTCAAAAAGTGGACTCAGTGTTTAAAAGTAGGGAACTTCTGAACTATTCTATTTAAGGTCAATTTCTTAACTTTGAACAGGTTAGACAATGAGGATGACATTTGACCTTTCAGAAACTCTCACATCTCAACAGCGAAAGGCAGCTTCATGATGAATTCATTCAGCTTCATTCTTGAAGAATTGTATAGAATTAATAATGGGTGAAAATCATATGTAATCCTAAATATTATATAATTCTATGCATTCCATTGTATACTAATACCATGATAATTAAATTAAAGAAACATTTGCAAGACATTATCTGCATATTATATCATCTGTTCAAACAAACCCAATCATTCGAATTTAAATTTTTGAAGAATGATTCCTTCAAAAAGGCGCGAAACTAAATTTCACATAAAAATCTAAGCGAAGAGAAAGATATGACAAATTATGTGTAAGTTAAATGTAATAAATTATAATATTTTACTTATGTATTCGCATTTAGGGTTTAATCTTGTTAGATAAAAGATCGATTTATTCGGAACTTAAGATTGAAGGTATAAAGAATCTTTTTCTACTCAGTTACTGAACTATCGAATGGTAATTGTGTAAAAAAATATTTCTTTCATTTTTTTCCTGACTTTGGCATTGATTTAAGAAAGATAGTACACTATTCGTTTGACTTCGGGATTAACCTTTCATTCTATATTTAAAATAAGCAGCTGACGATTCTTTCCTAGAATTTATCTCGCAAGGATCTGAAGTCACTAAGAACCTGCTGCTTAAGAACTGCATTATTTTGTACAATGCTTTTGGGAATGAAAGTACACTTCCATTCAACAGAGGAGGAAAAAAAAAAATTTTTTTTTCACTTTTCTAAGCACCTTTTTCCAACTGATATATTCGTGCTTCATAAGTGTTTTTTAAACTATTTTATATAAAAATTCTAAAATATAAGTATTTTATACCATTAAAAATCTAATCTCTAACAAATCGCATACCTTAAACAGCGAACCGCAGTGCGTACAGATTTATTACATACATTTTAAGTTGTGTGTACCTAATTTTTAGGAGAGTTTACTTACCTAAGTAAACATAATTATTTTAAAAATTCATGTTTGATTTAAATTTTCTAATCCATTAGAATGAATGATAAATATTTAAATATCTGAACATTTCTTGGGAATGTGGAAAAAAGATAAGAATAGAATTTCAAATGAGAATAAATTATTGCCTTTACAAAGAAGCCTTCAGGTGGTTTGCGTTGAAGATTAAAATGGAGTTTAATGATGCTGAATTTGAAAGGTAAGATTTGATCAAAGAAAGAACTATTATGAGTCCACAAATAATAAGGCAGCTAATTTCTTTTAAAAGACTATTTTTTCCCAAGCTCAAAAGTTTATTCAAGTTCTTTGTTACGTGAGAGTAATGAATGATTAATTTCAATGCTACTCCTCTTTAAATGCAATTCTATTTTTAAAAGTATTGATTAATTAAATTATATTTGATTTTGGGTTAATAATTAATTCGGGTGTAATAAACAAAGTTTGGGATACTTTTATTTAATTTGCTAAACACAATAGATTAGTAAGAAATAAGCGACGCTTTTATGCAAATATTTCTCTTCAAAATAATTAAATCAGATTCGAAATTATTTAACTTAGATTTTTTTTACTAGAAAAATAATAGAAAAACGACCTTAATCCGAACAAAGCTTTTTGAATATAAATTCGTTAGGCTAAATACATAGAATATTGTTTTAAAATACATAGATTTCAAATACTTTTATTAAAGAGGATGAATATTATTATCTTGTTTTATTTGAAGTGTCTTTACATTTCGCTATAATATTTTCGTATTTTATTTTATATATCGACTATTTGCTTTATTTGAGACTAGCCGCTTTTGGTGACTAGCTTGTTCACCGGAAATAATGGTTGCGGCTTAATGTTTACCACGCTTTTAACTATTTTAAACATCAAATTACGATAAGCATAAAACCCTTGTTATTTTAATAGCCTTTCACATGTTCTACTAATTTCGCACATGAACCATTCTAATAGAGTAGAACTGTATGACATCATAGTGCCATAAAAAACTTACGTTTCCAGGTAATTAATTTAAAAATATATCTTGTTTTTTTAAGACAATGTAAAATCATTTTCTGATCTTTCATATAAACTGCAGGTAATTAATAGAGGAAGGATATCGCACGATTAAATATTTAACGAAACAATGAAAACAGTTTGAATTTCACCATATCAGTGAAATCTATTGTTGACAATTAAGCAAAATTTTTTTTTTAATTTATCAATAAACAGAGTAAAATTGACTGCACATCAATGGAATTAATATCATTAAAAAGACATTTTATTAAATTTTAAAATGGTGTAAAAATAAGTTTTATGCATTAATATTCTCGGGATTTATTGCAGAAAACAAACACACTCCCACACACGACCACGTGTATACACAGCCAAACACGAGAATACAGACGATAAGAAAAGGCATAAAATATATCTTTTTCATAAAAATTTTATGTAGCTCTCTTCTCTTCTCTGCTCTCAAAATAGCCCATCGGTAAATCAATGATTGCCGTATGTTTGTAAGCATGCTCAGATCCATTAAATCAAGTGTAATGAAAGTAATGTCTGTATTTCGTCTGATTTTTCTGATATAACAGACAGAAATTTCCTTGAACCCACCCCGCAGAATAAATTTCGTGGAACTGCGGAGAGCATGTAGTATTTTTAATGCTGTTTTACGTCTCCATAGTTACGAGAATATCAGGCTCAGATTGGACTTAAAAATATTTAAAGCAGTGACGGTTTATCAGGAAAGAAATTAGCAGTGCTTCAAAAAATATTTATCAAAAGACTGTTCATTTTGTCGTAAGAAAAGTTACTTTACACATAAAAAGCCATTTATTTTTTCCAAATTCATATATGAAGATTGTTGCATTTCAAATATATTAATGACCAATATACGATATAAATTACTGGTAGTTTCTTTCAATAAAAAATATGTAAATGTTATATATGTAAATTATAAATAAATATGTAGATTATATAATGTAAAAATATGTAAATTATAATGGAATTGATAAAAATATCAGAACCATCCACACTCAAAAATGCTCGTACAAAAATGAATATTAAATTAGATTGCAATAAATTATCTGCAACATCCATCGTTTTTTACGTGTAATTGTAAATAATAAATATTCCCTCATAAAAAAATTTTATCTGAATAACGCTTTAGAAAATTATTCACGAATTAGTTTTCGAAGTGAAATAAATCTCTAACAAAAGAAAATTAACATACTATAAAGAATAAATTTATTAAACTAATATTAGATAAATATATAAATTATTAAATAAAGAAAATTAATATTCGTTAAATCGATTGAGGCAAAAGTATTGAAACAACAAATTGAAAAATAGCAAATGAATAAATAAATTGAGAGAACGAAGGCGAACTTCAGGACTGGAAAAAAAAGATCAGTTGGCCGCATTCCATGCCGAACCAGATATTTCTACAACTCTTGTGCCTTAAAATTCAAAAGGATGTAAGATTGCATTTGGTCTTCAAATCAATCAGTGCAATGCGTTTCTATCATGGGTTGCAGGAAAAATAAAAAATAGCACTGACTTGCAATTTTTTTTTTTTTTTTTTTTTTGCTTTATGATTTATATTCTATTAGATTGTTTCGTTTTTATTGCCTTTTCACCATTTTCATTGATCATCGAACTTTTAGACAGAAAAAGTAAACAAACAGCATTGAACTTTCAGAGTGTAAAAGAAAGCAAACTCGATAAAAACAACGAAAATGTAACTGAAAAATAATTTCAGGGGGTGTTACAGTTTTGCAGCTCAAATGGACGAGCTGCCACTGACCTACGGCTATGTATCTGCAAACTTAGAATATATCTATCATTAATTCTAATTTACCTTGAAATGGTATTACAATTTATAAATTATGAAATTACTCAGCTAATTTAGACTTCCCTTTATATCTAGTCAAATTTTTTGAAAAAGCCACGAAATCATTTAAAATATTTCGTTAAAAAAATTCGATAAATTAATCTTAATCCATGAAGTATTGCTAACATTCGGCAAATATTCATTTATTTACTGAAAAGGCATAAAATTTTAACTTTAAATATGCACGCACCAAGTAATTTTAATGGTTGCAAAGTGTTATTTAAAATATCAGAATATCTTTAGACAATAATTTTCTGAAACTTGCCTTTATTTTCGAAAATTAATTTCTGTTTAATTAATTAAATATAAAGAAATATATCAATATTTCACATCAAAGGATTTGAACCGTAAGTGAAATAATTTAAAATGTTTTGCCGGGTAAATTGCATTATCTTTAATGGAAATAAGATTTTCTAAAATGCAAATATTTATTTATTCAGCATAAATAAACAGAAATATGAATTTAAATTTATACAATTTAAATACTTTTGTTAAACAATGAAGATTGTTAAACATGTTTTACTTAAGAATTTTCGTTATTCCTAATTTAAATTCTGAGCTCTTTTATTATTATTTTTTTAAATTTCGCTTACTTTTTTCTATTTCTGTCACAGATTTATTTATATATAAATATTTCTTATTAAAGTAATTAAATCAACCAACGGAAGTGATTTTCCCGAAACTTTCTTGCTTACCTTCTAAAAAATGCATTTGTATATTATAAATTGCATGTTATTGACGAACAATAGTTACGAGAGAACCCATCAGCGAGCGAATTTCGATGATTAATCGCTGAGATGCGGTTTATACTCAAGAGCCAGAAAACCGAGTGCACATTTTTGATGCTGTTTCCGTAAACCAAAATTGAACATAGAAATACAATTTTAATCACTGAATCAAATGCCAAATTTTATATAGTTAAGTCATTGCGATTTTGAGTTATTTCTTTTACACGCATGCGAAAAAACTGTCAATCCTTTGAGAGATTTAATTCAAAATGTCACAAGAATCAATATATGATGTCAAAACTGTGAACCAAATTTCATTTACCTAATATTACATTTTCAAATTATCACGTTTATATGCTTGAAGACCGACAGACGGTTCACCGTTTGACAGATTAGACTGCATTTTGAATACTCTTTAGCAAATTTTGTCAATTCATCGTGTTAATTTAAATTTGAACTATGGGACAGACAGACTTCCTCTTTAGTTCAAAATTTGATAGGAATCTACAAATGTTGTAAATACTAAATTTCACCCACCTAGTCCAAAATGCTTTTGAGTTATCGTAATCACAGTTAGGCAAACATAATTCCAAAAATATGTTTTTAGGGAGATCTGAAAAATATAAATTGGTTAAAATTTCGAGTTCGAATTTCTTAAAAGTTACATTACTTTCTCTAAGAATACATCATTATGAGAAAATAAAAATGAAATCATTTTACATATCTTAGAAGGCAAATTACAATAAACCATTCTTTGCCCATGTAAAATTTGAAAATTCAACAATTTTTCTTTGATTCGGAATCAAATTTTCAATTAAAACGGATGAGTATTGTTAACAATGTTTCATTAAAAATTTTTAGCATTATCTTTCTTTAGAGGTTTTGAATATTTACCTTTCTTTTTAAAAGTATCTTTTGTTTGTGAGAATAGGCTTCTTTTTATTTTCGCCTATTGGAAGTATAAAAAGAGAAAGTACTGCAATCGTCAACAATTTTGAAATCGGGATTTTTACGAATCTCCAATTTTCATATCTCTCCGAATCTGAATAACACATATTTGAAATTATGTCTGTCCGTCTCTGATCATGGTAACTCAAAAACGCTTCGAACTTGATGGATAAAATTTGCTGTATAGATTTAATGACATATTTGTAGATTTCTATTGAATTTTTAACGAAATTATTCCGAGAAAGTCTGTTTGGTTGTTCAATAAAATTGATAAACAAACAAAAAAACCAAATGTAAAGAGCTAGATAAATAAAATTCGGTCACATATTTAGTATCTAAAATGTGATTCTTATCAAAATTTGAAAAAAAAAATTGCTAAAACTTTGATCAATGTCGGTCGGTATTTTCGCATGAATGGAAAAGCAATTATTCAAAAACACAATGAATTAAATAAATGAAATTTTGCATGTGATCTTCCAGCTACAATAGTAACTTTATGCCAAATTTTCGTTTCAATCCGTAGTGAAAAAAAATCATTCAAAATACAAATTGGATTTTTGGGTACTTGTGTATTAACCACATGTCAGAGATTAATCGCCAAAAAAATAACATCTATCATCATAAGATAGATTCAATAAAAATGCTCGATTCACGCCAAAAATCAATGTTTTGTATCTATTATACGCTATTCGATATGCAAGGCGTTGACGACCTTGCCCAAAGTCCACAATTTTATGTAAGGGGAAGGTGATAGCACCTTTATTACAGAGATTACTAGAAAATTTTGGAAAGAACTCCCCTCCCCTCCAAAAAATATGATATTATACTGAATATATATCTTGCTGATATACTGATGATATATCTTGTTGATTTACTGAATATAAAATCTATGCTTGTCTTAATATCTCGCATATAATTGATGCTCTTGAAAAGTTTTGTAATTTCAAAGTTTTTATTTTTAGTATTTACTTTCCTCTTCTAGCTGGCATTAATTTATTAAAGTTATTATTAATTTTATTTCTAAAGATGTTATTATTTTAGGTATTTCAACGATTACTTAAAAGTTTGGAATAATGATTTTGAGAAAATGAAGAAAGACCATTGCTAATATATTTCATTACTTATAATTGTTTAATGGCTTTTAATTCTAATGGGTCCGCGTTTTCCATTTTTTCAATTCATAAAAGTATAGCCAGTTTTAATTTTCAAAAAAATCCAATTTATTTTTATATTAAAAGGAACTAGAAATTTTTTGTCATGAAATCCTTCAGCTATCATATTGGCGTTATTTTTGGTAATAGCTCTAATATTTCAATGTTATTACGTTAATATTTCAAAGTTACCGATCATTCGAATTTTTTTTTAATAAAACTAAAAATTACTTTTTTGATTTAGTTTCCAGATTTAAATCAAACATTTCGTCGCTTTTCACTTGATGCCTTTTTATAAAAGCTTACAAACATATCAAACATTCTTTTATTTCAATCTAAAAGAAAAGTAGTTCGAATAGAGCTTGTTTATTTTGGAACACAGATTTAAAAATCTCAAGAAATAAATATCGCAATACCAACAATGCAATAGAATGAAAATCAGTGGGAAATCTGAAATGATGATATAGCCGGAGGGGAGATTATTTAAAAAGGGGAACAATCTTTTTTCAAAAATAAATTCTTTGAAAGAATCTCGGTTGAAAAAAATCGTCGAGATGTTATAACTAAAAATTTATCATTTTCTTAAACTTCTATTTAATAAAAATATTATAAAGCTGGAAAAGTCAATAATATGGGCATCAAAACTGATAATTTTAATAATCTTAAATTAAATGATAGAATAAAAATTTTATTATATCTTTTTTTTTTTTAGTTTCGAATGATATTTTTAACAATCACTTTTAGAATCAAACAATTCAGAAATAGAATCCTTGTCCCCAAAGGATTTGAAAAAAGATCGCGAACAAGATCATGTTGCCTAAAAGTTATAGCGCTTACTTATTAGTTATAGCGCTTTGATATTTTTCTTTCTAAATTTGTATTCCAAATTTGCATTTTCTGTTTATTTAAAAGATGCAAATGTTTTGTTTCTTTTGAAAACGGCAATGGCATGCAAGATATTCGTTATTTTAACGAAGGTTCGCACTTTTATACGGGAAGGAGGGGGATAAAACCTTTATTATGCGATAAGTTTTGGGGCAACCAATCCCGCTGGTTGATTCACTAATTGTTACAGAAAGAGAACAGAGTGAATAAGAACAAGAGATGAAATTATTAAAATAATGTTGAGGGAAATATAAGTGCGAAACGATCTTAATCCAAAATTAAATTTCCAAAACTCTTTGAATATATATTCATTTTAAGTTTAAATAAACAGGCCTTAAAGACGTTTATTAAAATGTATGAATAATATAAACTATGTTTCATTTAAAATTCTCTATTACGTTTAGTTTGAACGTTTGAATATTGCAAAAAGAAAATAATCTTCTCAAAAGCTTGTAAATAAATTGCGAAATTAATATCATGAAAAAATTTTGCATCAATGTAAATAGTGATTACTTAAAGATGATATAATGTTTCTCAGTGTTTATTGTTCAGTGTTATCAAGAAATATTTCTAACCTACGCAATACTCTAAAAATGAGAACTGAGAATGTCTAGACAAATAAATAATCATAAGAAATAATTTCACTCAATTTATTGCAGATCTACATTGTTATATTTTTAAACTATGAGATTTCTTTATTTTTGATTCAGATTAAAATCTTGTGAAATTGGTTGGATTCATATATGTAAGGAAAATAAATTTAAAAAGTTTGGACAAAATTAAAGACAAAGATAAACTACAGAAATAAATAAAATAAAATAAATTAAAAAGTGAAACGTTTGGCAAATTAACATTTTAAGAAACAAAGAGATTATTTTAGATTGTATTTTGAAATTTTAAATCATATTCAGATGACAAAGACGACGTTTGTGCTGGCACTCCCTCTCTATATATCAGGTGGATTGAAGTCCGACCCTCAATAAAAGACCAAGCTCGTTTATACGACAGACTTTGGGTGATAATAGGGCTCAAAACTAGAATCTTCCGGTCAAATGCGATTCTCGAAAGAAATGATGACCATGCAATTAACCACTTGTGGTGGAAAGACGTGACGTACCACGCACATCGAGATGCTTTTCTCACAGAATCGCCAACGATATGCTATACACGTCAGTTGCATTTGTCACAGAAATAAAAATGATATTTTCTATCCGTCGACTGAGATTGCTTGATGCATACAAATTACAACAGCTGAGTCTTAGGTCGAAAATGAATCCATTTTAAAAATATAAATCTTTTTCTGATTTCTATAAAGTATTGGATACTTTGTGTGGCCTGCAGGTTACAATGGACTCATTGCAGTTGCTTCAGGTTACACTGCCTCACTGCAGGTTACAATGGACTGCTTTGGCACCGCCCCTGTAAATTGCTTTCTACCGCAAGTGGTTAAAGCATTTAACCTTAACCCTAACCGGCTATTCTGACCCGCCTGAAGGCCCCTGGACACATCTGATTGATAGGATCGCTGCTACAGCAACACAGCTGGAACTATGGTTGAGTCCTAAGGGCCATCACCGGCTACGATACAACCCTTCCCTTAGAAAGTACATCTATCATGGATAGGAGGTAGCTATCCCCACCATTTCTGTACTCAACCGGGTGGCAAGAACGAACCATCATACCGGAAGCTTTTCATCCTCATTTCTGAGGTGCCCTTCTGTGGGAGTGGTTAAAAGATTTAAAGAAGAAAAGAGAATTAAAATATATTAACCATATCTAAAATTTGCTTTTAAAAAAGGAAATTAATTTTAAAAATAAATAAATTCTTAGTAAATTTTAAACAAATAAATCAAATATAAGGCGCTTTATGTAATTCACTTTCATTATTAACGAATTATATTTAGATGCATAAATCTTGCTCATATCTGTAATGAATCCGGTACATTGTTACGAAAAATTGATATTAACAGAAATAATTCTTTTACTGTAAAAATTGCTATCCTAGTTAGAAATTAACTGTTCTTAAGATGTAAAATAACATTTTTCTATCATATTTTATTAGTATTAGAAAAACTTATAATTAAACAATAATGCGAGATCACGGCATATATTTAGAAAATATATTTCGAAGAATTCCTAAAAAAAATGTCATTAACTTCAAAAATTCGACAATGTGGTTAAAGTAACTAGAATGGCTTCTTGTTACAAAGTCAGAAAGGTATTTGTATGAGTTTTATATCATCTTTCAATTCCTTAGTACTTACTTTCGATTTTTTGTTCGATTTACGAACCTTCTGAAAATAATCGTAAAAGAAGGAAAACAAAAAATGTTCAACAAATAACTGCCGGAAATTAATATACGTTCAAGACCTAAGGTTTTGTTGTTCGAGCTCTAGAAAAAGAATTAGATTATCTTGATATAACAATTATTTCTAAAAAGAAATTATATGTTCCATTTTATTTCAGGAAACTAATTTTAGTACTATATGTAAAATATAGTACAATATATAATTTTAGTACAATATGTAAAATATATGGAAAATTAAACGCTATATCATTGTATCAGTTTAATTACCGTCCAAAGATATTTAATAATGCATACTATTATGAATACATTTAAAACCCAAATATATTTAAAAATATTAACATTTTTCCAAAAATTGCTAAAACTCGACCTGATCTATCCTATTGTTTATTTTAAAATTCCCTGTACATTTAAAATATTATACACTGTCTAGATATTATTATGATTTACATATTTATTAAAACTACTTACTGTATATTTAGTAATCCTATATTATTCCTTAACTCTATTAGATATTAAAAATAAATATTTACTGCTATTTATAGTTAAAAAATGAATAGCCGTTTACTTTTTCTAAATTCATTTTTATTTTCGCATATACGAAGTATATAGATTATATCGTAATCGTCAAAAAAATTCGAACTGGAGATTTTGACAAATCATCATCATTCAGACCTCTTTGAGTTTGAAAAACACATTTTTGGCGCTATGTCTGCTTGTCTGTTAACGCGATAACTCAAAACCGCTTTGTGCTAGACGGATGAAACTTAGTATATGAAATTAAAATCAAATATGTAGATTTCTATCAAAATTTGAACGAAACCCATTCTGAGGAAATCTCTCTGCCTGGCTGTTCGAATGCAAATGAAATCGATAACTACTGAATGTAAAGAGTTCGATAAAATTTGATAAACTGCTATTGCATTTAAAATGTAGATTCTTATTAAGTTTTGAACCAAATTCGTCAAAACATTGACCGCATGCATGTAAACTCCATGACTTAAAATGCATGTGGTTGTATGACTACAAATGAACCAAATTTGGTTTGAATCGGTTGGAAAAATATGTATTGGCACGATGGATTCAGCAAAAATGCTAGATTCCTTCCAAAGATCTATATTTCGCAACTATTGTTCGCCAATGCCATACAAGGCATTCTTGGCCTTATCCACGATTTTATGCAGTGGAAGTGAGACTGAGACATGAGACCTTTATTGGAAAGTATGCAAGAATGTTTCAAGGAGATTACTCTTACTGGTTATATTCAGTCTTCTTTCATTCAAAATTTTTGATAATCCTCCCCCCCCCCTTGAACTACGAATTAGAGAAATTCGACTGAAACTCAAAAAACTGGATACAGATACTTTCATCTTCCTACTTAATCTAGCGTCTAAAATAAAAATAACCTTTGGAAAATGTGTAAATTCTGATGTTCATTGTCTCACGACATATTTTTTTTCAGGAATAACCAAACTCTGTAACTCTCCAGTAATTCAAACAATTATGTAAAGTCATTGCTTTTATTGACCATCAAATCCTTTATTAGACCATCAAATCAATCAATATTTTATTGAATAAACTTGAATATGAATTATGGCATTATAACATTTGCTCATGCATTAAACCATATTTTTTAATGTTCTTTTTTACTGTTATTATGCTAAAATTAAATAATATGTCCTTTTAATTTGACTTTATTACAGGACTGCTTATAGTTAAAGAGTTTCTTTAGTCGGGTCCGAAGTTGCTAGAGTTAAGATCTGAGCTGTTTCTGGCCCATTCTGCTAGTGAAATACAGCTGTATTGGAACATCTTTTCCCTCACATTTGTAATATGATGTGCATCCTAATACTGATGAAGTATAAAATTTCGTTACGAATAAGATGTATAGAAGATTACGTGAGCAAGGCATCAGTGTAGAGTCAACTATAGCATTGCTATATTTAAGGGGAATTTATATTGTTATTAATCATACAAAGAGCAGCCTAAACTATTCCTGATTAGATTCGAGTGTAATAGAACCTTACCTACTAGTAGATGTAGATGTAATACAAATAAATTGAATATCATTTGAATCTTCTGTATATATAAAGTTTGTCTACATTACATTTTTTTATGATAACGCTTAAAAATGTAATGCATCAATTTTATTTATCGTTTTTATGTATCTTTTTTATTTTAGTTTGAGTTTCACTCTTTAATACTTTTCTTGTGACATAAAAAATGAATCTTATGTGAAATTCCAGAACATTCTAATAGTCTGCATCTAAGAGCCTGCGTCTACACAGCACTCAACCTCTTACTGGATTCCTTCATTTCTTTTTGTAAATACCGCATGATTCTTTTTCCTGTCATCTAGACAAAATATTTATATTATTCTAATTTTATTTGCAGTTGCATACATTTTCCTTCCTTCATTTCCCAAACTATTTCTTATTGATTGAATCTCTTCATACACATAAAAGAAATACAGAAATTCTATCCTCAGTTTTGCTTCCTGCAATTTTTGATCTTTTTGATCTATTGAATGAGTACTCAACATTTTACATCATTTCATTGATTTTGTTAGACACTAAGCTTATTAAATAAAAGAACGCAAATAAAATTCCCTCATATATATATATATAGCACAGCATCGCATAAGACCCTGAAAATTAAGTGGCGGATATACTTACCCGGCCTTAATCACATAGAACACGCATGGAATGCACTTGAGAGACGTATAGCAGGCCTTTGCAAAAAAGATCTGGCTATAATTCTTAAACAGTCACAGCAAAATAGATCCCAAATTTTTCAGGATTAGCTATTCAAGAGCATTAGCAGTTGTTACTTGTATGCATTACTGTGAGAAGCGGATACATACTTTATAATTATTTCATAAATGAAGCAATGATCAAATATTTATGATCACTTTGTTTGTTTCTCTGAAAACTATAAATTGTTATATTTTTTGGTACTAATTATTTCCTGTATATTCCAATAAATTTGTTAATTTTCGAATTATATTTTCTTATTAGACGTACTTGTTTTTTATATCGATGGCTTTACTAACATAAAACTTCTACAATTTATTTTTGCTGACAAAATGCTGTCGTGCCTTAATTTAGGGATACCAGTGTAAAGAGAACATAATTTCAGCTAGTATATTATTTATTTTTTCAAACTATTACATTCGATGCTTTAATACTAAATTTTATTTTTAACTAGCGTTAAAATTTCTATGATATACAGACTCAATCTATGGCTCTTTGATCTATGTCTATGATGTACAGACTCATTCTATGGCTCTTTGATCTGTGTCTATGATGTACATACTCAGCAACTGAATTCAATTTCGTATTTGATGTAGAGAAAAATACATTCTATCAAACTCTCATATTTAAGCAAATGACTAAAGAATAATAATCAATTAATGAGCCTTCATATGTAAAATAGATAAACATTTTCATCTTTGCCTTTGCCTTTACCATTATATTTCTAATTGAGATTACATCGTATGTTAGATTTATATAAGGATTGTTAAACATCAAATATACATTAAAAATTGGCCATTAAACTAATATCTAAAAATCAAAGAATGTTAAGAACCAAACTGCTTTACGATTAGTTTTGGGTATAGAGTGTTAAATCCTGTTATAGTTTTTATAATAAATATATATATATAAGTACAATTTATGGTTTTCTTGTTTTTTTTAAAGATAGTTCATCTAATATATAATACATATTCATAAATTAAGATTCCTATTCCTAGTTAATATTCTATGTTTTCATTTAGATTTTATCGTACTTTAATTTTTCATGTGAACGGGTCAAAGGTAACAGTGGCGTAAGTCACATTTTCTTTGTTACCCAGTGTTATCCGTGTCGCAAAAGTTACTGTATTATTCGGGAACAAAAATGCTATAATGTTTTTATTTTAGAGATATAAATTTGACGTAGAGGTTGAATCGAAATGAAGTGAATTTGTGCTTTACTAAACGTAATTTAAATTTATTTATTTATTTATTTGAAATTTAAACCATCCACATAAGATAAATATTTATTAATATTGTTTTCATAATTTGTATATCCATGTAAAAAATGAAATATTTCAAATTTATTTTTGATTTAAGAGGAAAAGCATACATTCATCTTTTCATCTTAATGCACGTAATTAAACTGTGATATCCAATTGGGTAGCTCGCATTAATAAAACGGAGACATTATCATCCTCATTAAACAAATTTATGCTTTCTATTAGACTTGGAGTGTGTATTATGTACGGATTAGAAAGGAGGAGAATTATTCTCGGAAGATGTCCGAATTCAATTTAAATTCAAACATTGTTGATTACCATTACGGTCGACTGAAGCAGAGAATTACTTTTAATCAAACATCTCAGAAGATTAAAACTTCTTGATTAGAATTTCTGGTGAAAGAGCTCCAAGAATAAGTAATCTGACCGAATTTTCAGATTGATTATATCCTAATTCTGGAAAATTATAGCGCGTGTTCCATGATTTGTTGTTATCTTTTCCGATTTTATATCTGTCCTGGTATTCCTCGAAACTTGTAAATACTTTTCTCCTAAAATTAAATGTTTATCAGATTTTTACTATGCTTAGTGATAGACATTTTCGGCAAAGAATAGTTCAAAATAAATGGAATACATTTGTTCCTTCATATCAACAGTATATACAGGGCGTTGCCGAATTCGACCGACAAATTCAGAGGGGTGATAGTAGGCATCAAGAGGATAAAGAATCTTAATACAACATGGGGTCCCAAACGTCGTTTAATTGGTGAAAATGGCAAAAATATAGAGAGTCGGAGATCTGTAAGAAATTAATAAATAAATAACAAATGGTGTTTAAACTATGATTTTTTTAAGTAAAAGCACATTCTTAAAAGTTTTCTTTTCATGCTGGTAACATGTGGATTTGATGATCTAGGGGGTCGTAAATTATTGAAAACGAAAAAGTGGTTTATAACCCATATTTGCAAAAATATTAAAACTCGAAGAAAAATAAAAGCTTGAAAATTTGAGGAATTTTATATTTTATAATTTGATATAAGAGTGCAGTGTGAGAACTGGGGAGTTTTAAAGACATTCAAGAAAAACTAAAATAGGAACCAGACAACATCGCTGCAACATTAGTACCGATGTTCGTAGAGAGCGTTGCCAAATTCGAAAGATAAATTCAGAGCAAGGATAATAGGCCTTAAGTACATGAAAAATTACCAGAAAACATAGGATCGCAGATAATGTTTTTCAATGTCAATCACAAATCAGGCGGTGTTCGCATGCTGGATGCTTGATGCCACATAGGAAGAGGCACACTTTTCTGCTACAATTTAATTCTCAGATGAAGCTTGCTTTACGAGATAAGGTCTCTTCAACACAGACAATGTGAATATTCAGTCATTCGAAAATCCCCACTTCACTATCTCGTCAAACGTACAACACAAGTTTGATATTAACATCTGGGCAGAGTATCCATTTGGACCGTATATTCTTCCCATACCCCTCAGCGGCAAAAAGTACCTTGTTTTCTTCCAGCACGTTCCTCCGGATTTACTGCAGGGAAAACCGAAAATTTGGTTAATGCATGATGGAGCACCAGAACATTTTAGTCACATTCGTGAAATCTGACTTGTTCGCGAATGAAGTATAATGAAGATGAATTCTACAATGCTCATTAATGAATACTTGGTCGCTGTTTTTATTTTTCTCGAGCTCATGAAAAATTTACATACGAGAAGGCTTTTTCTCGGTTACCTTGTTCCAAATCCTCGCATTCATAAGGCCATTCTCTTCGCCAGACTCATTGTCTTTTCGACGTCTGTTTTTGCGATTTTCACTGAATAAACGTTACTTGCGACCCTATGTTTTCTGGTAATTTTTCATTTACTTCGGTACTTCGGCATCATCGGCACTGATGTTGCAGCGATGTTTTCTGGTTCCCATTTTAGTTTTTCTTGAATATATTTCAAACTCCCCAGATCTCACACTACACGCATATATCAAATTACAGAATATAAAATTCCTAACCTTTTCAAGCTTTTATTTTTCTTCAAGTTTTAATATTTTTGCAAATATGGGTTCTAAACTACTTTTTCGTTTTCAGTAATTTAAGACATCAAATTCTAGATCATCAAATCCGCATGTTATCAGCATGAAAAAAAAAAAATAATAACTTTTAAAAATATGCTTTCACTTAAAATAAATTCTTAGTTGAAACACCATTTGTTATTTTTTTTATTAATTTTTTACAGTTTCCAGCAGTTCTCCGGTTTTCTATATTTTTGCGATTTTCACCATTTAAACGTCATTTGGGACCCCATGTTGTATGGTGATTCTTTATCCTCCTGATGCCTACTACCACCCCTCTGAATTTGTCGCTCAAATTCGGCAACACCCTTTGTATAACGAGATAACGTGTTTGGTATTTGAATAAAAAAGCTTCGTTACAGATTGATTTCAAATAGTACAAGTGAAAACTGATTAAAATCCAGTATGGTTCAAAATAAATCATGGAATTTTTTTCTCAAAATTTTTTTGCTTTTTCTTAAAATGGATTAATATTTTTGTGTTTTCACATTAGGAAAGCCTACAAAACTATGGCAAAAAGGTTGTTTTTTTTTTTAATTTAGTTACGTTTAGACTTTCAAATTTTCATTTGAGATTTGAAATTAAAAGAATCTCCATTTATATTTAAAAAAGATCACACTATCGGAATAGTTTTTTATTGTTTATAAAGAAATGAAACATATAATATTAATAGATATTTTGGAATTTTTTTTTCAAATGATGTTAATGGCGAAAAATAAGTTAAGAAATGTTAATATTACCATTTCCTCTTTATTAACGTCTTGATTGCATTTTAAATAAAATGCTCTACAAGTAGTTGATGAACATTTAAAAAATATATATCTCCAGCAAATTTTAGATGTAATATGAACTAATTATTAAACATAATTATGAATCGGAACAAATTACAGTTAAAAAACATTCAAAAATTTTAAAATATTTTGCCAATTCTGTTATAATTTTGGAAGTATTATTTGAGTTAATTGGGTGCCTTTTTTTAATAAAATAATATCTAAAAATGACACAAATGATATTTTAATATAATTAATGAAAACAAATTATTTAAAGATATAGCCGCTTAATCTTCATTATTATATAATGGATGTTTAAATTCAGTGAAGAAACTTTAATGAAGATAGAAAGCACAGAAACAAATATAAATCGCATAGGAATGTTTAGCTGGAAACACCATCCGAATGAGCTAGAGGATACTCGATAAGCCAACACCGAGAGGTAACTATTTGTTCGGCTGTGATTTACACTTCTATTTGAAAATCCAATTGCTCAAATTACTTATCTTTCACAATTGTAGAACTTGGCAACAGAAAAGTTTGGATCCCAAACTATACAAAATACTTGAAAAATACTTTCTAAATACCTGGCATTTTGGGGCGATTTATGATGGTAATGGAGATTCTTGCAACAAAGCAGATTGTTTGGTTTCTTATAGAAGAAGGATCTAACAGTTTCAAAGAATCTAAACTAAGTAAATTATACGCGATCAATTTAATTGATATAGGTAGAAAACGAATAACGCCTTTTTTCTATTTTATTAGTATTACTTTAAATTGTCTTCAGAAAAGTATGCAAAAAACGGCGCCCTCTCTTTTATTTAGAACTACAGTATGCATAATCAATTCCTGAGAAACTTTATTCCAGGAAGGCTAAGATTAAAATGCAGATTAAATCAAAATAATGTATAAAACATTTTTGAGCTAATATGGTTTACACATTACAAATAGGCTGCTTTTAGAAAACTGTTCACGCATCAAATTAACGATATTAATTTTGTTATATCAATCAAATTAATTTAATTATTACACTTATTTAATTGTTGGTAGACTGATTGAAATTAATTTCTATACAAATAACAAAGAAAGAAAATTAAAATTTCAAAGGAAAAAAAGCTGTGAACAAAAAATTTTAATGTTTGAATTAAATTTTCATGCAGAAACAAAATGGAACTGTATTGAAAGTTTTGCTGCTGGTGAAATGCATGATTACGCTTTTGCATTTATTTTAAACGAAAGCATACGGCAGAATGAGTTCTAAAATACATGAAATTAAAATAAAACTATTTTTTCCTTTGGTCAAATATGAATTTAATTTAATTGCAATAATTTACATTATTAATGTATTACGAAGTAAATATTTAAGCAAATTATACTAAACAATTAAATAAAAAATTAATTGATGCCGAAGCTTTTACTTTGAATCAAAGCAAGCGTCTTTTGAAATGCACGACTAAATATATCAAAGAAATAAAAAAGAAAAATCTATAGCAACCATCTGAATCATTTATCTACTTAAAAAGATGAATCTAATGTCAAATATAATTCTGAAAATAACTGCATTTATTAGTTGATTAGAAGTTACATTTTTTAGCAAGTTGCACTATAAAAATGAATAATATAAATTAATAGCATAAGGTACTCTAACTTTTAAAATAAAAATTTCCTTTATTTAAAAAACGCACAAATAAAAATATCAGTGGTTTTTGAATATATGAAAATCTTTTAAATAATTCATATTCATTTAATAAATATCCAGTGGCAGATTCATATACATTTTACAAATCCAGTGGCGGATTTCATATTAGCCTGCAACTTAAGGTCTCTGAGCTAACGGAACGTTCATGTACATCATTTAAAAATGTTATTAACCTGGTTATCAAATAAATAAATTTGTAAAAAATACATTTTTTAATTATAATTTGGGCTACTACGTGTATGCATATTGAATAATTAAAATAATTATTTAAATTATAAATAGTTATTTATTTATAATGTATGGCAATATTAATCATTAATTATCTCTTTACGTTGAATTCCATTTGGCAGATTCTACAAAATAATTTTTTTTAATATTATATTTGTTTGAAGTTTATCATTTTTTAAATTTTCTATCATAATAATTAAATGTTCTTATTTGCAAGTAAAAAAATTCATTAACTAATAATCATGATTAATTTTTCGAGGATTTTATTACTTTAGCTATATTTTCACTTCATAGCGTATCATTTCATAACTTATCACTTCATAGTTTCATAGCTTAATATATAAAATCCCTTTATTTTTATAGCTTTTGAGTAAAGTAAAATCCTTGATTAAAGAAATCATTTGGATACAAAGATATTTTCAATAAAAAAAGCAACAAATTTAGATAAAATTTTAATAAACTTTTATAAACTAAAATAAAATAGTTTATACAATTTTACAATTGTTGTTAAAATCACAATAAAATTGCTATATTATTATAAAAAAGTTGTTAAAACCACGATAATATTATAAAATTGTATAAATTATTATAAAAAGTTGTTAGAAGTATGTTAATATTATAAAAAGTTAGTAAAATCACGATAATATTATTCAACAGCAACATTTATGTCCTTAAAAAGACAATTTTTGGTATATTATGGAGTAATTATTATTTTTATATGGTAACATTTTCAGAAATTATCACCAAAAAATATTGAAATATTGCTTACTTTTTAATTAATTAAAGTTTTGATAAATATTGCTTCGAGGTTCCCACCTTCCAAAGTATATTTCAACCAAATTCATTAACTTTAAGACAGCCTTTCTTCATAACTTTGTGTTTTTTTCTATAAGTAGAGATAATTGAACATTGGACATTAAATATAAACGGGTCTTTCACCTAAAAGGCATCATAAAGATATATCACAAAAATATATTTTAAAAAAAATACATTTTATAAAATTGCTTTGAAAGAAAATGAAATGTCGCTTAACTTTCTTGGAAAATTCCATGAATTATTAATTTAATAAATTAAAAAAGGCCTTAAATAAGGCATTCGAAGAACTGTATATGGGAAAAATATGATAATTAGAAAATATAATACAAAAATTCATTTCATTGATGCCGTACTTACAAAACTTAAGATAAAATAAATACTAATCTCTTAATGTATTTAATATAATTCTTCAAAAATGAATAATAAAGAACAAAATTATATTCATTACTTTTTTATTAATAAGAAGTCTAAATATTGATCGCTAAGAAAGGATTCCTTTTACACTTTACCACGAAAATAGAAATATTTCTTTGAAACTGGAAATAAAGCTTTATTCCTTATTATTTGACATGAACTTTACGAATCATCGATATCCAATTGGTAAAAACATGGTTACAACATTTCATCACCGTTTATATCATAAGAAACCTGAGAAACGATACGGAGTTAATTGATATACTATCTTCCTTATTCTAAAAGTTCCCAAGGTTCATAAAGTACACTCATCACCCCCATTGTAACATAAATCTTTGAGAGAACCTTAATGACATTCCCCTTTCGCAGACGGGGTTCTTAGTCATCAGATATCTGTAACATAAAACTATTTGTTACTTGTTTTGAGAAATCTAGTACTTCTCACAGTCTAAGAGCTAGAATTGGCTCCAAGATTGTGAAAAGTACTATATCAGATAGACGTTTTCTTACACTTAAATTCATTTTAGTTTTTAAGAATATATTGGAAATGAGAATTTAAAAAAAAAAAACTCCCTTAAAGTAACTAATTGATTGGACAATTTCATACACCTTTGTAATAGTGTCCAGGACACTTGCCCTGCTATTCCCAGCCTAGTCGTGCCACTTTTTTATGTTTCCTTTAGGCCGTACATTTAAATTTGAACAACATGCAAATTGACGTTAGGAATTGATTTATTGATTGTGAAATTCCGTCATATTTAGAACAAAATTCTACTTCTGACTTAATGAAAGATTTTCAGGGAACTTATAAATACCAAGCAAGTTATGTATTACCGAACAGTTTTGACAGTTTTATTCATGGCTGCTTTTATAACAAATTACACATAACTGTCGAATAAAACCTGGCGTCAATATTATTCGTTATTTTGTTTAAATATAATTCTTATTTCTATTTATTTTTTATTAAAAACACGTTATATAGTGGCTAGGGAAATGAATAGAAAAAGTTTTGAATCTGTGAAGAAGAGGAAGTGGCTTTTCAAGTGCTTTTTGTCTGATATTTGAACTTCGTTCTATTCAGATCAATATTCTAAAACGTAAACGGTTTGTAAGTGCAGGCGATGGGAATCATCCAGCGAATGAATAATTAATGAGTGCAACTGGGTTTATTATTAAATCACTGCATTTATGTCTGTCACTGTACATGTGAATCCATTGATATGAGTAGTTAAAAAAGAATGTGGTTTTGGTCGACAGGAAGTGAGAAATCAAATGTGGACAACCACAAACGCGATTATAATGCCATCTATAGGATAGTGTCATGAAATATTCGAAATGATTTACTAGAATTTCATTTTGAGCAGGGTAGTAGTAGATGTTCGGTCATTTCCAAGTAACGAGTATGAAATATTTGTTCAAAATAAATAATGATTGGAAAAAATTTTTAAAAAAGTAAGTGAAATTAATGAAATTGCGCATATTTTTGGATATACTTTATTTCTAATTATTATTTCATATTGTACAAATTCCGATGTACATATGCTTTCACACGGTTTTTTCTGTAATAGGATGCGGTTTCCCTTGAAATGGAATTCGGAATCGAAAGAACTTAATAAAAAGTGATTCGAATAAAATTCATTTAATTACATACTTTAAAAGAGATATCTGAAAGTCATTCACAAACAGTACATAAACTGTACATTGTTTATTTGATATATCAATTTTAAATACATCAAAATGAAAATATAAGAGTATCCAAATTTCTATTAGAGCGACACTTATCGTGAGATATTCATAAAGTTTGAAATGTAGGAAAATAAATTTGACTTTACACGTTTCTAACTGGTTTATTGCATAACAAATACTATGTATAGCCTATAAATTTTAGTTTTATTAAGTAATTTAAGAAACGTATATTATGTTAAAAACTGTTCATTGATTTTATTAAATGAGCTATAAAATGCACAGGTGAACTACCTATGAAATGCACAGGTGCGGAAATTTAAGTACAGTTTGATTATTAATAATGTGAAAGAGAAATATAAAAATGCTTAATTTATGTCAAAAATAAAAAGGAAGCTCGTTATTTACAAAATAATTGTTAAATTTTCTCAGAAATTTTTATTTTAGCATATTTATAACACCACCGGCAATTATATCAATAAGGACAATATGTACCTAAAGAAATGTACCGATGTAACCAATAGAATTAAAATACGTTTAATGCAAACAATAAGAATAAATAATAACTGAAACTGAATTAATATCGCTTTCATTTTAATGAGCATCATTTAAGCATCATGCATGAGCATCATTTAATGAGCATTTTAAGCATCATTCAAACACAAATCAATATGATTGACGGAGAGCATTCAATTAAAGTTCCGACAATATCTTCAATGAGACCCCATATCATATTAAAAACCGACAAATTGTCCCTAAATATTAGAATGCAATATAAATTTAAAATATTAGTAATACCCCTCATTTTGGTGCGTAGATTGAGGATATAATGAATCATCATAAATATTATTTATTCATGATTAAGTTTATTCACACACTAATAAATCAGGTACCTTAAACATTTTTTTTAAAAAAAAACCTCAATGAATTGCTTGACACCAAAACAGAAATTGGGATTTGTGGGATTTTAAACTCTTCCCACTGTTAAAGACGACGGTGGATAATTATATATACTGATTAATTGTTAGAAAACTTTACCAGCTCTTCTGCAGAACCACCGATGATTGAAAAATATTAAAGATTGTACTAATATTAGTTTGTTTACAAAATTTAAAAATCATTTACTACAAAATCACACAGGCGAATAATTATGAGAAGAAATCTAACTATAAGAACTTTGCTTTTAATTAGGATATTGTGCTCAAATCTATCAATTTCATTATTGACAAGGGAAAAAAAGTAATCACCAGCCCTTTAGTAGAACCAATAATAACTGGTACTATTAAGAATAATATATATTTTATAGTAATTTCTAAACGCTTATAGAAAACTTGTTAAGTTTAAAGTCGCATATCCAAAGACAACTATCAAGATAAAATCTATCTATTGCCACTCCAGAATAAATAAGTGTTTCTCGTATCTACCGATCTATGGTTGGAAAAAAATATTTATTTGCTTCCCAACAAAACAGCCGATACTGATTGAAAAACTTCATGAAATATACAAATTTTATATCAGTTTTTCTATTTTATTAAAGTCGAATATTCATAAATAACGATAATCAAGAAATCTGCCTAAAACAATTTTATTCTCAATTAGTATATATATCAGCCAATCAGTGTCACTCAGAAAAATTTGTCAATATTTCTTCAGAAGAAATGACAATGATAAAAAAATGTTACAAAAAGTAAGTATTTAATAAATAGTTATGAGACGCCTTCAAAATCTGAAAATAATTTAATATAATGTTATCTATCCCAAAGCAACAGCCTTGAAATCTACGCAGAACAATTCTAAACTGAGCAAATGTCTCACCAGTCAATGGGAGAAAGGAAAAAAAAAAAAAAAAAGAAAGAAAGAAAGAAAAGAAAAAAGATTATTGCTACTCCTAAAAAGTCGATAATGATTAAAAATATCGCGAAATGTATGCATTTGTATTAGTTTTGAGATTCATATGCCTAAAAATAACAATCATCTCGAAATCTATCTAACAGTTTTATCTTTAATGAAAATATCATGGATCCGCCAATCAATGGTATTGTTAGCAAAAACCCATCTCCTTCCCGGGAGGGAGAGGGAGAAAGAGCAGATATTGATTAAAAAAGAACTCAAAAAGCACCGAAGCAAAGTGAAAGAGAGGCAATCGCGATTTAATTCCATCTCGCAGCAGAGGCAAAAAGCAAAAGTTTTTCTACCGCGGGAATAAATCAAAATGCGCCTCTTTGATTTCTGTCTGGGTTGTGATAGAATAGCAGATTGTCTGCGATGTTTTCTAATAATTCCATTAGTGTTTCCCCTCACCGCGCGTCTCCATCAAAGTCCATTTAAAGCCGCAGCATCCTTTCCATCAGGGGCGTCGAGCCCGGCTAATGGCTAATCTGTCGGCGACCGCCTGCCATTACTCCCCCTTTCTCCCTAATAGCGGCTAATGGGAAGGTGCTCTCTCGCCTTGTGAAACAAGCCTCCAATGTCCGTAAGTGGACACCAGTAGCGACAAATAGGACCGTAAATCGGAGGGAGTAATATAAGGATAAACCAAAGCTAACTGGAGTGTCTTCGCCCTGCGTAAAATGGCTCCTCGCCGTCACCTCGCCTCCAGCTAATAGAATTTGCCGAATGATGGAAGGCCTTTGATTGGGTTTGGCGCCCTCCCCAAGAATTCGGTTTTTGTGACTCGCCTAAATTGTTATTTGTTACCGAAAACTTTTACGGATAGGCAGCCATTTACTACGATAAATGAGGCTGCTTCCCACTTTCATACCTGGCGGTGGCCTTTCATAATAAAGTTTATACGGAGCATTCGCTGGATATAGAGATATCTGGAGAAGGGAGGGAGACAGATGTGGATTTGGGATGGGAGATAAAAATATAAGGGGATGAGGTGACGGTTTCCAATGATTCTTCAATTTATTTCACAAATACATATGTCTTTACAGAAATGGTGCTATGATGCCCATGAGGCTTTTAGCTGAGATTAGCCCATCATATCCACAAAGAAGAAGATGTATTTTTGAATTTATTTTTCGACCATTATTTTAAATGATATTTTAATATTAACTAAAAATACCAATGCCTAACAACAATGAAAGTTGAATCAAGTAAGTGAGAAAGGATTAAAATCTAGGTCATGATAATCCTGGATGGATTCTTCGGCCAGATAAATTCGATTATAAAATTAATATAAAAATGAAAGGCCTTAGGAAAAGTTACAGCTAAATTATTTATACTTTCATTATCAAAAAAAAAAAAAACCCTTTTGAAGTATTAGAATAAGAAAGGAATTTTCAAATTAACCTTAAAAATATGTCTTTTGACAACTTTTGTTGCAATATAGTGTTCCAAAATATATACTCTTGGAATAGCTATCACATGAACAGTTGACAAAATGATCAAAATTTTATAATTCAAATTAACGAATATAAATATAAAATCTTGTCAATTATTTGGAGTTTCATGATTATATTTAATTAATTAATGCATATTTCGCTTCTTTCAGATTATATTTTTTGCATTAAAACTATAGTTTTTGAAAAATATTTCTCAATCAGCCACCTTAAGTACAGTTACTCGGCAACTGATAAGCCTATTTTGAATATCATATTGAGGTCGTAGATATGATCTGTGTAGGGTGATATCTCAGCATGTACATAGATTAACTAGATCTATCTTTTTTTAGAACATCGTGTCTTACGAAGTTTACTTGAATATACTTTAGGAATCGGCTAGGCCAGGCTCTCAAAGAATGATCTTCCAGAAGGACAGGCCTATCTGGTTTTTGCGATGAAAGAACCTATCTTGATAGAAAAGATCAATGAATTGCTATCTTCATTCGTATCCTTCTGGTGAATTTCTTTTAATGGGAATATATGAAATCTAATATTTATTTCCTAATACAAATATAACTGACGAGTTGAAAGCATTCACTGAAAGAGGATACGCCCAAATGCCTACAAACATGCTTAGAATTGTTTGCTGTTTCCTCAACCGATTTTTATCCACGGTGATTAGACAATAACAGTCAGCATTTCGAAAATTTCCGATAAATGAAAAATTCTTTTTTTGTATAAATTTATTTGCTTGATGAAGCTTTTATATATGCTTCTAAACTTTTTTTGTAGAAGTTTTTTAAAATGTGCATGCAATTTCGATACATTTAGCTATGTTCACAACAAAATAGAGACGGTTTTATTTTCATTTTTAAATTTTATACTGGTTTATTTCAAGTGATAATCTGAAGTGAATTTAAAATACAAATGTTCCTGCAACTTCAAGATTCATCCCCAAACTTTGTTCGTTCCGGAATCGTTATATTTATTGTTTGTTATACATAGACATAAAATTACTACATTTTTGCATATATCATTTTTTTATCAGCCTAATTTAGATAGATTTCATAATTAAATCAGAATTATTGGTGCATTTAAAAGAACAGGAGTGAGATTAGAATTATGAAACTTTAATAATTGTAAGAGAACTTTTGAAAAATAAAACAATCATAAAAGAAATTTTTTATTAATTTTTTTATTTTCCATTACTTTGTTTCAAATTATTATTGGACCCAAAACAAAAATCTAGATGTCTTTATTGGAAAAATAATCCAACATATTTCGATATAAAAGAGCAAAAAATTTGTTCCAGTTAATACTTTCAATTCTTTTTTTTTTTTCCCTCTTACGCTAAAGGCATTTAATGCGATATCCTGAATCAAATCATTTAGCTATGTCATACTGCCTGGTATAGAAGATCTTTCTCTAAAAATATCGTGTTTATCGACAAAATTTCATAAGTATGATGCACAACTTATTATTACTAAACTGATGTTCGTTATAATTTTTGTTAACAAAAATTCTTTTCCTAATACCGACGAAATATTATAATCTTGCTACATTGTAAAAACATATATTCTTAACAAATCAAAATTATTTTCAGTTGAAATATTTCTTCATTTTCTAAGATAATACTTTTTTGCTACCGGTTTTGTAAAGATGAAGTGCGAAGCCAAACAAGAAACGCCTTTCACCACTCTTTCATATAAAAGCCATTATTCCTATTTTGATTTTTTTTGCAGCTAAAAAAAGAAAATTTAAATGACTTAGAATTCTTAGAAATTCTGTTCAACTAATTCACAATATCATCCACTTTTCTTATATTTTAACATATTCATAGCCCCTTGGAAAAATATCTTAAATGCACTCTGACAACCAATGGCTGACTGTGTCTAAAAATATAAACAGCCTGCAGACAATAGGGACCCAATAACATCTATAGTATTATCATTCTGTTTTCATAACAAATAAATGAAATTTTTAAAAACATGAATTGAGACCAAAAGGTGGAAATATAATTTTTGAATTATAAGTATATACATATAGTGATGCCTCGTACATCATCTTCTGAATGATGATTTCTACATAGATTATGCCCTTTTAAATAAATTTTCAGAATCCTAATAATTAGTTAATAAAATTATTATTTTTTGATTTTTGACTTTATGAAGAATATTTTCAATAAAGAAATTTTAATTTAGAAATTATTAATTTCTTGGGGAAAAATTAATAATTTATCATTAAATTTTTATTATATACCTTCTTTAAAAATTTCTTATTAAATTTTTAAAAATTAATACTAAAATTAAATATAATTAATATTAATTACATATTTTTTAAATTCATAATTGAAAAATTAATGTTCAATAAATTAATTAAATTAATAGATAACTTTAAAATAAATTTTCGATTGTTTTTCCACGTTTCTTGCAATTGTTTATAACGATTCAAGGGTTTATGGCGAAGTAATAAAGGAATTCACTGAAAATTGACAAGTTGAAATAAATATAATATGCAGGGATAAAAACTATCACTTGATATTATTAACGAAAATTACTTAAGATAAAATCAGTCCTTCAGGTTTTCGATCGAATATATATATATATATATATATATTGAAAAAAATATCTTCAATATCCGTGTGACTATCAAATCCCACGAAGATGCATATGAACAGACAGACAAAGCTTCTTCTGACGGATTTCTATTTAAAACTTGATACAAGTCCATAATTTTGAAGTTAAAAGGCCTCATACCGAATTTCATATCTCTAGCTCATTCAGCTTTTCACGATCATCCTTTTCAAGGTTATAATCATGCTTGTATTTATACGGACAAGCAGACAGATAAAATGCTCAAATTTTTTCACAGTGGGTAGGTGAGGTTTAAAGCATGGATATTTTTTTTAAATCTCATATTGAAATATTTTGGCAATTGCAATAGTTTTCTTTGTATACTTCGAATTTGAGAGAAGAAAGGAAAGGAAAAAAGTGATTAATTTGAAAGGAAAGTGATTATGATCCTTTTCAACCTGAAAGATCTTACTGATTCTCTTTATGAAGTTGTATTCATTCAAAGCTACTACATTTTATTCTTTTATTTATCACTTGATATTATTAACGGAAATTACTTAAGATAAAATCAGTTCTTCAGGTTTTCGATCGAATATATATATATATATATATATATATATATATATATATATATATATATATATATATATATATATATATATATATATATATATATATATATATATATATATATATATTGAAAAAAATATCTTCAATATCCGTGTGACTATCAAATCCCACGAAGATGCATATGAACAGACAGACAAAGCTTTTTCTGACGGATTTCTATTTAAAACTTGATACAAGTCCATAATTTTGAAGTTAAAAGGCCTCATACCGAATTTCATATCTCTAGCTCATTCAGCTTTTCACGATCATCCTTTTCAAGGTTATAATCATGCTTGTATTTATACGGACAAGCAGACAAATAAAATGCTCAAATTTTTTCACAGTGGGTAGATGAGGTCTAAAGCATGGATATTTTTTTTAAATCTCATATTGAAATATTTTGGCAATTGCAATAGTTTTCTTTGTATACTTCGAATTTGAGAGAAGAAAGGAAAGGAAAAAAGTGATTAATTTGAAAGGAAAGTGATTATGATCCTTTTCAACCTGAAAGGACTTTAGAAGAAGTTGTATTCATTCAAAGCTATTACATTTTATTCTGAGCAGACAATGCAGCACAAAAACCATGGTTTTTTTTTTTCTCTTTCTCTTCGAATCAGATCTTTTTCACTATTTTAAATGGTATCACATAAAATAATATTAAGATCGCAATCGTTTTAAAAACACCTCCTTTCAGACTTTCGTAAGAAAAAAAAGATAATCGAAAATTTTTTTGAATGTAATAATTATAATATTAATTCAAATAATCTACAATATCTTTTAAAATAGATTTTTTTTTTTTAAATTTTAACAGTAATTATTTTTATGCCCATTTTTCCCTTTTTTTAAAAAAAATTTTACCTTGTGAAAAATATTTAAAACTCAGTTTTTAAAATCACTGGCTGCACTTCCGGGCGATATATTTTTATTAGTTCAAGAGAGATTGAGGGACGGGAGAAAAAGTATCTGAAACAAAGCAAACTGGGAGTAAAAGGAAATCACAGTACTAGCAAAGAAATAAAGCTTGTCTGAGCAGACTGTGTGTAAGGAAATTCTCTGAAATATACTTGAATTTTTTCATTTGATGCTTTAGTTTTAGTTTAGTTTTATTAACGCCCCGTTTTAAAGCAACACTATGGCTATTTTGGGACGGACCTCGTAATTTTGAACCGCGGTCAGATGACGAAGAAGACACCTGAGCCGCCACCCCCTCTCCAAACTTCCACACCACAGTAGTGGGAGCACATTTGGCCCCGCGAGATTTAACGTGCACCAGACCCGCTTACACGATGGTTCTTCCGTGGGATCGGGTCTCGAACTTGAAGCCCTCCGGCTTCGAAGCCGAGACTTTACCACCAGGCCACCGCGGCCCTCATTTTTTCAGTTTAAGATAGAGACGTCGAAAATTAAATTGTTGATGGAGTCGGATGTTATATGCAGAACAAAATAAAAAAGTAACTAATTTTATTAGCAGAAAAATTTGGGATGCCGCAGTGCCATATTCCGCATATATAAGTAAAACTAATAAGTAAAATAGATAATATAGAAATCCAAATTACAGAAAGTTGGTTCAAAAATACAATGAAGTATAACGAAAGGTTTTGTAGTAATTAATTACATTGTTAACTTCCATTAATAAAAAAAATAGGTTTCCGTATCAACAACAAATGGATTTATGAATAGTGTTGCCATATATGAAAATATTAAAGAAATTAATAATTATTAAATCATTTTATTTAAATGCCTCCAAGTTGCATCTCGCAATGTTAACTAAAAATGTATCATTCTTTAAAAATTATTTATAACTTAAAGGAAAAATTAGCTTTCGGTGATTTTTAGAAATCGATTGTAACCGCCTGTAATTCTTTAAGAAGCTGGTAGACATAAAATTATTTTCATGTGAATGATATTCTTATTTTAATTAAAAATTAAAATTGTAAAGGTGATTTTTGTGATATAATCTAATATATAAAAATAAATTTTTATTTGTTCTTATTTTATGCGCTGCCGTACCATTCACCCGATTGCGATAAAACTTTGCCAACCAATTGCTTTGAACCAAGAAAATCGATGTTTTTCACATGGCCAGTTATACGCTGGATGCTTGGACAGCCAAGAAATTTATTTGGTTTTGCTGAAGATGGCAAAACAAGAAATATTGCCTAACCTAAAGTGTACTTAAATAATAATGCAAAAAAAAAAATGAATATTATTTATACTGCTTTATATATCATTCAATTTCAATACATATATTCATTGTCGACAAGAAAATAAATATTATTCTTTCTATCATTCCTAATTAAACAAGATAACTATTTCAAATTTCAAATGCTATTTCCAAAATTATTTCTTCTGCGACCGCGACGCGCCGGGTACCAGTAGTGTTTTATGTAAATGAATTATTGATATTAAAATATTATATGCTTTAAAAAACACTTGAATCTGCGTTAGCGTGGAAAATACTATTATTAAATATATATTTACCTTTTCCCATATGACATTTATGCAGCACGCCCAACAACAGCTGATTTAATGTGATAATTGTAACTGTTGCATTGTCAAACACTTAGACATTCGCCCATATATTGAAACATAAGGAAAGCTTAAGTCAAAGTTTCGTGACAATGACATTAATTCTATTAATTTTTAATTAATAGAATACACGAAGATATTTTTATCCCGAATGTCATTAAATGTATCAGCTCTTAAATAAATATCAAAAATAAATATCAAGAAATTGAAGCTAAATAATATTTTCCTCATCTAATTATATTTGTAATATAGTACATCATTCTAATTACAGTACACAAGTATGATATACATATTACAATCAATGTAATTAATCACTTATAATTAATAACAATTGGGGTCAGTATTAATAATAACCGGCAATCACTTCGGCAGGTTAGTATTAACAATTATCGATTAATCGCATTTACCTTAGCATATATATTATTAAAATTAAGAAATATCAAATGTAATTAAATATGTTTTACTTAGTAATTAAATGTACCTTATTACATTACTTACCTTATTACTTTATTACGTACCTTATTAATTTACCTTCGCATATATATTATTAAAATTAAGAAATATCAAATGTAATTATATAAGTTTTACTTAGTAATTAAATGTCTTAAACAAGTTTTTGATGGGTTACAGTATTTTGTTATTTTGAGATTTTTTAATCAGGCTAAAAATAAGAGCAAACTATATATAAGAGTTTCTTACACCTTTTAAAAGAATAATTCTTGCTGTCAAATATTAATAATTCAAAATAGAATATTAATGAATTCCACTATGAATATAAACAAAATATACGAATTTTGACGAAATTTAAAAAATGTTCTTTCAAGAGATTTATTATTATTGTTATTATCGTTTTAAATACTTAACAGAAAAACGTAAAACAGTTATTCAGCTTGCACGCAAAAAGAAATAACAGAAGATTAATCTAACTTGAGCAATAAACAACATGGTGAAAAAAGCTAAATCATTTAATGACAAAATGAAATATTAATTTTAAAACTCCAATTATGATAGGCATTTTTATAAACTTTAAATATAAGTCACTTCACTGTAATATTTGTTCGAAATTCCCTCCTACATAGACGCTTCCTCAAAACAAATTCTTATTCCTCTTCATGAAATAATGTTGGAGTAATAGATCTGCATGTCAAAGTAATGCAGCTTATCAATCTGATCTACGCGTGGATTCTCTTTCGTAAGCTTTATTTTTTAAGTAACCCCAAAGAAAGTAATCAAATCGACTTAATCTGGCGATCGCTGAATCACTCACAAAGACTTCCTTATCCACTGATGCAATTTCCAAACGCATTGGTCATGAAAGTACGTGGCTGAAAGGATTTGTGTGCTGGAGACCCATCATGCTATCATCATGTAACCGTATTCTTGACAGTCCCATCGTGGAACGGACTCCTCCACATAATTATATGATGGTCCGGATAAAATAACCGTTATTTAACAAGCATTGAAACATCATCGATGAAAATACTTTACCCCAATATAATATAGAGGAATGCGAGTGTGCTGTATCCAATTACCGAACTCTTCATATTCCAGCCTATGCATCCGATGCCTGTTAGATGTTACGAGAATATTCTAGCGTCTAAAAGAGACAAATGTTTGTCCTTTTATTTCAGTCCAAGATGATTTTCTCAATAAGAAAGCCAAATTTATATTGGTTCCTTACATCTGAAATGATCGTACATCCAATTTTTAGTGTTTTGTAATTATATTGAATTTAAATTTTACTTCCGAAAAATGTAAAAAACTGTAGATGAAGTAGGATTTCTTTTACATTTGGGATCTTCATATTAATACTTTTAAGCATATTTTGACTTCCTTTTAGGCATATTGAAAACTAAAATGTAGTAATTTTTTTTTCATTTTTAACAAAACAAATAGATAAGATATTATTAAATAAATTATAATAGATAACAATAGTTTTTTAATTGAAATTATATGTTTGGACTTCCCATTAAATACAAAATGTATTTATCTTCTATTTGTAAACATTTCGATTGTTTTGTGCTAAAAAATGCCAGAAAATAATTTGAACGTGTCTTAACATTAAGTGACAAATATAATTACTAGTAAGCCTTCTATGATATTTTTTTTAATCTTTAACGGTCAGTAATAAATATGTTTATCACTTTCAGTTTGGCCTGAATGATCACTTGTAAACGCATTTATCGCCGTTAATTTCATAAATTTATTAGCTATCCTGCAAAATGTCGATGTTTATTTTTTATTTTGAAAGATCAATGTATTATATTAAATTCGTGCCATAATTTAGTAGTTTACCATATTTATTATTTAGAAACTATGAGTAATAGTGGGTTAAATAAAATGTCTAAAAATAAGACATTCTAAGCGTCTAATTCAGTATTAAAGATCTTTTCAAAACAGAAGTAATCCGAAAAAATGTACTTCTAATAACACATCAATGTCTGATTTCAATTTCCTTATGATGTCTTAAGAGAGTCCATGAAGCATTGAAATTTAGTTATAAAATTCTTCTTAAATAATAATTTTCAAAATTTCACAACTCAGTCTGTTTTAAGAATAAATGAGTGAACTTTGTCTTAAATGTTAGCTTCTGAAGAATTCTTTTCTAAATACAACTAAAAGGACAGAGGATTACATTAGAATTTAGATTTCTTAATTCTTTCAACATTTTACTATTTTTAAACTACATAAAATATAATTATTTATCTCACTGAAAGACTTTTAGCACTGTAGGTATATGCCTATTGCTATAGTTTACAAAATAGCTATTAAACCACAATTAGAGGGCACCTTGTATGATAAATGTTATAAAATGTTTTAGATTAGGGAAACGAGCTTCGAATTTAAAAGCAACAGATATTAAATCCCAATAAACTGAAATCATTCGTTAAAAAAAATAAATGTGATAAGGAAAAAAAATTTAAGGCATTTTTACAAGCATAACTCTCAAAGTATAAAATGACTCGAACAATTCTGCCATCCTATCGTGACATAATCCTCCTTATGTCGTTTCACTTTTATTCCCTTTCGCAACATACAGCTCATCTTACTGAACTTTAATCCATAGAGAGTTACAAAAGCTAAGTAAATGCCTTCCGCGGTTACTGCATAAAGCGATCGAAAAAGCGTTATTTAGCTTTAGCATGATGATCCTCGAAGTCTATAGAGCAGCCGCTATTCAAGGACTAACGTCAATAATTAGTATCGCCGCCTAATCGTATAAATGATAAAAGAGACGGCAGAGAGTACCTTCTATCATCAATCCACAGTGGCGAGCAACGTTTAGGCAGGGAGACTGGATGAATTCACCTAGGAGAGGCTAATGGGGCCACGACGGACAATAGGATCCATTCAGCTAGTGGAATCAAAAGCCAGTAATTCGCCAGCAACGGGGTTTGTTTGGCATTAGAGAGACGGCACTTAGAAGCACGTACAAAGGATTCCCCTCAAATCGACTTCTTTTCAGAGGGGGTTTTATGATTTCTTTGAGTGAGCGGGAAAAAAAATGGAAGGGGAAAAAGGTTTTGGTATTTGAATAAAACCGCCTGGTTAATATTTGCTGCTGAAGATCTGGCGGAACAGTGGTTCTTGATTTCTAATGATGATATGCCGTTACGTCTATTGTTGAAAATTGCCTCTGTCTTGATTAGAATGGTAACAAAGAAGGCGAAATGAAAGAAGTGTTAGGGGTTTGCTAATGAAGTGGTGTTTCTTTTCATGGAAATATTTTTTTATAATGATGATGCATCAAGATAATCTATTTTCTCATTACAATGCATCGTTTTATCGATAAATATTATTTTTGGTTAGTTTTTTTCTTTTTGTCCTCTTTTTAAATTTAGTTATTAAATTTGTTTGACTATTGACATCACTATTTAACCATAGATGACAATTATACCAGGCAAAAATTTTCTTAAAATATAACTTTTTTTCAGTTAGAATTCGAAATTGTCTCGTTGTCAGGCGTTATGCGATTTGAAGTCAGTATTTTACTACTGAGAGAGCACAGTTAAGTGAAACGAGATAATAATTTTTGGATTCTAACGATAACATACTGCTTAGGTAATTAGGATGAAGGGGAAAAAAAGTCGTGCCGTCAGAAATGTAAGGAATTACTTACGAAATGTTGCCTCATTTTCTTCCTTGAAAATATTTGTTTCTGGTGATGAAAATAGTTATATCGCATCAAAAATCTTTTTTTTTTTTCTTACTTACGATATACTGTTATGTTTATATTAAAATCAAGCATGGTTTTTGGTTTCGAATGATAAATTTCTGCTCGATTAGACATTGAAAAAGTATATTATCCTATTTATGATATACAATGTAACAAATCACTCAATTTTTTCGCCAATTTTTTTTTTTTTTTTGAAAAAAAAAAACCCCTTTTAACCTGAAACCAACTCCAATAAAATCTTATATAAATATGCGTAGTCCTCAGATTCTGGATTACCATCAGTATGAAGCCGGTAATTTTGTCTCCTCTTATTACTTCGCCAAATTCATATTTTTTCCAACGGCATATTTTTATCACTCATTATCCCTCGCCAAAGAAAATTTATTTCGCTTTTGTTAGCATTGGATAACGCTTGCTTTTTCTATCTTTTAAAAAGAAAATGGTTTATGTTTGGTATGTGTTGTTCTATATTATTATCTTTATTATATATAATAATTTCTGATAAATTTGAAGCAAAATTATATTTAAAAACTGAATAGTGTTTAAAAGTATTTTAACATTTTTCTGCATACATTTAGGCATTAAGATTACAACTGAATAATTAATTATCGAACTTTGTTGAAACATCGATAAAAGAGAGAGAGATTTCAATCTTTTAGGTGTTGTTTTTAAGGTGGAATATTCGTTTCTTTTCAATCTTTCAACTGATTTAGTCTAAAGAATAATTTATTCAGTTTAATTTAGTTAGATTAAAATTCTGTTTTGAAAATACACGACGGACCTTATCTTAGAACGGACCTTTAAAGGCCGATGTACTGTCAGAAGATGAAAACGACACACAAGTGGATATCTCATCTCTCTCTGAACTTCCTCGCCACCCAAGATGAAAGAGGTTTCGAGATCCATTCAGAAAGTTTGTCGATTTTTATGATCGTACATTTCATTTATCCAGGTTTTATATTTGCAACAAGAAAGGTAAAGGAAAAAAATTACTTTATACAAAAGTCGGAAAGAAAATTAATGTGTAAGATAAATTATTTATCTTAGGTACCTTATATGATTAAAATAATCCGGACACTGGGATTTATACATTTCTTTTTTTTTTCCTCGAAATTTTCCATAAAGGCGCGCAGAAAGACCAAGAATGGCTCTTGCGCCAAAAAAAATTTCAAAGCAACAATCAACCAACTCCAGAAAGGCTGAACGAACTGCAATTCTGCTGCTGCACGAACTGAATTTCAATCATGTAATGAATATTCTCATATTTTCAAAAAAAAGTTAGTAGGGCATTTAAGGGATCGAGAAGAAATTGATCAAGAACAAAATGATGAGAGCTCACCTCCTTTCCATGAAATTTGATAACAATTTGTAATTCTCATCAATGGTTTTTATATTCTTCGCTCAAAGCCTATGTATATTTACGTAAAAAAGTGCGTATACAATATAAAGGTTTTTTAAAAAATCCAAAAATTTTCTGTTTGTTTTTTTCTTATAGCATACAGAGTTTTCAATCAAAACATGCAAAATTTACAGAACAGATGACTAATGCAGCTAAAATATTCTAATGAAATTCAAAATAAAGATTTTGATTATTCAAGGCAGTATGAGCGTGGTAAATAGTTTTCAATTGTGCATGTACAAAACATAACACACTTTTTCTTTCATAATTTCTAAGTCTATATATATATATATATCATAGTTTATATCACACACTGATTATTCCGACCCACCTTGAGGCACACGGATAAAATCTAAATGAATGGAACTAAGGTTGAGTCCTAAGAATCATCACCGGCCACAGTACAACCTTTCCCATGGGAATCACATCCCATCCTCGGTAGAAGGTAGTCGACCCCACATTAATTCTGTACCGACCCGGGTGTCAGAACCAAGTCGGAAGCTTCTCATCCTCATATTTGAGGTACCCCTCGGTGGGAGATATGGCAACTTACATAAAAATTCTAGTTGAATATCGTTAAGATTCAGAAAGAAGCAAGAACATCGCAACAAGATGAATTTCAGCTTCCTTCCAAGAGAAGTAAAATTATGATTGTTCTTGCACGAAATCATAAGTGCTAACTTCCGACTAATATTTATAAATATAGTGCTTAATTTAAAATGCAGTATATTGGGCATCAGAAATAACGATATCATTTATTCACTAAATATTATTTATTCAAATTATTATCAAAAACATTAGAATTGTAACATTATGTAACATAATATACGCTATATTATTTAAAGCATTCTGACAACTTTATATTTTGTTTAGCCTGCAGATGTGTCAAATAATAATTTAAATTGGACATCAATTCTTCAACATTAATGACGACAATCCAGCTTTGTACAACTCGTGTTTTGAGTTCAGAAGCATAATCACTCTGAAACAAGAATGGGTGTTAAAGAAACTATAAGATTAATGTATCCTGGGGCTTTTAATTATGTGTTACATATCAAGTACATTCAGAAGTAATTCAGAAGTGTTATACAAATAATACGATTTTGTGATAACATTCGTTATTAACAATAATAACTAAATTATTACAATTTAAATTATGTATTAATTTATTAGTATACATCAGTAATTAGCATATTTCTAATTTTTGTATAGTTAATATTATTCGAAGTTTTAAATCTAAAAAATATCAATTTAAAATTATCAATATCAAGCATTTATCATTTAATTTTTCATACAGATCAACTGAAAATTACCTAGCCGCAAAGCCGGTTTTGAGCCTTAACGATATTCACCTAGAAGTTTAATAAGTCCTATATATCTAACTCCACAATTATGAAAGGACTTCACAATTAAAATTTATTTACAGCAAATACACATTTTTCCTCGAATGATCAAAATATTTACCTTGATTTTCAATATAAGGCTTTAGAGGAATTTTGCCATCTATTCTGTAATTTGGATGAAATTTCTGAAACATTTGTGAAAAAAATTTGAAATATTTTTTTAAAAAATCTTTACATATCTTCTCGAATATACAGGCTGTTTTTACAAAAGTACACGTGAGTACTGAATGCAGTGAACAAGACTATTGACTGAAGTTACGAATTACAATCAACTTTCTTTGAAACGAAGTGAGCCCAAATAATTTTCTTTTTTATCAATACATGGCCCATCCAGTTAAATGCTCTCGTGACTGAATCTTCACGATTAAGAATTAGTTCATACACATACTTTATATACTCGAAGTTCAAGGACATTTCATCCAGCCTTTTGGAAGAAATTCTAAAAAATGAAATCTGAAAGTGTCATGATATTTTTGAGCGCATAGCGAATATTATAGTATTTAATGCTTTTATTCGTTTTGATACTGAATATCCTATTTACTATATGAATATATACCTCATTTACCATGGAACATTTAGATTAATACATTTATTAATTATTGTTAAATTAATTGAGGTCAAAATATGACATCATAATTTCATTTTTGAGAATTAATGTTAAATTCCTACGGTTGTTGGGGAATGTGTCTTAATGAACGTTTTGTTTTAATTTGCAACCACCCAAGTCATCTTTTTATCTGTTTTTCAAACCAAGCAATTTTTTTTTCGGCATGACTATTCTTGCTCAAAATTCAGGACAAACATCATGTTTCAAGAAGACCCATAAAAGAGCATTTTTGAGTGTAGAGTGTTTTGAATGTAGAGGAGGAGAGCATTTTTGAGTGTAGAGTGTTTTGAATGTAGAGGAGGAGAGCATTTTTGAGTGTTAACAGCAGGAAAGAAAATCTGGAAACCGTTTTATAAAGTTATTTCATTTCTTCTTATGGTTAGTTTAATTTGTACGTGAAGCAAATTATACAGGAAAAATTTCTCAAAGCTTGGTCAAAGTCACGTGTTACTTAAAAAATGGGAGACAAACGAGGGAGAGGATGTCCTGGAAGCTTTCCCGTATACTCCATAATAATTGCACTTATGTATTATTAATTGCATGTAAATGGCGAATAATAATTGTGAAAAAGCCTATTAGATAGCGGTCTTTGACTTTTTTGGCGAAAGTACCAAAAAAAAACGAATATGTATTTTGGATGGTGCGTTTTTTTTTTTCTCTCCCTACCGAAGGAATAAGAATTTAGCGTAGAACTACAGCTACAAAATCGCATACCTAATTTTATATATTTAATTCTTAGCATTTTTGCGTATACTTGCTTGTGAAAGTACAGACCGGCAAACTTTCAACCCTTTGACGGATTTAGTTCCAAATGTGAAACACATGTACGCTTTAGAAATTAAAAATCTGTCCACCGAATTTTATTTATTTTGCTTTTTTTTGTAGCTATCGTGTGACTTGTATTCAAACAATCGAATAGATAGATTTCCTCTGAATAGATTAAAAGACAGAGATTGATAGAAATTTTCAAATTTGGTGTAAAGATCATATACCAAATTTCATTCATTTAGCTCAAAGTGTTTCTGCGTTATCGTGTTCACATATAGATATAATACCAAAAATGTGTTTTTTGGACTCAATGAGGTTCAAAACGTAGATTTTCGTCAAAGTTTCGAATTCGAGTTTTTTATAGATTATATTATTTTCTTTTCGTTTTACTTAGTATATTAGAAAGTACAAAGAAAGAAAGGATTTCTAAAAAAATTTATTAATGGTAATCAGAGAGTAATTTTTTGCACCCTATTTGTTTGAAAAGATAGGGTCTTGATCATTTGAATTTGGATATATTTATCTATTTTTTAAACTTTTTAAAGCTTAATTTTAACGTCATTATGTTTTATGACATTTATACTATGTTATAAATAAGAAATAACGTTATCAATTATTAGAATTATCCTAATTATAACAGCTGATTCGATAACCTTAATTTATTTCCCGTAATTATATGCCTTTGTTTAAGAAAATAATAAAGAACATAACAGAAAGAAACAGAGTTAATTACTATCTCATGGAAGTGTCTGCAGATAGTTTTAGAGAGAAAATTAAATGAACCTATTCACTTATTTGATTTGTTTCTTATTATCAATGCAAGAAAAAGAAAACACTTGTTTTGAGAGTTATTTTCTTAGAAATAGTTAATTAAATAAATTATTCGTAATTAAAAAATCATTAGCGCGTTAATTAATAAATTTTGTTTAACTGGAAAGATTTTGGAGGCTTTTAAAATGTTAATTGTGAATTAATAAAAGTAACACTGAATACTTTTTTGAGAAAATGCTACATTTGCTAATAAATTCAAGTAATCACTGTTAATTGTTATACAACTTTGTTAAATACTTTTTAAATTAAACTCTACACCATTTGAAATTTTTAACATTTGCTGAATTGTCCTTTTATTCATCAAAAATACATATTTCTGCATATAAAATTTAATCAAGCAATACTTTTGAATTTGATTTGATTTGCTAGATTGATTTCCCCATTTGAATTTAACTGTGCGTTATTTTATAATGCACCTCATAATTTTGAACCGAGGTTAAGCGACGAGGATGATACCTGAATCAGCTTCTCACTTTCCAAACTTCCTCATATTTGCAATGTGAAGACATCTGAGCTGCGACTGAAAATGCAATGCATATCAATAACAATGTGTTTTGGTGGAATATTGATCCTTCGATTTCGAAGCATAAACGCAGCTTTCAGGACCTGTTAAATTTTTTGAAGATGTATTAAAAATTAATTGGATAAAATACAAATGTATAAAATGAAAAAAGTATTGATATCTAATTTCAAAGTAAGTAAAATAGCATATGAACTTCCTCATAAGTCAAATATATTTATGTCTAATGATTTATAACTGCTTAACATTTTTTTTTATATAAATAGAAACAGGAAAGCAATTTATCGCAGATATAAATGAGGAATTGTGGGAGCTTAGTACAAACTTACGCGTAAATCCAACATAAAAACGATGAAAGAGACAGGACAGCAATGTATAAATAGTTATTCAGCAAAATATCAATTTTATTTAAAATCAGAATCACTGATAAATATACCTATTTATTTATTTTCAAAAATTTACTGCCGAAGATGAAGGTGTGTGTGTGTGAATTTTGCAGCTGCATGGCCGAAAAGAAGAAACTTTTGAAATTTTAACTTCGATTTATTTCACTACTGAAAGGAAAGGAAAGTTAGGAAAGAGGCAATAATAAAATGGCTTCTTCTTACATCACGATACAAGAACAAAGTGACTGAAATTTTTCCTTTCATTGATTTTATTATGAGATTTTGATGGCGATTTCTATGATATGTGTAAAATTAGGGAAGGGAATCTTAGGTATCTTTAAAATAATCTTGTAAGCATTAGGATTTTTATCCCTTCGATTTCAACGTCAGAAGGCTTAATTCATCAGTTTTCTATAGAGCGCATTAAAAATATTTAAATAAATAAGTGGAAATTGAATCACGATTTTCAAATATTTTAGCTTTTGTCACTTATAGCATCTACTACATTTAATCTTTATTGCTTTCTCTCGTACTTATGAGCTCATCGAACAGTATTTTTCGCTTTTAACAGCTAATAGCTTTTACTGTTATAAGTCTTCATTTCACACTTCCTGATTACATGTCAAATGAGCATCACCAATTCGATTTTGCATCTTGCAGGAGAAGAAAGAACGTGCCGTTCATTGTATAACATGTTGTAAGAGATTAGATTTCATCCGCAATTATTTTTGTCAAAGACGTAAATTGAGAGCCACACAAAATAACATCCATGTAGCTTCAAAACAAAACTAACTAAACTAAACAATTAAACTAAACTAATTTTTCATAAATTTGCTTCGCACAGACATGCAAGTATTTCTAAAAAAAATTTATTAATTTTCTTTCATTCTTTTTTATTCTAATTATTTTAGTTTTCTTCTCTAAACATTGTTACTCAATAAAAATAATAAAATGCCTTTGGGCTACAATTCCAAAGATTTTGAGTAGCCCAAGAGCATAATACGCCTTTTGAATTAAATTCAAATTTTTGAAAAAAAAAAAAGGATTTAGCGAAACATAAATTCACATAAAATTATTAACAAACGGTATCTTCATTCTAATCCTTCTGTTTCGCTTTGTCATTAAATCATAAATTAAAATGATCATCTTTAACGCATTCTGAGAAGAGGAAATATTCATTAATCAACGAATGGCAATAAAAAGTAAGCACCCAAACAATGTTACAACCTTTCATTTATCTCAATTTTAATTTATTTACATATTCAATTATTTTCCAAAGAAGCCATCCTGAATTTAATTAAGAAAATCTGAAGATATTAACGAAATTATATCTACAGCGTGAAAATTTTAAATGCAGGAAAGAACTGGCTGAAAGAAAAACTTTAGATTAAATAATTTTCATCATCGGTTGTTTCCATTCACATTTAAAGGAAACATTCTTCTGAAAAATAATCCTCGCGTTTATTTTAAAGGATCTTTAAAAGTGTTCTTAAATCAGACTCGTGATTGCTTTCTTCAAAAATCTATCCATTTTGTTTAACACCGAAAATACTAAGCGTTTAATTGTTCTAAGTGCAACTTTCCTTGCTACAATCAGTGCTAGAAACAAAGCAAATAAGGATCACATTTAAAAATGAAATGTTTAGGGTGTAGAAAATGGGTTTTAATTACTAATATACGCATAATTTAAAAGTGCGTAAAAAAAGACGCCTGATTAGCTTTCATTTGCACAGGCTTTAGAAAACTACGTCGCCTACAATTCATTACCTTCCTTTTGCTTTAATTAAAGAAAGGAGAATCGCTCGCGGCTTTTTTAGAAAAATGGAGGAGGGATTGTTTTGAAATTTGAGGAAATTTATTTGCGTCAGTGGATAGTAAAGCTGATTTGACGAAGTAATTGTTATTCTCCTTTCGGAACGTTAGAGTCGTATTTATGATTTTTAACACACTGCTTTGCTTGAAAGGAGAACTAGATTACTTAATTTTATTGATAGCAGAGCATAATAAAAATGGAATATTATGCCATACAATATTTTTATTAATCTCTGTGTACATCGTGAAACAATATTTTTATTAAAGCATTATATAATAATGTAACCATATTTTATTAAATTTATATACATAATAAATGTAATTGTAACATTATTTTTGTAAAAAGTAATATGGATAATGTAATATAATGCTTTTATTTATACTTTATATAAATGTGACATTATGTCATACAAAGTTTTTATAAAAACATATGCTTAATATAGCAATATGCTATATAACATTTTCATTAAGACGTAAGATTGCCTTTAAGCCGTATTACCTATTATTTTTTATTATAACATTTTTACGTTATACTATATAGCAATGGAAACCATTGGTGACGGGTTGAGCTGTTCAGAAGAATTATGCAAAGTTCCGTAGGTTTTATAAATTTGTCAAAAGACGGAAAATATAAAAAGAACGAATTAAAATATTTTTATTAAAGCATAATGATAATCATATAAATCATTCTTGATAAAATACAGTCTAAGATCATTCAATTTTTTATTTATTTTAATTCATTATGTCCCACGTCGAAGCATTCTTAAAAAAAAATTTTTTTTTAACTGTGCTAATTATATGAAAGATAAAGGATCTTAGCACTTCGGTTACCGCTATTATATTTCAAATCCCGTTCCCATTTCTCGGATAAAGTGGACATTCTGGGCTTTAGATCGGCCAATCTATGAATCGAATTGAAAAAAAAAAAAAAAAAAGCCTTATTTCGTGGTGCGCTTCTTTCTTCTCCGGTGTATTTGACTTCTAGACTTCAGGATCACAAAACTTCAATATCGCATGAAAAATTACTTCATATCATCTAATATGAAAATTCAGTTTTTTTCAGTGGTTTACTGTCAGGTTCTTTCATCCCCAGCAGAATGCGCAAGAGATTTTAAAATTAAATTGTTTGGCTAAATTGGAACGCATTAAATGAGCGTAAATTTTTGAAAGGAATATTTTGGTTTTTAAAATTATACTCGTCTGTTCAAATAAAATGACCAATAAATATGAGTATGTACCCAAAAGCAAACCAATTTCTAAGGAAAAAAAGAATAAATGTTATATATATATATACCTATTAAAATCCAACTAATCCACATTAATCTGAGAACGACGACAGCTATTGTCACAAAATTGGTGCTTAGGTATTATAAAGAGACCATGCGCTACACGATGAGATCGATGCACTGTCACCTGGTAGCAATCAACAGTGTTAACTTTCTTATCTCGAAAATGGTAAAAGATAAGAAAAAAATCAATTACAAAATTATAGACCACCTTCAATTTAGTACAAAAAGAACAAAATAACGCTTAGAACAAAATGTGTAAAATGTACATTTGTCAGTTCGCGAATTCCAAAACTCTTACTCTATTGAAAAGCGTTAGAAATGAAACAGAACAATTAGTTATCAGCAGATAATTTTATTTTCGATATTCGAAATGCTATCTGTCAGTTATAATGCACATATGGAAACTTTTTTGAGTTTCTTCCTGCACATATTGTAGCATATCAAATGACATGCTGGCATACACATCAGAATGCGTAGTTTAAAGTCTTGCAATGTTGTCGATCAGAGCCTTATGGTGCAGAAGTTGTCTCCGACAAAGTCTAGGTTTATTGTTCAAAAGATTTTTTTTTCTATTGTCGCAAGATGTTAGGTCAAAAACTTGAAAAATCGTGACCAAATTGTTCTTAGCATTATTGCGCTCCAGATGACTTTTTGTACTAAATCAGAAACGCTTTACATTTTTTAATTTTATTTTTATTATTATTTTTGTCGTACCTTGAACTATTTTCAAAATAGGAGCGCTAATTCCGTTGCGTGCCACCGGATGTAATTGTGCTGTAACTGATCTCACCATATAGGACATGGTGACTTCACCATACTTAGACAACAAGTTTTAGGCAATAGTTGTCGCGGTTTGGAAGTTGATGAGCGGACTTTTTTTTATAAGCACTTTAGGGGATATCCTGTATATATATATATATATACACACACACATTGGCAGACAGATAGACTCATATTCTGTGACAAATTTCGTCCAAAACTTAACACAGTTCTATGATTTCGGAGTAAAAATGATATATGGTAGTTAATTCTTCTAGCTTAATTTGATTTTGAATTTAGTTATATTAACGTCCCATTTTAAAGCAACACTACGGCTATTTTGGGACGGACCTCGTAATTTTGAACTGTGGTCAGATGACGAGGACGACACTTGAGCTGGCACCCCCATCTCCAAACTTCCACATCACACCATTGGGAGGACTAATTCTTCGAGCGCGTTGAGTTTTTGAATTATCGCATGCCTAAAATTAGGCGGGCTTACAAACAGCCCTCTTAATAGCGAATCCAATATTTAAGGCACATACAAATCAAGTGATGCAATCCTTTCCGAAATTTCTATTATCAAATTCATTCGATTTTGTAATAAAGTGTTTACGTTCACTAATCACCAGACTGCCCATTGATGCATATAGACAGAAAATTTTTCGATGTAAGATGCAATTAATTTTATATTAATAAAATTAAAATGTCTCAATAACGTTTTAAATATTATGCTTCCAGCTCGTAGCATGTCTGAATTATCAATTGCAGAGACAGACGTAAATACAAACAGACATAAATACAATACTCAAAAAGCTCTAAACGTGGAGAGTCATGAAAATATCGAGATTGAATTTCTTGACCATTATATTTTCTCTACATATAAATCTCTTTGTAGTCTAAAAAGCAAAAAGAGCAAGAGGAAAGTAGAATTTCAAAAACAGGCTTGAGTGTTATGTTTACATGTTTTCAGTTTAATTATATTTAGTGTTCCCCCTCCTAAAATAAAATACACGCCATAAATCTTTTCAATTTAGATTTCTTCAATTATTAAAATATTTCTTATCGAATTAAATGATCATAACTTTCAGGTATGCATCTTAACTTGTATAGTAATGATATTTGAGTCTATTTAAAAATACGCTGCGTATTTCGTCAGGGAAGTAAATTAATTAAATTTGTAGGTTCGTTTATTTTGAATAATTCTGTCATGAGACTCGTTTATTCTCTATTAACATTTGTAAATATTTCGAAGTCATGCATTAGCAAATTTAATTCAATTAGATCATGAAAGAAAAAACTAAAAATTTCACTCATTTTCAATTTATGTATCATTTGGAGGAGTAATTACGGTATCGAAATGAAGGCAGACGTTTCGACTTATAATTTGAAATTTATTTGGACTGAGTTATATTTCTGACATAATATAATCCAGACAAAACCTTATGTAATTATAAATTTATTATAAAATTACTACTTATTGTTATTCATAACCAAAAGAATAGATCCCCTCGAAACGTTCCTGTATATTCTTCCATAAATGCGTTTGTGTATTATTAACCATATAACCTCGGGACGTTTTTTCCCCACCGATTAAAACTAAAATTTGACACAGACTACAATTATAAGATCACACAATAAATTTCATCTATTTAAAATATTTCGTATTTTGAATTATTGAGTTTACATGCATGCAGACGGACAAACAGACAGCTCTTGGGAAGATTTGATTCCAAATTTGTTAAGAATCTATGCATGTGTGCCAAATTTTATATGTTTTTACATTTTATAATTATCGACTTCATTTATACTAGAATAGCCAGCTATACCTCTTCTGAATGGATTTCGTTTAATAGTTAATAGATATCTACAAATTTGGTGTAAAGACCATTTAGTCTGCTTCAAAATTTCATCCGTTTAGTTAAAAATCTTTTTGAGTCATCATGTTTACAGACAGACATAATTCCAAAAATGTGTTTTTTGGACTCAGGAAGATATGAAATGTGCAGATTAGTCAAAATCTCCAGTTGGAATTTTTTGACGATTAGAATATTTTCTTCTTGTATGCTTCGTTACGAGAAAGTTAAAAGGCAAAATCGGAATTTAGCATTTCGGTATCTTTAACTTTCAGTCTTTGTGAAGTAACTAATTTATAAATCAGGAAGTAACTTATCTCAGAAGTTTATCAAAGTAGCTAATTTATGAGTTATATACTATAATGTGCATTTTTAATAAAAATATTTGTTAATATTAAAAGTATTGAGTCAAATAAGGTTTTCGTTCGAACAAAAACATATGACGTATTATATATTCAATTCAACCAATTCAATTTTGTTATGCAACTGAATTTAGGAATGGTCAATTTTTCATTCAAAAGTGAAAAACAAAGAAAACAAATTCTATCATGCTGATAAATTGAAACTTTTTTCTAATAATATAATTGTACCTGCTTAAGGATAAAAAGGTATTACTTTTTAAATATTGCATTCTCAAAATCTTATTTGAAAGGGACCTCTTTGTAATATGGTAATTAGTTGATTAATGTTGATATGATTGATTAATATTATTTCCCTTTCTTAATTTTAACACTTAAAGTTTTATTATTTATTGTAATTTGTTCATCAAATACCGTCAAGAATTTTGCGTGGAGCCTTCCCTAATAAATTTCAATTTGGGAACAAAAATTTAAAGTGATTCCTACTAGTCCTAAAAAATTATTAGTACTGAATTTTAATGAACAGATGAAGATCTTCTTAACTTGATTTTTGAACAGAATAACCTTTTGATAAACACAGCTGAATAATTCGTAATGTAAAATTACACATAGTTGCCAAATGCAACTTTAAATTCATTTAAAAAATAGAATTCCCTGATTACATAGTTGAAGTTTAGCCCGAAAAATGTTCTGCCATTTTCAAACAGCTAACACTTCCGCAACAGTTACAATTGCTCTTCCTGTGGATTAATCAATATATATTCCATTGATTAATTTTCATTCACCTATTATAAACGAAAAAGGTGTAATGGAGGAGTAACGTTTTATGAGACTAAGAGATGATGATAATTCTAATCTCACTTGGACTAGCATATCTAGCCAAATCCGGAGCCGAGAACTCATGACAAAAAAATAAAATGGCTCTTTCTGTTGATCAAAGCAATTTTGAAGCATCCAAGTAACAGCTGAGGAAACTGACTAGTCACCAAAATATGAGAGTAAATGGAATTTTTAAAGGACTTTCAGAGGAAACTGGCTCATATTTGTGTCTCTCTTGGATGGAAATTTCCAGCACCAAGCATATAGCCAGTGGAGGACACTTGGATCAACCAGTTTCTTAAAATAATGCTAGTTAAGATTATTCCCAGTTAAAAAGAAAATCCATAATCATCATCTTTCAATACATGTTCTTCTGCCATATCATGTCTTAAACCACTATGCTGCTGATGGGTTCATTTAGATATGTGTGATCAAAATTTCTGGCCGACTGCATAAATGATTACAAGAATGAATAACACTGAGGGCCATTGATGTCAGTTCTTACTCGCGGGATGCATGTCAAATGTGCGCATTTAGACATGCATCTCGTGAGTACATTTAGACATGCTGAGTGTATGTTAGACAACGTACTCATTTATGTTTGTTACGTAATCGTGATACCATTTAATTGACTTCATTGAAAAATCTTCTTTCGAGGTATAACCATGTTTATTAGAATAATACAGAAGATAAAGCTTGGGAAATAATAATAATGATACAAAGTAGTTCCAAATTTAGACTTGATGATGTTCTAAGCTATTTGTCCATTAAGTAGAACATTTAGTATAGTCGAAACTTGCTTAATTGGACTATTTTTTGAAAAGGCAGCAAAAAAATTGGAGATTCTAAGTTATAACTAATATAGATTATACATAAATCCTTACTTAATACAGGACATTGAAGTCAGAACCTGGCCAAGAATGAATATAGGACTCTAAACAGTGGGTTAAGATGTGCTCTGCAGATCAGAAAAGAAAAAGAGAAAAAAAAAGGTATTGTAAGCATAATAGTTGAATATACAAATAAAGTCAAAATGAAGGAAATTTGTTGTAATGAAATGGTAATGATACAAGAATACCCTTGTCTCAGTTTTGAGATCATTGCGGAATGCAATAATTTTAACCTAATCAAAATCAACAAATGTCGATATTTTACAGCACACACGTATGAGAAAGTTTGATGGGCGCAATTCATCGTTAGTAGTTTAGCTTACATACAATGGGCTTTGCAATGATTACTACAAAGACGCGTGGATAAGTATTAATGCTTTGAATAGAGCCACTATACCGGAGCCTACTATGATGACCAGCATTCAATGATGCTTATATATGCATTGTACTTGTTGGAATTTCCAATATAGAATATGTTGATCATTATTGTACATAGTGCAATAATAATCATGAGCACTTCTAGGTATGAAAGCTCTGAGACCATCGAGATGATCGTCTATCTACCCGAACAAAGACAAGTCAGTCTTCAAGATCCTTACAGCTCCCTCGCTTATATTCATCTTTTGACATGTGATAATAGCAAATCGTTTCTCTCTCATTAGGATATAGATCTAGAAATCACATCTCCATCTTCATATAATTTGTGATCCTGGTATTATTCCCCTTCATTCAACGATTTTCATCTGTTAGTACTTGTAAGATATTTATGTGAATTCACAGGCCTTAACTTCCATCGATTGTAAGTCTCTAGGAGTTCCACGTGTATAATAAATCTTAATCTCAATGAAAGGGCCAATTGCAAATTTCTGATTCTACTAGATTTATTCCATACGAGAAGGCCATTTGGATATTTATCGGTTTCAATACCTGTCGATTTGAGCAACACAAAATTCGACAAGAATGCACTTTCCTCCCAAATATTCGATATTTTTTAATAATTTCTATTGAAGCATAATAAAAGGTAATCGTCAGTCTTAAATACTGGAGCAATTAAACACTGTATAAACCAGTTCTTGATGTGCAGTCGTGGGGGGAAAAATGAATCGCTCAATTTTATTCTGCTGCCAATCATCGCACAAGAAAAATAAAAAAATACCTTCCTACAGCTAGTAACGTATACTAACAGATTATATGCAAAAAATCTTTGTAGAGGATTGTCTACGTATTTAAAATTGTAGGAACTTTAAAATTTCCTATAATGACATCCTCTTTTGATGTCATATTCATATTCCGAATGAAAAATTATTCAGAGTATACATTTTGGTCAATATATCATGATTATATCAGGAGATATGAAACATTTTCTATTAAGGGGTTGTTTCCATATTTATATTTGCACGGTTTATACAGTCTCTGAACGTTGATAATAATCTTTTTTTTTATTTTTGTGATACTTTAAATGTATTTTCAAAGTTTCAACCTACGTCGTAAAATCGTTTGTTACTTCATGCATGATAAAATATTTACGGTGAAAATTTTTGGGAGAAGTTTAATTCTTTTCCGCTAAGCAATATCCAAGAGCATTCAAAGTTATCCTTAAATTTCATCTGAATCTGAATCGGAATTACGCCGAAAGCATCAAAATAGAAAGTTTAGTGTTATGAGTAGAACAAATAAAATTGGATATCTTTTTTATTGTTGCAAAGAAATACCAATTTTAATGTTAAAATTAATATCTTACTGATAGAGAGAGAGAGAAAAAATTATTTGATTTGGATTATTCTTGCGCTTTATTCTTATATTTCGTTATCAATATATACTATTCTAACCATCATCCCTTAAAACTCATTAATAGACATGAAATGATAAATCACTTTATTTTACAAGCACATAAAAATATAGACCATTTTATTCACTGATAAATGTAAATCAGTTGTTATAAAGTTATATACAATTCATTATGATGACACGTATACAGGATACATATTTGTTATAGACGCCAATATAGACGATAGGATCACAGAATGTCATTCTAAATGTTAATTCATTTATTCTACGTATCTTTAATTTCCGTTATTGTTTGAATTTTCATAAGTTATTATTCATCCCATGCTGATTCTGATATGAGTAGAACTTTGAAAGAAAATATAATTAAAGGAATAATTATTATCTATATAATTAAAGGAATAATTAATATATTCATAAAATTATGAGAGTAATTATTCCATAAGATATCTATAAGGATAATCCAATTTAATAATCGAAAATTTATATTAGAATGAGGAATTTTTTCTGTAATATGTATGTAATTTTTGTATTCTTTCATAAAAGTTTACAAGTCTTTTTCAAAAGGATATAAGAATATTGATTAAATGTACTTAAACTGAATTATTTGACAAATTGAGAATGTTCATATAATTGAGGTCAAATAAAAAATGACTGCAAACATTTTATAAAAAAAATCACTTATAATCTCTTGGATTCTTTGTTAGTATCAAATCATTTTACAAACCATTAATTTAAAAATAAATTTCATTCGAAATTCTGTGAAATTTGCTTATCAAGAGAAATTTGTACAATACTTTATTTTCCAAGAAATTTATTCATTTCGATATTCAAGTAAATTGAAATTTATTGTTTAAAAATTTATTTGGTAGGCTTTTACACTTCTTTTAAATATTAAGAAAAAACTGAGTAAATTTATACTTAATAAGACAATGGTAAACTAAAATATCAATTAGTATTTCATGAATCATTAAAATTATTTCGAATGCTCCGTTTTTGCACGAGTAAAAAATAAATGAGAAATATATTTTTCGTCTAAAAATTCATACTAAATATGTTATCTAATAGCATTTTGATACTTAAATATTTTATGCCATTCATGATTATATACAATATTATAATAATTACGATTACGGCAGATAATTCTGAAATTTGAGATTTTTGTAAGAAATATTGAGCATAGTAACTAACATTAAAAATTAACAAATTAAATTTAAACAAACACAAATGGTCCTCTTCTTGTTACAGAATGTAGAGTTCGTCATGCATTAATTATAAACAGAAAAAATTCTGCCAGTGTGTTTGTAAAATTAAATAGTTAAAATCCAATAAAGTATTTATTAGGAAATAAAATTCCAATTTATCTATAATTTCGTTTATTCTGAGACATTAAAAGAGCCGACGAGTAAAAATTCTAGATTGCCATAAAGACAGAGACTATTCTTTATATTTAAAGACAGAAACTATTAAAAAAATACTTTGGCATTATATATACTTTGATTTCATATTTATTGTCTCTGACGAAATTTTTTTATATATTCTTACATTACAATAACATCGAAATGATATTTAATTCCATGAAATTCATGATTAATTGTCTTTGAATGCCTAGTAAAATACTCTCGGCATTTTGAAATTTGTGAATGCACCCCTAAGTGCATCGATTTAGAAGCAAAACAGAAAACTTAATCAAAGGAAAAAGTATCCCTAAGAATGAGCTGAAACTTTGCATGCCCCCGTAAAATAATTTATCTATGAAATATTTAACCATAATTACATGGCGTTTCTGAATGATATTCTAATCTAGTTTTTAAAAATAAAAAAGATAGAAATTACATTGAATAAAAATGTTTCACAAATACTGCACCATTTTATATAGATTCTTTTTTATTATGAAAGTTTAGTGCCAATATCAACTGTATTCTGCCACATACATTCAACATTTTATGACGTCTTGTCAGAATTACGTTTCTATAACACTTTTTTTTAAATTGGCTTGTTACGAAAAGAGGAAATTTTGTAATCTATTTTTCAGCCATTTCCTGTTTTGCTGTAGTTTTGAAATTTTGCACTATTGCACGCTGTTTTAAAATTTTCAGAACTTAATTATCAGTTAATAAATTTATATAATTAAATTTTTCTTCCATAAGCGTGGCACCACATAGTGATAAATTTTTTAAAAAAAACTGATCTGAAGATTCCATAATATTTATAAAAATGAATTATAAATTTTAAAAAAATAAGAAATAGCGAATAATTAAAATAAAAATTCTAATTTTTAATGCATTAATAAACGCGTACTTTTAAAAACTGATTTTGTTAAATTTATTCTTATTAAATATTATCTTTATACTTTTAACCATATGTTTGTCACAGCATGTCCAAAATGGGCTTTTGGAACACTAAGCCACGTCAGATTAAATCGAGTTAAAATAGAAATGAATTTAAAAGACAAAAATAATTTGGACAAGCTTTAATATCTCTGATTTCTTTTATAATCTTATTTAACACTCCCAAAAGATGGCATACTCTATTTGGGAAGTAGTTTCTATTTTAATTTATAAGGATCACCGAGACAGGCAAACGTGTCCTTTGACTTTTATTGTTACTTTGATTTAACTATCGATGCAAGAATCAAAAATTCTGTAATTCAATCCAAGAGTCTAGTACACTATAGGATGTCAGTGGGTTTAAAGCTATAATATGAGTACTCAAATAAGCATCTTGTAACAATAAAATAAATAAAGAATTCTCTTAGGAGCTCTTCTTCGATGAATAACGTTATTTATTGCCAATTTCTCAACAGAGCATTTTAATCAATTACTGAGTCTAGTCATAAAACCAAACATTTCAAAGAAAGATGCTTTTTCTACTCTTTATCTTTTATCTATGATCATACTTTAAATAATCCATTAACTTTAATCAATCAGCGAAGGTGATATCCCCGAAGCTTTCTCTCATACTCTTTAATGAAGGGGTAATCCCTTCCCCGGATAAAATTTCGGACCGGATTGACAGACTTTCTCAATTGGATTTCGCTTAACATTTGATAGAATACTACAGACTTGATGTTAAGTTCACATACCAAAATTGATCTGCCTAGCTCAAAGAATTTTTGAGTTACTGTGATGGATAGACAGGCAGACATAATTCCCTAAATGTATTTTTTTGGAATTAAGGGTAAAAAACTCGTTTTCGAATTTTTTGACGATTACAGGGCTTTATTTTTACATACTTCATATTCGAGAAAGTAAAAAAATAAGTATAACTTTGGAAAAAATTTAAGTCAAGGTTTTTTTCCTTCGAGCTGATATTTCTGTCATTTTATATATTTCAAAAGTTTCCGATATTCTACTGTATACTTCTCCTTTTTAGTGGTTTAAAAAAATTTGTATCTTAGTAATCTGAGCATAGGTTAGTAAACTGATGTACATTTTTTTAAATTGTGGAAAACTATAGCTAAAGTTTTAGTGCTTTAATCACTTCGATAAAAGTCCAGAATGAGTGACTGGACGTATTACCACTTTTTCAAAATTACCCACAATCCATAATTTTAGACACTTTTAATCCTTAAAAGTGTTTGACAAAAAATTGTTGAACTTTGAAATTCTGTGTAAAATGAATTTGAACATTAAATTTTTCTACAGAAGTGTAAGGACTATCTCTAATTAAGATTCCAATGATTTTTTTCAATTTTCAAACTTTTGTTTTTCTTCTGAAAGACGGTGCTTACAGTCAAATAAGTTGTTTATAAGATTTAGTAAGATCTTAAACATATATATATATATATATATATAAACTTAATTTTAAAATGTTCTTTTATTACCTGATCCAATTACACCTTTTTGTGTTCAATTAATGCTGCAGGACGTCTGTAAAAATGGTTAAATCAGCAGATTCTCTCGCTCCGAGTGAAGAAATAAAAATCTATCATTCTAAGCAAATTCTTTTAAAAGATACCTATAATTCCCTTACTTAAATCGACGCGTGTAAAGAAATCCCTATCAGAATCTCACAGTATATAATCAGTGGGGATAAATATTTCGGTCTCTTCTGCTCCTGTATCGCTTGTGAACGGACGTCAGTTCATCCTCTCTTCTTGTATATAAATTATGTCTCCCGGGATGGAATAAAGCGAAGTTTTAAAATTTCAAAAGTGTCTTCACCCTACGGTCACGAAACTGCTAATATGTGTGTGTGTGTGTGTAAATAATTGTGTAATAAAATCAAAACGGTGTGGATTAGTTTAGTTTATTTTAGTTATATTAACGTCCCGTTTTAAAGCAACACTAGAGCTGTTTTAGGACGGACCTCGTAATTTTGAATCGCGCTTAGATAACGATGACGACACCTGTAAAACGGTGTTGAAGTTTGGAGAGGGAATTCAGTTAGTTTGTGCCATATTTAATTAACTACTATTAGTATATTTAATTAAATATGGCACAAAACAAAACCACAAAATTGTATAGTTTATACCAAAATAGCTTCTATATATCTTCTAAATGAGATTTTAATTTGACCATCCTAAACCGTTACCAGGAAAACTCATTGAATTTACGTTTTTTTCAAGAAAAACACCCCATTTTTTTTTTCCCACCTAGAATCCAAAATTCACTTCTCAGTAAGGGTAAAGCTTCAGACAGTCATACTGATCTCTTATTGAAGCAATAAAAACAATTAAATTTTAGCCATAGCTCCTTCACGATTTAAAATCCCGTTATTTGTTTATACCCAGAATGCAAAAGCACAATAATCATATATCCCCCCCCCAAAAAAAAGAGTGAGGAAGCGGACAACAAAACGTCGCAGAATTCTGAGATAAAATTTAACCTTTTGCACTCCCAAGCACCATTCAAGACGGTGCATCATTTTGACATTTTATTTATTTTTCAATTTTGATTGTCAAAAATACCTGCACAGTGGAAGAAGAAGTGGATTAATTTTTGAAATTCATCTTAAAACAATTATATATATTTATTTTTCGTAGCAATAAACAAGTTCTTGTATTAGGTGAATAATTATGCATTTAATTACTTTTCCGAGTGCAAGGAGTTAAAATGACATAAGTAATGGCTCTACCAAAATCACTTTGATTCAAAGTTAGTTATTGGACCAAAAAGTTTGACTTGGAATTCATTTGTTGGATATGAGACCCAAATAGAACCCTCTTTCTATTCAATGAGTCAAAGTATTTTAATGATGAAATCGTACGCAGAATTTATGAGTGTTAATCAAATTTGATCTTTGTGAACGCCGAACTAATACGAATTTCCAAAATACTTTACAGGAAGTATTCACGTAAGAGGCAGGCTATACGAAATTCCTAGCGGAAACTCCATTCCTTTCAAGATGGATTCAAGCATCCTCAGTCTTCCATTTACTGAAGCTATTCATTCCATTTAAAAGATCAATATGCAGTCAATTAGAGTCGAAAGTATTCAAGTCAACTAAAATCAAAGGTATGGAAGTAGGTTGTAGTGCATCGAGTTGAATGGAAGTTCGTTATGTCTGTTGCATCTTCCGAAATAGCGAGAAATATTATGAAAGAATAAAAATGCGGTAACATACAGCACAATGAACACATTTTTAATTAATGATTGTTGGTCGTCGCTATTTGGATGTTTGCTGTATGGATAATTAATAATTGAAAACTTTGTGTATGATTAATAAACATCTTAAGAAGTTACAAATTACCAAACAGGGTTTCAATATTATGTTCAAAAATGATGCTGCCTACCTGATGCTTGAATTTGGTAAACATGGTGTTCTGGATTTCTAAATATAAACTAAGTAACTAATGATTCGTGAAAAGTAAAGGCTCAAATTCCTTTACTGAATCTATTAAATGCATATGAACATTTTTGAAAGATGCCTTCGATTAATGAGAAACAATACAGGGGTTTTTTTTAGCTATGAAAACTTTGAATGTAGTGAATCTATGGATTCGAAAACATTAAGCCTATGAAAAAAAATCGCTTAAAGAGGAAATAATATCCTTACCAAGCAGTTTTTTTAAAACATAAAATTATTTTTCATTTTTTTAACGTGCAAATAAAGGTTAGAAAATTATAGCCAGGCTAAATATCATAATTTTATATATTTCTTTTTGAAAATTATTCCTTTATATATAATATTATTAAACAGTCACATAGCAAAAATATTTGAAACTTATGAATGGCTTATATTTCACAGAAATGCTATCAACTGAAACCCAAATATAATTAATTCATACCATAATAGTTTCTAAAAGGAAAAAAATCCTGTATTTCTTAATGAGTCTTATTGAGTTTTTGTTTTCCAGTTGCATTTCTTATTATTTTCAACTAAATGAAATGAAAGTTAGAATAGAGAAATAATAAAACTTACAAATTTCACTGTTAAAAATCATATAGAGTATTTAAGATTATGCTTGTAAAGCCTTAAAATATTTCCTCGAATAGGATTATAAATCGTCTTAAATGCAGAATGGTCATAAAATATGCAATTAAATGCAGAGTGACCATCCCTATTTGCACGGATCTATGGTTAAAAAAAAAAAAAAAAAAAAACGAAATGAAACCAAATTTCATATAGAAATATTATAGAAGGTATAGGGAAAGGAATTCGTTGCATATGTCATCGATGAGAAATATTTGGCAGTGTTGAAGAGAAAATGTGTCACAATGAACCCACTGAAAAATGCATGGATTATGCAAAAATTCATTAATGGACAAATGATAAAAAAATGCACGTATAGATACGAATAGGTAATACATGATGATGTCACATAACAAATACAAGATGAAATTCATAGAAAATAATCTTTTATTATTAAAGTCAGAGTTCCCTAGCTCACATACAACATTTTTAATGAGGTAATTTTCCATATAAGCAAGATACATAGTCAGCATCCTTTTTTATGGGGGGAGTGGGATTCCTTTCCCCATACTTTTCAGAGGCAATCGTAGCTTGGTGTTACGATCTCGGTTAGGTGGCACGAGATTTCTGAAACCCTATTACATTGCAGAACTGTTTTGTAAGCTGGTCTGGAAAATTTAATTTCGTCGAGATCAAATGGTGTGACCACTGGTGTGATTCAGAACTTTGGAGGGAGTGGGAATACCAGCTCAGAGGTCGCCCTTGTCATCCAACAGCAGTTCTGTATTACGATTTCGTCTGAAAATATTTCTAATGTTGCTTCAAAACGGGACATTATTATAAATAAATTAAATCCCATACTTCCCGATTTATCCACCTTCGCAGAGGAAATTTCGTACCCTTTATCAGGTGAAACGTTCCGTTTCAGGAATGTGCTGTCTTACTGATATAGTTAAGAATCCAACGAAGAATTGAGATGCTTGTGGGTTAAGCGTAATTTTTTAGACTGCATTATAATGTCTTTGAAGGATTTGATTTCAGCTTATAAGATTGAGAAGCAATTTTTGAGCAATGAGAAGTAATTTTTTAGACTGCATTATAATGTCTTTGAATGATTTGATTTCAGCTTATAAGATTGAGAAGCAATTTTTGAGCAATGAGAAGTAATTTTTTAGACTGCATTATAATGTCTTTGAATGATTTGATTTCAGCTTATAAGATTGAGAGGCAGAAATTCGATACCCGGATGACGCTTAGCCATGATGATTGAAGGGTTAAAGACTGCAATGATTTCGATGCTATTTATTTTAACCGTACATTTTCATAATATTTCATTTTTCAGTCCCAGTTATATCAACTTTTATTAACAAGAGTAAAGACTACATGAAATATAATAAAATAAATTTGTCTTAAAATTTTATTTTAAATTCAAATTAATTTGAAATTTGTAATTATGGTTTACAATTTCTTTGCTAAAATTTACCTAAGAATCCAATCATTATGTTTGATTAAGTAATTACTAAATTATTCAAAGTAAATTAATGATATCATTATGCCTCATAGAAAACACCACTGCAACCTGATCGCTACATTGCTGGAGCTACCATTGATATAGCGAAGAAACCCAAGTCGAACCGATTGAAATTTACATATTTGTTTAATAGCTTAAATTTACTTTGAAAAATAGAAAACAAAATCTGACAGTACAACAGTATTTTCAGTTAATTAAATCATGTATTAAATAAGGTGACAACTAAATAATCAATTCCTGATTAAGTACCATAGATTTCATTTTAAATACCATATAATGATATCAAGACTATATATCAAAATTCATTTATCGGGTTAGTTATATTTTGCGTTATCGTTTTCGCATAGCACGGATGGACAGACAGTCAACCAAAGGAAGGACTTGGCTCAAAATTTGATAGAAATCTTCAATTTTTGTGTGAAAACTGCAGAACAAATTTCATCGGTTCAGATAGTTGCGTTTTCATGTTAGCATGCTCAGAGATAAGCTGACAGACATGATTTCACTCGTTTTTCTCGTTTTTCCACACTCGAGGACGTCTAGGAGAATCAAAATCTTGAAATAGAATTTTTTAATGATCAAGATATTTTTTCTATGTATTAGACAGAAATTTTTTTTAAAAAATGGATGAACACAAGAAGAAGAAAAAAAAAACTTTTATGGATATCGATAAATTCAACTCTGTTTTGACTCTAGAATCAACTAAAAAACGTTGTACTGCAAACAATAATGGAAAATCCGATTTTTTTTTTTTTTCAATTTCCGTAGAATTTAAAAAGCTCTTTCTTTTTTTAAAGATAGTCTCTAATTTTCATTCAATTATTAAATTTAACATAAACCCACATAAACAAAGCTTTTATGGTAATTAAGCAAATAACTGAAACAATAAAGGCAATTGGAATATTAAGTGACATTAAAAATTGCCGTTAACAGGTGGAATTCTTAGAATTTTAAAATAATCTTTTTTTTTTTTTTTTTTTATTCAGATACGAAACGTTTAATTTTTGCCAACAAAGTGAGCTTGGGAAATTGAAAAGCTTTTAATTTATTCTTCAAATTAAACTGATAATTATAATTATCCGATTGAAATTTTCTTAATGTTTATGAAGGAACACAACACGAAATTCGACAAACAACTGTTTGAAATTTAGCAGAGGTTTCCTCGAAAAGTATTCAGACAATAAGAATAAAAAAATTGTATCTTTTCTAACAAAGTATCGAATGGTTATTATTATTATTTATTTATTGATCATAAAAATTTTCAACCATCCAAATGTCTAATGAACTCTGAAAACTAAATTTATCAGAGTACTATAATTAAGAGATACATTTAGCATAATAAAAAATGGAATCTTCAGAAAACCGAACTTTCTTTTATGTTATTATTAATTTTTCATGCTAAAAGAAGAAGCAGAATATTTAGGAGTCAGACAAGTTCGGTGCATTTTGTTTCGCAATTATATTCATTAGAAAGGGTATAACGTATTTCTTTACATGAAGACACATCTTCGAGGAGTGGTACTTTTTTATATGAAAACAATGTTTCTCTTTAATATCAAAAGCTTTCATAAAAAAAATTACTGAAAGTTAATTCCTTTTAAGGGAATGCTTCCCAGAAATCAAACTACTGGGGAAAATCTTATTTGAAAATATAAATTATAAATAAATAAACAAATATTCTGAATAAGTCATTAACATGGCAATTTGTTTCCTCAGCCATCTATATTAGAGTATTTCATGCATGGTGGTAAATTTTTTTTAATTACTTAATGAAGAAATTATATTTTTAAAGCATGATTCTTTATTCTGTAGTATAAGTCTTCTTTATGCTTCAGCTATTTATCGAAAGAACCATTTTCAGCACTTCTGTCAGGAAGCTGCATTTGAAAAAAGATACACTGGTTGCAACTGGAAAAAACGTGTAATACGTATTGAGCGGATCGGTTAAATTTGCCAGAATCTTTATAATTAGGGGGAAAATTGCTTTCAAACATTTTATATTAAAAAATGACTAAGAATAATGTTTTAATACATATGAAAAATAATGCTTAGTTAACATAAAACAATTTTAAATATCTATTATTGTAGTAACTCGTTACGCTCAGTGCTTTTTGTTATTTAAATCTTAATTATTAAGTTTACTTTAGAAAGTTCAAAATTAGATATTAAAAGGTGATACGAATGGTTAATTGACAAGATAATTTGACATTATTAAAAACGCTTCAGATTATTTATCAGAATACTAGAAAGAATTGTGATATTAAAATATATAATTCCTTAAGAAATTGAAAAAAAAAATGGTTTTGTCCAAATTAAAAAAAATATACATCATGTTAAATATCACTTTAGAGTGTAAAAGTAACTTTTTCCTCGAATATAACATAAATTTTTAATTCATGTGAAATAAACGAATTATTTTTGCTGAATTCTTATGTCTCAAAGAGTTAAGGAATGCATTCACGTTAAAAAAAATAACAAAATAAAAATTTCTTCGTTTTGTGTTTCTTAGTTTTAGTTTGTATCTTAACTAATTTAGCTAATCCTTTCATATACTTTAACAGAAATTTCAAGATATTTTGCCATATTTTTAAAAAAATTAAATATCTCTCAATTCTTTACTGTGAAAATAAATTTTCATTTATTAAAATGAATGGAACTGTAAGACAGCGGTAAAAAAAAAAAAAAAAATTGTACAATGATTGACATCTAGTTGAGCAATTACATAATTGAAGGTTCTGAATTCAATTCCAGATAGACACAAATATTTTGCAACTTGTAATTTTGAAAAAGCAATAGAGTAAAAATAAATTACTCTATTGTATTAATTGAATTAATAAAATAGAATAAGATATTTCAAAAACGACAGATTTTCTTTAAAAAACTTAGCTCCATAATTACGTGATTATTAATACATTGCAGTAAAAACGTATGGAATAAAGTAATATAGAACTGGATGATAAAAAATAAAGTAATAAGAATCAGTTTTTAAAGTACTTATTTTTAAAAGTTCGATGAAGTTGAGTAAAATGAATGAGTATTTTGTAAATTTTTTAAAGAATTTTTCACCACAAATTGTAATTTATCTTGATTAAGCAAGTGAAAGAGAGAGAGAGAGAGACCGAAATATATAAATAGAGTAAAATATCTATTTACTTACATTTTAATAAATATATATTATAGTCTCTATTTATTTCCCAGAATATATATAGAGTAAAAACTCTTCATTTAAAAATTCTGTTAACAGTTTTAACATTTTCATAATAATTCTTTTTGAAATGTTATTTTGAATTAAATTATTAAATGAGGGGGTATTTTTTCGAAATATAACTTATAAGAAAATAATAAAAGAGAAAAGAATCCATGGTATCCCCAAAATAAAATTTGATTAAAAAATAAGCAAAAAATTTATTTTGTCTTTTAAATTACTAAATATGTATGAAAAATATTGTCTGAAATTTTTTCATTGCGAGATTTCCTGCATATTTTTGGATTTTAAAAAATTATAAGTATTTCCTTTTTATTGAAATAAAAAGTAGATCAAAAAGAAGAAATTATATTCTCGATTTAAATGTACTGCAAAGTATCACGCTAAAAACTGTCAGTATTTTTTAAGTGTTAATATTTTAAATTCTTTTGATTATTTACATTTTATGACAAATTACTTACTAGGCAACTACCTATTAAATCACGGGAAATTCCAAGTAGTAAAGAAATGGAAAAAAAACGTTTTTCTCAGAACTTAGTGAATAAATTTTAAAATTAAAAGAATAATAATAAAAAATAATAAAATGAAAATCGATTTTTTTTTCTGCTCATAAATTTAATAACTTCATTTCAAACGAACGAAAAAAAAATCGATTATCCTTAAAAATTCTCGAAGCGATGCTGTTAATAATTCTCTATTATTAAATCTGTGAAACTTTTCTCAAACATTTAAAGTTTCGGCGTGCGCAGGAAAAAGGGAAACAAGAGAAAAGCCACGTTTATTTTCTGCCCGAAGTGGTGAAAGTTTGAGCTACTACTGCTGCAAGCTACTGCACGCAAGAGGCGGGTGGGGAGGGAAAGAAGCAAATACAATCTTCAGGGGAAATAATTCTATGCTGTAGACATAATGCATGATTGAATAAGAGGCCATAGCTACGAATCGCTGTTTGGGGATTCCTCGCGCTGAAGTGGCGTTTGAGAGAATCGGCACTCTCTTTCCGCTACCTGAACGAGCGATGACGTCACATGGACTCTTTTCCAATCCCCTTCTCCCGTGGGCGGGTTGTCGCTCCTTTCATCCAATGCAACACATGGCTACTTTCGAGATCCGACCAATAGCTATCTAATGTTGACAAGTAAGCTTCTCGGTCAGATAGATACACCTGCACAAGATGGCTTTGGGATGTTGCTCTAGAATTCGATAGGAGCACGTCCCGACCGCATTTCGCTTAGCCCAACCGAACTTGTGCACTACTACTATTAATATTAGTAATTTATTTTTAATTGCATGTTACAGAATTTTTGCTAACTATTGAAAAGTTGCCTCGATATTTCCTATTTGTTCAAACTATGGTGCCTGAGAGCATTTTGTGAAGAAAAGAAAATTTAAAAGACAGAAACTTGCAATGTCGAAAGACTTGTCTAGAGGCAAAATATCTCCAACACCCTCAACAGACAGTTCACTACAAACTTCTTCGTCCCCACAGTCAACACCATGCGTTGGCAGGAACCCTTTCTCCATAGTTAGCATCCTAAGTCGGAGCGACCCCAAGAGACGATCACCGTTTTATGACGATCCTCAGACTCAAACACAAACTCCTGTTGCAAGACTGTATCTGGACACTCAGTTGCCCGTTTTGAGACCTCCCGCCTTCCTACCGGTAGGTCACATAACCGGACATTTAAGCAGGAAACCTACTCCTTGGTTTCCTTGGGCACATGCTAACTCCTCGGCACAAGACACATCTGTAGGTAAGTGATAGAGAAAAACTTTCTAATTTTGTATTGTTAATTATAAAGAAGATATGGAGTAAATTACCTTATGTTGTTGAGAAGTTATGACAGGTTAAAATAAATTGTGCATTAATTGTATTATTTACGGAGTTAAGTGGATTCAGAATTTGTATGTTGATAAATTTTATACAAGGTTTATATATGTGGGGAAATTTTTGAATCTACGTCGAAACATATAATTCCTCATAATATATTTAAAAGTGTAATTATTTATTGAAGGTTTCAATTTACTTAAATAATAATCCAAAAAATGATTAGGAAATATGCCTTACAGACTTTAAGGTTAAAATAAGGATTTCTGGAAATAGATAAACTTCTTTACTCTTTCAAAATTATATGGGTTAAAAATTATTCGACAATTTTCTTGCCTTTTTTATGCATGACGGGAAGATTTTAACCCATTTTGAAAACTTGAAATTATTTACAATATGCAATTTAGTGTTTTATTATGTTTCTAATCTAACTGGTCATGCTATAAAGGTCAATATGCAAAGTCATGTTACATGTTACGATATGTCACAATATGCAAAGTCATGTTACGTTGAGAAGATGCGAATGGTTATTTCATATAAATGAAGTAATAAATATATTTGAAATTATGTACGTTAAAAGTTGAATATTACGTGCTTTAAGCAGGGTGAAAAATATTTTTACCCTTTTCGAAAACTTGAAAGTTTTTATAGTAAGCAATTCAATGTTCTATTATAAATTTGAAAATGGCAAATTCGTGTTAAAGTGAATATGAAGTTTTTTGAATTTAAAACGCAGCCGTAAGTTATTGAAATTGTTATGACTATTATTGCCGAAATGTTTGTCTATCTAGCATTAAAAAAAAGACTTTTTTTTTTTTTTTAACAAATAAGATATTTTGTTCGTAGATGAAATTCAAAGCGATGAAAAAAAGTACATATATACCAAAGTAGTTAAATGCAATAAATCTTGTCATAATGGATATTATTTTTAATTATGATTAAGATTACTTTTTTTTCATTGACTTACATTCGATTATTTTAGCACAAGAAAACTTGTTATACAATTGATATCAATACTTTCTGCCCTATTTTTTTTATAAATTTCATGTCAAAGTTTTTTTTTTTACTCTCTTTATCTTTTTGGCTCTCTTTTATAATTATTTGTACTCAAAATGGCAAAGAGTTTTATTCAGTATTCATTCATTTATTTCTTTTTAAATCTTCCCATCCTCTTTCAGTAAAAAGTGAATTCAAAGTATAAGAATTGCCGTATGTAAATTGCCAAGACCCAATTGAAATAGATATACTTCATTTTATCCATCATTAGAAGTACTTTTTTTAAATCTGCATTTATTTTTCAAGTGATTTTTGTAAGACTTTTGCCAGTAGATATTATTTCTTAGCATATTACTTATAAAAAATACATGCACTAAATACTAGACTAATACAGTCACTGTAAGAACATGCATTCATTTATAATTAGAAATGATAGGTATAATTTGCAGGGGGGGGGAAGTCTATCCCAAAAATGTCTCGCATTTGCTTTAAAATGTAATTATGTAGCTAATATCGTCTACCTTCTCTTTGCTTCTTTTTTCGCTTTTCCAATAAGGCTCTTTGTGTTAAATTTGATATTTTCTTAATTCTCAGTAGTTGAATTTTTCCAAGGTTAATTTCATTCTGGAAGATATTTTTTGTTTGTTTAATTTTCTTTTTTCTTTCTCATTTTTTAAACCATTTTTTCAAATTCTATATGAAATATTAACTCTACATTGCAGATTATTTATTTTTCAACAAAAATTACATGAATCTCTACATACAAATGAGAGTAACAGATATTACAAAAAATAACCTTAGTGAAAAAAATTAATTAATTAAAAAAATAATTATGTAATTAAAATTTTTCACATTAAAACTTTCGTTTTTTTTAAGTTCAAAAGACAGTAATTATATCATTTTATTTATCATTTATGAATTTATGCAAAATGTATTGAAAACAAACAAAAAATGGTATTGACGCAAGCAAAATCATTTCCGAACGTAAGATTAACACAAATCGTGTTATAATTGTATCAGAAACTGACAATTTTGGTGAACATATTTTTTTATAAAATCAAAGCCATTGCAAACTTGTTAAAAAAAACAATATTACAGAAGAAGGTTATTTTATTTGGACCGTCGCCTATAATGGAACTTTATCATAACCTCAATTTATTAAATATTTGAGCCGCAAAGTTTACAATTTATGTTGTAACGATGTAAATGTGGTTTGTGCAATCATTTTTATAATAAATAAAACAATCGTTATCAGCTAAATAATTTTGTAATAGATAATTTAAAAACAATTTCGCAAGTCCTGATATCATTTATGTACAATATATTTTTATGAATTAAAAAAGGAAACATGATTGCCTACAATTTACTAAAATAATTTTAATTAAAGATAAAGCTAAATGACTTTTGCTGTGCATATAATAATAAAAGTAGCTTAGATCGGATCAAATGAATAGAATTGGTCCAATCTAGGGGAACGATTATCTTTTAGAAACTATATTAGAAAAAGGCTTACGAAGCACTTCTTATGTAAAGATGAAGTTCACTACTTTATCAATTTTTAAAAAAAAGAAACCAAGATCTGACTTTAGGTCCTTATTTTGTGATTAATACTCAGAAAAGAGAATTTTGTGGAAAGCCTATTATAAACTGCAGGGAAAAGCACTTTGTTAACTATTGGGATTCTATAGATTTCGCTGTGGGACATAGAATTGCTTGTAGATTTGAAATCTTGAAGAGCAATCAAACAATGCATTACATAAAATATTATTGCCTTTAAACCAAGGGAAAGTTGAAAAAGAAGGGTGGGATTAGGAATATTACGGATATTAAATTTTGGTTCAAAAAGAAAAAAAAATTAAGGCCCGCTGATTTCGCACGATAATAAAAGGAAGGGAAAACGTGGATAATGTTATACTTGGGAAATGCATAAAATGTTATACTTGGGCTCAAATTTTGAGTACTATTGTGAATTTTAGAATCAAAAATTATTTTCATTTTTAATTCAGCTTTTAAAAAAATTGGTAATCTAATTTGTGAAGCTAGTTTTTTTTTTAACTGGTATCGATGACGCAATTTTAATTCGCTAATTTTTGACTAATTTAAAGTCTACATCGTAAAAAGTTAATTACATTATTTTGAAGATAAATAAACCACAACACATTTTATAGCTTTTTAAATCAAAATTGTTTTTCCATATCCCCAAGAAAAAAAGTGTTTAAATGTTCCAAATAAGATAACCCCTTTAAGACAGACTACTCTATTTGTTCCTTTAATGAATTTTTTATTAAATTTTTTCTGTTTCCCTATCAAGGCTATATTGAATAGAAAATAATTATGTAAATTAATTTACTATTCTTTTAATAAACATTTCTAAATAATATTTTTTTGGAGTTAGTTACTGATATTAATTTAAAATCATAAACATATAATGCAAATTTCATACTTAATTATTTTCGTCCTTCGATGCACAGGAACATTTATTTCATCGGTTATTTAACACATTTGTATGAAGATCTGATTGTAAAATAAAATGGTTACCACTGATACCTAAAATAATATCGTTTCCGTTGCATCTTTAAAAAGCTTACTACTACCCTTTTACAATAACTTAACACTTATTTTAATACTTTGTTTTAATGAATGTTACGTTGCTTAGATATATTTCGAACCAAAGACGAAACGAAAGTAGAATAAAAATAACATTTTGCCCTTTCGAAATTGTGAGCGTTCAAAAAAAAAAAAAAAAAAAAAACAAAACACCGTTCATACAATGAAAAATTCCGCGTTATCAGATGAAGAAAAGATAATTTTCCTCTTGCCGCCAAAGTTCTTTTTAATATAAATTCCGCTTATCTGACATCATCATTTCTGATACATTATAACAATTATCTCATCGAATATTAAGAAACTGTTTGTGAAATAAGTAAAGAGAGCAGAAAGAAATAAGAAGCTAAAGTAAACCTTTCCCGGGAAATTAGCGAGATCGAAATACAAGAATGGACGGAATAGGGAAGCTAAGTAGCCAATTATCTAAGATAATGGATTTGGATGTCACAGAAGTGTATCTCGATGGCAAAGAAAAACAATAAAGCTATAAATCTGTAATAAATTATTTTTGCAACTTCTTGCTATGAGAATATAGGTTGTTTAATTTATTTTTTAAACACAGATGGTAATTTAATATATTGATTAAGTATTAATGTAATAGGAAGTACAATAAATTGCTGTAAAACTGAAATGGCAGCTAATGCATTAAAGCAAATAGTTATTTGGGTACCGTAATTTGAATTAAACATTGTTAACTATGACTAATTTATAGAAAGGTTTTGCCTTACTTCTCTCAGGTATTATTAGCCTTGAAATTTCTTCTTCTCCAATGTTCTGAGAGAAAGGGGGTTTGTCTATGCGCAATTAACTCCCTTTCAGATATATAATACTATTTTTCGGATTGAAATAAAAATAAAGATGGATTTTATTTTTGAATTTTGAATTTTTGATATGATAATGCAATGTTGTTCAACAGAAAAAAAAAAGATGTTTGGATCTGATCCGTTGATTAACATTCCATTTGTTACAAGAGAATTATTGAGTATCACATTTCGTTATTCTGAACTTTGATCAGATAATGGCTATGATTCCTGAAACTGAAACCCACTCTCGAAACTTCCACACCATACCAACAAATTTAAATCGAAATATTCATTTTAAATAGTCTAGATTTTTTAATGGTATTTTACTAAATCTATTTCAGATTACGGCTTTAGATTAAATTAAGGTTAATTAATTTCTTATTTACAAAACTTTTATATGAAAACTGTACGAATGTTATTGATTTGTTTTTAAATAAAAGACTTTTAATATGCTATATGAAAAATAGTGTTCTCAATGCACACTAATATCGACACATAACGTATTTTTAATTTTTTCGGATTTATAGAAATTTTACTTTGAAATTTTTTCAATCAATAATGATGCATATCTCATCTATGATGTTTCATTATTAGATTGTTTTACAATTATTTTGTAATAAATATTAGGTAATTCATTAAAATTACTCGCTCACAATCTTGTTAATCTTGTTGCGTAAGATGGATGGTTTTGTTAAGCAGTTTCTTTAAAAATTGGAGCTCTTTAGACAGAAATTGGGAAGCAATTAATTTACTTTAAAAAATATAGTCTCATATTTCGAAAATAGAACTATTTTTTTAATAAAGGATCAGAGCATCAAGCATAACATTATAACTACTATCAAACAGAGTGCTGGTATGTCATTATAAAGCAGCAAATAACTTACTCACTGCTTTTTTCTCTATTTACAACGCTTTAAAGTTTTTTTTTTTTTTTTTTGAATGTATAACCGAAAAATGAAAAATGCTTTTTTATGAGAATTTTAATTTTAATATTAAATTGAAAAATAGTTGCTAAAGTATTTCTGTTCGGAAAATTTTACATGATTTAAAAATTGAAATATAATTAGGCTTAAAATTACACATTATTTTTTTAAAAATTAATTTTTCCCTTCTCACAGAGATATACAATAAAAACGGCAAAATCGAGAGTTTAATATTTCAAGTAATGATAATCGTTACAAATTATCAGTAATTCGCGATATATTTTTGAGCGTATATCTTTTTCTGCCTGACAATAAAGTTCTAATAACAAGTCTTTGTGAAAAACGCAATAAATTTACAGATATTTCTATTGATTTTCTGCGTATTTTTTTTCCTCATTGTTACCACTTTTTAAATATTTTTCATTCAATTTATGAAAAATTAATCTCTTTAAAATTATTGATTAAATAACGAAATTAATTCCTTAAATCAACTAGTTAAAACCATTAATTAACTAAGTAATAAAATTAGAAACTGTATTAATTTCTTGTCATTGTAAGTTTTTCTAGTACGCCATTTTTCTAATTTATATTGCTTACAAGTGAAATATTTTAATTCGATGCTCTTTTTTGGACTGGGTATTTCCTGTTTCATAATAATGGTAACGTTAAATGCTATTGTTTTCTTAGATAAATATTCTGAATGCATTTCATTTCCGTTATTATAGGAACCTTTTCAAACAGTGTAATTAATGTTACAATAATAAACATATAAAGAGAATGCTTATGTAATGACTTTTTGCAACTTTATTTTATCTATAAAATTGTGAATAATTGACTTGCGCCTCTTATTCATATGAATTGCTTACTTAATCTAAGCTGCGTCAAAATTATTACGCCACTATAAATATCATAATTTCACAACTACATAATATATTAAATACAGTTAATCTTAAATCGTAAAAAGATTATAATTTTATTGAGTCATATTCAAACTGTAACGTTTTCTAAGACAAAGTGTTTATTCCATTAATACCTAAAAGCCTTAATCTGCCAAAAGTGAAAATGACATTAATTATCTAACTAGTATTATCATTTGATGAATAAGTCTAAATTAAGGAAAACTAAGTGGTCTGTGTCGAATTTCATGGACCTCTTTCGATACTACGTAGAAATATATTTCGAATAAAATATTCTATATTTATAAATTTAAGGAAGTCAGACACAGTTACTTAATATTTCACAATATTCGTTCAAATAATCGCGAATAAATTGTAATATTCAAACAGAATTTTAGTTTGAAGTACAATTAATTATATTCTCTGTAGTAAAATTCTGTATTTCGGGTAGATGATGTTTGATTTAATGGATTTTTATCTCCTAGATCAGTAGATGAACTTACAATAACATTAAAAGAGGCGGTTATTTATAGCTTTGAGGTGTCATTAATTATAAAAGAGGAACGCAAAGATGTCTCATTTTGCACGTCAACAAATTATATTGCTTTCTAAATTATTAATATCTTTTTCTGAGAAAATATTTGGATCCAACCATTACTTTAAATATCATTTATATGCTCCGAAAAAAAAATCATTCTTTTCGAGGTGAGATTATATTCTACTGAGTATCTGTTTTTGATATTAAAATTTCACTTGTTAACAGCATAATTGAAAACTATATATGTAACTGACAACAGCATGAATTGATGGATTGTTAAATGAAAAACTGATAGACTTAATCACATTTCTTTTTATTCCTTCTTAAAAATAGCAATGTTTCTGATATAAACACTTCGCTGAAATATTCAATTTAATATCTTTAAAATCTATTCTTGAATCAAATTCTTTGATCAAATGATTTTTTTAAGCAAAAAAAAAAAATAAATAAATAATAATAATAATAATAATCTGTTTGCAACAGGCACATTTAAATAATTCGAGAAGGTTTTCTTCATTGAGTTATGTTTAATGATACTCTCAGCATTTTAAAAATGGAACAGCATTCTTGACCTTGCAACTTTGGAGGACCCAGAAACGTCGAGATTCCCCCCCCCGGTATTTTCAGGGTTTTTTAATTTTGTGCTTTCATATATTTTACAGATGTTATATTTTTGAAAATATTCAAATTAAAATCTTATTATTTTCCTTTTAAAAAAAAAAGGGTTTTAGAATCTTTTTTGCAAATTAATTTCACAAGTCTTTAATCTTGACAAATTTTGAATTTGAATATCCAGAAGACTAAAAAAAAGTTCAACAGATTTTTTTAAAACTATTTTGTTAAAAATTACTTTTAAATATATTATTTTTTTTTATTCGCTTGGTACTGAAACCAACTCTCTTGAAGGTCGCCCGCTTTTAAATATTTTGATTTTTCAACTTGTTATAATATGTAATATTAAAAAAAAAAATGCTTATACAGTGTTTTAATTGAAACCTATACCAGATATTCTATTGTGGAAGTTTGGAAAAAGAGGGGAGGGGCTTCGAAATTTGCATTGCATGAGAGATTCTGCAGTGTTCTGTAAAGCCTTTATTTATAAAAGGTAATGACTTTGAGATGAAGCTTCAAGGTTTTGTAATGTGTAATAAAATAAGAAACTTGTATGTTACCGTGAAATTATGATGAGATTTTCCAAAACTGCTTTTTTACTCTGTTTATTCATTAACAAATTTTTTTTGACAAATATGCAATGCGAATTTCAAATAATGTTACGCCATACTGCAAAGATCTATTTAAAATTTTTATGAATGTGGAGTTAAAAAAAACATTCTGAACTATAGACATGGAGGAATAATGGTGATAAATCTGATAATGTACACAAAAATGCGATGTGAAATAAAAACGGAAAGAACGATTCAACTTGTTAAAACATTATCCTTTAAACATTATTAATCCTTTAAACAACATTATTAATCCTTTTTTTACTGCTAAATATAAACAAAGATTTTAAAGGAGTGGTACCACGAATGAGCTATCATTTCAAACTAAAATATAAATGATACTACAATGCTACTTGTTAAATGGTCGAGTCTAGAAATTTCTCATAGGTATTCATCTTCTTTCAAATTTATTAGAGCAAATAGTTTAGTAAATCATCTAAACCTTAAAATTTACTAATTTATTTAGTTACATATGAATTGTGACCTCAAATGTATTGCGAAAACTCTCACAGATCCATATCTAAGATCTATAGTTTACATCTATATTAAGATCTAAGATAGATCTATTCATAGATTAAGATGCATCTATCATTTATAGTTTATCTCGTAGACCCATCTTTTAGCATTACTAAACAAAAATAGTTAGGTTAGCTTAATAATTTTTCTTAACTTTAAAATTTGGTAAATAATTATTTTTTAGATAAATTTCGTTTTTCATATCATTGAATAATACTTCAAATTTTTATTCAATTTCCAACTTTGGAGTCGAGCATATTTTTCCAACAGAAATGAAATCGCAATCATATATATTTTTTTAATTAATCTGTGAGTAAAAAAAAAAAAAAAAAAAATTAAAAACCTAAAATTACAAAATAACATCCTTTTTTTTTTTTAATTCTTAAAACTTTTTCTTGAAACTTTCATTTACTTGAAAAATTAACAAACTATATATGGAATCTTCTTTAAGATGTAGAAAAAAATTCTTTCCGCAACAAACCCAATCACGTTTCATTACTTTTTGTCCGATGTCGCGACTACATTGTTTTATAATGAATCCGAAAAACCCAATTATAAACTCAGAAACTTCATCATCGGAAATTCTAGATTTCCGAACCGTCAAATTCCACCTCCAGACCACTAATTTATTCCTACTTTCTTTTTAATCCAAAGAAATTGCATCCATTTCCTTACGGATTACATTGTTCCCCGTTTCCTCATTTCGACCAATCGCAATCCCCAGTCAATCTTTCCCCTACTTCCTCTTCCCCCCTCTTCCAGAGCTTCAGATTGGCAAGCTTAATTCAGAGCGTAGAACGCTTTATTGATCAAGAATTAATTATAGAATTTAAAGCTGGAGGAATTAAGTGTGCTGTATTTAAAAACAGTCTCCATTTTTTAAACTCCGAGTTGGAAATATTCATATTTTACGGAATTTTATTGTTCAGCAGTGGTTCGTTAAATGTCTCTTATTACCCAAGGGAACGGCATGCTTTAAAATTTGAATGAATTAAGTGATTGCATTTGAGCGTGCAACTTTTCAATTCTAACGCTAAAGAATTTTAAATTAACGAGCCTTTCGAATTTAGAAGATTTCTTTTGTACCCAATAAAGTAAAACGGGGGGAAATATTCGCTTCGTGAAGAAAGCAAAACTACGAATGGATGTTACGTCCTCATCTATTTATTCAGATTTTTCATTAACTTAATATTTCAAACTCTGCAAAGCGGTGAGAAAAATCCGAAGCCTCAAGATATAGTTTTATTTATTTATTCAATTTAGATAAATTTCTCAAACGTTATGAAGATCGCAGAACTTAATAGTTTCAAAATTTTATACATAAGCACATGCGTAAACACTCTATTCAGATTTGTTTATTCAGTCTTTTATATAATTGTTTGCCATTTTATTACCTTTATTATGTAGCTATCTGCCTTTTGTTTTCAAACCTCGATAAAAAGCGACAATTCAAGAACCTATTATTGTTTTCATTTTTATCTTTTTAGCTCTTTTGGGGTGCTACTAAGAGATTGTAATGCTCCGGTGTTTCTACACTTTTTAAATATTTGTATTTAAATAAAGCTCTTGCAAAAGATAAATATTTTAAAATGATGTAAGATTGCGTTGCGTTAGATTTTTTTTTTTTTTTTTGCTTCTGCATGCATTTTACTGATTTAAAATGAAAGCCGGCAATTTCTCTGGTAATTCCAATCAACCTCGTGGTTATAAAAGATTGCCTTTAACTTTTACCAAATAGAATTCACTTGTAAGCAAAATCCATGTTGATATAATCTCATCTATTCTTCAGAATCTCTTGGAGTTGGAATTTGAAACAATTATCTTTCATTCTATCGTGGAATTCTGTCTTGATATAAACAATATAATTAAATTTTAAGAAACAAGTACTCTTTTATGTTATGTTTCAAAAGTAAATTATGTAAAATGTCTAATTATTGAAAACTATACTCAAAATCTAAATAAATAATCGCTACTAGTTATAAGGTGATAGCTTTCTTTGTTAGTTTATAAATTTTAAAGTGAAGTCATCTTTAAGGCAAAAAATCAATAAAAATGTGATAATACACTAAGAATGAATTTTCTTTTATTCAAATAGATAGTGTATTTCTGTTAGGGTAAAACTTTTTGTGACAATAAATACTTTTGTCTGCTGTCAAGGTGTAAACTGTTTCATGTAAAGAGTTTCGACTCACAGTATGCCACTAGACAATGCACGAAAAAGACTCTTTTAGCCATAAAGTATCCTGATAATGTTGCTCGTTTTCGAGTTCCTTAATGATGTTATTATTTTTTATGCTTTCGTATCCATAAATTTGTAATGAAATTTTTAAAAACAATCTCACCCATATTTAAGCCAGTAATACGACCGAAATTATAGCGTTAAGTCTTACATACTTAAGATTTTTAAAAAATGGTACAAGAGATTTCTTCTATTGGACCGCCGACAATTCAATTTTGATGAAATTGCTCTTCATATGAGACTATCTTTTAAAACATCTCTTTTAAATAAGTGCTACTTGCCTAAGCAATGCAATTTCATTAAGAATCTTATAAAAGTACTATATTTTTCAAACAGATAAAAGAAAAAGGCAGTCATATCTCATCAAAAACCTTGCAAAATCAGAATGTCTTTCAGACAGTTTTGTAAGTAAACCAAACACGTGCGTATGCTGCCAAAGCCGGATATGAGTTCTCAACTATATTAAGACACAGCAAAGAATTTCCAATTATAGTATATAAATCTACTTTGCACACAGATACTAGAGTCCCACCATAAAACGAACACCTTCTTTGATCAAGGAAAATATTATAGTCTGCTAGATTACAATTAGACCAAAGAAATCAGAGGAATCCCTAACTTCGCAATTATTTTGTTTTAGCGAATAATTTTAGAAATTACTTATGCCGTCTGTCATAGAGAAATTGAAAAATCTGGCTTATTGCAAATAGCGCCGGAATTTTGCAATGCACCTGGGAAGTTGGAATATGGCTTATTGCAAAATGACGGCTTTTTCAATTAATCGACATATATACCAGAGAAACTATTCTTGGGGGAAAATAAATAGAAAGATAGGTTTTGACATCTTAATTACATATTTTGCAGGAAGAAAGAAATGGCAGATTTTTATTGAGTACATTGTTAGTCTAAATGACTGAAAAGTTATACAAATTCTAATTTTAAGAAGCTTGCTCCATGAATAACAAATTAAACATAAACGAGTCACGTCGATTAGGAATTATTGTAAAAATAAAGTTATAAGAAATATTTAAAATGAAGGCTTCAGTTATTAAAGAATTCATAACTAATAAAGTTTTATTCTATTCAATATTTCGTTGTCCTCTCAATTTTATATGTTATCCTTTTGAATAAAACACTTCAACGCTAATTTTAGAAATTACTTATGCCGTCTGTCATAGAGAAATTGAAAAGTCTGGCTTATTGCAAATAGCGCCGGAATTTTGCAATGCACCTGGGAAGTTGGAATATGGCTTATTGCAAAATGACGGCTTTTTCAATTAATCGACATATATACCAGAGAAACTATTCTTGGGGGAAAATAAATAGAAAGATAGGTTTTGACATCTTAATTACATATTTTGCAGGAAGAAAGAAATGGCAGATTTTTATTGAGTACATTGTTAGTCTAAATGACTGAAAAGTTATACAAATTCTAATTTTAAGAAGCTTGCTCCATGAATAACAAATTAAACATAAACGAGTCATGACGATTAGGAATTATTGTAAAAATAAAGTTATAAGAAATATTTAAAATGAAGGCTTCAGTTATTAAAGAATTCATAACTAATAAAGTTTTATTCTATTCAATATTGCGTTGTCCTCTCAATTTTATATGTTATCCTTATGAATAAAACGTTTCAACTATCCATTAAGTCCATTTAATTGATTGATAAGGGCAAACATTCGAAACAAGCTAGACCTGAATGAATATTTTAGCCATGACGATCATAAATTATTGTAAGAGTAAAAACCTGAAAAAAAAATGTTTCAAATGGGTATGTTCTTAGCTTTTAAAATATTCCTAATAAATATTTTTCTCTATTAATAATCATTTAATTCCTTTCTAAATCAAAAGTTCATTATTTTAAATGAATTGGTTAATAAAATGTGTCAAACATTCATTAGGTACCACTCCACTGACGGGAAATTGGGAATAAATTATATCTGAATGAATATTTTGGCTCATGCGATCATAAATTATAGTAGAAGTAAGTCTAAAAATTATTTAAAACGTAAGGTGTAATTATTTAAACGTAATAAGTTACTCGCCTTGTTCTTAATAAAATGTGTCTAATGGTAAATATTCAAAATAAACTAGATCTGAATGAATATTTTGGTTCCTGTGATCATAAATTATCGAAAAGTAAGAATCTAAAAATTATTTAAAACGAATGATTTAACTGCTAAAAAATTCATAACTAATCAGTTTTCCCTCTATTTAATATGCCTTAATTTCTCTCGAATTCGAAAGTTGCTCGTCTTGTCCTTAATAAAGCGTGCTTAACATTCAGTAGTCCTTCTTCACTGGCGAGTAATGGTAAACATTCGAAATAAACTAGTTCTGAATGAATATTTTGGTTCCTGCGATCATAAATTATCGTAAAAGTAAGAACCTAAAAATTATTTAAAACAAATGCTTCAACTGCTAAAAAATTCATATCAAATCAGTTTTTCCTCTATTTAATATCCCTTAATTCCTCCCGAAATCATAAGCTGCTTGCCTTGTTCTTAATGAAGCGTCTAAAAGTCGTCTCAAATATTCATTAGGTCCACCTCCCTTCCGTCTTCTATGAATAATCAAAGCGCTAATCACATTCGAACGGAAAAGATATCGTTGCTCTCTCTGATGAAGATTTCGATTAGCAGGAATCGATTCTTTGAAGTAATGCAAAAAAGGATCCAGCGCAACTTTTTGAAGGAAACTTCTTTTCATCGGAAATAATAATTCCATTTGATTTTGTTTATTGAGGCAAAGAATTGAGCTTTTCTATCCGAACTTTATCGTGTTCTATAATTTATTTTTTATAAAGTAATCGAATTATATTTCAGGGCTTTGTATAAAATGAATGAAAAATTGAAATGTTATTTTTTAATATTTCGGAGAATAAACCTTTAAATTGAAAAAAAAAAAGTTAATCATAAATATATATCTTGTCTCTTTTTTTTTTTTTTTTTAAAGGAAGATTTTTTTTTTTTTTTTTTTTTTGCAAATACTTTTTGTAAATATTTAAATAAAATTTAACGTGATACTTTATTTTCTAAGATAAATGTGAATAAAAGATAGCGCAAATATTTATAAAAAATAATTGAAAAGCATTCTGTTAGCATTAAATACAAGACATTTTTATAATATTGCCATGATTCTTTTTAAAAAAAGATTTCAGAAAAGTGTATTAACTTTTTCTATTACGCTACCAATGAAAATAATAAAATAAATCTTATTTTATTAAATTTTGTATCGTTATTAAATTTATAATTTAAAAAAGGCAAATTATATATAACTTTGATTAAACAATTACCAAATACTTTATTAATGCGATATTTAATTTTTTTTTTTTTTGGAATCAATGAACTTTTTATAACCTAGAATTTATTTTCTTGCAATTATTTATCCAATCGTCTGCTCTTAAAATATCACATGACAGAATGAAAGTATTAAGTGATGGTTTTTATGATATAAATTTTAAAAAAACGATCAGATCTTGTTTTCAGTTTCACTATTTATTTTTTTTATTTCAGAAGAATTTAAAATTTATTATTTAAATAGCGTCAATTAAAAAAAACTCTCGATTTTATAAATTAATTTTCAGATTTTTATTTATTGTATTTTCCTCATCGCGAGACCTTTAAGAGAAACGATGAAATTTTATTAAACCGAGACTGGACTGTATCTCATGTCTATAGAATAGAGTATGCAATTATGTCACACAAAACATAATTGTACAATAACATTTTACTATTACACATTTTATTAACGAATTTGTAAAGCATTATTCTTTATACCAATGATTATTTAATTTTTTGTAAAATGCAATTAAACATATGATTTTTTGAAATCTTTCTTATGACGATATTGTATCAATAGATATATTTTTCCTCTACGTACTATATGCTAGAACAAATGCTTATAAGACAATAAGATCTAATTTCCCACTTCCTCTATTTATGCCAATCTATCTCTTTTTAAATTATTGTGTTGGGAATAAATCTTCCTTTCTTTTTTAATGCTGCACGTGTGAGGATTAGATTTATTGCTAATAAGGCAAGACAAAAATAAATTACTCCATAGGTGGTTGAAAAGATAACAGACGCCACTTGAATGGAAAAGTAAGAAAACCTTTTCTTGATTCTTTTCCAAAACCAGCGTTTTAAAAGGACATTTTGAGATTTTAATGTTACACATTCTAAACATCAATCACTTTTCTATTTCATAAGGTAATATGAACTGGTATGCTATTCACAAAGTAATAAATAATAGAGCTTTCAAATAACCAATTAAGAAATTCCTAATTTAAAATGAAAACAAATGCTAATCATTAATATGATATAAAGTGCCACTGCACAGAGTGGTAAAACAAACAAACAAACATACAAAAAAAATAACCCACGTCAATTACAGTTGAACTGAGCACTGAACAAAATGATACTAAAAAATAAATTATGATATCCAAAATGTCAATTGCGATGGCATTTTTGTTTGTTTGTTTTTGTTTTTACAACTTAACTTTTGTCTTTTGTCTGTTTGGCAATAATTCGGACAACTTACTGTATTCAAACTAGCTGAAAGCAATAACTGGTAATAAGAATGGGGTGTGGTTAGCTATTGAGTGAAAATCGACCCACCCGCAAGAAGATCTTACAAAGGAATAAAAGTAGATTGTGGGTGTGTTGCAACTTGGATACTTGTGTTTTATTATAAACATGATTCTTTGTAAATATAGAAGCTTGTAGTGGCTGATTCATTGCATATAAAAGCATGCTCAAGTAACATATAAATATTGTATGGCATCATGCAATTATAATTCTATGCCTCATAATATCGAACAATATTATAAAATATTGAACAATATTGTGCAATAAAGTAAAACATTGAACAATATTGTGCAATACCGTAAAATATTGAACAATATTGTGCAATACAATATAATATTGAACAATATTGTGCAATACAATATAATATTGCACAATATCGAACAACATGTGTTACCTGTATGACAAGTATATAAACAATTGTAGACAGTTTTTAAAACATAGTTAAGGCTTTTTTAATTCCTTTTTTGATATACTGTCTCTTAAATGTTACAAAAATATTAATAAAAAACAATATGCTTTGTTTTGTTTTTTAAAATTAAAAATACTTCCAAATTTATTTTAGTCACAAGGTATAAAAATTCTACATTTTGCGATCTCTAAAGGTAGTTTATCCTTTTTTCTAGAAAACACAATTAATCGCAAAAGTCAAAAATGATGCATGCTCAATCACTTTATAAAAATTTCTTGAAAATTGTGGGAAATTCTAATATTTATTTATTAATATTTCATCAGAAAATATTTATAGAACTATGAAAATAATCAATATCTTTCAACTCACTTTATGAAAATGCAAAAAGAAAATTTAAATAATAAATAAATAAATTTAAAATAAATAAATAAATAAATTTTAATAAATAAATAAATAAATTTTAATAAATAAATAATTTATTAAAATTTAATAAACTATTTTAATAAATCGAAATTATAACTTTGAAGTAATACGGTTTATAATAGTTAAAAACAAACAAGAAATCTCAAATTGAGCAAAACACATTTAAATGCTAAAAGCAACAACAACTGAGGACAACAATTTAAGCTTAAATAAACGCGGTTAATTTTGTTAATAAAGGAGCAAGAGAAAAGCTCAATGATATTCAGGAACTAGAAAAATTGTTCCATCTAATGAAACAAAATTCCATCAAATAATATTTTGGAAGAATTATCCGAAAGTCAGATACTAGTGCATCTTAAAATTGAATTGCGTATTAAGCTGAATTTTTAAAGGGGAGAACAAATAGTAAGTTATTGCTCGAAGATTATTATGTAACAAATAAATGGAAAGTTTAAGAATATTCAGTTACTGCGCAAATTATATTTTTCTAAAAGTTGCCGATTCCGCAGTGATTAAGCCGCTTAAGCTGTTCAGGAAAAGTTGCTCACACAACCAAATAATAAGTTTCCTTTTTGTCTCATATTACACTTAACTGTGAATTTAAATGATAAATTGAAAACTGGAACTTAAATATTATTTCATCTATTGTCTTCTGATAAAACATAATCGTTAAATAAAGCGACGAAGGATAGTGTGGCCTTTAATTTGCCCACACAAGCTAATATTTTTATTTAACTTAAGTCCGTGTAAGTAAAGACAGAATCTTGTAATTGATTTCTCGTTTATTTTCTGACGTGCTAGAGTTTTGAAATTTTATATATTTGCGTATTATCACTGATGGTACACCGCTGTATTACTTTGAGATTAATTGTCAGTTAACGATTAATTTAATCAAATTTTGGTCTTCTACGCATGGCGCCATCTGGATTGTATTTGATAAAAGTATTTCAAGATTTTAAAGCATTTATAATAAAAAAATGATATGAGAAATAATTGAAATAAAACAAATTTATATTTAATAAAAAAATAAAATTAAATAATAATAGAAATATTAATAAATTGGAAAATGGAACTAAATAATTAGAAGATAAATTACACTGTTAAAATTGTGCTTTAAAGGAACTTTTTTTTGGAATAATTTTATTTAAATTAAGGATTGTATTTTGACGGTTTGTGAAGTACAGTAACATACATTTTCTTATGCTACATTTTACAAAGAAAAGAAATATTGTCTAGACGCAGATGTTTGGTGAGAATAATTAAATGTAATAGAAATTTTGAGGTTATCTTTAGCCAGAAAGAATTTGTGAAATAGTTCTACGGACACTATTATATGATTTAATTGTTTTAAGAAGATTTAATGACTCTTAGATTCTTAGGGGAGGCAGGTATTAAAGAAAAAACAACTTTAATACAAAAATTATTTATAATGACGAAGCAATTTATTCCCCTAATTTGAATAATCTTTCTATCTTCAAAAGTTAAGGAGTTACAGGGAAATAAAAATTTCTAACCACTGTCATCTTCTCTCCTTTTGAGCCGGTTGACTCACCAATGAATTCGTTCGAGACTTTCACCTCTCCTTCAACATATCTCTCGTCTTTTAAAATCCAGTCAAAATCACTAGTAATCATGCTCGCAAGATAACATGCGCAAACATAATACATACTTTTTTTCAAAATTAGGATTAGTTTGGAGCTCTAAAAATCATAATTGCAGAAATTTTTCCGAAGTCGTGTTATGAGGACCAGTTAGATTTCCTGAATCAAATATACATAATATTGAAGATTGATTTCAAATATACGGGCAGAAACGATTATAAATGAATAAATATTTTTTAAATTTCTTTTTTTCAATAAATTACCTTAAAAATCATTAAAGAATACTACTAATTTTTTTTAAAAAGTAGAAAACTTTCAAACGATGATAAAGGTGCTCACTTTACTTCAAACACAAAATATCGAGGAAATATCCATTCTGCCAGTTGTAATTGCCATACAAATATTTATCCAAGAAATAATTTTTGTACATCATCAGTATTTTATATAAATAGATGAAACTAAAAACTTATAAATTCATTTGAAAATAAAATTATATGCAATTTCATAAATATACATTGAAATTTTCTTAAAGAAAGCAATGGAATTCTGTTTCTTTTATTTATTTTATGAATATAAGCATAAAAATACTTCTCGGGAATAGAAAATAAGTTTTAGCGAGCTCATGTTTAAAACTATAAAAAAAATTTCAAATTAAGGAAAGATATTTAAAAGTTTTAGCATCAATAACTGCTTGTATTTTCTCAAACAAAAATTAAAAAAAAAAAAAAAAAAAAAAAAAGGGAACAATTAAAAAAAAAATTCTAACAGATTTAAACCTAGCAAAACAGAAAAACTTATATTTTCGAAGAAACAAATCATATTTAGCTGTTTGTAAAGCTCAAAAGATAAATCACTGTTAAGTACTATAAATCACTCCAAAGCGTTCAAAAGTGATTCTTTGATTCTTTTAAGTGATCTATTTATCAGTATCTTAATTGCGATTTCTAATTAGTCATTTCTTTATTCAATTATAAAAATATCAGTACTTTAAAAATGATTCTTTATTATTTGGCCATTTTATTTTCAAAATGAATAAGTAAGTAATAAGTTAAGTATTTAACTCAAAATTATTTTTTACGTTACTTAATATCCAAACTTTTAAAACTTTCTTACATTAATTAAAATTCATTCAATTCTGGGGGAAAAACAAGTTAATCCATTGGAATTTTCTTTTGAAATATTTCCCTTTTTTTTGGTAAAAAAAAATTCTTTAAAGCGGTCTTTAAATTATTGGAATTTCTAAATCTTTGAACTGAAGACATGATACAGTTTAATTTTAACATATACTTCTTCATTTTTCTGCTTTTTTTTTGTAGAATAAATTTTGTTTTCGGAATAAAAGAAACTGAAATAAAAGGGTTTTTTTCCGTTAAAGAATTTCTAAATCAGTTACAGTCTTTTTATTTTTGAATATCTTTAAAAGCTTTTTTATTAAATTTATAAAAACATTTTAATTTCTGAGAAATATTTTTAAGTTTAAGGTAAAATAAGTGAAATATAATGGTCATGAGATTGGAGACGCAAAACACTCTCACTTTAATATATATATATATATATATATATATATATATATATATATATATATATATATATATATATATATATATATATATATATATATATTTAAGATTTTTATTTTGATTGCGTCATATTTTACTTAAGAAATATGTCGCACAATACAGCGTCTGTTATTTTTGCCATACACTTTATTTTAAGTATTCATTGAACTAATAAAGTTAATTTTTAAGTTTTAATTTTTTTTTTAATTTTACATACTTTACGCACAACAACAAAGTTATAAAATTAAAATGAGGAACTAATTACAACTGAAAAAAATTTTATACCCTTTTTAATCAATATTTTTAAAAAGGGGAAAATAAGAATTGACAAAAAAAATAGTTTCATAAGATCTTGTGATTAAAAACTTCTTACATCTAATGTACGGCAGAAAAATGATTCCTTCGTCAAAAAGAAAATCAGGCAATATTACTTCAGCATTTCCATGTTTTTCTTGAAATGTTTCATTTCCAATGGTTTTGGTAGGCATAACTCATTTTATCTCAGATGGAAGAAAATAGTATGTGTTTTTATTCATGTAGTAGAGTCTATCTTTTTACCACTGAATTTCTAATCGTAATGCAAAAATCACGTATTACAAAACTTTAGGTCTCATCGGGAAAAAAAGCAAATAATATTATTATATAACGATTTTTTTTTTAATTTTCTCTATAATTTTTTTCATTAGTGATAGAAAATAGCTAATGAAAAATAATGTAATATTTTGGAAGTTTCCAGAAAAATGATAAGAAGAGACTTAAACATTGTGAAATCCCTATACATCAGACTGTGAACTGCTAATAAATTTTCTGTTGCTTCATTCATGAAAATAGGAAATTAGCAGACTGTAAAGCAAATTGTGTAATAGTTACTTACATTTCATAAGAATTTAAAACTTAAAAAAAAAATGCTATAGCAAACACTTATATTCTTTTTTTTTATTGATACATCAAGTATTCCTTTTTGGTATTAATACATGTAAAGGCGATAAATTCCTATGTTAAAGGGTTGAAATTTGTTTAAATTATGCTGTATTCACTTTATCTCTTCTCCGTTGCTTTGGAGCAAAGAACCTATCTGAAAAATATCAAAAATTATTAATGAACTTTTGGGTTTCGCGGATTGCCGTGAGAAGCAATTCTATGTTGTAGAATGAACCAAATTGAATGTATGAAATAGAACCAAATTTTTTTTAAAAAGAAATTAGGCATATATTATAGACGGACGAAGAGCTGTTAAACTAATTTTCTAAGAATGAAATGAAACAAACAAACTTATTAAAAATAATACTTGCTTGGAAACAACAAATAAGCTTATAATGGTAAAAAAATAAAATTAGAATACATACTGTAAAGTCTACTCACAATCCTAAATCTTCGACATTACTTTAAAATTATTCAGTAATTCCCCATTATTAAAATGAGAAATCGCAGTCATTTCCTTTGATGATATGGAACTCAATTAATCATTCAAATCCTTTTTATAGAAATAAATAACCTATCCGAGATACTACTGAAGAAGAGGGACAAAGTTTCTTTTTCTGAAACAGCGATGCCTATAAACGAGCAAATAACGAAACGAGAAGCAATCGATGAAAATATCTACGATTATTTTGAGTGAATTTTTAAAGTAGCAATGTGGAACGAAACACCAGCGTATTAAAAGCTAATATTTGTTTTACATCGACAAATAAGCTTAAAAATGGCAAAAAAAAAAAAAAAAAAAAAAAAATTAGAATACATACTGTAAAGTCTACTCACAATCCTAAATCTTCGACATTACTTTAAAGTTATTCAGTAATTCCCCATTATTAAAATGAGAAATCGCAGTAATTTCCTTTGATGATATGGAACTCAATTAATCATTCAAATCCTTTTTATAGAAATAAATAAACTGTCCGAGATACTACTGAAGAAGAGGGACAAAGTTTCTTTTTCCGAAACAGCGATGCCTATAAACGAGCAAATAACGAAACGAGAAGCAATTGATGAAAATATCTACGATTATTTTGAGTGAATTTTTAAAGTAGCAATGTGGAACGAAACACCAGCGTGTTAAAAGCTAATATTTGTTTTACATCGACAAATAAGCTTAAAAATGGCAAAAAAATAAAATTAGAATGCAAACTGTAACGCCTATTTTACATTCCTAAATCTTCAACATTACTTTAAAATTGTTAAGTGATTTCCCATTATTAGAGTGAGACGCCACATTGACTTTCTTTGATGAAATGAAATTTGTTTAATCAGTCAAGCCCTTTTAATAGGAATAAGTAGACCATCCGAGAAGCTACCGAAGACGAGAAATAAATTTCTTTTTCCGAAACTGTGAGTGATGCCGACAATCGGGCAGATAGCGGAGCGAGGCACAATTGATGAAAACATCTACGATCATTTTGAGTGAATTATTAAGGCAGGCTCAGCAGTCTACGAACAGCCCATTCCGCATGAAGACAACGTCTATCCTGTTTATTGATGCTTGTCAAAGGAGATGGGAGGTGGTAAGGATAAAGCCGTTTCCTATTCTTCAGAAGCATCTCTAGGGAATACTTCTTTTAGAAGATTGCGTTTATTGAGTCTTTAACACACCGCATTCTTCCATACAAATGCTGCATTGGGAAGGTTTCATTCAGATGGGAAACTGATTGCATATAGTTTTGTCTTTAGGTATCATGTGGATGTTGGTTCGTTCAGTAAAATTCGTTTTTGAGTCTTGTATTTTTCTTCGCATCTTTTTTTAATACTGATAATATTTCTCTATGCGGATAATTGTAGCAATAAATTTTAAGTTTAATTGTATTTTTGCAAAAATTAAACCTTTGTAGTCGGAAAGAAAATTCGATGCATAATTATTCACTTAATACATGGGCCTGTTTATTACACCGAAAAATAAATACATGCAACTGCTATAAGTTGAGTTTACCTGAAAAATGAATCTACGTCATTTTAATATTCTATAGGCATTTTTAACAATTCAAATTAAAAGAGTAAATAAATAAAATGTGAAAATGATGCACCGTCTTGAATGGTGGCTGAGAGAAGACTTTCGACTGCCAAGGGTTATGACTTCTTTTGTATTTTTTAATCTTTTTATCAATACAAAAAGCTCACTGGGGATTTGTAAAGGTCCAGATGAAAAAACATTAAGAGTTCTAATTTCGCCATCTCATATTCTAGGGCCAGCGGTGTTTTGGTAGTGAAGGTGTCAGAATCGGAGGGTTCAAAGTTCAAATACCTTTAATGATCCATAGTGTATTTGTGTCTATTTATTAAATTTAATGTTGAGAGTCAAAGGTAACAATCCTGAGTGGAAGCTATGTATGCGGCTTGCTGACTCAGATTTTGTTCCTATCATCTGACCATAGTTTAAAATTAAGAAATCTGTGTAAATCTATGTAACGCCTTTTCTATGTAAATTCTCGAGAGTAGGTGGATCAGATTTGGCGAGTTATTATCCTTCGCAAAGAGTTTTTTTTTTTTTTTTTTTTTTTTTTTTAATTTCGTTTCATTTATTTTGATTTTTTGTTTCACATTTGAGTATTCGGCAATATTTATATCTGTCTCTTAAGTTTTTTTATTAGCGTTTTCTTGGAAGAAAATCCCATTTTCAAAAGGTCTTATTATTTTCAGATAGAAACTAGATTGAAATATTAGAGTTTCTTCTTTTTGTGTCAATAAAAGGCAGGAATATGTTTTGGTTGGATTTCTTTGGCTTCTTTATTTGTTCAACTAAAAATTGTTTTCAATATAGGGAGTATATTGAAAATATATCCCCGTTATTAAATGTATTTTTAATTATTTATAGATACATGCGTAATTTTATTTTTAACATTGTGAATAGATACAAAATATCCTATCAAAAGAGTTTTAGGGAGAATCTTTAGATTTCCAGAATAAATTCAAATTCTGTGAAAATTTTGAAGTTTCAAATTCTATTGAATGTTCTTGTTTAATTTTTCAGTAGCTGGATAGAAACTCAAAATATGTTCTGATATTTTCATACAATAAGAACAATGAAAACCATATGGAGTTCTCATATTTTCTCTTATTTCTATGTCTGTGTTTCCGAAGTGAATTTCTGAGTTTTTGCTCCGTAAAGCGATAGCTAAATGAAAAACACTTGCTGTTTAAAAATTAGGTACAACGTATAAAATCTTGCATTAGTATTTATACAATTTTTATTACTGAGAAATGGGAGGAAAACCTTTTCCTTGGATAAATTCTCAGTAGATGAAAAAATCGTTTTAAGTCAAAAATAGCTTTTGTCTGTAAGAACTAACAATTAACTAATTTTTAAAAACTCAGTTTTAGGAAGTAAATTTTCTATTAAAATATGCAATAACTGTTTATCAAAATAAATATAAGGACTACATATTCTTCCTAAACACATTTTATATTTTCTACATTGAAAAAAATCTAATTTTCGATTATTTTTATCCATACCTCTTTTTTAGAAAAATATCGCCATGGATTCAAAATAACCCTTCGCATAATTGTTGAGTAGCGAGTTTGGCATTTTCTCGTCATTCGAAGTGATAAGTGATGCATTATCCTGATAATGGTATGAATCAGCTGCGACTGCGCATTTCATTGACAACTTTCTACTAATTTAAAAATATAAGTGATTTTTCTTTCCGATTTCCACTCTCCTGCAATAAAAAATAACTTCACTTGATTCGCGTATGCCGAGCCTTTTCTAATCACATCATAGAGTTTCAAATGGGTGTATGTGTTGAAATGAGTGACCGGTTTAAGAAAATATTTTATCCACTGAGTTTGTTTAGTTTGATTGGAATATCGTCTCTTTATTCAAGCTATTCGAGGTTATGTTGGAAAGGACCTGAAGGTTTTGAACCATGGTCAAATGACGAGGAAGACACCTCAGTTAGTGCTCTGTCTCCAAACTTCCACATAAAAAAGGAAGAAAGCTTCGTACGATGGATTTCAAAGTAGACTTTTTGGAGGATTGAAATTGGATGCTGATCCTGGATGTTTTAAAGAACGGATTTCACATTCACACTCCCAAGCCGCCTTTTTTAAAAAAGTATTAAAATCTGGTCTTGAGCCAAAGACTTTCCAGTCTAATAACGAAAATTCTGCCACGCTACTACAATGAGGCTTCATTATGTGGGAATACATGTGAGAAATGAAGAAACTATTGATTGAATATCAAGGCTTAAAGTGTTATAATTGTGTTGAAACTTTAAAAAAAATTGTAATAAAGAGTGTGAGTAAAGTCTATAATGCTTTTCCATGCATCATCTAACGTACATTTCTTATAGAAAGAATAAGGGATTTTCAGAAAAATTCAACTACAAAGCGAATAATTAAGCTACAGAACAGAGTAAAAGTACTTTGTTATATAAAACTCCTTCAATTAGAAGCTTTTCATTCAGCTCTTTGATACATTTCTTTGTCTTCTAGTGTTAAATGAGAAAGAAAAACGGACCACGCATTGAAAATCAATCCCTAGAGAGGGGTGGTTTGAAGAGACTAGAGCTTAAGTAATTTAGTGTTTGGAGGGCAGGGTTGAACAAGAAAAAGATCGGCTATTTTGTTGATTGCCTTTTCTAATGGGTTAGTCAATCCTATGCTTAAGTGATTATTCTTAAGAATAGATGCCAATAAAAACGAAGCTTATAATGAAATCATCAGTAAACGCCTTCTTTGTCTCTAATTTTCTCTACATAAGATACTTTTTGATTCGCCGATATAAAATTCGATTGCCATTCAAATGCTTATAGATATTATAATTTATTTCTCAGATAGATATAGATATTATAATTTACATTTATATATAGATAGATACATTTATATAGAGATAGATACATTTATATAGAGATTATTACATTTATATATAGATATTACATTCATATATAGATAGATATTATAATTTACATTTCACAGGCATAGGTATCAATTTTGGCAAAAATATTTCACAAAGTTATCAATAAGAATTAAATTTAAAAGCTTTTTTTTTATTTTTTCGCAACTAATCTCTATAAAATTTTCTCTTTATCCTGAAAAAATTAATTTTTTTATAAATTACCTTAAAATAGCATAGTCAAATGTTAATCTATACTAATAATAAAGGAGAATATGTGTGTTGGTACGCTACAGGCCAGACTGTTTGATTTAAAGCTATCAAATTTCATAGAAATAGGGTTTGGTGGGTGAAAATGGACTCCTCGTACGATTTTTAAAAATTCTGATCAAAACTGAAATTAATCAAAAATTAACTAAGATTTTGCGTCTTTTCATAACTTAAGAAAACATTATTACACAAAATGGATTTTTAAATTGTCTAAGTATTTAAAAAAAAATTACTTTTTCATGGTAGCAATTTACTGGTCGTGTAAATTTTGACAAATTAAAAATGAGATTTTTTTTGTATAAATTTTAAAAGCATATGTCATTGTTACTGTGAAACCATTTTCAATGTCTCATCAGATATTTAATAACGTGATTTTGTTCGATTGTTGAAAGCTAAAGAAAGATTCTGTTTATTATCTGCGCAGTCTATATGAGGAATAAAAAGTGAAATTACAGCGCCTTGTAATTAAAATATTCAGAAACTGCATTTTTAATGGCACTTTTATGTTATGGGACTTATCTGCTACAGGAAGCTTCATTTATACAAGAAATAAAACCAGTGCAAGAGTATTAAAATAACACACCTGCAATGTTTATCACAATTTGATACTTGAAAATACAATACTTATTTATTTTTACGCCTCCGGGTTTACATGGTGATATTCAGATTGCGCCAAGAAATCAAAAATAATGGGAAAAAATCACCAAGCTCCTTTATACATAAGATGCAAAGATTTCGCCAACATGGTTGCCTTTCCGAGTTTGGTGATTTTCAGATTATGCCAAGATTGCCAACATCCAGTTGCGAATCAACTAGTTGGCAACGATTTGCTTTTGTGCTTTTTTTGCGATTTATCAAGGGGACAGTAAAAATAAAGAAGTAACCGGAAACACTTTTTTAGTGAATCACGAACACCAAAAATATGCATAAAATATTTAATGGAAATTAAACACAATCAATATTCTAGGTGAACAAGTTGATAGCCAAGTTCTAAACATAAGATGCAATATAATATACTTTTTTTTTTTTTTTGTCGTTGTCTGTTTTCAATACTTTTTTTTTCTCTCGATTTTCTGATTGGTTTCAATAAAATATCACTTCAGTCGATTGATAAGAAATATTACTAGAAAGGGTCATGTTTAGATGCTAGTTATAAGTAAAGATATCAATAAAAATTAAGTTTTTAATAAAATCTATTGGCAAATGTTTTTCTTTTAATTTTCTATTTACAGTTTTTCTTTTTATAAAACTAATAGTTTTGAATATATGACATTTCAATAAATATAGCTGAATTTATCAAAGAAAATTTAAATAACTGCATGGTTTTAAAATGGCCCTCGCGTTTCAAAACTGGAGATTAATATACTTTCTTCACCTGTTACCGGAACACGACATTTTCTTAAATTATTAACAGAGTACTTCAGTATTTTCTTAAACAAAAATAATAACCTTAAGTATTTCCATTTAAAAGAATTAAGACTTTCAAATATTGGATATTTTCTGGAATTTAGTGTATATTATACAAAATTTGATAAGGAATATTGTATAATATACAGTAATATTTGAAATAAAATATTACTGCATATTATATTAGAATATATTATATTATACACTTGTTTAATATAAAAAATATTAATATTTGAAATAAAATGTTTTTATTTCTTTTATGTTTTTTCTTTTTATTTACAACTAAATTCGCTATCACTGTTAGGTATAAACATTGTTATCAAAATTTTCTTTTCAATCTTTCATTTTCCAACACAGGTGGGAAAAAAAAGAAATAAAAATACAATCAGTAAAATTTGTTATTTTACATTTTTTTTCCAGTAAAATTTTCTCTTTTGCAAATACTTAAAAACTGAACACGGAATACAATCCGATTAACTCGTATTATTATGAAATCACTACATTATTCGTCGTGGTACTGATTTTCTAGTTAAAATAATCAATATGGTGGAAGAGTTCGTTGATTCTCTTCTAGTTCTCGCTTTTTTTTAGTAATTATATTCTTACCATATTCAAGCAAGCTATTCTGTCACATGCATTTTCAAAAATTTTTATCAGATTGATAAAAGGAATTTAAAAATGTGTTATATAAAAATGGCATATTTCATTTTGAATGCCTCTTCATCTGAAAATAATTATCAAATTCCATCTGGTTTCTGTCTAACCAAGTAGAATTAGTTATATTATTTCGTTCAAATTTCATTTAATAGGGATTATCTAACTATGGAAGACAATGGAAACTGTCCCACGTCTACCCAGTTAAAATTAGTCTCTATATTCCAATGTGATTACTCGATTACTTTTCAACTTTTGCTTACTGTCAATTATTCTAACCAGAGATAGTTAAATGTTTCTCACAGTCTGAATAAAAGCAGTCAATTTGAATATGTTGAATAGTTAGAGCAATTCTAAACATTTTTTGAACCTATGCTTCAATATTTAACAGAATCAATCACCTAATAAAGAGCTCTAATAAAACAAATAAAGTAAGATCTTAAGTTATTACTTACCTAATTTGAGAAGGATAAGTAAACCTAAGTTCTCTTTTTCTGGCTTCTGGTTCTTTGTGGTTACGGTTCTTTAGCCATACAGATCAGATTTCACACTCTGCAGTTTAACCTTCATTCCTTTCAAATAATTATCAGGCAAAAAGAAACTAAAAGGAAAAGAAGAAAGAATTGCCTTCAAAAATCCTTTCTAGTAGGATTCCTGATTTACTAATTGAAAAGGAGAAACTCATTATACTTAATAATATGCAAAAAATCTGTTTTTTATTTTGTTAAAAATTAAATTTGTTTTCTAATCGCGTAAGAGTTTCCAACCTTATGCAGCTACTCAATATTTTAAATATTGTTATTATTTTCATTGTCTTCTATCAATATCATTTCAGTGTGCTTCTTATTTGTTGTCGCATTTTTCAGCATCCATATATTATTACAATAATATTTTTGGTTTAACAGTTTTCCATATTAATTTTTAACATTTTTTCTTTCTATATTCTATTCATAGTTATTTCAGTTAAAAAATCATTTCAGACTTTTCCACTTCCACTCACATCCAAACCAAACTGATATGGAGAGTGAATTTCTTAATCTTAATGGCGAAGTTCGCCCATAACATTACTTTTGCGCCACTAATTCTCAAAAAATGAATCTGAGAGCAAGAATTGCGATTTAAACGATGGTCATTCCATCAGTCATAGGCTTGCGTTTTTGAAAGAAGTTCTTTTTACGAACTAAAGTATCTTGTTGAATAATTATATTTTAAACTGTTTTAAATTTTTAAAAAATGCCGAAACTTTCAAAATATTACGTTTTAACCGTGATAGTTGATGTAATTTCAATAAATTATTTTTTAAACTAAAACCATTTTCTACTAAGATTTTTGCTCACCGTTCTTTCATACATTTCATAATAAGTTTTAAAAAATTTATTATTGTTATTTCATCTTTTTTTACATATTTTTAAATCATTCTTTACTAATTTATATTGTTCTGTTGTTTTTTTTAAACTCTTCTAGCGTTTGTATATTTCTATAATTACTGAATTTTTAATCTTATAGTCTTTCAAAAGGCATTTTTTCGCCTTTGAAGGACTATAAGAAACCACTTTTATTCATTAAATTATTTCAGACATAAGTTTATTGAATATCGGCTAAAATTTACAGTAAAGACTTAGACATTATAAGCTCTTTATCGATTTCTAGCTTTTTAATATTCATTAGCAAATAGCGCATAGAAAAAAAAGTTACATAGTCTAGAAGCGAATGAAGGTTATTTTTTTCAAGAACTTTTGTTTAATATTATTTTATTTCTTTACTTAACGTCCTATAAAACTATATGAGAGTAACTTAGAATGTCCTTGACGATTTCTAACCAAATTTAGCAGAGTTGTATAAAAAAAGTACAGTTGTCAAATTTAATTGTTTTTCAAAAAGAACAAAAATCGTTTTATCCAATCCGTTGTTTTCAATAGACTTTTCAACTATTATTTATTTTCTAAGAATATTTCGTTTTCTTTTTCTGAAAATAACCAAAACACGTAACAATATTAATCGAATGATAAGTGTATGGTAGCAAATATTTCAAAGGAAGGCAAATATGGATTTTGCCTCCTATTCTTTGATGTTCCAATCATTTTTTTAACCATAATGTTGCTAATAATAATTCTTATTTTCTAATTTATATTTTGCTGTTGAATGATAAAGATCAATCCTTCTACTGTTATATCTGTGCTTTATAAATAGGTGCACAGTAGGTATATTTCAATTTCTTAAAATTCAACGCATTTAAGAATATATTTAGATTGAAAAATCCACATTTGCTGTTCTTTGAAGTATTTGTTCTATATTTTGAATCGCTATCATTTCAGAAGGGAGATAGTTCATCAATGAAATGAGAGTTTTCAATTTTCGAAATATAAAATTTATCAGTTGTTTATAATTTGTCATCAGCTTGTTTGGGCACAACATCATCTTATAATAAGTTCACATGTGAAATATGGGGTAAATGTTTATTAATATGTTGGTTTTAAGAAAGAATACTTTAATATATTCCAAATGCATACAAAATGACTTTATCAATTCACCTATTGGATTTGGAATTTAATTTATATTCTATGCGGGAAAAATGATATATGAAATATTTCACTTTTCATTCTGCTAAAATTTCAAACTTCGTCATAAACATTTATAAAGGGTTTACAATTTATTTCTTGCAAGCTATTTTCTTTATTACAAACAAGAAACGGTGTCATAAACTATTTATGCTATGTTTACAGAAATAGCCTAATTTTAATATCAATTTCTTAAGCCCAAATGAAACTTTCATACTTGAAATAAATGAAAAGAAAATTATATTTGGAATTCAGTTATAAGAAGCAAAAAGGCATTCATTTTTTGGCATTATGAAACGTGTGTTGTGAAACAACAAGATGAAGAAAAGATGAAATTTCTAAATATTGTATTGTGATTATTCCGATAGCTTATTATAATACTTCAAAATTTCAGCAGGAATAATGTTTTTTTATCAGTTAATATAAACTAATAATTTTTCGCCGAGTTATTTTGCAGTTCACATATAAGTAATATTTTTTTTTTTTTTTTGGAATATGAATGTGTTATTAAATAACAAGTTTTCATGGAATGTTCGAAAAAAAAAGGATGTTTCATGCAAAATAATGATGAAAATTTATTGAAAAAAATACTAGAAGTTCTGAAATGCAAGAAGTTTAACCCTAAGGCACCTTTAATTTCATATACCTCATAAAAAATGGCTTATAAAATTTAAAATAAGGGAAAATTTTCAAATATCATTTTCAACCTCACATCAAAAAGTTCACTAAGGACATTTTTTTTAATCAAAAAATATCTTTACTTTTATTAAAAAAATTTTTAAAAAAATCTTAAGGCAATTTTGCGTTTAACATGTAAGTAAAAGATTATGATTTTCTTTAAAACAATCAGCACCAGATGGTGAAAATTATTTACAAAATATGAGGTAATTATTGCTTTTTATCCATCTGTTAATTTCTACTTTCTTATTCTTATTTTGCGATTAAAATTTGGGGAAATTAGAGTGGCCAGGTGTACTTTTCCCCAGTTTAGTTTAGTTTTAGCTATATCGGCATCCCATCTCAAGGTAACATTAGGGCTAATTTAGGACAGGCATCGCAATTTGGTCAGATGACAAGGACGACACCCGAGTCAGCATCCGCATCATAACAAAGGGAGATTTTTGCTCAGTGGACTAGTGTAAAATATTTCATAATAAATGCCATTGATCAATGTTTCTTACAGATTGTTTGGAGTAGCTTCTCTTGGGCTCGTCTGTGGCTCAACCAACAACACTCTGAACCATTGATTTTGTTTATTCATAAGTTCACTTAATTCAAAAAAAAAAAAAAATCTCAAAACTCATAAGTAGATTCGTCTTAAAGTTTGCACGTTTTCTGTCATATCTGTAAAAAGTAAATAAAATTTTAAAAAAATATCCATGGCGTATTCGAAAGATGTTTGTTGGTTTTCAGACTGAATAACAGGGTTCAACTGAATTGTAAATGAAAAAGGGCATAGGTATAGTACCGAAACTTATCATAATGAAATTTATGCTTATTTGATATCTCCCTTCAGCAAATTTTCGATATATCTAATTAGATAATTATAAATACTTTCCGCGTATTATAAAAGTATCTACGCGCTCATTCATAAGAATTATTGAATAATTGTTTCCAGATTTCTAATAAATCATGATTTGGGTTCTTAGACAATAGAGGGCATACCCATACTATATTACCCAAGTTGTTCTCGTTGCTGTTGTGAAACAAAACAAAACATAAGTAGAAAAAATTAATAACATTTTAAACCGAAAATACCTCTCCATTTCTTTCTACACCGTTATACATTCACGCGAAAAAAAAAAAAAAAAAAAAAGGTGTTTCTATATGACCGAGAGTTTTACCCGAAAGCACCTTTAATTTAGTTTTACCTGATAAAAAAATGGTAGATGAAGTTTAAAATTTGGGAGCATTTTAAACTTTCATCCTCAACCTCACATCCAATAAACTCGAAATGGATTGAATGTGCTTAGGGGATTGGGAGAACCGGCCCTAGGGATCGCGAGGAGGGGTTCGCTTCCCATTGTGCAGTGGGCGCGGCAACATTTAATGCCTTTTTTACTTCAGACTTTATCTTTCGCTACCCTGTACGAGGCCATGCATTTTTTAAGCATTATCTGATTTTTCAAGTTAATCTTCCAACTGCTCTTTAAAGTACAAAATTGCTTTTAATGGTTACATTGTTCAATTAATAGGTTGTACATTATTAAATGCACGGGACCTTGTAGAAGGAACTGTCTGAGTTTTCTCTATAACTGACATCAAACAGTTGGAAGAGCCGTTTTCAAGAGAGCCGTTTTCATTATCGATCGGACCTTTGATTTTCTATTATTTGTGTTTATTTTATCTCATCATATGCTTCTGAATATTTATAAGCAGATTCCAATATAAACAACATTTAACAATCAAAATCGCTAAGTTCAGAAAAAACATTTTAAAGTTTGCAAGTGTGGTATTAAACATGTTTCTCTACTTTTCCAAAATACAATTTTGCTGACATTACTGGAATAAATAAATTTTTCCATTTTCATGCTCTGTTTACCATTTTTTTCAAACAATATTAGATATGCATCCAAAGGAGCATACTTTATACATCTAATTAAAAAAAAATGAGCCTCTAGTAGATGAGAATTTAATTTTAACAATATTACAATACTCAGAAAATTTTAAAATGTTAAAAAAAAATTATGGAAAAGATTTCTAGCATTTTATCAGCAGTTTGAAGTTTCTTTGAACCTTTGATGGCCGTTGTTTTCCTTATGCAAAAGTTGTATAGTTAATGAGCATAACAGTCAGTCAAATAAACCCTGTTTATACAGCTTAGGTATATGGTAATGGGGTGACTGGTTGTAATTAAAAATAAAAAAAAGTCAATGAGAATTTAAGTTGCCTCTTCATAGATAGATACGAGCCGAAATCGTCGATCAATGATGTTACACGCGTATCTATGCGTCTCAGGGAATTAAGAAATTTACATTTTAAATACAGAATTTCAGCACAGAAAAAAAAAAAAAAATCTATTCTTGATGTATTCTTTACTCAAATGTATAAATCGATTTTAAATATTTTAGTATTGAATTAATGATTATTTAATTAGGCGTATATAATCACGTGCTCTCGTGAACATGAACTGTCATTGATTTGGGATATTGTTCGATATATGGGCTTATTAAATATTTCACTCGGTGTGTACAAGGAGCCTCAAGGTTAAGAAACTCCTTTCTTTTTAACAAATTAAATTATTCTAAAAACTTCTCGAATATTTAAACAGCAAATCACAAGTAAAAGCATTCTTCACTAAACTGGCATTAAATTAATGCCAACACCAGTTCGGATATTTAATATTAAAAATCATATTTTCTTATTTTTCTTTTTACTTTCATGAAACATAATACTTTAGTATGTAAATTTTATTTTATGTGCATAAATATTTTTAATATATCATAATTTATATAATTTTCATATCCATTAAATAAAATATTTTGTAATTAAAATAAAGTCTTTTTGAAATTTAAATAATCATTTGTGTATGTATTAAACTGCTTTTATAAATATTCATCAAATAACTATAATGAAATAATAATTATTTATTCAATAGTCATATCCAAAGCCTTTTATTAAAAAATGTTATAAAAAGATTTTTTTCATAAATAATGAAATTCTTTCGATTTTAATGAAATATAATTAAATCAGCTTAAAGTACCTTTATCATCAAATATATCCCCCCGGGGGGGCACCTCGAAATGAGGATGAGATGCTTCCGGCATGGTGGTTGGATCTCGCCACCCTGGAGGGTACACTAATAGGTGGGGGATCTGGCTCCTCCCATAGATGACTGGACGTACTTCCTTCGGGGAGGGTTGTACCTTGGCCGGTGATGGCCCTTAGGACTCAACCACAGTTCCCGCCAATGTTGCTGTTGCGGCGGTCCGGTCATTCAGTTTTATGGTTTAAATCCGTGTGCCTTCGGGCGGGTCGGAGAGTTAGATGGTTGACTTATCATCAAATATAGGTTAAATGCTGGTTTTGAAATCGCAAAATTTTGCAGGTATAAGATGCATTTTTCATTATAAAAGCATAATACAGAAGTTAAAAGTTAGCAGAATTTTATTAATTTAAAACATTATCTCTGGCAAAACCATATCCGTTACGACCCATACACATGTGCATCCTTCATTTTGCATCCCTTTCCATATTATGCTTTAAGAATACCCTCTCTCCTTCAAAAAATTCAGCGCCCATGGCTAACAGTGAGCTTATTTCACTCTTACTGCAATATAAGCTGAAATTTTTATCCAAAAGAATCTCTTTCCATCTACTTTGTAGATCAGTTGATGTAAATTAGACAATAAATAGTTCCGTTGAATTAAGGAAGAGGTCCAATGAGATCAATATAAACTACACATAATCATCTTGACGGTACTTCGCATTCAACATTTTTTTTTTTCCTTTTTTTCTGTATGTCGGGTTGGTTGTTACTAAAATTAGCACCGAGAACCAAGCCCAAATGTATGTTGAATCTGTCTTTTGTTGTCTTAATGATGATGAACCCGAATGTTTTACTTCTAGCTATCTGCACACCTACAAACCTTAAATGTAGATTTGTATATAAATTGACAGATTACAAATTACTGATGAAGTCGGGGATACTAGAAGAATATTATTTGGAAAAAAGGAAATTGTAAATTTCATTACCATTAATGGTGATATTTTTAAAAGATGATTTCTGTTTTATTTTTTTTATTTTAATTTAATTTAATTTTTATTTATTTATTTTTCTTTGGTAAAATCGTGTTTTTTATGAGAAAATATTTAGATACGAATCATGTACTGATTGCATACGAATATTTTTCAATCTTACCCACGTAGGAACTGGTCATTAAAATAAAAAAAAAAATCCTGAATGCATTTAGTTTAGCATGTTATTCGAAACAATATGCTATATTACAGCATTCATTTTACAGTCTATCTATCATTACTAATATTCTTGAACTTACACTCAGTTTTGCCATTGTGAAATCCGGTCTGAGATGGCGCTGCATGACATTGTCAGCATTAGAGGAAATAGAAAAAGACTTTAATAGTAGTTATACAAAAAATTATTTTATTTTCCAGGAAAGGCACCTATACAGATAAACTTAAAAAAAACAAAACCTTATCTAAATATAATATTTAATCCAAATCTTTGAGTCGTTTTCGATATGCACGGAATGAATAAATTGATATATATAAGAATTGCTCGTTTGAAGATATAAGATGAAACCTAGATGGTGTACACTTTGACTGTTATTTCTCATTTATCAGTAATAATATAACATTTTTTACCTTTATTAATTTTATCAGCATTTAAGGTTTCTAAAATTCATAAGAAAATATTTTGGTCCTGTTTTTCAAATTATTGCTTCATACTTATCAAAATATTTTTATTGCAAACTGGCATATCCCCGGCGGGCACCTTGAAATGAGGGTGAGATGCTTCCTGTATGGTGGTTGGATCTCGCCACCCTGGAGGGTACACAAAAAGGTGGAGGATCTGGCTCCTCCCATCGATGACGGGACGTACTTCCTTCGGGAAGAGTTGTACTGTGGCCGGTGATGGCCCTTAGGACTCAACCACAGTTCCCGCCAATGTTTCTGTTGTGGCGGTCCGGTCGTTTAGTTGTCTTTATCCGTGTGCCTTCGAGCGGGTCGGTGAAACAGTGATATGACTTTTTGTAAACTTGCCAATTCGTCCACTACAATGGCCTATAATTATTAGGAATATTTTGATTCCTCGAAAGAGATTTAAATGAAAAGGTATCTAAATTTTTTATCCACAATCATAGAAGTCAAAGATGGCTCAACCAAAATGATTATAATCAAAACACGGTCAAAAATTCATTATGAAAATTCTAATATTATTATAAGCCGAGAAAAAGAGGGTTTTTTTTTTCTTTCCTTTTTAGCTATATTCATGATATCAGTCTTAAAGTCTTTCTTTCTTCATGGAGTCTCTTTCAGGATTTCTGCAAGACTCCCTCTTTTTCTTCTTAGAATTTCACAATAGAAATATTTCTCTCTGCAAATAAGTACTGAAATTTGAGTAAAAACTTTTGAGAAAAGAGTTCTTTGTTCTGATTTAAGATCATTTCTTGATACCACTGCGACAAAAATAACGATACAACTGAAGAATGCTGCTGATACATCAGAGATATTGATGTAAAGCTACTGGAATAGTAATGATTATATATTTCAAAATATTATTGGTTCCTTATATTTGAACATGAACTGACTTTGAAAATGATGGATGGAATCGTATTAAAGTTCGAATGACAAATTTTAACTCTGTTAAGCGAGAACTCTTAGATGGTTAATAATAAAACAAACAGTTTTTCTGCATATTTATTAAACTCAAAATAAAAAATTAACTAAATTAATTAAAATCATTATTTTGAATAAGACATTTTTTTAACAAGTTCTTGTATGCTTATGTATTAGATAATATTTAAAGAAACCATTTAAATTATGTATTTTTGTTGGGCCTGGCAAATTTCAGGAATTGTTTAATTTTACAATCTAGAAACATTAATTCGTATCAGAATGAAATGTTTAGTGTGTTGAAGATACAAATTTACTTGTCGCTAAATTTTTTATACTTTTACCATATGAATTAAAGTAGGGTATTTTAAGATTATATATATATATATTATATATATATATATATTACTTATTAACTGTTTTTGGATAGAAAAATCTAAAGACCCACGTACCACGGGAACATTTTTTTCTGCGGCTTAAAATGTGGGAAATAAATAAATAAAATTCATTAATATTATATCAAAAGCAGTTCAATTTATATATTTTCTTAGAAACTTTAATAAAATATTTTAAAGCAATATTCGTTATCCTTACCTTTTGCTTACAAATCTAGAAACAATTAGAAGAATCCTTTATTAGAATTTAAATTACCACATTTTAAGACCCTGCGAATTAAAGCATTTGTGCAGATGATGAAACAGTTCAATTAAAAATTTATAACAATTAAAGTATTCTTTATTAACCTTTACTTTTCACTTCAGTTTAAATTAACATTTCCTTTTTCTTCCCACTTTAATTTTTTGCTTAAAGTGAAGGGAAAGTGGCAGTAAAACTTTCTCATACTGAATCAATATTTCATGTGTTAGGAGGATAACAAAAACTTAATAGTGTCTAAAAAGGTTATAAAATCTGAGTTAAATTTATATAAAAGGAATGTCGCAGGTTTTTTTAAAACTAAATTATACTGCTCTTTCTAACTCACTAGCATAATCTGTTCATAACCCACATATAAGTTACGTAAAGAAAGTTCTGAAACCGCCACTCAAATAAATTTATCTCTCTTTTGTTGAACAATGTTTGTTGTAATTGAAACCGTTTTAGAAATCTAAATAAATAAATTTGTATTGTTGGATATTTATAGCAATATCTTAGAAGCAATATCCTGAGAGTTATCTTGAATATTTGCAGAAAGATGCCCATTTTTCATGATTGGGGAGTGGTAAAGTTTGCGCAGACTATAAAACAACATCAAGCGCCAATGAAAAGGTTCAGGATATTATCTTTCGTTGATTTTCTTTAACATTAAATAACCACAAAATTCAATCTCCAGTTATTAAAATGGATTTAACATTATCTAAGAAATATTAAAATGAATATTTATTCAGTTGCTTAAAATGTGATCATCATCTGGGTCGAAAAATAAGGAAGATTATCAATAACTTCATTTTATTATTCATCAGAGAAAAGAGTTAATCAAATATCTTATTTAGGAAGTTAATCCATGGAAAATTTTGATACGTTTCTTGTTCTTCTGTATATGCTTCCTCATGATCGAATTTCGAGCTGCGTACATGATGAATAAGTCAGTTTATGTTTAATATATTTTGAAACTCTTAGCTCATCTTGTAGTCAGATGAAAATAAATACTGTCACTGCATAGGGAAATACAACATAAAATTAGGCAGGAGTTGACATTACGAACATGATGATGAATCTATTGACAAAATCTCAGACAGATGGATCTGCTTTTCGATTCATTTCGTTCTTTAATCATTCAATCCTTTTGCAAAACATTTTTTTTAAATTATTGTTGCTATCTGTACAAAATATTTTCTGTTGTTATATGAATCATATTTACATCGTTGATTTTTCCCTGCAGCAATATAATATTTCATAAAATCATTTCACAGTTGCATGACAAATGTAACTTTCCATGCTAATAAACTTTATTTTATATGCTGTGTTATGATGGCAGGCACTTTTTTTTACTACAAGAGGCACGAATGGATTTCAGAACTATAATGGCACTGCGTATTTGAAGTGTATCTCGTAAGAATGAATCGTACAACACATAATTATTTGATAAGTGGTTTAATGGAGAAACTTATTTAAAATTTCGAAAAATTTATTGCTTTAAAGCGAGAGAAGAATATTTCTCATTTTGTCAAGATTTTTTTTTAAAATAAGTGTTATAAAAATAAAATCTTCAGCATTCTTAAAAAGAAGCTTTAATTAAGCAAGGAAAGAAAATTTTTTATTGAAAAAAAAATGTTTTTAATTTTTTTTTATTTGTAAAAAGAAAGGAGAAAAGATAATGGAACAGAAATAAATTATAAATAAGTTTTCATATATGATACATTTATTTTTCAATAAAAAAATGTTTGAGTGTTCTTAAATATGATATTCATCCGTAATAGAGAGAAAATGCCGACAACTTATTAATGAGAGATATTTATCTGAACTTTGTAGTAATATATATAGCAAACTAAAATGAAGTAGGTAATTATGAATCTTAGAGTGCTAGTTATGCGTCATAAATAATTTATGAAGAATTCTGATTCTTTTACAACAAAAAAAGATTTTTTGAAATAAAATGAGAATCGAAATGTTATATAAATACAGATAACTTGTTTAATACGAATGTCTTTAATTCGTACCATTAGGTTTTATCTTTTGATACATCACATTTATAGAATTCTTATCGTCTCACTTCTTAAATTACCGTTTCCACAAAATGTCAGGCTTACATTAGTTTTTCTATTGGTATAAGAGCTCTTAAAATCAATATTCGTTTTATTGCTTAACATTGAAAGAAGCTGCGTTGCCCTCACAGTGTCATCATGAATGCATTCACTGTCTGTGAACCTAACTTTTCTACATTAAAATAACTTCGAGTTAAATTATAAATTGTCTACTTAATTTGTCGCCGTTAGAAATTTGTTTGTTTTTACTCTCTTATTTTTTCATCGACTTCTCATCCTCGCACTCCAGGTGGATTAAATTCCATTCTGTGAAATGAGGTGAAATTAAAAAGGATGAGAGTGAATGTGCGGGTGTGAGGAGAATGTGTCGAAACGTGCACTTTCTTTTTCTGATCAAAAGTAAGATGTAGCAGTTTATAACCACAACACTAACTAGTAGACTTCAAGAAATTGTTCCATTTCCCTGTCAACCAAGTGTTTCTCACTATTTCCAATAGAGTAATAAAAATGTAATGAAAAAGGGGGGGGGGTTGGCACATTCTCATCAAGCAGACATGTTCCCATCCTATTCTAGGCTGCAATGTACTACTTGCTTCTACTTTTATCATTCAGAAAATAGAAAATATTCAATTTATAATACATTCGGGAAAAATGATTAAAATTAGAAATGAAAGTATATTTACGATATGTTATACAATTTGAATAGGTATTAAATCCCCCTCCCCGATTTATTTATCGCTTTACACTTACGGAAATATGAGAATATGAGATTGGATTGAAATTTTAACAATTTACTCTCAGAACTATGGGGAACACGAACAAACTGTAAGTCGGATGAAAAGATCATGATCTTTCCTGTTTTCGTATGCGAAACTGTTTACAAATATATTTTTATGCAGGGCATAAATACAAAAGTAAGCAAATAGAAAAGCTTTTATGTTTGAGAATGCATCAAACTTATCGATTTAAGAGCTTTCAGATCCTTTTTAAAGTCTTTTTTCATGATATGCAGTTTCTGAAATGTCATTTTCCTTTCCTTTCTAAAAGCATCCAGAAAGGTAAAGTGAAAACCTTATAAATCAACTTCATACCATCTCTAGGCCCTTCAAATCCGGGAAACTGCTTTTATAGGCAGAAGAGGGAAGCATTTTGTTATTCAAGAATATCGTCAAAATATATTACATTTTAATATACTTCACGATATTTGGAAATGAGCATGTAATCATTATAATGTTTTTATTTCATTAATTTAACCGTTAAAATTTGTAAAAGAAATTTTCTATTTCATTTCTTTCAATTTTGATCACGATAGGTTTTATATTGGATATTTTATGAAACGAAAACTTTTTATTGCAATTTAAAAATAAAATATAGGACCGTTTAAAAAAATGATTCAGTATTAAAAATTGAAAGACGTTTTTAAGGAAATGAGTCTTTTTTGCTTTGCTTTTTACGTTATCATCTGTCTTTTTGAAATATTAGACTTCTAAGAAATATAATAAAAATACTTTCAGAGACTTAATCTTATTATTTTTATGTTTGAAACAGAAAATTAAAACCATTTTTTCCTATAATTCTGAATTTATCTATGTTTTTCTTTCGACTACTAAAACATGATATATTTAAACTGATATAAAGATGTTTTAAAATAATCTCAAAGTATTATAAAATTTTACTTTACTTTTTTCCCTAAGTAATATATTGAAAGAATTTTTTTTATTATTATTATTATTGCTTCAAAAATGTTAGATAATAATTTTTGGTTTAAAATAGCGCTTAGGGATATTTTTTCTATTACTTCATGACATAAATTAATAAAATTTCGATTTTTTTTTTATCTGAGCGCTTGCGTTAAGAGGTAATAATGAGTCATTAAATCAATATAATTAAAACTCTGATATATTATTTATGAAAAAAAAAACTAATAAAAAAAATAATTTAATTTAAAATTTGAAAATCATTAAATATTAACAACTACGCAATAATTAAATAGCAATTTAAGATTCGTATATTTAATGTTATTTGATAATTATTTCAGTTATTCAATTATCCATCACGTAAATGGATAATTAAGTGTTTTGTGAATTATTTTAATCGTGGTTGTTATGATTGAGCATACAGGTCTAATGGTCTCAGAAACAGACTTATCTCTGTGGTTAACAATATTATCATGTAAATATTTGAATATAAGGCTTTTCTGTTTCTATTGATCCGATTCTGGCTGCTATTCTATGTCTTACACTTAACTAAGGAATTAGGGATTTCTAAGGAATTAAGTCTTATTTATGATCGTTGTATTGCATGACGTAACTCCATTATGTCCAAAACGTTTCGGATTTAGTTCAGAATTGCTCTATATTTAAAATGATAAAGACTGCATCCTTTAACAAGTTCATTATTGCATTGATGGGTCAAGCTAGTTCAATAAAACAAACTCATTAAAGTGGCTTGATAATTGCTAACCTTGTAAGATTTTCTCTTGCATTTTTAGTAGAACTGAACCTACTACTCTCTTCTGTTTTGGATTTACAAGTAGCTTGATTTTATCTTAACCTAGTCAAGAAATTTTATTTTCTCGTGAAAAAAAAAATAATTTGAAATCAAAATTTTCTCGGGAAAACTGGCTCCAGTATATGTACAGAAATTCAAATGAAATTATCCATAATCCGTTTTAGTTCTGATTTTATACATTTATTGCAAGCAACATTTTATAAAATATAGCAGCTACTCCAAAAAACATGCTCTCTGAGATATTCAAGGAAAAATATTGTCCACATGGGAATAATCTTAATTTTACAGTAAACCTCTATCTTTTAAAAAGTTCATCTCTGTTTTTCTCTGAACTAGATAAAGAGCTAGCGATTCTAGAAAACGAAAGGCATTCGCTTGGATGGACCCATCCATCCAATTTATTTGCTACAACCGTTCCACCTTAGATATAAAAATGAGTACCTTCCGGGATGGTGGTTGGTTCTCGCTTCCCAGGTTGATACTCTATGGTGTAAGATTTACTTCCACTCCGATAAAGAGTCGCACCTTTGTGTGAGAGGTGAACGCTCGAGGCGTGCCGTAATAGGGAGCATATGCGTAATATGCATTTGCCGCAGTGCCCGTTTTAATTTCTTGGGAATTAGATCTTTCAGATAACCTCTAAAACTAATGCAGGGCGGGGGTAATTTCTTGTGGTTATTTGCCACATTCCTTGTTTCTAATATATAAATATTAAAGCTATTATCTTTTTAAGTGATTCTATCACTTTTAAATAACAAAACTAGCTAAGCATGATACCAAAGTGCATGTTATCATGTGTTCTTTTACGACATCGCTTTTTTCCCGTCCTGCAATATACGCAAAGGATACCCAGATTAAATTAACGCACCACATTTGGCATGTGTTAAATGACCTAATAAGGTTAATTTTTCATACTATAATGAAACCTAACTCTCCTTTCGAAAAGAGAAAAAAAATTACACAGGTCGATTTATTCGCAATATAAATATACAAGCGTAAAAGCTATTATCTTTTTAAATGAATTGCCACGCATTACTACTACTCACGTTACTCTGAAAAAGAAAATCGGCGAATAATTGCTTCCAATTCCAGCATATTGATTCTGAGTCGGGTTGGGTTTAATTTACGATGAATAATTTTATTCTTGTTATAAATCAAATCGACGATCTTTTTCAGTGCAATACTTCAATTTCGCTATCATTTTAAGTTCAATTATCGACATAAAAATAATGTACTTTATTTCAGATATTAATTCTAGGAGCCATCATTTTTGAAATTCCTTAACTGCAGTTAAAGAGTATAAAAATTGGATGCTAAGAACTATGAAATACAATTGAAATAGGAAGTTTTATTTCTTCCAAGTGGAACTGAAAGACATTTGCAGAAGTTTTAAATATTCTAATTCTTTTACAGCAGATAAGAGAAAAGTTTAGACAAGTATGCAATTAAAATAGATTAAAATTCAGAACTCTGGCTGTTATCAGACATTATTTTATTTCTGATCTGTTAAGTGCTTTTTTTTCCTTAAGTATTCGACGCAAGAGATTTATTTCCCGAAGTATTTAAACGCGCTTTTTCGTTCGAGTTCGGATTTAATGTGAAAATGTTAAATCTCGTGCGTATGATTTAATAACTAAAGAGAAAACGATTGAAAACACGTGGTTTAAGGATATAAAATGTTACTATTCAGTCCGAAAAGTAATACGGTTCAGAAAATCTAATTTATATTTTCTGCTCTATTTTCACTTAATGGACGGTGAGGTATAGATTTATACATCGTGAGGAATTACTTTATTTTCCTGGTGGAAATAATTTAACTTTCGGAAACTGAAAATCAAGTTGTTAAAGAAAGATAAATACATTAAATACATTCATTAAAGATTGTATTAAATTTTAAAATGTACTTATTAAGATAATCCATTATTAATACTTATGTATTAAAGCGTTTGCTAGTCAGAATATTTCATTATTATAGTTTGTTGTACTCAAATGCTCATATTCATTGCCATAAGCTACAAAAAATGACAAAAGTTGGATCTAATTATCTACCTCTGTTACGTTTCTTTAAAACCGTAAAACGTAATTGTTATTCCAAAAACTAGACATTTCAGGTGTCGTCCTCGTTATCTGACTACTATTCAAAATTACGAGGTCAGTTCCTAAAATAGCCCTAGTGTTGCTTTAAAACGAGCCGTTAATATAACTGAACTAAACTAAAGACATTCTAGAACAGGAAATCTGATTTATTTATTAATATTCTGTTTTTTACAGAATGAACAGGGAAAAACAAATTTATATTTCTTTCGAAAGAAATTGTTTGGAGTAAATAAAAACCGCATTATTAAAAAAATGTTACCTGTAATGCAACATGATGAATTAATATTTTTAATATAACTAGAATATTTTTATGATCATGCATCAATAAACTTATTTTATTAATTGCATAAAATCGTAATATAATGTTTGTGTAAGCGCTTATTATAACTTGCGCATACATGGTGTTCTATAAAGCTAGAAAGGGGCTTTAACTTTTTATCTACTGAAGATAAGAAGGTACAATAAATTGCAAATCTGTTTAAAATAAGTGAAGAACTTGGATTATTATAAAGAAATAGCTTTAAAGTGAATTTTCAAAAGCTATTCTTTTAAAATTTATACAATCCCCTTAGACAAAATTGTCAATTAAAAAAATTCATTATCCCCGCATCATTATACATCATTGCAAAAAACTCATTCAGACATTCTTTTATATCACTGTAAAAAACTGCATACCTGTATATCTGAAATTGATTGAGTTATATTTAATTGAAAATTACTGGAACCATGTATTTGAAAATATGAATATCAGGAACTGGTGATATAAAATTTAAAAAAAAAAAAGTCTTGTTAATTCGGTATAGACTCACAAAACATTTGCAAATTTTCTAAATTTTGTAATATAGAATATTTTTAAATTACAAATTCTATAATGTTGTAAATTATGCTCTCATGATAACATAAAATGACTGGCAACGATTCAAATTTCAAATCGATTCTACATCTTGCCATATTTCTTCCTCAAAGGTAATAAAATTATTTCGTTGACTGAAATAATAATATTTTTTTTTTTTTTTTTTGCTGTATGTTCTCTTTGGTAATTTAATCTTGTTGCATATAAGAGCTAAATTAGGTATAATTTAATTAGGTTTTGTGGATATTTACTGGTTTTCAAACTTTGTCTAAGACTGTAAACTTTTTTTAAGGTTTTCTGCTAAAGTTGGATCATTTGTTGTTCAAACTATTATAATAAGTCTAATTTAAATTTATACTTTAATTAATAACATATACAAATAAATTTAATTTAATTTCAATAGATCTTTTATTAATAACTGTACTCACTAGTATGTAAACATCCTTATTAGAATTGGCTTAAAAGAACACAGTTCACAATTTAGTGTGGATTTAAAAAATTCTCTTCAAAATGTCACAGTCCATGTTGGCTTCTAATGGTAGAGTGTGATGCGACATTTCAAATGAAAAATTCCTTGGTTCAGTAATTCATAAAGGCAGTCTTGCAGCTGAAAAATAAGCTCAACAGATTTTAAATTGCACCGTAACTGATCTAAAGAATGCCATTATTAACTATAAATTGACCTTCTTTTTACTATTTTAAATGGTAAGAGAAAGTGGTATGAGTCATATTTTTCGAATTTTTAAAATAAATTCACATTTAAAAGTACAGATATGCAATTTTTAATAAAGATCTAGTTGTGAGAAGAGCAAAAATTTTCTTATTCACGGATTTTGTTTAGAGGGAATGTATAAAAATTTAAAAAGTGTAATTATTGTTAATTAATAGCAAAGCGATTTCAATAACATAAATTAATTTGTTTCCTCCTTTTGAATGCTTTAGCATTTGATCGTGCCAACTTACCTCCAGTGGGTAAGTAATTAAAACGCGTTTCAAATTTATTTGGAAAACCCTGCATAGCTCACTTGTATGTTCTTCTTTTATTATAAAAAGAAAAGAAAGAGAAAAAAAAATTAAAAATGTAAATGAGGGGAACATATAGTCAAATTTCAATGGTATTTCTTGCAGTGAAACTTTACTCACTAAAATGTTAAAAGCATTTTATTGAAAGAAGATTCATTGAAAGTCAATTTCTTTTTTCTTCTTTTTTTTATTTGAATTTTTTATTTCTTTTACATTTTCCGTTTAAAAAATCCAGTTTCTTTCCCAGCGCTTTATTTCTTTATATAATCTGTGTTGAAATTTCAGTTTCATCATCATTTAGAATATATAAATTATCGAGAATAGATAAAAGCTAAAGAATTATCCTGCTTAGCTAATATTCAAGTTTTTATTGGTCCAATCATGACTTCATTTAATTAGCATTCTTCGATGAAGCACCATTTCTTGTTTTATTACCAAAATTATTTTGCGACTAAGCTGATAAATGATTGCTTAAAAATTTATATTCTCGATGACAATAAATCAGTTTATAAGTTATTTTATAACGACTAGCCCATTAAAATTCATTAATTAGGCTTTGTGTCATCTTTATAAATTATCAAAAATGTATTTAAATGCAGCTACTTCCATATCTTGAATTGCCAGATTCGATTCATACCATAAATTACTTCCTTTTTCACTACATTAATTAATAATTTTTCTTTTCACACTTCTGAAGAATTCCATGAATAAATCATTTTATATGTCATTTCATTGAATATGGCATTGGAACACTGATGTGTCAACGCCATTAAAAATTATGTCTTCCTTGTCTAAACAGAGAAGAGAAATATTTATAAAAATCTATAATTCATTTTGAATAAATTGTAAATTACTTTATTAGTGCAAATTGACACAAATATTTATGGCATTTTTAAGTCAGTGTAATTTTCGGGAATAACCGTTCCGGCTGTTTTTTTTATCACTAAAACGAACCGCTTGTTAAAAATAAATAACGTTTCAACTTATCGTCTGAAATCTTTCTCTATTCAACCTGCAGTTACTTTTAGATTTTACTGTTTTTCTCTACTATTCAGAGAAATATAAATAACAGAAAAAATTTATTCACCAGCCCTATCTTTCGGTTATTTCTATTTAGAACAAATCGCGTAATTTGAAACTCACTGAGAGAAAGATTTTAGATGTAAAATATAAAAATAATGTTGGAGACAGATAAAAAAAAAATGTTGCACTTGTATTAAATCCTGTTTGAATTTTTTAAGTTTCTTTTTCTCTTGTACTGAATATAAAGACTTTAAGAGGTATAGTTTATGAAAAATAAAACGAGATTCAAGTTTCTCTTTAAAGAGAACTTTTTTTTTTCACCAAGAAAAAAAAAAGCAAAACTGTTAAACATTTTTTTTAACAAAGATTTGTTTGTTCGTTTTCTTTTATATATTGTTATTCGTTACATCTGATCGTTAACTATTACTCCTATTCTCGTAACTTCGTAATAATATCTATTCCTACTTTTGAACCATCAAATAAGCGTTTCCGAGTACATTTTTTTGCGTAGTACCGACCTATCAAGCAATTGCACAAAGAAGTCTTGAATTATTTTATTTCCTGGAATCCTGCTGAAATGATTTGATATACTGCTAATATAACATCTTAGTTTATTTCTAAAAACCGATTTTTAAAATGTTTTAGACATGAACATTCTGATGTAATGAGTTGTAAAAAGTAAACGTCGCATTATAGTTAATTTTTAAAGAGTGAAATTTCAGTAATAATTTAACTAATATCATTTTACACGCTTTAAATAAATTTTCATACCCAAAAATTTTAGTTATAAAGAGAAGTAAAATGTTGCCTTAAAGCAATATGAATTGCTTCAGCGATTTCTTTTAGAAAGCAAATTTGGACAATTATTAAATATATTTTCAATTGCTAAACCAATCCTATTTATTAAAAAAAATATTTTAAAAAATTCATACGGTTCGTTTTTAGATGTTGATGAGGAAGTAGAAATCAAAACATATATATTATGGTTCTTTTGTGCGTGATAAATCAATGTATCTGTAGTGATTTTTTGTAATTTATTATTCGATTTTTATAATTCCATTTGCATTTTTATAACACATGTATTTTCAATATTTGTATGAATACATAATATACAAATCCGACAACAGAGAACTTCTCACTAGGTGTGGGAGATTATAACAAGTTGAAAGCTTCAGTCTCTCAGATTCCGTGAAATATTTTAAGACGATTCGGGCATTTTTTTTTTTTTTTTTTTTTGAAGGAAACGTTTCTATATTTTGTCATTCAATAATTTCTGCCTCTTGATTTTGAAACTTTTTTTAAAATGCCGCTGCATTGCATTCGATGCGCAATCGAAACGGTCGAATTTGGAAACGACACGAATAAAAAACCTTAACAACGAACATTCTTTTTTTTACAGATATACGATTCTCTCTCTTATAATTACGATTAAACATTTTCAGAGTAACCACAATAAATAATAGTGATTAGGCTCCCGACGAAACCAGTAAATTTTTTACCATCATCATTTATAGCAAAATCAAATGTTGCCGCTTTCAGTCAAATGCTAATAAATTTTATTGTTATATCACCTTTTTTGTTTAATAAATAATCAATGCGGTATTGATGCTCTGAAAATGTTTTCAGTTTCAGTTGTTCTTTAATTTTAATAAGTAATATTTAGTTGTTTTAGTAAAATTAGACTATATTTTTCTCTAGTTTTTTTACTATCTTAAATAAATATAAATTTATCGTGATTTAATCCCGTGACAAGATCATTGATCATCATTAATTCTGCTTGACTAGAACATTGACAGCATTACTTAAATTTGTGGAATTTAGTAGAATTAATGATACTAGAAAAAGTGATTACTTAAAAATTTCAGTGATTATATTTCTGAAACTCGTCTTTATTTATAAATTTCTTGAAAAAAAAACTTAAATGTGAGTGAGCTAAACAGAAGGGAAACAAATTATTTAAATTCTTGAGAGTCATTATCATACATTTTTGTGATATATGTTTTTATTAAGTTTAAGATAAACAAAATTTTATCTTTTCGTTACCTAAACCAGTTTTTATTGAGTAGAATAGTTATTAATTGGGTCAAATAATATAGCAAAATATGTTTTATGTATTTGCATTAGGTGAATTGTTTCATGTATTTGTTTTTTCGCTAATATATATCAATATCGAAAATTGCATTATTCATTGAACTAGTAAATCCATTAAGCGTATTTAAGTAAAAATTATTAACAGAAATATGCAATTGTATTACTATTATTCTTTTCTGATAATTTAATATTCAAAATTATGTTACGTTTTAATATTAAAATATAAAGGAAAACCTTAAAATGAAATGAATGCAAAATTCATACTCTTGGAAGCATTTCTAAATATTTAAATACTGTTATCCACAGAAAGAGCATATCTAAATCTAGATTAAAATATCTCAAATATAATTTCGAAAATGCTGCAAGAATTATTTCTTATGGGTTATAGATATTTCTAATATTAAAAGATATTTCAAACATAGATAGAATCCTTTTAACTTTGTATTTTAGTTGATTCCGTCAAATAAAAGATTTAACTTAATAAAAGTTTTTAAAACATCTAAAATTCAATGAAAAGAATTAACGACATGGGGGGGGGGCGGTGAACTATTAGCCTCGAAATGCCTGGTATAAAATTGCTAAAAGTATTTGAAAGGAAATAATATCTGTTCAAATCTGTACATAACAGTCCTTAATTAAATGCCTTGCCAATGCGTATTATTTAGACTAATCAAAAAACTAAATTCGCCTTTTCACAAAATATACCACAAATTCTCTGATGAATTTTGCAACATAAGAATTACAAGAGAAAATAATTTTAAAAAAAATCTGGGTTATAAAAATAAAAGAGAATTTTCTAAAAATATTGGAGAGGGAAAACATCAGTGTTCATATCTTATATAATATTTTTGAATTATTAGCTTATGCCTTCACGTTTAGAATCTATCAACAAGCTTTATCTTCTTAATCAGCTAATAACTTATCCATTTCAATAAATTAGAGAAGATAACCCGAAAAGGATAAACTCACGAAGAAAAAGTTTTCAAAAAATTGATTTCAATTATCAAAAAAAAAAAAAAAAAAAAAAAAAAAATGAAATCCTTCTCTGATGCTTTCAAATAAATTCTAAATTCTCAAAAAAAAAAGTTTTCGAAATATCAACTCCAATGATCAAATAAGTGAAGCCATTCTCTGATACCTTGAAATAAATCCCGTACCTCTTTCGAATTGCAAACAAAAGCGAAAATATATTTTAAATCCATTGTTCAATAAACACGATAAAAGATTCCGAAAATAATATAATAATTATCTTTATGTACAAGAATATTTTCCAAAATTATCTCAATTTTTCTAATCAAAGTGGAGCCAAAAATAAACTTTTATATAAAATCATTTTGTTATTTCAATAACCATCATTCATTCACTATCATTTTTCAACTATCATTATTCAGCACTTGAGTAGTTCCAATTCCAATAACATAATTTTCTACATGAAAAGTTTAAAAAAAACATCATTAAGAGAATTTTCCAAATAAACAGCAAACATATTGTATTGTACTCCTGTAAAAATTGTACTCCTGTAATAAATACTCCGCTAATAAATTCCTCAAATAAGCAAAATACCAGCGCGCCACGCTTCGTTCCTGGAATGAGCCTAAATTTCTCAATGACTTTTCAAATCCAGTCAATAATTGGACGTGCATGAAAGAGCGAAGATATTTATGAATTTTGATGATGAAAAACATTTTTATAATTTATTTTAAATTATGAAAATGTTTTTCATCATCAAAATTCATTTTTATAGAAAAAAAAAGTCAGAAAAGATCTAAAATCTTCTGCCAAATAATTTGTAAACTTATCGAATCATAAAAATCTATTTATTTTCAATTTATTTTCAATGAAACCGCGTTTGGGTTCCCGGAATGAGCCAAAACGTTTCAATTAGATAATGACTTCTCACATTCAGTCAATAATTGGAAATAGCTCGATGTGGACGAAAGAGCGAAGATATCTAAAATAAATTATATAAATGTTTTTCATCTCCAATATTTATTTTTTTACTAAAAAATAAAAGATCTAAAACAACTGGTTAATAATTTTTAAAAATAACCAACCAATCATACAAATCTTTAAAGCTGTAATTCTTTAAGATCTAAAACAACTTTCAAATAATTTTTAAAAATAACCAACCAATCATACAAATCTTTAAATCTATAATTCTTTAAATTTCCCTCATTAATTGGCAACTAAATAGCGCGCCACATTTAAAATACCGGAGCGCACTTAATCATCTCAATTAGTTCATAACTTCCCAAATTCAATCAATAAGTGAAAATAGCCCGGAACGGATGAAATGACAAAGGTAAATATCCGAAAGACAGTCTCCAATTATCAGATAAAAGAGGTCATTCCCTTGACACCTTTGAGGGAAGGGAAGTGAGGCCACAATTCGATGTAGGATCCGATTCCCAAATGCGCGCATTTTTCTTCCTTCTTCAAGATTAAAGGCACATGAACATAACTTCATTCATTAGGAGAGCACCGTCGGAGTGAAGTAATGTTATTTCCCTGGTCGCGGTCTCGCGGTGAAGAGTGGATTCGTCTCGAAAAGAAGGGTGGGGCGTGATCTCTTGAACACGCCCACTTGCTTCCCTTTCCCTGACAGGAGGACTTTGAGGGTTGGGGAAAAGGAGGCTGTGATGGACAAAGGAGGTTTTCCCCCTGCGGCAACCTGAAGTCCGTTTGTAAGGTAGCTCTTTGACAGAGGCATCACTGGGAGTGCTTTTTTTTTTTCTTTTTTTGCGGGGGAAACGGAGACGTCACACAAAATACTATACAATTCAGTTACAACTGCAGCGTGAAGGGAGGAGATAAAAAGAAAAGCGGCTTCATGGTTGGGCTTCGGCGCACAGCAGAGAAGTTTACCTTTCTAACAATGTATTTAACGCGCTGTTTTGCATTATTAAGGAACGCGAACAGTTAACTGTTTTGTATATATCAGTTGTATACGTCCAAATTCTTAAAGACTAACTCATTTAGGTGGTTTCTCGTACGTAGGGACACTGACATATGCAATGTTCTGCATATGTGTCCCTCTCTTGTGATGTAGTATTTAATGCATGCTTTTGTAATGGGCGTGGGTTGAAAACCCTTTGTATCAAACAAGTGCTTGCTTGCAAAATGTTACGGTTTAACTTGTCAGTTGAGACTACTCATAAATAATTTATAAAGTTATTATCCAAAATGACTTCGGACTGAAATTTAAAATTATATGGAAACTGAAACTTAAAGCAATAGTAAGCGTCAGAAAAAATGTCCAATATATGCTGACCTACTCCAGTTCGATCTAACTCCTTTCAAAACAGATCATTTTAGCATGGGCAGTATAAGATCTTCTAATTACCGTTAATCTTCTTACCTCGGTAGCTCGGCTTAAACGGCGTTTAAAACTAACTTGATATTTTTGGCAGAAAATCTAAAAACTGTTTGAAGCTGGAAGGATATTATCGCTTCTCTGATAAATTTCTCTAACTAGTCAGCACATAATTGTGATCTTTGGTTAGATAACACATTGAGTTGCATGTTCTCAAAGATCGCTTCATGGAGCCATCATCGTATTTGTATAAGAGATAAGGATGATCATTCATTCGATTCTTGGTTAATCTGCTGTTCGATAACAAACATACACGCTTCCGTTTCTTGCCCTCATACTTATTTTCTTGTATAAGAAGTGCACACAGAGAAAGTATAATTACGTCTGTATTACGTTTGTATTCACGTCATTTTTAATTACTGTTGCAATTGCATTCGCCCATGTGCAATTATAATAAAGTTTTACAATACAGGGTGTTCATTAATTATTGTCGGGGTTTCCTTACCTCATAACTTTCGAATAAAAAATATTACGCAAAAACCGATTACGTATTCGTAAATTACAACTCAAAGAATTTTATTAATGATATTAAAGTGTAAAGCTTGCACAGTTTGCACTTTGTAGGCATTCAGCTGAAGGCGATTATGTATTCGTAAATTACAACTCAAAGAATTTTACTTGGCAACAATGCGATCTTAGCGCATTTGCTTTACACTTTAATATCATTAATAAAATTCTTTGAGTTGTAATTTACGAATACGTAATCGGTTTTTGCGTAATATTTTTTATTCGAAAGTTATGAGGTACGGAAACCCCGACAATAATTAATGAACACCCTGTATATAAAAATTATGAGCTCTTTTTTTCCCCCTTTCATTGGCAAGATGTTATAATTTTCTGTAGTGGAATAAATCTGTCAAGTTTGAGTAAAAATGATAAATGTCCTTGGTAATTGTGAAACAAAGAAACATGTAATTCCTCATTTAAAGAAAAAAGTCTTTCAGGATCAAACATATAATCAAATATTTATTGTTTTGAAAACAATGGATCAACAAAATTACTTTAAGTACATAAAAGAAAAAAAAGTTAATGAATTCTCATACTCCATCAACGGTTATACCCTTACACAAGAAACTCTAAAAACTGAACCTACAAATAAGTATCAAAAATGGAATTATTAGCATTTTTATTGATTGTAATAGAGTATAAAATATTTTTGTCTCTAAGCACTGATAATATTAAATACCAATCCAAAAGGATAAATATTAGAAAACTGCTTTTGATACAGGAATGTTACAGAATTAAAATATTTTCATTGATCTACATATTATTATATTGACCTACATTATTACATACCAAGATTATGTACATACTAAGTAGAATTTTACTGTTTCTTTTGGAAGGTCCAGTTTTACAAGTTCACTTTAGAACACTAGAGATGAACATTTTAATCAGAGCCTTAGATGAAATGATAAGGGCAATAATTTGAGGTAGTCTCAAATTATTACCCTTTACTTTACTTTTACTCCGATTTAATCCAAAGACTGCGAAATATTTCTTAAGTTTACTTTTATAGAAAATTTCAAGCAGATAGAGGGCATTATTTATCAGTTTTCAGTCACGTACTCTAGGGTGCAACCACTTAAGCTAATGCACAGTGAAAAGACTTGTAAACATTTTCCATCGCTTTGAGTTCATTAACCTCTTAACCACTGTTCCCGTGTGTCATATGAGTATTGAATTATCGCTTTTCAAGCTAATAATCTGTAATTAAATCATTCCTAAGCTCTATAATTCAATTCAAAATTATATATAATCTACAAGTACTACAAGCATTTTATGCATTCATAATTGAATCAGAAGAGCAGGATATTCCAGAAATGGATGATGTTATTTAATTAAATTATAATAAAAGCAAAAGAGTTAAGGGGTTAAAAGTGATTATAAATTCCACGTAGTAGCGCCTTTTAATGAATTTACATCAATTTTAGAAATTAACTCATTAAATTTTTAATGGACAACCTTTTATCATTGTCATTTAACAAATAATTGAATATTTATGTAATGTTTGCTATTAGAATAAATAAACTTTATATTTCATAAACGTTATAAATTTATTAAAATCCAAAGAATATTTAATGCTCGCTAGCAACTTCTTCCTTTTCGTATCCAGTATTTCTATTCCCATCTCAAATTGATTATTTTAAGCTTTAATTAGTATATAAGAAAACACACTGTGAAAAAGGCAAAATAATTTTTTCCAAGCGCTATTTCCAGATGAAATTTCGGCTTCTTGTCACTATAATTTCCAATTATTCGTTATAGAAAGAGAAGAAACACATAGATGAATATTTACTTAATTGAAGAAATTACATAAATAAAGCAGATTATTCAAAATCTGGTAAATCGTACCTGAAGAAAGTCGCTTTTATATATATATTCTAATATATAACCAAGAAGTATATAAATTTAATAATATGGAAGAAAATAATCTTTCGCTTGTGTTTTTTCAAATGTTCTAATATGAGTAATTCTTTACCCCCCCCCCCCCGCTTTTCTGGGTTTAGAAGAATGTGAAGAGACGGAAAATAACAAAACTTCAGAATTATTAAGACATAATTTAAAGTTTTTTAGTTTTGGAATTTAATTTAGCTTAGTTATATTAACTTCCAGTTTTAAAGCAATGCAAGAACTATTTTGGAAAGGACTTAGTAATTTGAACTGCAGTCAGACGACAAGGACGACACACAAGAGGGAACTCTCTTCAAACTTACGTAATACTCCAGTAGAAAGACTTTAGCTGTGGATATATTCTCCAGTAATGTGAGAAATCACAAATTGAATGTTTCAAGTAGTGATTTTTTTTTAAATCTTTGGTTACCTGAAATACCGTATACATCTGCAATACACATAAGTTTCAACCACGATGGATAATTAGATAAGCCTTTTTCTTTTTTGCAGAGCACAAATTCACAGAAATGCTATTTTTGTAATTTATTAATGTCTTTAATGACTTAAAATGCTCATAATACTAACTGTCTTACATTTACTATTTATCAATAAATTACTATAATGTACATTTTTATTTTACTTCTGAAAAACAGTGAGGATTCATGCAAACATTTCTCAATTTCAATTAATTAATTCCTTTAATGTAATAAGATAGCCATATTTATTTTCAATATTTGAAGTTTCCATTAATAGATTATTATATGGCTCAGATTCGAATTTCTATTTCATTTCTGAGAAACGAGAATATATATGGACTTATTTCAAATAGATTTTCAATTATTATTTCAAATAGCACAATTATTTCATTTTGATAGTATTCGAAATCCACTTTCGAAATCCCAAAAGAATGATTGCAATTCAGCAGAATTTTATGAATTCTGGGAAAGAGTATTTCTTGGAAAATTTTAAGAAATCATAGAGACATTTTCTGACCAAATTATTTATAATTGCCAAAAATTCAAGGAAAACCTATAAATACTTATTTCATATGATTTCTGAATTCGAAGAATTTAGCATTTTGATTTTATCTTACCATTTAATTTTTTCTAATGTTAATGCAGAACACACTTAGGTATTATGCGTTTTTTTAAAATTTATGGAGTATGAACCAAGAGTATTTAATGGTTTTCGGTCAATAAATAATGCGATATAAATTTTCTTCATTCGCAATCGTCATTATTAAATTATTTAATTTTAATTAGCTTCGAATTTGTGCACCATCTCAAGTGTAGTAATTGTTATTTTTCTTAAAAATTAACTAAAGAAATATGTCAGCTTTCATTAAATCTTTACATGAAAATTAATTACCTTTTAAGCAACAATAATTCTTATCTGTTAAAATAATAAATGTAAAAAAAATTTCTTAGAAAATGCTTTTATAAATGGATTAAAGAGGAAATATAGCTATTTTAGAAAAAGGAATTCAAAACAAAAATCCCAAAAGCACTGGCTGCAGATAGAAATGTTCTAAGTGAATAGAAATTGCAATCGCATTTACAATGAATGCAGATTTTCATGTAATGAATGCTAGAATTTTTGTTTGTTTGTCATGAAATTCTTTGAGAGCTTATATCTTTCTTCTATTTCCGCTCCTAACTGTTTTGCGATTTTTGATTTGACTCCAGATTTTTGATAAAAGATTTATTTTTTATTTTTGTATACGTTTATATACTAATAAATTTTGTAACGTTTATATACTAATAAAACGTTTTTAAAATATATATTATTCTATAATCTTTAATAGATTCATAAAATAATGATCATAAAAGATGATGTAGTTTTCCTTTAGCGAGCTAGGTCTCAGATAGCTTGAAGTTGCAACAACATGCCAAATCCACCATACCAAATTAAATGGCTTTCTTGAACTTTATGTTTTAAAATATTATATAAAATTTCATTTTGAAGAAAATTGCCTTTCATTTTATATTCTTGATTTCTAAGAATAAATATTTTGATTCGTACATAATCTATATATCGAAAATTTTACTAAAATGTTGTAATATTATAATTTAAATTAATAATATTCTTATTCAAAAAATAAATATCTTAACTCTTGTGTTCTTAAAATATTCTTAATTTCATACTTCAATTAATTTTTTTTTTGTCAAATCTATTCAAGAACAAAAACTTAAATGCGAACTCTTTTAATAGATATGCTCTAAGTTAATTAGAACTTAAATCTCATTTATAATGTATTTTAATTGGTAAATTAGAATTTTTTTCGTTTGATTGTGTATTTAGTGAATTTATTGTATCTTGATTCCTTTACACAATTGATTGGTTTTCGATATAAAATGATTTCCTACTTTTTATTACATTAAAAAACAGTGTGTACAAAAAAAATCAGCAGATACAAAATAATATCTGAAAAATTATTTGCCTTATCACATTATGTTTTTCAGAAACCTTGTAGGATCTTTCGAGACAGCAACGTGTGTTACAGTAACTTCATAATGTAGATTAATAAAATATAATATTTTATATATCACACAGATTCCAGAAGTGATGACTTATGAGTGAGTGTACAGTTTCAAAAGATCAGTGTAACTTCAACTCGGCATTCCGCTGAATTCACAATGCTTCTCTTACAAATAGCATCAAGTTGAGTCATTTGTTAAAATAAATGTTACGGTGTCTTAAAATCATTGCTGAAGCATTAAAACAAAATAACAGAAATGATACCACCAATTAGCGATGAGCATTGCACATCTGCAACTATACAATTTGCAATCACTTGCAAATTGTACAGTTGTAAATGTGCAATGCAAAAATTTTGCAATTGCTTATCCTGGCAGAAAATTTAAGCATGTTCTCTAAATTAATATAATTACTGATTGTTAGAATTACTTTCTAACATCACATTAAAAATCGCCCTGTAGGAATGTATTCATGTAAGAGCAATGCAGTCATATTATGATTTTATATATATATAAAAAGTCAAAATGGTATTCGAAATCGTGATAGACAATTCTCTGAATGGGTCGATATGTTAACTTCACAACAAAGATTTTTTTTTTTTTGTAGAATAGTGTAGAATTATTATTAAAACCGGATTAATTATTAAAAAACAGATAAGCACTTGACAGTTGTTTCATCAAAATTACCGTCTTAAAAGGATATCTGAGACGCAGTCTTCCAGTCGCAATCTAAAGGATAAACTAATTAAACTATTTTAAAATGGGGCAAACAAAATATATATATTATTTTCAGATATCCGGTTTAAGAGTATGAATAAAATTTACCTTGTAGTGCAACTCAGCTGAAAATTTGAGACACATCTTTAAGCACGAGATGACAGCATGCAACCCAAACTTCTAAAATGAGGCCCTTTCCATTGACTTGAATCAATTTTAAAATCGAACTGGAGCCAATAAATATTCTCAAAGTTCAATTATTACCCCATCGCTCCATTCATATTTAAAATGAAAAGTTTCACTTATTAGAACTTTCTTCAAGTACTACCATTGAAAGTATCGAATGAAAAATCTTAAATTTCCGGTTTATAAAAGAGCTTAAAATACCTATTGACAGACAATATTATTCTGGGAAGAATCGGCTTCATCGAATAAAAATAATCTTGAAGAAAGATTCTTTGGATGAAAATTGGCTGTTCCCGAAAAGAGTTTTCATATTTTCAAACAGTCTTTCATTCAATCGACTTCAATCACAGTTTAAGAAGATGAGTCAAAAGATAGCTTAATCAGAATGAAAGAATTTTCAACGTTCAGAAATGAAACTCTTTCATTGAATTTTGAAGATGTCGTTCTCCAAGTTGAGTTTTATGACTTTTTTATTACCTGTTTCTTTTTCCCATTCAATTTCCGTCTAATAGCTTTCCGTTCTGTATGATAAAAGTCTAAGCTCCTCTGTCAGAGTGTTCTTCGCTGTTGGGCAATTCGGCATTTGATTTCGATCTCAAAAGTATTTCCCAGTCCGGTAACTTTCATTTTCCCTCACTTATATTCTGGGGTTTATAAATACAGTTCGTTCCCATTTATGTCTCCGACACTAAATACCGATTTCATTTAATAATCTTCGATGTATCCATAATATTTCTTTTATTTATGGTTCTAAAGGTATTTTGGGGGCAAGATCATTGATATTTCAAATTGTAATAATTTATATTAATAAATCTAAAACATTCCTATAAAATATTGCTAATCAATATGCCGAAGAGGAAATTCGTAAATATGAAAATAATTGAAAAAGTGTATTTAATAAACCAGCCCAAATAATTTACGGTATATCACAAAGATTATATTCATAAAGATTATTAAAGCAATTTAATTTTAGTGTTATTGAATAAATTCTCATAGCGTTGCATTCAAACGACAAACGTAACTGCGCATGTCATCTAGCGTCTAAATGTAAGTTGCTAATTATGTAGTTGTTTTGTCATCAACGCTTTTTTTTTCTGGTAGCTGCTAAATGGATTGAAAAAATATATTTTTTGGAGGCATTTGAAGCGTAACACATCATTATAAATAGATTCAATTATGAATCTACTGGATAATATGCAATGGTAAATTACTAAATAAATGTAAATTTTAGAAACAAAATCATGCAAGATCTCAGATTTTTTTTTTCCTTTTTGCTAATTAAAAAAGTATCAAAATTTAGTGCAACTTATACGGCAGCAAAGAATTATACTGATTAAAAATAATAAACATATAATCACTGTATTTTGTAGCTATTGTTAAATAGAGGTTAAATGTTCTTCCATTTTGTCTTATTTTCCAGAAGGAATAACTATAAACATTTATTATACAATTTCTAAATTTCTAGAATAATTTAAATAACAATTTCAAAAATAATCTTTCTTTTCAAAGAGAAAAATAAATTAATTTAGTGAACTCCTTTTATTAAAAGAAAATTATCCAAATCTTCAATTTTTATTGTAAACTAAGAAAAGAACTGGAAATTTTTTTTTCATAGCCTTTTAGAATATAAATAGATCTTAAAATATAAACTTCAGAGGCAAAAAAACTGATTGTGTTTTATTATTATTATGACAATACAATATTATTCAAGTTGGTACTTTTCAGGTGACTTTTAACGGCAGTTTAAGATATATTTTCTAGAAAAAGAAAATGACGTTTAAACATTCGAACAAATGAAGACAATAAAAAATGTCACGGTTTATTTATGCTCTCCATTACATATTTATTTAAATTTGAGACACCAAATGCTTGCTGTCGATATTAAATGCAATAAAAATCCAAAACAATATGAAGGTAAAAACTTATGTATTAAAATAAGATAATTTCAAAGAAAACCTGTAATAGTATATTGAAGCTAGGAGAAAAAGTTTATAAAATACTTTTAAATTATATAAAAATTATATAATAACACTCTAGAGCTTTAAAGAAATGTTTGAGGATATTTTTTTTTTTCTGTACGTGTTAAAAAATTTGGATTACTTATAATTATATTGAATTGTAAAGAATTTATTTTTCTATTTTAATTACTGTGATTTTTTTTCCTCAAGAAACTTTTTCTCCCGAAGCTAAAACTAATTTTTTATTTATAAATGAAATTTGATCAGATGTTTATGCTAGCTAAAAATGCTTTTTATTTTCATAAATGAAATTTCATGAGATGTTTTTACTGATACTTTGCTGAAAAAATTAAACTATGATACATAATTAATTATTAAAATTTATTCATAGTTATTTTCATCAGATTGAATAATACACAGGGAAAAAAAGAAAATGTATATGCTTTTTTTATGTAAAAGGTCATAAAAAGAAAAGTATACTACTTTGATGAATGCCGTCATGTTTTTTTTTTAAATATTTATTATTTTTTAAAATTCCAATTTAATTGTTTCAATTTTTCTGAAACTGCATTGTTACATGAAATGTGAATATTAATTTAAGTGAAAATCAATTTTTCAAAAAGCATTCCATTTAAACTGAATTGTACAAATATTAGTTAAATCCAAGATTTTCTCATTTTTATAAAATTAAGTATTAATGCCACTTTTTAAAATTATGATTTTTTTTAAATTTATACTTTTAAAAGACACGATGCGCTTTAATGAAATTTCATATTGTAAAGATAAAAATGCAAAGGCAAAAAAAAAAAAAAAAAAAAAAAAAGATTTATCATTCAGATTGAAAAACGGCTAGCATGTTTAAGTTAATAATCATGAAATCAAACTCGCGGTCGCATCAACTAATATTGCAGTCAGATGAAGGCACCAGTATGTGAAACAAATGTTTTCACGAAAATTTACAAGCTTTTAATCATACAAGTGTTTCAAAAAAGGAATAAGGGGTATTGAAGGGATATGAAATAAACAATTAAAACTCAAGTTAATTAGTATATTAATTACGATCTTGAAGGAATTCTGATTGAGCTGACGAAATTTCTTATCTCTACTCATCTCGATAGATTTCTTTACGATATTTCATGTTAAGCTGCATCTGTGAATACAATTAGTGAAACAGAATTCCTTCAAGAACAAATTAAAATTCAGAACAACTAGAACGTCACAAATGCTTGGATAATTTGAATGTAGCTGATACTTAAGATTATTTCCTATATGCATTTGTATTTATTCCTTTGAGTTATAAAACTTCGATTCATGTTGATGACTATTTGTAAAATAATGCTGCGTGCCATTTTCAGTGTGGAAAGTTAGTTTCAAGAAACTGGTTTCAGTCTGGGAAACTAAAAATTTCTGATATGAAATGGTTACCCATGTTTGGATTAAGTTTCTACATTTATGTGGAAAAATGGGTCCTCTGTAAGATTTGAAAAGAATTCTTAATATTCGCTTTCGGTTAGTTTCAAAAGTAACAATTACGAACAACTTTTTGCCAAAAATTGGAAAGCTGGTAGCAGGAGAACATATGCAAACGAAATCACATTTCTTGAATTCATCTTCCGCTTATCTTGTTTTTAAGCGTCTTCACTTAAATTTGCGTGTTTCATGCTTTCAAGAATGAAGTTTTATAACCTATTTTTCACTCAATTTAAAATGTGTTAAGAGTTCTGATTTTTTTTTTTTTACAATTTGTAACCCAGATGACAATAAAATATTTTAATTTTGTAACTCTGAATTATCAGTTAATGTATAAATTTAACTTATAAAATGATTTAATAAATGTGCCGTCACCTATTAATTGGTTTGTGAAATATTGAATTTTAGATTCAGTAATATTTGGAACTATGAATTGTGAAATATATTAAAGACTAAATTTCAAAATTTAAAATAAACAGCGAGTAGCATGACTGTCAGGTAACTGCAAAGTCTCGAGTTAATTAAATTAAATCAATCAATTAATCCGCTTTTATAGCTATTTTGGAACGTTTATAATTAAATATGTAATGCAACACGTAAAATGTAACACACAAAGTTAAGATAAGTAAATGAATGGTCATTTATTTATTTTTATTTCTTTTATGCTACATTAAACATTTAAAACAACATTAAAATAAAATTTTAACGAAGTTTTTTGCAAGCAAATATTTCTATTTTTCTGATTCTAGTCTGATACCTCAATTTTTGTACCACCCTATAAATTATAGTATCTTTTAATTATATACTTTGCGTTAATAAAATCAAAAAAAAATCCACAAATCATTAAATTTTTTATAAATATTTTGTAAATGAAGAATATTTAACGATTTTTGGTGGAATGTTAAACGCTTCGAAAAATGCTCAGAATTATTTAAATATGATTTGGAAATATGAGCATTATTATTATTTCTAGTGTAGAATAAAGTATCTCAAAAGTATGAAATTATGTTCTTTTTCTTTGTATACAAGTTTTTTTTTTAATGAAACTTCTGAATTTTAAGACATTTCGAGGAAATATGCTTTTTTCCTTCTAGTTTTGGAAAGGTAGACATCTGCTAGACTTAATAAAAAAACATATAGACAATGTATGGAATAATGTAAGTCACCTAATTCCAGACATTTAATACGAGGAATTTTGAACTTAAAAATAAAATTTATTAAGGTCTTTTTCTTACGGGAAATTTTAAATGATTATCCAGATTTTTGAGGAAAAGCCAGACACTCATTGCTTGCTTAGAAATGAAATATGATATTATAATAAAATTCAAAATATTATTAACATTTAATAGCGAATTATGAACATAAATGTTATATATATATATATACATATATATATTATATATATTACTTAAAGCCTTTTCAAATGAATACCAATTTTTTTTAGAGAAGCCCAGGTACTTAGTATGGCCACAATAATCTTGAAACTAATATAAAAGAAAGTTTCAGTCATACTTTCAAATTTATCGATAAAATTTTTTATTGCTTTAATCTTTTGATATTTTATTTTTTGGATGATAAATGGGAAAAATAATAATTCAAACGAATTCAATGAAATTTAAAATTTTTAAAATAAAGAACTATAGGTAAATGATCGTTTATATGTTATTTCTTGTTAGTATTATTAATGGCCCTTGTAATAATTTTATTCTGTCGTTGTATTTTAATACCATCTGCAGATTTAAAAAAATCTATAAACTTGCTGTTATTTCTAATTCCCAAAGCGTATTTTTATTTGGGGAAAAAATGTTTTTTCGTTGCTTTTCCTCTTCCGTTTTCAATCATTAAAAGGTTTTTATTCAATTTTTACCATTTAAATATATTTTCAACAAACTGAAGGAAAACTTCAAAAAGAAATCCAAGTTAAAATAAGTACAAGTAAATGAAAATGGCAATTTACTTATAACAACATTTTTACAACGGATGATTTTTGCAAAATTTTCACCATCTTCCTTTATAAATCGTCTTTTAAAAATGACTTTTGATAAGAAATAAATTTATATCTCACTGAATGCATATTTTATGAAAAAAAAAATATTATGAAAACTGAAGAATAAATAACAAACGAAAAAAAGTCAAGTTTCAAATTAAAATTTTCTACAGCAACAAGGCTTAAGTCTTTTTATTGCATCAAACATCCAATTTTAATTTGTCTATCGGATCAAATTCGCCTTTCTTTTCCAAAATAATTTCTCCAGTTTTAAACAACAACTAAAAGCAAGAACAAATCCGAAAAAAAAATTGATAATTTCGATCGAAAAATTAAAGAAAAACACTGAAAAAGAAAACTTGCATTTGTAGATAAAACTTTCTCCCTCGTTCTCTAATGCACACCTACGCGGAATTCTCGATGTGCATCTTTTATTTACTGAATCTCTTTGTTTCGGGTTTGAAGTAACCACTTGCGGTCTATTTGATGATTACAGTTAGGTTTCACCCCTAACTCGTAAATAAAGAATCCAAGTAAATCCCTAAAAACCCAACTCTCAAATTGATCCAGATGCAATACTCTGGAAGCTTTTTCGTGTTTTTTCCCCTATTCCTTCTTTCTTTTCCCTCTTTCTGCTCTAAGATTTCAATATGCCATCGCATGACCTGCATGGGTCGATAACTACCAATTCAGGTAAGAGAATTCGGACATTTGAATATTTTAAATGCTAACATCTTTCTTCTAGAAAGAAGTAATGCGTCGTGGGAAGCTCTGTATTATCTTGCAGATAAGTATTTTAAATTCTAAAAAGGCGAGTGTTAAGGTAAGTGTGGAATGCTTAAATCTTATTTTGTGATAAAATTATGTAAAATAGGGTGACCAGATGTGTTTGTCTTGTTTTACTTTTGCATGGTGTAAAATAGAAAAGGCATAAAATGCTTAATTAGTAAATTGGAATGATTCTGATGTGTTGTTTTTCGTTTTAAATTTCATTAAATTAATTTTGTTTTATTTATCTTTTTTTATGATTTAGTAAGTTGTGTATTAAATAGTCTTTTAGCAACAGTAAGCAATGAGATATAATGAAAAATGTAATATATAAATATATATACATTTGACAATTGGACCCTAAAGTCATTCATAAAAATTAGCTGTCTTACACTGAAAATTATTGCTAAATATAATTTAATTAAATTGCCTATAAATAGTTTCTAACATCATAAAGTTGATATTTTATTTAAAAATGAGTTTTTTGAAAAAAATAAGAAAAATTAAAACTTAAACATTCCTTATACTTATACAAATGCCTATCTAAAGCAAATTTTAAATAATTTGAACTTATAAAAGAGTTTCATAATATTATTTCGGTGCATTTAGAATACAGTTTAAATATTGGTTCAGTTTATTTATTATACATTTAAATTACTAGGCAGTTACAAAATGCGAATTATTGTAATTGTAATTTGAAACATGATTATTAGTTAATACTAAAAAATATTCTTATAGAAAACATAATTTCATTAAGGGCTGAGTAGTTTTCAAAATCCTTCAGTCACCTTATTTTTCAATATTTTAATCTTACATTGCGCATTTCTTAAAAGCAAGAATTAGGTTAATATATCTAAATCAGTTAGGGAAAAAAGAGAGAAAGAATTTTAAAATTTAATTAAAAATTTAATTAAAAATTTAATTATTACATTATTTTTAATTAAATGAGTTAATTAAAACCTTAATTGATTAATTAACATTTCTAGAAATATTTTTTTAAGTCAAAAAATGTGGTAAATAAATAATTTCATTAATGAAATATTAAATAATGAAAATAGGCTGAAAAAAAGAAATCCACATGGTAGTGTGTAAACAGATGTTACTTTACAGTGTAGGGTTGCGAAAATGCCCTATTTCCTTTTAATAAATTAAATAAACTAGAACAAATTTTTAAATAGCAATGTAGAAAATCATATTAAAATTATTTATTATAAATTTTTTATATATTATTAAAATAAAAAAAAAACTGAAACGCATCTTGTAAAAGTTTAGGATTTTTTTTTCAATAAATTCATCTATCAAACATTTTTTTTTTCATTTCACAATACATTTTATTAATAATAGAGCCTTCAAGTCAATTTTTATAAGACTAATAATCTATAAATAATTAATTTAATAAAAGGTAATATTTATTTAGATTCAAATATAATATCAATAATCTAGTACAAATTGTATGTTGATATGAATACTTTTGTTATATTTTTTTTAAACTTTTTGTTATTTATGTTTGTTTATAATTTTAATTAAAATAAATTTTTTTTAAAGAATGATCATTGATCGGCGGATGAATTGCCTGCCAAAAGGTAGGAAATATAAATATTTAAACACAATTTATACCCGACCAATTCAAGCTGTGTTTTATTTCTTGTTCGAATTAGAATATTTTTTAATGTTTAAGTTATTATTCTTTTTTCAAAAATTCGATGAAAGAGAAAAGAATAAAATGTTATTACGTAATTTTTTTGAAACGGGGGACAAAATATATATTTCATAACATTTTTCTGGTCACCCTATTCAATTACCACAACATGCAGTGAAAAAATCATAATTATAGACATTGTAAAAGAAACATGTACATTTTGTGATCAATAAAAATTTATTTGAAAATTTATGAGTCCTTATTTGTGTCGTCTTGAAATTAATTTTATAGGGTGACCAACATACTGTGAAATCGGGACAAATTGACACTTTATATATATATATATATATTGTCCCTCATAAAACTTAAAAAAATTCTTTGTAAGACACAATGGAGATCCAATAATTAAAAAAAATATAATACAGGTAGGTACAATAAATATATTTTATATTTCATCAAAAAAAATGTTATAGTAATACATGAATGAATAAGAGAATTTTAAAGAAAAAGTTGGTCACTCTTTAGTAAAAAAAAAAAAAAAAAAAAAAAAAAAAACTTATTAAAACTCTTCAGAGTTAAAAAACATCTTTAGAGCAACATGGAGCAGAAAAGGTTATGAATCAATGAAACACAGCGTATTTGCTTTCATAATATTTTATTTTTAAGTTTAAACTAAATAACTAACCACCCTTTCGAAAATATGAATAAATTCCTAAAAGATATGAGTCTTTGGTACAAAGTTTTTTTAAAGTACTCCAATTGTAATGTTTTTTCAGGCGAAAAAAACAAAACAAAAACATTTTTCGGAACATAAAATTTAGAAATCAAATAAAAAAAATTAACTGTTAAAAAATAAAGAAATATAATTAAAAATAATTACTTAGCATATTAAATAAAATGTTTCAGATTATTTTCTTGTCTAGTTTTGATCACAAGAGTTGGTGTAGAAAGTTAAAGTAAAATTTATAACGATAAAATGTATCTATGCGACCTTATTCCACTTAGGTTGAAATTCATTATGAAAGAAGTTATGCCTTAATAGTTAATCAATTCTTAAGATGCAACATTTCTTCACATTCCTGCGTCTAGAATAATTCATTCTTTAAGTAACAGATTGGATTAGAAAAGTCTTTCTGGATTTTTTGTTTTTGTTTTTGTTTTTTATGTTTTAAAACACATTACAAATTTGGTCATCAAATCTTACATATGCAAAATATCCAGTAGTTAAGAATACATGCACATTTTGAAGGAAAAAAAAAACATACTATGTACTGCACTTAGCTGTTATTACATATATTTTTTTCTCTGCACTTAAAAAATTACCAAATGTTTTTGAATAATATATACATATATGGATTGAATGAGAAGGAAATAGCTATAAAAAGGCATGCCAGGAATTCTAGAAATTCATACAAATATCATTATCCAGCTTTTATATTCGTGCTTTCAAAATAGTTTGTTAGTTTATTTGGCATATAAAATAGGATTTTCGAATTGTGGCTTCCAATTTTAAATAGGGACATAATAACTTTGACAACATGATTCTTTTATCCAAAACCTAAGCCATAGTAACCATATATACAAAAATTCTCTATAAAAATTTATCAGTTTTCCGTATTAAACTATTTTTATTTTATTATTTCAACAATACTTTACTTACGTGTCTTGTTTCCTTGTAAATGTATTCTTGAGATCGCAAAAATATTTTTTAGCCAGAAATGGAATCGCGAAAAATATTTTGGATTTAAGAGTCGCGAATTGAAAAGATTTAAGAAGCTGACATAAAGCACTCCTATTTCAAAAAAAAAAAGGTTTATTTGAGAATGGTCAGCATTATTGGCTCATTTTTACACTCATAAACTCATGGCAGAGAATTCTGCAGTATATACACGCAAGTTTATGGCTAGCAGACTTAGAGGTTTGATGGCTTTAGGAAAGAAGAGAGGATTTGGGGATGCTCAATTCTTGAAGATTTACATCCTGGAAGAGGTGGACATTTTCGTACTGAAATCTAATAGTGATGTCTTTTTCTGCATAGAACAGACTAATGGCAGTCCATTTTTGGCCATACTTGCCCGAGTTATATTTGGAGCCTGTCTATAAGCTAGAGCACAATAAGGGTGCCTTTTATGGTATTGTATAATGCTGTACATGATCCTCTGTAGCTGCATAAATTTTCTTGTTGAAACTCGATTTATGGTGATATACTGAAAAGGTCCATATTCGATGATAGTGATATTTGTTTTTCTTTTCTTTATGTAATATTAACACAGCATGCAATATTGTTATTCTACTTTTATCTACGGTATTTTCATGAAATAATCCTTTACCAAGTGACACATAGCATATAGATTGGAAACTGTTCTGTAGAAAACTTTTTTGAGACAAATACAATAGTAAAATAATAATAAAAACAAATCTAAGGTGTTCTTGAGCGATAAGCAAAAATTTACATGCAACTTAAAGCCATGATCAAACCGAGGTTTCATTTCGTTTTCAAAAGTAAAGAAACGTTGAGGAATCATCCTTTATAGGTTGCACTATACCATAACTTATTTTATTAATCTTATAGAAACGAAATCTGATATATCATCGATATGCAGAATATTTATATAGAAAAAACCGGCTGACATGAGAGAAGTTGTTACAAAAAATCTTTCACTAAATAGTTATTCATAAATCTGCGATATTACGAGATATTCCCCCTCCAAAAGATAAAATGTAGCTTATTACAAAAAAAATTTTAATCCACTATGTGATTACGCAATCCAAACCTATAAAACCTTTTAAAATTTACATAATAATAAAAATGGTCGTTTTATTTTTATTTCTACCCATTTATATCAATCTAAAGGAATATTAATTTAAACATATTTGTCAAGTTGAAAGTTAACAATTTAGCAAATGAAACAGAATTATTCACCTTCTGACCAAGCCGAGACTTTAGCAGCAAAAGTGATTTTCTCTCAAAATTGATTTGCCAATCGATGTCACCATTAAGATTATTTCCAAACAAGACGAAATGTAGATTATGAAAATGAAAATGCAATTCTGTATGCTGTCTTACCGTCCAAACTTAAGCCACTTCTTTAAAAAAAATTTTAAAAAATCATGATAAATCTTTCATCTCCTTTCATATTTAGCATAAAGCCACAGAAATCTAAGTTTAAAAAGATTTGCGGCGCTGAAGGAGAATGCTTTAGCGAATAAGACCGGGTTATCCACCAATTTTTTTTTCCCTCCTGAAACTTTAGCTGCAAAGTGCATTTTCCCCGAGAAGTGATTTCCCAATCGATGTCATCACTAGGATTATTTTACTTCATCGTTTACCTCAGTCACATTTCTTCTTTTCCCCATGAAAAGCAAGGCGTGATCGCATTAAAAGATTACAGATATGATAATGTTGGTGGAAATCAAGCGTATTATTCCTATAATCTTGTTTCACTCGCCGTTAATCCGCGACATTTTTCGTGGTCTTCTGCAAATCTCTTTCAAAAACCATTAAGTCGAAGGGAGGCTGGATTATCGAACCTATAAGCTTTAAATTACTTTTGTTTCGAACAAGTCTCGTGGGGAATGGAGGGGGTGGGAGAGGGGTATTAACAAGAAAATATGGAACTAAAGGGAAAAAAAGCACTACGCAGAAATCTCGCCTATAGTGGGTATAAATTCGTTATCGTTTGGTACAAGAAAGGGAGATTTATTTAGCTTGTTGGCAGCATCCAAAAAACTATAAAAATGCAGAAATCCGAGGTGATTTTACAGAACATTAAGTGGCTTATGCTAATGGGTCTTTCAACTCTGCTGTTTAAGTAAAGGGAAAGAAAAGTTCAGAATAGAAAAGTTTCGAAACTCTTTCTCTCTCTCTCTCACCCTCCCACTCTAAATATGTTATTTCGGTTTCGCCTCTTTTTTTTTTAATTCAAAAATGGGCGGTATCTTCCGCATTTTCGATACATATCAGGTGTTGGGTTCAAATCGCATTTTCATTGCTCTTTTTCGCGCACAATTTGATTGGCGGTGGTGGAAAAAGGAAAACAGTTTCCACTTAAAGGACTCTCATTTTACATTTTCGTAGAGTTAAAATGAATCCTCAAATACGATTATGACTGCATTTAAATAAATGATTCTAATTTTCTGAAAGGTTTAAGCCGGCGAGAATTAATTATAAAACTTTTTTTATAAAACTGAATTTTTAATAATTGTTCATATTTCTATTGTAGTTTTCCTTTCATGGAGATGGTAACCTATGATAAAATAGGATTCGCGATTTAAAAAAAGAAACATCAGTTGCTAGAGACAATTGCAGAAATTAAAACCACTTATGATTTTGAAAGGAGGTATATATTTAAGAGAAGCAATTACAATTTTTGAAGACTTACAAATAATTGTAAACTTAAAAGGTGCTTTAAAGATTTCTAATAAAAACATCAAAGATTGTTAAATTGAAGTTAAAATAATAATTTATTTAACTGTAAAATAAACCTGCTACCATTTTAGATTTATTTTGCATAATTGTTCCATTAAAATTTTTACACATGTAATCTCGCAGTTAAAGTTTTACAATGTCCGCCATACAATTACTAAAACTCATCTATAAGGCAAAAATATTTTCTTTTATGACATATTACATGTATAATGATTAAATCTATTTTGAAATGCATAGAAAGTGTTCATGAAGTTCATACAAAATTTTATAACTGTTATACTATTCCGGAAATACATGTGGTAAAAAATAATTGTAAAAAGTAATTAGAAAACTTTATATATTGAACTTTTTCTTTCTGATTTTAGAAATTTTAATTTTAAAAATTTAATTTGAAAATCATTTATTTTTTTAAATTATAGTAAAACATGGCGTTCATAGAGAAAAATTATATTATGTTCTTTGGCTAGCCTCTTGGATATGGAATTGCGGCTTATTACTTCATTGTACTGGATTCTAAGTCGTTTTTGTAATGTAACAGTTCAGCCTACAAAAATCTTAAATTTATTTTTCCTTCAGCGAAGCCGTGGATGAGAAAAGATTCTGAGAAATAAATCAATTTTAAAATACATTTCTAAAAAAAAAAAAAAAAAAAAAAAAGCCTACATATTTCTATCCCATGCATTTACAAAATTACATATATTTTAATCTAAAAAAAATATGAATCTAGTACAATTAAAAGTTATTGTGGCTGTGCATTTGTAAATATGTAGATATGTTTGTTCTATTCCTAAAAAACATAACTAATATCAAATTCAACCAAATTTTGCACACTTATTATTTAAGAGAACATAAAGAATGTATTAACTTTTCAAAGTTCACAAATTAATTAAATATTCAATTAATTAGAAATTAACTAAAATCTCATCTTTTTCCCCAATAACTTCAAGAGAAACTATTTCAGAAGAAATATTTTAAACCATTTTAAAATTCAAAGTTTTACCATTTCGGTGATAACAGTTTCATTTCTGCACAATACTTCTTTCACTTGTTATTAATTTCAAATATAAAACGCATTAAAATTAATGTTAACATTGAACTACTCCATCACTATTTTGTTTAACTTCTGTTTTATTTTAATACATATCCTTTCACCAATTTTTCATTTATTTAAAAATAGCGATTTAACAATGCCTAATAGCAGAAATAAGTCTATCGTTCAAACGGAGGCAGGAAAAGTAAAGCTGTTCTGAGCAAATGAAACAGATGTTTGACAACAGTTTGATGGCTTAAGGCTATGAGAAATCAACTAATATTTTGTCTTTTTCCCGCAGACACTTCGAAGCAAATTATTCAAAAAAAAAAAAGTACAACATTTTAAAATTAAAAATTTTAATTTTTCAACTATACAAATTTTATCTTGTGTAATTTTCATTCCAATTTCTGTTAATTCTTTAAAAAATTTAACTCATATTACTTTGAAATAAAAAAAAATTGGTACTCCTTCGTTCGGCAATAAGACTTCAAACTACTCTCTCAATATATTTTTTTAATTTGTCCTTTATTCCCAAAGATATGTTTTCAAAAGGGTTTTGTATATTACAAAATTTTGTATTAAAGTAATTTCTACTTTAAAAACATTTTACATGAATGTATTTTAATTCTGAGCAATGATGATTATATCTAGTATTATCATATATAACCATCTAAAGGTGATATAATATTTCAATAAAATTTTAAACTATGAAGTTAATTTAATTGAGCAGAATTTGAATGCTAATTGCTATTATTACAACTCTAGTCGTCCAAATGTATTGAATAATATTGTAATGTATCATACAGTATTCGCAAAATTGTACAATATTGTATCATACAATATTCGCAATATTGCACAATATTGTATCATACAGTATTCGCAATATTGTAAAGTATCATACAATATTCGCAATATTGTACAATATTGTAAGGTATCATACAGTATTCGTAATATTGTGCAATTTTATAAGGTATCATACAGTATTCGTAATATTGTACAATATTATATGGTATCATACAGTATTCGCAATGTTGTATAATATTGTAAGTTATTATAAAATATCGAACAGTTGTTTCAGATCAAAACTTTCGATGATTTTTTTAAATATAAATTTAAGAAGAAGTTTTCCTTCCACATGACTTGAATTTTAAACTTTTGAAGTAATATCACGAAACTAGTTTCAGCTTTTGAAAGGAAATATATTCTCTCAAGATTAAATCCAACCTATAAAAACCAGCAGGGAGAAAAAGCACTCAAAAAACAGTAAAAATCTCTAAATAATCTTAGAGTCAAACTGGCCTTATAGATGCTCACTTCCTATCTTCCAACACTAACAGAGTTCTCCGTTTATAACAAAGAGGATCAGGGCTTTGTAAGATGAAATCCCGACGTCTCAGAAGCCAGATTATCTTCTGGAGCATGCTGTTCGGAATATAAAATTGAGTTGGCCCTACCCTATTTACTTCGGCACCGCAGGTTTGATTTCACTCCCCAAAATTGACAAATAAAAAAATCGCGAAACCCATTTCTCTTTCCGAAAGAGACAAGCAGTTCAAACCCGAAGAAGTCAAAATGAATTACCACAGCGACCAGGAAATCGATTTGTTTTTGAAGTGCTGTTACCATGGGAAACTCCTCAAAAACTTAAAAGCACTGGATGTAATAGACCTTGGAAAAAATTCAGAAGTAGCCCTAAGTTTGATTTAGACTGGGAATAGCACTACCATAAAATGAGTTGGTGAAGAAAACCCCTTGAAATGGACGAAATGATTTGATCAGAAAATGGCTGTGAGTTAAGTTAACGCAATCCCCGGGAGATAGGAAACAAGATTTACTTCTTCCACATGGTCTATGCGTTCAATAAATTTTTAAAATATTTCTTCTGATCCGCGTACAGTAGACTGCATGCGGTTTCTTTTTACAATTTTTTTTCCCCTTGAAAATCTATTTAACTCGGGGATATCCTGATCAGAACTGGAAAATTGTTTTACTCTCTTATAGAATCAATTCTGATAGTGAATTCTTGGCTCAATAATAAATGGTAAACTTCAATAAATTTTTATATTTAAAAATTATTATTATTAAGATAATTTGATTGATTTGTTGCAATTAATAAAACCACTAATTTAACAGTCTCTTCTTAATCATACACATTAAAAAAATTCTGAGTCAAATAGAAGTTGTTATTTTATCCAACTTATTTTTTTATATACGTGGTTGAATTTCTTTCAATCATCAGAAAAATTTAAGCAATGAATTATATCTTTTTTTAATGCTGTATTAATTAAAATTTATTATCTGTATTAATTAAATTTATTGCTGTATTAATTAAAAGAATTTAATGCTGTAGTAATTATTAATTTATTACCATTTTATAGTTATTTATTTATACGTTAGCTTAAAAATATACTAGTTCATCGAGTACAACACTAAACTCGTGTACAAAAACACGACTAAAAAAATTTGTTTTACTAATAGTCTCTCTTCTCAGAATCGAATAAATAGATAAGGGAAGCAGGCAGATTTCAAAGGGTCCCAAAATCCTCAAAATTTTAATAATATTTTTAGAGAGATTTTATTTCGCATTTCTATTCAATATTCAAGCGTCATGCACTCAAACTTGTTCAAATAAAATCAAACGCCGTTTATATTTTGTAGCATTATTCTAATAGTATGTCTAATTAATTATCTTTTGCAAGTTCTGTTTTATTATTCTAAAAGGATGTGTGATTCTACAATTGAAAAAAATACTCAATCGATTATTAATTAGTGCTTGGGTTACGCTAAAAAAAGTTTTGTTGTTTTTTCCTACGATTTTTAAAAATTACTTTTAAATCTTAATTCTGAATTTTTTTTTTTGACGACTTACTGAAACCAACTATCTTGAGAGTGACCCTAAATTAAATATTTTGTTATTTCAATTTGTAAAATTTGGTTTCTAAAATTGCTTATACAGAGATTAAAATTTACTTTAAAAAAATCTAGTTTTGGAAGTTGGAGGTGGAAAAGGAGAAGTGTCGAGAATTAAGTTGCCTAAGAACTCCTAGAGGGATTAATTTGGCCCTGCATATACTTAAAAAAATATTAGATCTATAAGAAATTGCATCCTTTATATTTTTCATTTTGATGTTTCAAAAACTATTATTTTTATCATCTTCATCATTATAACGAAACCAATATTTTTGTTTCATACTCCCACGAATAAACTGTGTTTTTACTGCCATTGTAATTTTTGTCTTTTTACTGCCATTGTAATTTTTGTCTTTTTACTGCTCCTCTCTATATGTGTACAAGTAAAAAATAAATAAATAAATAAAAAAGCAGAGGTACTACAGTGCTACTTCTTAAAAGCAAATTAAAAAAAAAAGTTTTCATTTTGCTTACCTTTTAGCCTTTTTTAATCTTTGAAAACTTATATTTTTATTTTCTAATTTTAATTTTTGTGATTTTATACGATATTATTTATTTTCTAATTTCGCAATTTTAAATTTCTGTCATTTTATTAGCTTTATAAGCTTAAAATCGATAGTAAAGAATTAATAATATAATACTTATTTTATTATCCTTGATAAAAACTGACCTTTGCGCATTCTATGGACAATCGAGGCATATTTCTCATCGAATGATTACGTTAATTTCAAGCATTACATGCATTGGGCGGCAAATTAAAATCCCCATGATTTATACTTCAATTATACAGAGTAAAAGTGACTATGTGATGAGGGATAGTAAATATCTTTGTCCTTGACATTTACATTTTTTTTTTTTTTTTGAAGAGATTAGGGCTCAAGGTCATGAAACTTATGCGCAACGAGTGCTCCTTGTGAATCAATGTTGAAAACTACACCATTTTCAATTTACAACAGTAAAATGTTCTGTCTGACGTAGTGTGGATGCAAATTAATGCTGCCCCACAGGTAGTGGGGCAGCATCAATTGTAATATGTAGTGGGACACATGTCTACTGTCAAATATTTGTATATGCAGCACTTTAGATACAGAATTTTTCCCAGACGTTTCGTGTCCCGCACCCGTCAAAGTCACTATCTCACTCCAATGGATTTCTGGTTGTGAGAATATCTGAAATCTAAAGTGCACATATCAAATCCGCATACTGTGACTGATTTGAAAAATACCAACCATTCAATGAGTGATTTAGCATATAATTTTCTTCTTCCTATGATGCTTTGCACCATCTGCGTATGCAAAGTTTCTTTGTGTGAAGGCAGACACATAAAAAAAACCGCGAAGCATAAAAATATTGTCTTGACTACTGTTCTCTGCCCCCCTTTTTTGCTGCTGCCCCCCATCTATGTCTAGCGTCCCTGTTTTTCCAGGTAAAAGACACACACACACAATTAAGAAGGTCTTGCATTTAAAATTTTCGATATCTTGTCATTATAACCGTAACTGTGAGAGCTGCACAATTGTTTTTCAGATTATTATCGAACGGTTGTCTCATAAAGTCTGCATTCAAAACTTTATTCCGATATCTCGAATAATATTCTCAATAGGGAGTTGTAAATAGAAGTCGTATATCGGCAAGTTTTTTTTATAATCGCCTTGTATATTGTGACACTACAAGATAAAATGATATCAACATTCAGTATTTTCATAAGTTTTAGCTAGAAATGTTGTGTTGTGTGTACATAGTAAGAAGTGATCTTTAAAATATCTGGAAAGCCTATAAGCCATTTTTAAAATATGGTTAAGTCAATAAAGGAAAATATGAATTTTAACATGGTTAACTTTCACAAACTTATATGATGGATAAAAAGAATAACTAAAATACAAAAATGTATCTGATAAGAAAAATTGATAGTTTACACATGATTCAGGAAGCATGGATATAAAACTTCAAGGAACATCGCATTGAAACATCAATAAACAAATACTCCATGAATTAATATAGTCTTAAAGATCTTTTGTAAATAAAAAGAATTGTGACATTTTCTTTTATTAATCAAAATCTTTAAATTATAACTTGCGCTTATAGTTATTCAAAAATTTGGATAATCCAGTAAAGTTTGAAGCAAGTTATGATTAATTTATTCTAAAAACTTTATTTCTTTTAAATTAAACGATTTTTTTTAATTAAAATCTTCATTTTCTTAAATAATGCTTAATAGTTACATTTTCACAAAATAAGTAAAGAAAATAAAAATAAATTAGAAAAGTAGACATTTCGGCAACTATATGCTTCTAAATAATCTCTGATTCTTTTCATTCAAAGAAACCGATTTATTTGTAAAAGAATAAACATTCGAAATAGCTCATATAATATTTTTAACAACTCATGTAGAAAATACGTAGTGTCGAAAAAATATATAAAAAAATATTAGAAATAAGGGGAGATAAGCAAGTGATACTAATTCGTGCTTTTTGACACAACAACTGCTTTTTATATTGTAATAATAATATCTGAAATTTCAATCAATGCAGGGGGTGGGGGTATTTTGTTCTCTTTTACCTCGAAATGAGTTTCATCCTAAAATATTTTGTTGTGTCTAAAAGCTTAACAAAGCAAAAAAAAATTTAAAAAAAGCCTCGTCTGAAAGAATAGTAAACAGCTATTATTGAAGGAATAAATTAATTAGCGTGGAACAGAAAGCTTTACGTGGGGTTTTACAAATGTAGAAGTTGCTCCAAATTCTGATTAAAACTATCAGCTGCGTAACTGCGGAGTTTCTAAAGAATACAGGACATTTCACACTTGTGAATGTCAAGACTAGATTAGAGAAAAGTGTTTGCTTTTTGAAGAGGTGATCACATTGCTATTGGTTCAACAGAAAATAACTGAGAATTTTAATTTTAGCATAAAAATGTGTAGTTTTCATCAGTATCTGGTTAATATGCGAGTAATTAAAAAGCAAAAATCCATGTACTTATGTTTACTTTGAATCAGTTGAAAATAATTAAATTATGTACTGACATGGTTGATGGAAAAGAAAATCTTTTTCCGTGTTTATTAAATTAATTTGAAGAATTTTCCAAAGAGAAACTCCAAATTTAATTTCTAAAATTAATTTTATCAAGATCTATACAAAGTAACTTTTTAGGAGCTGTAGTAAAAATAAATGCCCTTTTTTCATAATTCACTTCTAGGAAGAGAGCCTTTTCAGAAATATATATATCTTGATGACTGAACTCGATGGCTGTTTCGAGAAATGTTATTCTGAATGGCTTATCAGTGTCTTGTTTTCAAAACTCATTAAAAATCATTCTCAGAATTATGATTTTTATTTCTATATATTTTCTTAGAAAACGGGGTAAAGTACAACTGAAGTGTTTAAATTAAAATGTGTTCAATTTTTGTGTTCAGTAAAAGGTTTTCAATAAATTAAAATGTGTTAAATTTTTTTAACTATTTCTGAGAAATGTATCTTTTTTTTCTGCTTGTTTTATTGCTTGGGCTCCACACATAAGTTGTATTTTACTGCAGGATGAAGCATTATTTTATATGGAAATTCATTTTTTTTTTCATAATACGAAACGAAAAATTCTTCTTAGACTTTGTTTACAAAGTTTCAAATATATATTTTCGATATATTTCAGAGTTATTTCTCAAATATCACTTCAGTTATTCTCAATTCTGTTCCTTCATGCAAATAATTTGTTCTAAATAATTTGTTCAATTTTTATTTCCAAGAATTGTTCATAACTTCCATTATTCTGCATTTTATGTATTGATTCATATCTCTGTTACCATTTTCCCTACGAGCTTGGGGAAATAAAATGAAACAAGGTGGAAAATGATCTTAGAGAAAATGTATTGCAGTAAAAATTTTGAAGATTCCATGGCATATTTACGTTTTTTTCAGCTGTCAAGAAAATAATTCAATTTATTAAAGACGGTTATTATTTAGATAAATATTTTACTATTGATTGAAATTTTCGTTCCCAAGTGTTGCGCTAAGTAAATGAAGGCGAAAAAGAAAAAAAGGATATTTCTCCGACAATTTTTCATTATGTTTTCTAAAACTTTAATAAAACTCTATGTCATTTGAGGACAAATATAATATTTCTTACAAGTTTAATAAAAAAAATGATCGTGCTCCTAGAAATTTTGTTACAGGTCGACTGCTTTTTACAAAGAAATGCATTCATAATACACAAAATGCAGCTCAAATGGCGTAAGTATTAGAATAAAAGATATATCGAAACATAAAGGCATTTCACATAAAAAAAAAAAGAAAAATATTCAGGAAAGATTTAAAAAGTTTATCCATAAAAAGAGTAAAAAGGATTTACGTGAAGCTCAAATAATATTCTTTTAAATGAAAAAGCAGTTGTTAATGCTATATATGATTGATATAATTGTATTATGTATATACAAATAATATAATATATACAATATATATATTATATTATATACAAATAATATAATCGATATAATTGTTTACATTATATTATATATAAATAATATAATTGATATAATTGCTTTAAATTAAGTATAAATGATATAATTGTCTGCATAGATTATATATTGCATTATATAATTATGTATAAGTGTGAAACTTAATAAAAAAAAAGAGAAACAATTATCACTGCTTTACTTTTAAGATATATCTTTTGCATATATAGTAACAAAAATTCGCAGTTGGATTAGATTCTTATGACGGAACAGAGAAAAAAAGTACTTCTATTATAATATTCATCTAGTTTTGAAAAATATTTTTTGTTTAATTATCATAAAGTCTTCTTTTTTACGTAAGTGCTTTGTTAGTAAGACGATTATAGATTATCTATCGATTTTACCCTATGACAGTTTATTTCACTCTCCTGTATAATGAGATGTCAATTTTGGGAATGTTTTAGCCGTTATTCAATTAAAGAATCCATACTTCAGAAGTTTATGATTTTCACGAAATTCTTGCATTAAATTATAGCCCCAACAAATTACCTAAGTTTAAATTATAAGTTTCAAAATGCAGATATTGGTATTAAATGCGATAATTTAATGCACAAATTGGCCCTGGGGGAAATTATCAAAGGAACTTAAAACACGCTGAATCAAATATAATTTTGTCAATGAGACATAGAAATTTAAAAACACACTTCAAAAAAAGTATATTTACTTTGTATATAATGTTATTTTAATGAAATAAAATAGTTGACCTTGAATATTAAACAGAATAATATGAAATGTTTAGAAACATTTCAAGAGCTGCTTTTTTTTAAATACAAAATTGCCCTCATACGAAAGAACTATTAAAATAAAAATCTGGACTATTTTTCTGAATATATGCATATAAAAAATGCATTCTTCATATTTAAATCCACATTGCACAATTTTTCTTATATTTTTCAATAAAAGTTGTATAAATCTGTGTAAATGAGTGTAAGGCAAGAAATAAAAAATTAAATTAAAAATTTAAATTTGAGCTTTGCTTCAAGTTTAAATTTCTTTTTCTTTCTTCAAGTAAAAACTACAGGGAATTAATAATTTTAAAAACCAACTATAAACTGTTCAAAATTAATTGAAAAAATCGAATATGATAGTGATACAAATATGAATAACTGCATAATATTACATTAAATTTTGAAATTATGCAAGGCCGTATTGCTAAAAACATATCAGATCTCTTCTTTATATTTTCATAATTCTTTTGAAAGTTAAATATTTTCTTTTTAGTCGTTTGTGAAAATCGTTTAAACAGACTTTTCTTTTTAATTTAAATACTAAGCAAACGGATTCAAAAACTGGTAGATGAAGGTACGATTTAGCAATGAATCGCTCACTGTGGTCGGGCAAACTTTTAGAGGTTCTCTTTCATGCGAAACACAAATGTACGTTAGTTTCTTCTGAAAATTCTCCTTGAAAGTAAAGTATCCTCATATTTTGGAGATTAATCAGACATCAACTTCATGCGATATTTAGGTTCTCCACGGTCACTTTAACCAACCGATGGCGACTTATATGAAACTTATACTTTTCTTTATCACGAGTTTTTAATTCATGTACTTGGACATATATACTATACCAAGCAGAATTACAGCTACGTCAAAATCAGCAAGAAAAAATTTCAACCCATAATGCAGCATTCTATTAGCAAGATTAATGTAGCATACAAAATGACTAGCAATAAATATTTTATATAACGAAGAATGTAATATTTAACAATATTATCTGATTATTTGAATTTTTTTCACTTCAGAGAAAGAAAAGTAAAGCTCAGTGATTTGAACCATGAAAAGTTTTCTTGACTGAACATTGTATTCGATTTCAATGGTTTGCTGTTATTGTTTACAGAATCGAACAGAATTAAACAGAATTAAAACAAAATCGAAGGTGAAATCAGTCCACAAGGCGAAGTCGGATGTTACTCCATCATTAAGTTTGTAATATTAATGATCAGTTGCGCTTTAAGAATTTTAAATTTCTTTTATTTTCTATTTACACGACAAATTAGAGGTAGTTATTGTTATCAGTTTTAGATTATTGCTCCAGTATCCACTGGGTCCTTTTTCCAGTATTACAATCATTACCCTTGATAACAATACGCCACTCTATTCTGTTTCAAAGAGAAATATATGAAAGCATCATTATAAATAAAACATTCTGTTCTTCATAAGTAGCCTGCTTTCATTTTATAATTCTATGAAATGCCTACCATTTCATACTTTAATATACTGTTCTTTTGATATTTTAAGCTTAAAAGACTGCACAATAATTAAAAAATTTGAATTAATTTGACAAAATTATAATTGAATTCCTAATGATAAATGTATTTCTTGTGTGTAGCTCTGTAAGGTTAAAGATAATGATATCCTTTTGTTATCTTAAAGTTTAAGGTGAAGAAATTCTCTTGCTGTCTTGAATTAAAGAATTGATTCTAATTTTTCACAGCTTTCTTAAATGGCTTTCAGATAATTTGATATTTAAATATTCATTAAATAGTAAATTATTTTTCTTATAATTGTTTCATTTCTATCTTCCGAATTAAAAAGAAAAATTGTTGAAGACCGGATTTTGGGTCTGAATGATTTCAAGATCAGATTATTCGAAATCATTTTTAACTTATCAAAATTAGCAAATATTTATTCGATTGCTTTACTATATACATTTGACATAATTCCCGTACATATTATGTCATTTTTCAGGGTAATAATTTTACTTAAGACATCTATATTTTGAAAATTGCTTTAAATAGTAAAAGTTTACCTAAACATTTTTTTCTTTTCCTCAAGCATTCCTCGAGCCTTAGAGTTCGATTATCAAATTTGATAGATATTTTCCCGATTGTTTATTTCTCTTTTTTTTTCAAGTGGAGTTAGTTTCTATTATAGGTTGAATGTTAAACGATTCTTATACATTTAGTATCTATAATTAAGAAAATAAATTTATTTTGAAAACTTTTAAATTTATTGGAAACAGTACGAAGGGGAAAAAACTTCATGCAATGATTTCAATGTGTTAGCAATTCCATAGAAAGGTATTTTCCAATTTGTTTCGAAAATGTTGTGATCTGTTTGGAAATAGCAACAAAATACAGGGTCAATTATTTTAAATGTTTAATATTTCCATAAACATTTATTTTTATTTTTCCTAACATACTGATTTTCACTAAAGACTAAAGAATATCTCTTTCTATTACGCTGAATTTCAAATCATCAATCCTACCCATAGATGTACCTATTGTTTCCGTACCAAAAATACTATTCTAACAGCAGACTTTTAAAAAAATCGTTGTAACTCTTACATTTATGCCAGCTAAATTAATTTAAAAAAAAACAACAAGAATATTGATTAGAATAACTGAAATTGTTTCTAGCCGGTCCCCCCCCCTCTACAGTCGAAGACGTCGATATCAAATATAGAACAAGTTTTTTTTTTTTTTTTCTCTTTTTGTTTCTTTTCTGGTGGAGAAGTTTCCATTAGATTGAACTTTATGCCATTCTTTCATGCAACATTTTAGTAATGCTTCACATCGTATAGATTAAAAATTTTCATTCTGCTGCCTATTGAATGAAAATAATGTGCAATGTCTTAAACAGCTGAACGTTTAATTTTCTCTCCCTTTTTATATGCATTATAATGTGTTAAACCATCAATACTTGCCACATTTTAACTCTGATAATTCATTTTTTTTTCCTTTTTAGTGGATTGGTTCCCATTAAAGGCAAAGTCACACAATGCATGAAATCAAGAAAACAAATAATATCTTGACAGTTTTTTCTTTTTCCTAATGGAGAAGTTTCTATTCGATTCCATTTTATGCTATTCTTTCACGCATCATTTTAGTAATGCTTCATAGAGCGCACAATGAAAATTTTCATCCTCCCACTTATTGTATGAAAATAATGCTTCATTTCTTGAATAAGTTAACATATATTTTTTTACCCATTACTGTCGACTAGAACGAAATCAGCTATCAATATCTGCGATAGTGTATCATTTATTTATCATTTCAGAGACAATTGATTTCCATTAAAGACAATGCCAAATAATGACTGAAATCAGGAAAATAAATAAAATGTTAACCGCTTGATTGACTCTTCCTTTTTTTTTCTTTTGTGGCAGGGATGTGCCAGGCAGCGAGCAGCTCCCCGCCCGCTGACGATTTCCTGAACAGCGACAGCCGTGCATCGAGCCCGCTCTCTTCGAGTGCAGTCACCGACGACAATCCTCCGGCGCACGGCTCCGGTGGAGGGACGGCCAGCTGCGGCGGCAATTCTGGCGGCGACAGCGACGCCAAGAAAGGCAAGAACAACCGGCGGAAGAAAAAAACGCGCACAGTCTTTACTCGCAGCCAAGTGTTCCAGCTTGAGTCCACTTTCGACATGAAACGTTACCTATCCAGCTCGGAACGGGCCGGCCTAGCCGCTTCCTTGCACTTGACTGAGACACAAGTGAAAATCTGGTTCCAAAACCGACGTAACAAGTGGAAACGGCAACTAGCAGCTGAGCTGGAAGCTGCTAACATGGCCCACGCTCAGCGAATGGTGAGGGTTCCAATCCTTTACCATGACACTGGTTCCTCGTCAGTGACGGCCACCGAAAACTCATCACTCAGCGTTGCGACATATCCGTCACTATACTATCACCACGCCTCCTTTGCCAACAGCCAGAGTGGGGGACGGGCCCCTCTCTCCAGTTTGGTGTGATGACAACACTTTTCATCGGAACTACTCCTTCTCTTCGTTATCTTCCGTCAAAAGATAACTTTGCCAAAGAAACAGAAAGAAAATAATAATTACAAAAAAAATTACCGAATGCTGTAGTGCTTCCTTACTGTTGTTACTATGAGAAAAAAAAAATGCAAAGCTTCTGAGCTGGTATTTCCTTGAACAATATCTTAATTACTGTTGTTCATGAGTCATCATTCGGTTAGTGTAGAGTAGCAGCGTGAATGAGCAATTCCATTCCTTACAATATGTACTTTTTGAAGGATCTGTGCATATTTATTGTCTTCAACCACGAAACGAGAAAATGGGTTTGGACCAAAGATTTAATCTGTGTTACTGGAGAATAAATAATACTCGCTCATCGTATTTTAAAAGGATGCTTTACTGCTTATTTTCACCTGTTTTTGGTTTTCTGTTGAAGTGGTTTGAATGTCTTTGTGTTATAGGGAATATACATACATATATATATATATACATATATCAGTATAAATTATGCATAGTATTGCACATATCTCCTGTGAAATTCTTTGCTGCCAAAAATGAACTACTTTTAATTAATGAATCGATTGCAGTAGAGTCTTAATATTTCTATGTTTTTATGTAGTAGAGTACATGGCATTCGATTCATAATCAAGATTATATAAAAACTGTTATGGTAAGTTGAAACATGTCTCTATACTTCAAAATGATGCTATTATGTATCTAAATAGTTCATCTCATTGTCTTATTTATTGTCTACATCATTATTAAACGTTTTGAATTATGTGTTAGTCGGAATTAGGTGCAATATTTATTCATTATATTAAAATTTATAATGCAAAATGTAGATTTTCTTTTTAACTGTGCAAAATTGCCAGCTTATAATGTAATCAGAAAGTTTCGTTTGAGTTAGTTGAATTTAAAAGCATGGAAAATACTGGTTATTAAACATATTTTATTTATTAGGTGCGAATCCCCTTCCTATTTTCTAAAAATCATTCATTAAAAAGTAAGCCATGCCACTCATTTTACAGAAAAATGACAGTAACTGAAAGCTTCCGAAGAAAAGTCAAATATAAATTATTATGGTTATGCATAACTAATAGCTAAGTGCAGTCCACAGTGCATTAAAATACATCTGTTTCTAAAGACTTCACAATTAAGATGTAAAGTTAAGGAAAGAGCCGAGGATAAATTCCGGCCATGAAAATTTAAATAATTTCTGAGTTAAATATGCAATTTGTAAATGAGGCGAAGAGTCCAATGATTAACATTTAACTCTAAATTTGTGACTCCTCTAGCGGTTTGCTTAAATCTTCGCATTTCTACCGATTTTATCCCTTTGTAATATTCAAAAGGACAAGATATTTAATAAGCCATTAACTACAGCGCTAAGAAAAGTAATTACCTTATTCATTCGTTGTAGGCTATTATGCGTTAGATTTAAGTGTAATATTTTAAAGGCTCTGAATTTTGTGTCCAATATTATGCACACATTTCTACGTTACAAGCATCTCTTGAATATCGTATAATATTAGTGTTATATTTTTTAAATATGATCTGTAAAAGTATTTCTGTAAAAGAGGAAATAGTAATCGAAATATTAAATTTAATCTGCGTGTATCCTTTTTTTTAAAAAGAAAAATGCATAATTGGATTAACAATTGGTTATACAAAAATTAAAATCACGCATGTAAATCACTTTCTTATAAAAATAAATCTAATAAACTAAGTTTTTTTTTAAAAATGTCATCCTAATTTTTTTTCAATGAATTATTTTCCAAACAAAGCAGATTTTTATCTTCTTCGAAACTAAAAATAATTTATAGTTCAACATCTAATAAAAACATGCACTTTTTCGCCTGAAAATGCATTAATTGATTAGAAAATAAATTATTAAAATTAAAGTTCGTTAAGTTAAATTTATTAAAGTTCGATTTAAATGTTAATAATGCATAAACTTATACAGACGAATGATGCATTTTATCACACAAAGTAGACTTAGAGTAGGATCAATGCTGAATTTTAATTTTTTTGAGTGAAAATATATTTATAAATATTCCCTAGAAATTCCACAACGCTTAAAGAAGTTAATCATTTTTACGCCATTTATTCGTTAATTCTAAACATTTAAATATAAAAACATTATATTATATAAAACATAGAACATTAGTTTTAAATTTTCGATTCTTAGATATGAATTTAAAAAAATTCCGAGTAAGATGCAAATAAAAAATGTATTTAAAGTATAACTAATAAATAAAAAATAATGCATATTAATTATTGAATTATTGTAAGTCCATGTATCCGTATTCCCAAGATGTAATTATATTAGTAAATTTTATTATTCCTTTTTGATTAATCTTTATGTAGATATTTAAAAATATGAAGAAAAAACTTTTTAAAGTAAATTTATATGCCCATTATAAGTTAAATGCTTTGTAGAAATTTTTATACCTAACACTACAGTCATATGTTACAGTTTTGAAATGTTATTTTCAGACTACCCAATCCTATCAAATCATGACTTGATGTAACTCAGGAAAATGTGATTCAGAACAAATGCAGTTAGATTAAATAATTTTTTTATTCTTAATAGTTATCTAAGCATTAAGAATTGTGAGATTAAAAATTCTTTTAGCTTATACAATGGAGATAATCATTACTTATATTTCTTCATTTGCTATCAAATAGTAGTGTGAGATTAAGAATATTAATCTTACGTAGCAAAGATGACAATTATTTAGAATATTTGATTTTTCATCTATATATTTTAATATATTTGCGATAAATGACTTATTTATTTAGTAAAAAATCATTTCAGTTAAATTGAAATCAGAAAGAGTAATCTTGCATTCGAGAATCTAAAAATTCTGAACAGTCTGTACTTTCTGGAAATGACATAAAAGAATTAAATGCAAAATATAATACTGATTTCTTTGTTAATGAATAAATCCTCCTGGTACAGTATCATTTCTTGCAAGGTTTCTGAAAGGTGATATCAGTACTGTGGACTGTATATGAAAATGATGCATGAATAATTACCTTAAATGATGCATGAATAATTAAATGATGAATGAAAAAATGCATGAATAATTAAATGATGAATGAAAAAATGCATGAATAATTACCATTTTATTTAGAGTATTCAAATTTTAAAAACTGGTAAATATCTGAAAAGACCTGTAAAAGGATAAATTTACTGCAAAAAAAAATTATCAATGAATTAAGGGAATGAAAAAGCGTGTTTCAAACTTCTGAAAAAAAAATAGCATGTGATGTATTGTGAATATGAATCCTAGGTTGTGAGATTTTTTTCTAGCAAAATCTGTAGAAACAATGTGTATTTTATAGCTACTTCAGAAAGAATACTGATATTATACACCTACTTTATATATTTATGAATGATAAGTCTAAAACTTGACTGTTTACAGTAAAATTGATATGGTATACTTGATAACAATATTAAAATGTTTAGTTTTATACTAAGGTGAACAATTTTCTACAGCTTTTGTTAGAATTTTACTTGCACTGTAGTATTTCCCTAATTCTGTCTGCATCATATTCATCAGTAACATAGATTTTACTGCATTCTGATTGATTCCTACTTCGTACTATAGCTCAAAGAAATAACTCATGCATAGGCGTTAAACTTAAGTCCATATAGTAAATACTTTTCTAATTGTACTTTATTTTAGATTTTTATAAAAAAAAAATTGTAATTTTTTGATGACTGAAAATCTCATAAAATTTTATAGGATAATTCTCACTGGTCTAAAATTATTATAGAAATTTGTTTTCCTGTATATTACATTTGCTAAGTACTGACTGTCGAAATATTTTCTCTTTTATTAAAATGTAAAGTTATATAACAAATTATTAAAAAGAAAATATTTTATTTTTCATTATTTTGGTATGTTAATGTGTACATATTTAAAAAATTATTTGAAGTTTTTATTACAGGTTCTGGTTTAATTCTAAACAGTAGCTATGATTATTTTCTTAATATTTTTTTAAAAATTCGTGCAAATTATGAAAAGTAGTTAATTTGCAAAAATTACTCAAAATGAAAACATTTTTTTTAAAAATATTTTAAAAATCATCCCCATTTTGCTTGTTTCCTCCGAGGAGAAATGCAATATTTTTGTTATACATCAATTGTATCGTATTATGTCATCAGTAAAATTTATGAATGGAAATTTTTTCCCGTGTTATCGCAAAAATTATTCTTGAAAAAAACTATTTATTTCTTAAAATCTTAATACATGTTTTTTTCATATTTTTATGCTGTTATTATTTAATTCAATTCTTACTCATGTTTAAAATAAACTCGAATATTTATATCAATTGGGTTCTAAACTATATTTTTATCTTCATATTTCAATAATTTTTATTTATTTTAAACATGCCAAATATATGCATTGAGTTTAAGTAGCGATGATATTTTCTGTAACTATTTTGTATTGTAGTAAGAATATTTATAATACACAAATAAATTGATAGATAATACATAGGTCGAAATGCTTACAAAATGTAAAAATAAATATATGTAAGCAGTAATCATCTTTTGAACAAAGTATTACGTTTGGTGTGACCAGTGATTTACTAAAAGTATCTGAGCTTCGTATGGTTTTTACAAAAATCATATCAATTTATCAATTGCTAATTTCGTGGATTTTTTAATAGGTATTGTATCGATCAATAATGAAACCTCACGGTTGTCTTATGCAGTATTAATTTCTTATTGGAAAAAATTATATGTTAATTCCTTCTTCCATATGTATATTAAATTTAGTTTTAAACTATGTTGCTGCATTTAATAAAGTGAATCTTTGATATTGAAAATCTTTCGAGTAAACTCAATAAGACTATTTCTATGCATCCATTAAACAATCACACGTCAGGAATATACATACACAATGCAGAATGCAGTAGAAAAAATTCTTCGATGCTGAAGAAATAAAATGTGAGTAGAAGGAAAAAGAAATGAGCACATTGGAAATGCAAAACATTTACTCAGGATTTTTTTATAATTTTTTTTGAATATGCATTTAGGAGGTCAAAGTACAGTTTTGTGCATCTAAATAAAATAAGTTTATTTTCATGTTTGCTACATTTTATGGGTTACTGATTTTTTTTAATAAGTAATCAAAATATTTTTTGAGTTTAAAAAAATATTTTTAGTACATTAATAGTAAAATTCAAGTTCTGTCATTAACTAAAACATACTATGAATTACTATTCTAGAATTAAAATAACCTACAAGCAACGACAATAATACACATTTATTTTTAAAAAATAGAAGTACTTCCATTTAATATTGAATTATTAAAAAAAACATATGATAATAGTTTATTTGGTAGACTAATAATCAATCTAAAAATTGTCAATAACACAATTTTTATTATTTAAAGATAGAAATACGAATGATTATATGATTCGTTTTGAAATAAGATACAAACATATAAATAATTAAATAAAATTTTAAAAAATAAGAGCAATAAATATTATATATATGATCATAGCAGCATAATCTATCCCAATTCTGTACGACTTGCTTGTTACTTGGATTTTTCTTATGTATTAAGTACGTAATAAATACAATACAACATTACAATAAGTAAAATGAATTGCAGTATCCCTGTTACGCCAGTCATTTATTATAATGTGCAAAATTACTACTTTCTGAGGCTATATTACACACAATATTTCATCGAAATTTTTAATTTTCAACATTAAAATTTGACCTGATAGTCATATTTGCATTATTATAGAAAATTATTATGTCACCATATTTGATTTATGATGTTTCAATGCGAGAGAAATAAATTACTAATGGAAAATATTATCTTCTAATCATTAAACATAAATATAATATACAAATCTATGATTCGAACTAAAAGGCCTAAAATAATAATGATTATAAAAATATCCACCCTTTCAAATTAGCAAATACAATTATTCAAATAATTTTTTAGTATACCAAAATCCAATATAAAATATGTTTATTTCCATTTATATAAATATAATATGCAATTATTAAAAATGTACATGATTAGTGCATTTTTGATACCGATGAATTTAACTAAATTATATTGATTTCAGTTAGAATCAAAGAAGAAAATATAACATTAATCCTCATACAACATATATTCGAATCTAGTAATTTATTAGAAATTCCTGAATTTATATCGAATCAATGCCAGAATTATTCTTAAGTGGTACATAATTAACTTAATTACAAATCGGATAAGTAAGAATGGGAGGGAGCACTTTGTACAGAAAACATAACACCCCATATTTTATTTTCCAAATCAATGGTAATTATTCGAAAATAACCAACTGAATTGCAATTTTTAAACGTAAGAAAAGTTTGATGAGAGTATCAGTTCAAAAGTTTATTAATAAAAAAATACTAATAAAGCTATACATATGTGAAGCTCATTTCAAAGCAAGACTTGGATTTTTTTCCCAGTAAAATACTAAGCCCTAAGTTGTTCAATCAACATGTTTCTAATATTCCGAGAAATTTATGAATTTTGCAGAAATTAATGCGGATTTTCTGTGGAACGTAATATATAATTCGATGTACATTTTTACTTTGGTTACTTGTTAGGAACTTCAACTTCTAGGTTAGAGCAAGGGTTTTTTTTTTTCCATTGAAAAGAAAAGTTACTTCTCGCAATCTGTTACAAAAAGCGAGCAATGGCATTCAAAATAAATTGAGTTTTTTAGGGATAGATATCAAAAATCATTTATATCATTTCAATATATTATACATTGAAACAGAATTCCACACTTCAAATCTCACAATATAAAAAATTCTCAATTCAAAGAAGAAAACGTAATTAAAAGAGGAAATATGAAATAAATCGACAAATAATTTTTTTTAAATTCTCACAAAATATTATTTTCTGGAAGAATTAAAAATTACTTATCGTATTAGACACAAACTCGCTGATCTTCAAGTTTATTTATTGGAACTAACTGAATTTTATATAAAAAGAGTTTGAGTTTTTTAAAATTCCTTACTAGGAAAATTTTGCATGTCTATTATCATTTGCATTTCTTTCTTTAAATAGGTTCTGAGCTATTTTTTAATAATAATTTTAAAAGGCGCTTCTTTTTTTTTTTACAGCATTTTTTTGTTAGTAGGTGAAATATAATGATTTACAGCTCTTTTACTTTTCAAAATTAAATATCGTTATATGGATTTAGCTGGACATGCCACTCTTCCACCCCTAAGTTTTTACTTCAAAATCGCAAATTAATCGATAAATCTAAAAGCTATTAACATTTCAAATTGATCAGTTAATTTTGCGCCATCGCGTATTCATTCCTGGAGCATTAGTATAATAATTTATAGTGTTTAACGTTCGAGTCTGTGCATCCCCAACGTACCATCCATTCACTGGTTCCACGCGCTCCTAACAAAAGTTACCGAAGGCCTGCACTATTCAGTTACCCAGATGTAGAATAGAGTGCAGAGACAAATGATCCGTACATCCACAATACAGACCTCCGCCCCCCACGGGACAGGATCCTCAGTAGGTAGGGATCGAGATCGAAATGAACATGTAGCGCTAATAGATGTTTGACAGGGCGGTTTTCAGGAGGAGGAGATGATGATTTTTCCTGCTTTCATTATCCCTCTCATTTTTCACCTCACCCCGGAGGACGCTACGTCCCCCATCCTCCCTTTGTGTTCGACATGATTTCGGAGGGAGATTCGGTCAATAGCACCAAATGGCCCTTTATTCGATCTGGAGTGAAAGGAAGAGACAGAACATTTTGCTTCGTGGGTCTCGATTTTGATGAAACCGACGGCTTACTGCTTACTCAACTCGTGGCAGAGAGGAGATTTCCGATGTTAAGCTACGGGCTTTGGGGACGAGAGCATCGTAAAAATTTCTCCGTAAAATGATCCGTTTTCACCCCCCCCCCCCACTCCACCCTTTATTATTTGAAGAAATTTGGTTTCTGTTTTGTTTGACACTGCATCCATTTTGCGTAAACAAATAGACGAGATTTTTTTTCTCCCTCTTGTTTACAAATTTTGTTGCACATATATTTTTGTGTTTGTGTGATGTCTTAACAAGAAGAGAAATGGAAACTATCAAACGAGTGGTATACTCAAAATTATTATACATAGCATTTCTCCGTTATAATCAATGTAGCAAAATTGAATTGTCCTTAAAAAGAGGAATATAATAATAATAATAACAGGGCATTATTTAATAATAATTGTAAAAAATTATTCAAAAAATTTAGAAAATTTAAAAATTTTAATATTTAGATTTTGAAAGACTATTTTTGTTTAAAAATATTCTAATCTAAAGAATATTAGTAAAAAACATCGCACTAGAAATTTCGAAATTTCAATATATTTCTAAGTCCCCCTATTTGGAATAGCGTTCCGAACAGTTAGAAACCTTTCATTGATTTTTAAGTAACGGTCTATAAATTAAACAATTAAGGAACGTATTATTGGTTACTATTAAGCAATGGAATTTTAGGGCAAAAGCATAAAAAAATTTGTCCTAGTAAAACGATCTATCCTCCCTCTTCATACAAAATTGCCAAAACTATTAAATAATAGACATTTGGCACTTCAACATTGTTAAATTTGGCCTTGATGATTTTCCTCCTCATTGCACTTTTATATATTGAAAGAAAAAAAATGATTTCAATTTTTTTTTCTTGTGGTCATGGAGGGATCAAAATAGGAACAAATGTTTCGAGTTTGAAGGAATTAGGAAGATAAAACAAGCACACTTATTCACCTTTAAAACATCAAACACTCGGGGATCACTTACCTCTGTTACGCTAATGCTGCCAGCAAAAACCATATTGCTCAATCAGCCCATTGGAATTTATCTTCCTAATTTCCCAATTTTGTTACAAACAAGAAAACATACTTTTCCCTCTGGAGCCTCATTTGTAACACATTTGACGGAATTTTTGAAATGGATCAGATTCAATCAGACACCACGTACATGCCTGTCTTATTCCTTTCACAAAATCTTTTCGTGACCCCTTGAAGGAACAGAATTTCCACGACCGCATGCAGGAACAAAAAAATTATATTGCAGAAATTAGTTACAAACAATTAAGAAAATACACTTATTTGGAAATTTTGGAATAAAGAATATCATAATTAGCTTGGTCACCATTGATAACTTATGTTGAAAAATCATCTGCTATCAACCTAAACGAGCAAAAAGACAAAATGCATTTCATTTGTAGTTCATTATGTTGAGGATTATTATCTTCACTTTGTGGCGTAGCGAATTCAAATAATGGTTGGAAAGTAAAATAATTTTTTCCCAATAATCAGCAGTGGAACAACATAAGAAAATACTGACTAAACACTTTTTAATCCCCTTGTAAATATTTGATAGCAGAAGGCGACTTATAGCAATTAATACTTTGAATCTATAGTACCCACTAAGAATGGAATTAGGGGCATTAGCACCTCCGAGTCCCTCTCTCCTCCACTAAGCCACTTGCTCTTCGATTATATGCTCAAAACCAAATTCAGAAAAGCAGTGTACAATAATAAGTTTAATATTATCGGCTCAACCCAATTACTAATTCATTTCAGTAATATAATTATAAGCGTGATGCTTAAACAAACATAATAACCTATTGCAAGTCATTACATTGAATATACTACAAGACAATAAATTGAATAATGTTTCTAAAGTAATTGGATTACCATGGAAGCTGAGTGTAATTAGAAAACTAAGAATTTAATCATATATAAGCAAATAAATATGCTACTTCTTTCAGATAAAAAAATGAACGTAATTTTGCTGAAATAAGAACACTAAAACAATGCATTTCCAATTTTTTAATCAACTTAAACATAATATTTGTAAAATTGAAGAAAACTTCATCATGCCACATTTTGAGAATTAAGAAGATTCTACAAGATTTTATAAATTTCTGCAAAAATGACTAAACTAATTATCATCAGTGAAAAAATTTCATTGACATTTTTAAGTAATCTTTTTCATTAAAATTTCATTTTATCTATCATTAATAAAAGATTCTTTTTTTTTACTTTGCGAATTATTTGTTGCTTCTGCATTTGTTGTTTACTTCATATTTCCAGGAGTTTTTAAATTTCAACTGTCTGAAGTCAAAAAACATTTTCATTCGCAGTCACTCATTTTGAAAAATTATGAGCGTTTCAGGATTCTAAAAGAATTTTTTTTTTTTGTGCAAATATTTGTTTGGGGCAGCATAGTCAAATCTAGCTCTTTTGCAATAAGACCCCGATCAGTGCACTCAGATTCGTAAACAGTGGAGGAAGATAAACCTTCCCCATTTAAAAAAAAAACATAAGAAAAATAATTCTTAAATCAAAAATAAATGATAAAAATTGAATTGGAGCTTTCATAAATTATATATAGCACATAAGGATAATTATTGGTTAGTAAAAGATTGCAAAGCACATATAAGAATATGAAAGAAAAAAAACCAGAATGCTATTTGTTAAATGCAAAGTATGTATTATAAAATATGCAAAAAGAACATACAGGAAAAATAATAAGAATTCAAATGTTAATGTAAAAGCAGAGTCCGAAAAATTCTTGGAAAAGTTAAGAAAAAAACAGAGGGAATGGTTCCCCGGAAACTTTCTCGCATATTCTGTAATAAATGTATTTCCGTATTATTAATCTTATGCCATTGACGAACAATAGTTACAAAAGTGAATAAAAGAAAGTCTTGAAAAAAAATCCAGAAAATCGAATGTGTATTTTGAATTAATAAATACTTTTTTTCCAACCGATTAAAATCAAAATTTGACCCAAAACTACAATTAAATCACATAAATTTCATATATTCAAGTTATTGCATTTTTAAGTTATCGCCTTGTGAAAGAACAGACCGACAGATGTTAGGCAGATTTAGTTCCAAATTTAATATTTATCTGCTGTTTAGATGTTAAATCTATTTACAAAATGTTACCCATCTAACTCTCTTTGTTTTGTAGCTATTGTGTTAGTTTATATTCTGACAGACAACCATACAAACTACTTTTGTATAGATTTCCTTCAAGATTTAATAGAAATCTACAAATTTAATGTAAAAACCATGTACTAAATTCCATCAATCTAGCTCAAATCGTTTTTAAGTTATCGTTTTCAAAGATAGACAGACATAATTCCTAAAATATGTTTTTCGAATATCAAGATTCGTCAAAAGTTCGAATTCGAATTTTTTTGACAATTACAATACTTTCATTTTGTATACTTCGTATATTAGAAAGAAAAAAAAATACTTAATGATATATTTTTTGTTTAACTAGATAAATAGTGAAGAAATCTTTTGGGAAAAGATTAAACTCGCTCGCTTTATTACAATTTATCAGCATATTAAGTGACTGTCTTAAAATATGGTCGATATAGTTTGTAACATATTCATTTATCTATCACAATTATATTCGAAATTATATATCGGATTTAAAAATTTATAGAGCCGATTATAGGTTCATTAGTTGAATTAAAGACGCATTAATTAAACGGAAAGAGCTTTGCATTACTTAATTCTCATATATAAAATGATGTAGTTATGTCAAAAGATTTACATCTTATGGTAGAAGAGGAATTTAGAAATAATCAGCTTAGTCACTGAACCGTTTCATTTTTATTACTATGTAATAAGATGACGCTTTGTGTTTTAATAATGTGATGTTTCGATTTAGCTGAAATTCCATAAAATCAATATTGTAATATTTTGAAGGATACCTGGATACCTTTGAGCAATGTTATTATATATAATAATGATACTTTTGCATTCTATAATTCTGACTTTATAATTCGATATAAAAATGATTTTTTATATCGAATTATAAAGTCTTTGTACAGCTTAAATTTAGAAATTTCATAATATGATAATTCGATGCAAATCAATAAGTATCAAATGGGCAAATCAATTAAGTGGTTAATTGATACGAGAATATGTACTCGTTAATCAATTTGATAAGTGCAACAATGAAGTGAATAATCATTTTCTTTCTTTCTTTCGAATTTCCGAATTATTTTAAACAAATATTCAATAATATCTAGCATATTCATTGAAGTAACTTTTTAAAGTAAAATTCAGAATCTGTCTTTTGTTGCTCTTGTTTTTACAGAAAAAATAATTACAGTAAAATTTAATAATGATACGATTCTATTCATTAAATTCAGAATGTCCAATTACGGAGGTGATTCTAATTCTTTTTGGTTTGACACAGAATTCATGACTCACGGTTGCAAGAAATGTAGCATCGTTATTGATTAGAGATTCGAGAGCATCATATGGGAGTAGATTACCTTATTGTAAGTCTTTTAGGGGAATTTAGCCAACATCTGTAATCTCTTTTTATTACTTATTTGCAGTAGCCGACATCAGCAAATAATTTGCTTTTAAAATGTACATCTATCAACAAGCATTGTGTAAAATCTTTTAATGAGTACAGCCAGAGGATAGAACCCATAAACTCCTTCCATACATTTATATTTTTCAGGTTTCGCTTTAATCCACTATTCTACTAACTCATGCAGTTTGAATGTAAATGCTAAAAATTAGAAAGAAGAAGCGGAATAGTGAAATTGTCAGTTGATTTGTCATACAAAGCAATGGAATCTAAAAGTTGCATCATTATTACCGAAAATTCAGTAATAAAAGTTAAATTTGTTGAAAATGTTGTTTCACGAAACAATGTAGCCACTATGTTTAGAAGTTTTGAATTTTCTTCCGAAAAGCTAATGAAAAAAATGTTACTCCTTTCACTTATATTGCCAATACAATTAAGTTAGATTTGGTGTCAACAAAAATGATTTTGCTGAAGCGATGAAATTGCATTAAATGACACGGAAATGACAGGCCTTTTACCTCCTCTCTTGATTGTTGAACAAAAAATAAATAAATCTTATCGTAGCTAGTTAGAATAAATAATGGATCGTTTGTATACGCATCAAATACATTTTTGTAATAGGCGATGAAATATGGGTTTTGGATAAGATACTAGAACAGAAACGGCAATCTTTTCAGTCAATAGGAATATTGCCAACAAGAGTAGTTCCTTCTACTAAAGGTATTATACTCCTCCCTTCCATATAAAACTGTGGATCTTGGCGAAGGCCGTGAATGCCACGAGTGCTCAGATTTTTATTTTCACACATAAGAGTTGTGTACTTCGTGGTATAGTGAAGGAAAGCGGCACCTATAAATTAATTGCATGGTAGTAGCGAATAATATTTGCGGAATTTAGATTTGTGGCTGGTATCTAAAATGCGATATCAGGCCTTTTTTTGGTGATTAATCATTGGTATGTGGTTAATACACAAGAATACCGAGTATATATTTTGAACAAAATCAAAATTTGACATAGGACTACATTTATAATTATAAAATCACATACCAAATTTTATTTATTTGCGTTTGAGTTTTTGCGTTTACGAGCATGTGAAAGTACAGATCGACAGATGGTAAATCCCTTGTTGGATATAGCTCAACATTTGATGCAGATCTATATTTTAGATACCAAGTTTTATCTATCTAGCTCATTACACTTTGCAGTTATCCTGTTCACTTGTATTCGGACAGCCGGTTAGACAGATTTCGCTGAATAGCTTTCGTTCAAAATTTGACATAAATCTACAAATTTGGTATTGAGTCCATATCCTAAATTTCATCCGTCTAGCTTAAAGCGTTTTTTATTTACAAACAGACGTCTTTCCAAAAATGTATTTTGTGGATTCTGGGTAGCCTGAAACTCGAAGATTCGTCAAAATTTTGAATTCAATTTTGACAATACAGTCTCTCAAAAAGTATTAGGACACTTGGCATGAATAACTATATAGCTATTTATAAAACTATTTATAAAATAAAAACAAGATGAATCAAAAAATATTTTAGCATTTGGCGTACAGTTTGTAAGGAAAATTTTATTGTTATTTTAGAATTAAAATTTGATTTAGTTTTTCGAGTATAATTCAAAGGCAAAAAGAGTCAAAAAAGTATTGGGATACTTTTGAAATGAGAAATTCAACAAATATATAGCACATCAATAGAATTGAATTTACTACCACTTTTTTTAGACTATAATTTTAAACATAAAAATTTCAACAGGTAAGATTATTTATAGAAAAATGGTGTGAAATTAAGACATATAGAGTGATGTGCAAAAACTTGTAATAAGTCATTGGAAAAATGGAAAATCAGTTTACTATTCAGGCATGTCTTAAAATTTAGTAAGTTTACTGTTTTAAACATTATTCACAGGTTCAAGAAAACAAGTAGTGTTAAAAACAAGCAAAGATCAGGATGTCCAAGGGCATTTAAAAGTGTGAAAAGAGGTGGAATGTGAAACAACTTACTTAAATCCAAAAACTAGTGCAGTAAAATTGACCCTGCAATGTAAAAGTAAATTCGGAAAATCTGTAAAATCCTGAAACTGATAGAAATGTTTTAAGAAAACATAGGCATCATGACAGAGTACCTGAAAGAAAGCCCTACATCAGCACACCACATCGATAAGCTAGGCAGGCTAATGCTAAAATGTATGCAAAGCAGCCAAAAGAATTTTGGAAAAATGTAATTTTTGTTGATGAAAGCTAACATAATGTTTTCGGATCGGATGGCAAGCAAAAAAGTTTGGCGGAAACCAAATATAGTAATGCATGTCAAAAAACACGTCGGAGACGATTGAATGCGAAGATGATGTTGATCGCCATTTTTTTAATAATCATGAATTCATTAAATCAGGTCTAATATTCAACGTATGTTTTACTTACTTACAGTACACACTGAAAGTTTGCTATGAGGCGTTTAAAAGGAACAGTGCGACGGATGAAGCCAAAGCTTTGAGGAGACAAAACAAGGGAGTCTTCAACAAGACAATGCATTTGCCCATTTATCCTTCCGTATCCGTAAATCTTTGATCAATCCAAGTGACTGTCCCCTACATCCTCCTAACTCTCCAGATTTAACCCTACTGATTTTCTTTTATTCCCATATTTAGATTTCACATTGAAAATTCGACGATTTGAATAATAGAAGAGAGTGAAGAAAATTTGCTACGAGATCTATAGCGGAGATTCCAAAGACTATTTCAGTAATGGAAGATACGCTAGAAACACCACTGATTTATCTTAACTTTCAGTTTCTTTTTTGGGCAAACATGTTAATCTTACATCTCCCTGCATGTAAGTGAAATAATGAAGTTTCCTAAAACGATTCTGCCTTCTGAATCAAATTCCGTAGACATAACTGTGACAGTTAAAAAATAAATATAATAAAAACGGGAACTAAGATATTTTTCTACGAATTGATTACTACAGTTTATAATAAATGAAAAAGAAATATTTAGAGACACATCTGACTACGAAAAATTCAAAAATTTGATATGATTAGATTAGGTACAGTTTTTCTGGAAATTATGTTTTTAGAGTGAATTTGAAATATCAAAACCTCCAACAATTATCTTTACTCTATAATAAAGATAAAAGATTATTATTATTATTATTTTTGCGTGTCTGTGTTGGCCTTCAACAGTTTAGACCATTTGATTTAGAGCTATCAAATGACACATAAATGTTTTGGAAAGTGGGAATGTGCATGTTGGAGAGATTATTTTTTGAAATTTTATTTGAAAATCGAACAAATTTTGAAGTTTTTTCGCGATTAACTTCCAAAAATATTACACCACAAAAATTATTTTTACATCATCTCATAATTAAAAAAAAAATTCTTTTCAATGATATCCATTATTTGGCGCTATAATTTATAATTAAATCTTTAATCAATTTTTAAAAATATTTTAAGCATAATTCCCAACAATATATTTCACACAAAATAAAAATAATTTAACCGGTATATTAGCACGTTATACTTGCATGAAAAAAAAAATTAGCTTTTATCAACGTGTTGCCATTTTGCAAACAAAAGCTCAGATTAAAATGTTAAGAAGTTCATTCTCCATGCAAATTAAACCTAGAAAAGTTTAATTTTTAACACGCGCCTATATGAACTTAAAAAACAACAACGTGAAACGTTATCTTCTAGAAAAAATAGTTGGAAGAATAAGATTACCGAGACTTAAAATATCTGCATTATAATTCAATAATTGAGTATTATTGAAGGCAAACCTGGTTTAATATGATGGTGTTATTATAAGTTATGTGACTGTTAAAAGTTGAAACTTAAAAATATTTTGCTGAAGAAGCCATTAATACCAATTTACTTAAAATATTTAATATAAAATTTTAGTGCCCTTTAATCTCGGCGATCCGTCTAATCGGCAAAGGCGGATAGTATACAACATGATCAACAGTTCAAATCAGTAGTAGAAATTAAGTCTTATCCTTATTTAGTTGCAATATAATTTTAATTCAGATCTATGAAAAGAATCATTAGGACATTATTAATAACTCATATATCAAAGGCTTTTAGTCAAAATTACAATTTATTGATAGCTTTATATGCTAGATGAAAATAAATCTTTTAATGTACTTTTGACATTAATGCCACTTAGAGAAGAGATGGCGTAATTTACTCTGAAAATTGGATTCCCAAATCTCCATTTCTACGAATACTGACTAGAATGCGATTTTAAGAGAAATAAAGACTTGAATTATCCAATAAATTAAAATCGCAATTTAACAACAGCAAATGCTATGTTCAATATTATTCAAAACTGCAATGTGTGACATCCATTTTCAACATTTTTGAATAAACATAACTATTTAAGAAGGAAGAAAACTACTAATTTTAAAAATCATTTAGATCATTTTCAGATAGTAAAAAAGGCAAAGAATTTGAAACTACTCTGAGATAAAGATGTGACTATATTGCGGGTGTTCCACAAACATATACATACAAATAATTATTATGTAAATAATAACAAATATGCATTGAAGATATATGACTTAATATTTTTAAACGGTTTAGATTAAATACATTAACATCCCGCAGCCACACTCCTCTGTAAATTTCAGCACCATACTACCAGAAAAACTTTTGACCCTCAAAAGTTTTAGCTTTAGTTACATTAACGTCTTTTTAAAGCAACACTATGGCTATTTTGGGACGAACCTCGTATTTTTTAACCACGGTCTGATGACGAAGACGGCACCTGAGCTGGCACATCCCCGCCAAACTTCCACACCACACCAGCGGACGTTTAAGCCCCGACAGAATTAACGTGCACGAAATTCGCTTATACGAGAGTTCTTCAGTGGAATCGGGTCTCGAACCTGAAACCCTCCGGTTCCGAAGCCGAGACCTTATCACCAGGCAACCGAGCCCTCGAAAGTTTTAGCAGCTAATATACATGCGCATCTTAATTGAAGGTTTTAATTTAGTGGTGATATATCCGCAATCCGTTTCGAAGTAACACGAAGGATTTGTTGGAACGAAACTCATAATTTTGAACCACGGTCAGATGACAAGGACATTTGAACCCCTACTGTTTTATCCAATTTCTTCTCCACACTAACAGGAAAATAATTGACTCCTATAGATTTAATGTGGCTCCGTGTGAGCCAGACATTCCCGCTTTCACGGAGGTTCTTCAATGAAATCGGGTTTTTAATCTGGAACTCTCCACTTTAAAGCTGAGATTTTTAATCTGAAACCAACATCTTCCGTTAAATCGCCATATATAAGGGTCTGTGTCACGAGACCACCATGGTCTGTTTTTTTAAAAATTAAAAGCTCAAATTAATGAAAAATTGGCACATTTAGACCAACCATTAAGAAATAATAACAACAGTTATGCTTAGCGATGTTCGGAACTCCATTTATCGGCATTATCAGAAGATAACAGCCCAAAATTGGAACATTTCTGAAAACACACTTATAGATTACGATTACGATTATATAGATTACAGGCACTTAAAGATTCTGCACTTACAGGTTACGATTTAAATATTTAAACTTTGCAATGCAAATTTTGCAAGAACTTTTTTGCACTTTCAGAAACCATACATCATTGCTGGTCAGATTTTAAATAGGGCTATTTAAACCTTTTACTTAGCTTGACATGCTTCGTGTTTATTTAAAAGGGATTTTATAATCAACTGTTTTGCTCACTTCCTGATGAACTAAAACTCTGAAATTTTGTATAGATAATAATCCTGATGGCAATACAATATTTAAATAATTTTTTTCTGTACTACAACTTTTGTATATTAATATAATGATTGCACACAACACTGATTTCACAGAAATAGCACCATATAGATTAAGTTCGAGGTATACTAACTTTTAGATTCCATAATAATTGCAAATATGAATTATAAATTAAAGATTATAAAATAGGAATTAATAAAATAAATATCTTTTTTTAATAGTTTATTTTTTGTGTAGCAGAAAGTATAAAATCTTTTTTTTTAATCGAAAATTCAGCTTTATGGTAAAGAAATTAAGGTTTAGATATTTATACCATATATTAATACCATAAGAAAAAAAATCATGAACATTCATTGAAAGTTAAAATATATCATGAATCTAATTTACTAAGATTATTTCTATCAAACTCCGAAGGTTTAACTATTTTTTCCGATGCTTATAAATTTATATTTAAAAAAGTTAATTAAAATATTTATTCTTGGAATAAAAATATTACTAATGTGAATTAAAATATTTAATACACTAGCAAAATATTAAACATAAACACGATGTCCACTAAAATCCTTTTTATCTCATATTAACTTGAAAACGGCGACAAATATTGCCACAAACTCGGTGTCTAGAAATAGTAATATGACCCATGCTCTACTCAATGCGATAGATTATAGCCCCATATATAGCGGAAAACAACAGAATTAGCATTTATATCTGAAAAACGGTACAAGATACTGGGAAAAAGTCAGTGGCTTATCATTTTAAATGTAGTACGAAAAGACATCTTGAGCGCAGTAATATTAAGAACAAAATGCGTAAATGACGGATTTGTTTAATCGATATTTCTAACACTCTTACTCTAGAAAAACTTTAGAGATAAAACAGAACAATTAATTATCAGCAAATATTGTTATTTTCGAAATGGTATCCGTCAGCTTCACGATCGGGTCGATGTTTATTGTTCAAAAGATGACCTTTTTCTTCGGTTGTCGCGAGTTGTTACGTCATATAACTGGAAATCACGACCAAACAAATGTACATTTTACAAGTTCTATTCTGGGCGTTATTGCACTCAAGGTGTCTTTTCGTATCAAATGAAAGACTTTCTACTATTTGCAATAGGTATTTCTCCCCTTATCTTGCCTCCCGCTGGTGTGGTGTGGTGTGGTGTGGAGAGGGGGTGCCAGCTCAGGTTCGTCCTCGTCATCTGACCGCGGTTCAAAATTACGAGGTTCGTCCCAAAATAGCCCTAGTGTTGCTTCAAACAGGACGTTAATATAACTAAACTAAACAAACCCCTTATCTTGCACCGTTTTCGAAATAGAAATACTAACTCCGTTGTTTGCCACCATGGCGCTGTAACCAATCATACAGTATATCGCCTAGTCGAATTGCTATATCACTCATAAACCTAGTCACTTTGCTGTATCACTCATAAACTTAGTCACTTTGCTATATCACTCATAAACTTAGTCACTTTGCTATACCTAGTCACTCTGCTCTATAACTCATAAACCTAGTCACTTTGCTATACCTAGTCCAGTGATTCTAACCACTGTGCCGCGGCACTTTTGTGTGTCGACCAAATTATGCATTTTTTTATTATGAGTAAAGTTTGTTTAAATTTGGAAAAGTTGGAGTCAGCCCCAGAAGATTTTAATACAATTATTCATAAAATTGTTATTGATCATTTGACAACATTAGAGGAGAAAATTATTCATTATTTCCCAAATTTAGATATAAAAAAATTGATTGGGTTCGTGATCCATTTGTGATAACGAATACTTCTGTATGTGAATTGAATGAAGAGGAAGAACTAATTTCGCTTCCTAATAAGCGAGATTTAATTTTAAAATATTCGGAAGAATCAACGAATTTATTTTGGATTAACATTAGATGCGATTATCCCATGATAGCAAAAAAAAAAAAAAAAAAAAAAACCTTAAAAATATTATTACAATTTTCTACATCTTATTTGTGTGAATTCGGATTTTCAGTATTCACGAAATAAAAACTAAAAAAAAGATTGAGACTGTTAAATGTAAAAGACGATATGAGAGTAACATTGTCATTTTTAAGACCAAATATAAATGAAGTTATCAAAACACATCAAATTCAAATTTCTCATTAAAAGTATTCTTATTATTACATTGTAATTAATCCCTTAATAAACGTGCTGTTGTTTTTGTATTACATATTATATTATTTTATTTTACATTGAAAATTATTATCATAAATTATTTTACACAGTGTATTATAGGTAAGTAAACAACTTTTAAATTTATCTTTTTCTTTGTGTGCCGCCAAATTTTGAAATCGTTAAAAGTGTGCCGCGACAAAAAAGTTGAGAATCACTGACCTAGTCACTCTGCTATATCCCTCATAAACCTAGTCACTTTGCTCTATCTAGACGCCAAGTTTATTACACTAGTTGTCGTCGTTCTCTACTTAATGTGGGATAGAAGGATTTTAATGGATACCTTGCATATTAGAAATGAATAAGAATATTAATTTTTAGAAATCAAGAATATTAATAAAATAGATTTTCTTTAAGATGAAATTTTATATAAACAGTTTAGAATAAGGATGAAAGCCTTTCAAAGTTTTCGAATCTGATATGATGGTTTGAGTCCAACATTGCAACATCAGGGATCATCGAGTTCCCGATTAATATTTTTGTATTGGATGAACTAAATTCCAATACAAATAAATTAACTGGAAATTCAACTCCAATGCAAATAAATTTATTGTACAAGGGCCAAACTTGTCCATACTGCACCAAATGTTCATTCTTTGCGAATTAAACATAAAATTTGATAAAACAGCACTTTTAAATTAAAAATTTTAATTAATTAAATAACTTTTTTAAAATGAAAAATATATATATATATGAGAATTTATCCCTAAAATATTGCTTAAACCGATCATTTGTACCCCAAAGTGCATTTTAATATAAAAAATTTGAGATTCTCATAAAATGTGTTTTTGAGAATCTCATTTTTCATTCAAACAACACCCAGGCTCTTGGGAAAAAATATGCGACATTGTATTAAAAACATACATCCCACTCTATGTCTTGTCAAGATAACAATGGAGACATTTCTCGAGAGAAGCTTTTGAAAAATTTCATCAAAAACTTAATTTTGTATTGTTTGTTGTTAGTCTACCTGTCCCGGATTCGATTTTGAAATCGTCTAACAACCGGCATGCCGCCTGCCAAGAAACAAATTTTTCTCAATAATACTGGAACTTTTTTGCGATCTTGTATATCCTCTCATTTCCTGGAATTTACACATTTTCAGGAATTTGATTTTGGCATTTCTTAATGTCTGATGGAATTCGAAAGATTTCATCATCAACCTAGGATAATTAGATTTAGCACTTTTTAATATGTCAATACTAATTCTAGAATTTTTATACAATGTAATCTTTTCAATCCTCAATGTTGCAACTTTTAACATTCTTAAATAGACTTTATTGAGTTCAGATGTATAGACAGAGTAGATAGGGTAAAGTTTCACCGTAATTATGAAATCTGAGAAAATAATAACTGAATTTACGCAATCGTCAGATTTCAAGCCATCAGTGTGGGAAGAAAATAATCATTGTGACAGTACATGTGATATTTCTGAAGTGCTACATATAATATAGTTCTGTTTAATTCCGGATAAGATTTGAGCACTTTACAAGAATAAAATTTCTGCTTGTGCCGTTAAGATTCTAGAAAAAGGAAATCTTCGCCAACTTTGGTGAGTATGTTAAAGACTAATAATAACAAATAATAAATATGAAAATAAATAAATAATTCTTTTGATAGTATTATCATTCAAAAGGGAAATTATCAAAATTCTGGAAGTGAAAACAAAAATCTTAAAGGCGGGATACACAGAAAACAATGGAAAAAGCAAATTAGACCACAATGAATACGATAAAACATTCATTACATGAAAATTAAAATACACCATAAATATGCCTGCAATTTGAACACTGGAAAGTTTACCATTAACTTAGATCGTTTCAATCTGTATTTTGCACTTTTGCGAATTTTTTTTATCTCCATTATCTCCAGAATTTTGACAAAAAAGTTTCTTTTTAGCGCAATAATAAAAACGTTTTTTTTATATATATATATATATAAAAGTTTCTTATATTTATGATTCACCCCATCTTAGGGGAATCTTAGATATACGTATGAGATGATTCTGGCCTAGTATACCGGTAATAGGTACAATAATTATGATGTTATTTTTTTGAACTCATTGCCGGTGAGTGGTCATGTTTTTGTATGAGGGACAAGTGCTCTGGAATGGAAGTTCGCTATGCAATGCTAATAATGTGATTCATAACGGGGGTTATATTCCGTAGACTATTTTATTTATCGCGGCAACTCGGTTTCAGATAACCCCAGGTACATAATCTGAACGGGGATAATTCTTCATGGTTATACTTATTATCTGCATTATTCATAGGATACTCGTAACCATCTGGAGAAAATCAAGCTTAAATTATTTTATTTAGTAATATTTATGTTTCGCATCGAGTCAATATTAGGCCTGTTTTGTGAGGAACCTTGGCATTTTGAACCTGGTTCAAAAGACAAAGTCCACCTCTGAACTAACTCTCCGAACTATCATACCGCTCCAAAGAGAGAAAGTTTGACCCTCAAAGGCAGATTTAACATGCACTACGGAAATTAGGAGGAATCAAGTCTCAAACATGGAACTTTTCGGCCCCGAAGCCGAAATATGACCATTTGCGTCACAGCATTCAGTTCAAAATAATTGCCTAAGTAGATATAGTTTGGAAATCAATGATGTAAATAATTGTACTGGTTGCAGGAATCTGCCCTTAATTATTTAATTATTTAATTGCATTAAGACTAGATTCTATATCAACCGAATGTGCTTGAATATTATTAGAAAATATTGTATGTATTTACCACACATTTGGCAGAATAAGAATTTCCCAGATACTAGCACTAACTGCAAGAATCGAAGAAAACCACCAGATAATAAAAATAATATTGTTAAAACTAATCTTATAAAGTAAATGTACTTACTAAAGTTGGTTGTCAAGACAAAACGTCAGCATGATTGGAGAATCTAAAAAACGTATTCAATTTCTGTTCGTGACTTAGGTTCCAAACTAAGTTCATATTTAGTGGCATAGTCCAAATCTCCTCCTAATCTAAGATGATCAAAATCCAATAATTGTTGCTTGTTCTGGAAAAGTGAACATTGTTAATATTTTAAACAATATTGTACTGGAGGGTCTGATGTTTTCTTTCTGACTTTAGAAATGCATAGCGTAACTATTGTCTCTTTTTTCGAATCAGTGTCTTGTCAAATGCTTTTATTTTATGGACAATGAAAACTTGTTGCATGCACACGAACTTGCTTCATAGTTGAGATCCATTCGAAAGACCCATTTTCCCAGAGAAATATGACCATTTATTGCTTGTCATCCCTATTGGTGATTGTCATTGCCAAATTTCTCATACAAAGTTTGCCAAACAGATTGAAGCTGAACGTAACTACAACCGAAATATGCATTTTCTTCTGATAAAGAGAAAAGTATAATCAATGTACGCGCAACATCAATGAAAATTCATGAATCTCACAATCTCATCCAAGAATATGCATTGTCTTCAGATAATAGGAATACAAGTGGAATAATTATGCATGATCTTCTCCCTAGCAATAAATGAATTAGTATCTTAGAAATAAAAGGAATAAGCTCGGATTAAAAATAAGAAATATGTAAATATTATTTCTCAAATTCTACAATTATTTTTTCTATACTACATATAATTATACCCATAGGCATTTAATAGCAATGTTCATTATATAACGGAATAGTAAGGTCTCATTAAATCCAGATTTTAGTAGCTCGGATTGCACGTGATAATATGAAATGTTATAGTCTGAAGGTAAATGGATTTCTCTCAGTCTGATTCTACCAGACGATTGATCCGTTCTGACATAATGGTGCAAAGCTTTCAGACACAATCCGAATTAGAAGATTGAATTTCTGTGTCGATGGCCAAAGTCGGTCAGCCTTATCTCAAGATGAATTCTATTGATTTCTCTGTCTAAAATAAAAAGCAACAGATGAGAAAAGAATATATTCTACTGTTATAAAAAGAATTCTTCGTTTAATGGCAATATGAACTAGATCGATGATGTGTTAGGCTTTTAACTCATTATAAAGAGATACCCGCTTTCACTTTGCGATGGGAATAAATTAATGAATATCAGCGCCAAATGACGTCAGACATCAGCTGGTTTAAACAAAATGAAAGAAATGTAATCTTCAGAGATGGGTCTAGTGTACTTTAGAAAATAAAACTAGATTTTGAATGACGATTTTTTGAGATTTTTTGTTTGAATGCAGTTACTTCTACAATTTTAGTTCTTTGTAATGACACAAGCGAAATATAAATGGACGAGATAAGAGATTGTATTTATTAAATGTATTATAAGAACGGCAGAAATTAAGTTAAATCCATTTGTGCGAAAATAAGAAACCTCATCGTATATCAAGTGATATCACTTTTTCAAGGTACTATTGGAATCCAATCATCTCGGCTATCGGAGCTTTCTCTTTATTGGGGGGAGGGGGGGGGGATAAAGTTAATCGATGCCATCGGATAGTGCATCTCAATTTGGCAATCAAAGATACTTATCTAATCAACTAACCCAACTTTAATGCTCATTAGCAATCTTGATGATCAAATGATTGGGTCTCGCCTCCGACTTCAGATTGTACAGGTTCGAAATTCGATTCTATTATTCGATTCTGCTACGTATGTGAACATAATTCCCATCATATATGACGTGTTCGTATGATGAAGGGATACCAAAATTTGAAGAGGGAGTATTGATTCAGTTGCCATCCTCAGCATGACTCTAACCATATATATGGTGCAATTTAGCCGAGGATGGCTACTGAACCAAAATAAGGGCTCAAAATTAAAAGCTCATTTCAAAATAGCCGCCATGTTGCTTAAAAAAGGGCATTAATATAACTAAAATCTTGTTCCCTTTTTCCCTTTCGCCTCGTTTCCTCGCCTTATATATCAATCCTTATGTAAAGTATTTATCACATTTCCCGCACTTGCTGTTCGCTGTTTGGGAAAGAAGAAAAAAACGCACGTCCGTAAGGATCTCAGTCCACATACATCTCTGAATAGAAAAATCCATACAAACATTCCTTAACCACTTCAACTGTTTTGCTTTTTTTTTTATTATCTAATTAGATGACACCTTCCTATAGTAAAGGTCCTGTCTTAATGATTCAATTAAACATCCCTAAGAATACTTGAGACTTTATAGATTATATGTTATTTTTGTACCGAATTATAGCGTCTTCGAATGATTTAATTTCATTTTATATTTGAGAAGCGATAATTCGATATCTGTAAAACGCACAGGAAGACGATTAAGGTGGTAAAGCATTCTAATAGAAGCCAGGAATTTTTATCAGACTTGATCGGCTGTGAAAACACATGACACGATATTTTTAAAATTACGATTACATAATACTGTTTACAATTACATGATATTTTACTGTGTTTACATTTTTTTAATCGAAAAAATAAAGAACTTTTTTAAAACATAGGGAAGATTCAAGGAATTAAAAAAATCTTTTAAGGAATTAAAAAGCTTTTTAACTAAGTTGAAAATGCAAGTAGTTAAAGAATATTTTGTATTTCTTGTCAAATTTGAAGAACATTTTGTTTTTCAACAAAACTCCTACAAATTTACTAGAAAACAAGTGTTAATTGTCTGAGATGATTTTGCAAAGAAATAAGTTAATTTTAAATTTAAAAAAAACGAGTGGATTTATAAATTAAAAAAAAATCAATTTACCATATGTATTGCTGTTTGTCGGCTAGTAGAAATTATTGTTTGAAGATATTTTGTATTTTATGTCAAATGATTAACCGCAAGGACAGTTAAAAAAAAAAAGACACTCAACTGCTTTCGAGTTGTTTTTGCAGAAGTATAAAATTAAAACCTCTTATTTTAAAATCTGTATTTTTGAGAATTAAGCATTTTTTTTATCCCTAAAAGTTTCTTTAATATTTATCTAGTTTCTTGGATAATATATAAATAAATTATTGCATATAACACATTAAAAATAATACTAGTTTAAAATAAAGTTGTATAAAAGTTGTTTTTTTTCTCTTTTTTTTAACTTTTAAAAGACTTAAGCATAGGTGTTTTTTTTTTAATTTCCGGAAATCTCAAGAGTATATTCTGAATTTTTGCACCAAAAGGTGAAAAGTCTTAAAGTATAGTTTAAATCGAATATTTAAGCTTTGATTTTTGGTCCAAGAATAATTCATTGCTGTCTAAACTTTTTTTATATATATAAAATAACTAAACTACTATTACATTTGATTGTAAGTTCTTAAACTTTTCAAACATTTGAATAAAAATTTGGACTTAAAATGCCGTTTTTTCGTAAATCACTACTATTAGAATAGCTACACTCCATCAAAAAATTCTCCAAAAAGCCACTTTTATATCTAGACTGGGGAGTTTCTACTTCATATGCAGAAGGCGAGACAACCTGTTGCGAACCCTTTAAAATGTTATTTTACCACTGATACATGTAAAGTAACAGACGAGGACCCCGATAAGTTGTAATTCCTTCGGAATGCTGATACCTCAATTCAATCCTGACTCACAGTTGAAACCCTCTAGTTCATTTCCGCATAAAAGCACAAACTCAGTTTGCCTTCCCGGCGGTTATCTGATTTCGGAAAGAGTGCTTCAAGGTAACCCTAGGGGACGCGGCCTGTCTTTTGTTCGTCAGGATCAGGGAACCTACCTGACGGTCACTTTCCCTTCTGGCGGATGGATTTCCGTCCCCTCCTTTTATTTTTTCTTTCCTTTTTTTACTTCAATTTTGTTTCTTCAGCCATTTTTTCCCCTTTTCCTCCTTAGATTTGTATTTTTGTTCTCCTCTCTTTGGTTTTTTTAAAGGGTCAGTCGGCAATCTCTTGAGTTGCAGGAAAATGTATTTCTCCCTTTTCCCTCCCTCTCCCGTCTGGAAGAGCACTGCCGGAATAGCGAAACTGTGGCTTTGATTCAGCTAATAGCCTTTCTTCTTCCCTAGCTCGCGTTTTCATACAAGGAAACGGGGGAAAACAGGGGAATCCGGGAATGAAATGCGTCTCGAAACAGAAGCACGGTTTGAAACAGTCTAAAGCTCACTTCAAAGCACTATCTGGGGAAAAAACGACTGGGGGTTCGAAATGGTACTGGCTATAGCAGAGGGAGGGGGGAAATGGTGCAGGGGAAGTAACGCGCAGTTGCATTTTAAGAAAACAAAGGAAAAAAGGGAGAATTTATTTATCTTGTAGTTTTTCTCCTGTCTGGCACTTTTATGATTATTTTTATTATAAAGATGTTGAAATTCGGATATAAATAAATTTTAGTCATAGAGGACATAATCTTACTTCCGATTGTTTCTTTTATATTAAAATGTTTGTTTTCAAAGCCAAGTTCTGCTTGCTCATTGCGACTTAAAGATGGAAACAAATTCAAAATGTTTTCGATGTAGTTCTTCGCATTATTAGAAATTAATAAATATCCATGAGAGTATATTTAAAACTACATAAGACATTATTTTTCTAAAGGAATTTTCGATTGCTCATGGCTTTCAAAATTCATTGATGAAAATATTTTCGAATATTTAAATTCGAATATTAAATAAGTTAATTATTGGAAGTGGCACAAACACCGACTAATCTATACTAAAAATGTGTAATGCTTTATAAATTATTGAATGTTTATACAATGACACTATTTTTTCACAGTAATTTCTTGCTATATGTTTGAAGAAATAATTTCTTCTTACCTCTCTAATAACTTTTTGCCTTCCTGAAGAATACTAATCAAAGCCTGCACTGAAATAAATTAATGTGACGATACAACATCGAATGACAAAAATGATAGTGTTTGCAATTGCATGTATAACTGTCTGTTGTCTTATGCTTCATTCTAATGTCAATTACATTGCTCAAGTAAAATTACATTAATGAGGCGCTTTTAACTTACATCACGTGAGCATGGATTAATTCTGAACTACAGAAGTTAATGGTGAGTCTAGGAATCGCTGAGGGAAAGGAATCGCAAGGAAAATGTTATGCCTTCACCCACAGTGCTCTTTACCAGCTGTATTCCAAAAACCTAGTGCCCATGCACTATTTTACAACAATATGTCCACTGCAGTATAACTGGAGGCTACAAGCGAAACACAAATCTGGTCACTTTCCCTTGAAAGTCCATCAGGAAGACAACTTACCCCTAGACTTTAGAGGCGAATCGCACATTTTCCTCAGGAGCTACTAGGAGTGATTTAATCAAGAGAACATGCAGCACTTTTCTTTTTTTCTTCATGAAGCATTGGATTATAGAATTCGCTAGATATGTTAAGCAAGAGCGATTAGAATCACTGTCACCATATATTAACTCCATTCTTATATGTATGTAGTTTAGTTAAAGTTATAGGCTTGTGATGAACTAAGGATAAGAAGTCACTTGCAGACTACTTAGTAAGTAATAATGAATGTCATAGAAAAAAAAGAATATAAACATAATAATCAAAAATTATTTCTGTCTTTTTTCTTTTTTACTATAATCTCCTATACAATATTTGTTTTTTAATTTGAATTAAAATTTACAATGTTCTGTCAGACAGATTTTATAAATTCCAAATCCACTATATTTTATAAAAACACGAGCAAAAAAGACAGCATATTTATCTAGAGAAATTTCTTCATTAATTATTATTTTTGTTTTTTGGATTACATAAATTGAAAATAGAATTGTATTAAACTTTGAGTTCATTGTAATGATACTGGATACACAGTACTTCTATACTAGACCGAAAGTATTTCCTACCTCATTACTTTCGATGTGAGAAGTACATTTAAATAATGGTACAGTTATCGGTCCAGTAGTTTATTTTAATCTATAAGGAGCATACATACGAACATTGTCGCTTTATATGTATCAATCCGGAAGCAAAAAAAAAAAAAAAAAATCTCCAGCTCAAATAATGGTTTTTAATAATAATTTTGTGTATTCTACCAGAATCTTATACATCTTTGTTTATATTCTTGCTCATGATGCCTTTAATCTTTATTTGTGTGACTTTGTTCACAATTAAAGTGATGAGTGACTACTGTATTAATATTACATTATTTAAGCTCTTAACTTTCTTTCTACCGCTCAGATCAAGGCTTTCAATAGCTTTAAATATTTTCAAAAGAATGCGAATTATTTTGAAAAAACCGAGGCTAAATCGGTTTAATAGAATTTTAGTCTATAAAGAACACATAAAACCATAGCTTTTTATATACATGCGTTTGCATTTTTATTAGGAAGATGTTGAGGCTTGAACTTAAATAAATATTAAGCTTAATTTTATTTTAGAGCTCTCCTTTTGTTTTAAAGCATCAGTTTTTACATTTATCTTCTATTTGTATTCTCTTTCAAAATTTTCCGCTCCTCTTCAAGAGCAGTTACAGATTATTTGCGAAAGACATGCTTCATATAATAGAAAAAGAAAAAATGGCACTGTAATTGTTTAATAACGCTTAGTTTTTCTTACTTTGTACATATAATGTAATAATTTATCAAACAGCCTTTGTTTTTTCTGATTATTTTCGTTAGAAGTATGATGCAATTCAAACAGAAATAAATTTTAAATATATGTAATAATTTTACCACTAATTGCTCCTTTTTCCTTAAGGATCTACTAACAAATGTGAATTGTATTTGTTGTTGTGATTATTGGATTTGTCAATTGTTGAACAAATGTGAATTGTTTTGATTTTAATGTTATTTAAAAAATAAAGAACGAATTCATTTTTTTCTTTACTCACAAGTATTTTTAAAACCTTTATTAAATTTAACTAAGCAAATTAAATTTAGTTTAATTTTCAAGACAGAGGATTTAAAAGATATTTGACGATATTTCAGCAATGCTCAATTAAATGTAAGAAATAAAATTTTTATATCATTTTAAATAGACAACTCCAAAAATGTATTTTTCAAACTCTGGGTGGGGGGGGGTCGCTGAAACGTGGAGTTTCTTCAAAATATTGAATTTGATTTTTTTGTGTGGCAATTACAATTCTTTCATTTTGTGTATTTTGAACATGGAAAACTAAAAAATGAAATTGAAATAATCGAAAGAATAATGATAAATTATTAAGTGGAAACATAATTCATTGGAATCTTTTGATAAATTTTGCCTTATTGCTACAACGGGGGAAAGCAAAGCAGTGTTAATTTTTGATGTAGATCGATATTAACTATTTGATGAAAAACTTTTGATGAGAGATTCGACAAGGAAGAAAAAGTTCTCGAATATAGTTAGCAAAACCAGACTGTCGGAATGAAAATGCATAGCAACTTTTGTGTTTAGTTATTATTATTTTTTTATTATTTCATTTGAAATTTAGTACAAGAAATTTTTCTAAACCAGAATAATTTCCCAAGAAACATGAGCTAAAGAATCACGAATTCGCAAAAGCAGGAATTTGTCTTGAATTCGTTCCATTTGATTATTCTTAGCTTCTTCAATAATTTGCTTTCGAATTTTGTGTGTACCCATCATTTATGGACATACTGGTCATTTTTTTCTTCTATTTCTCATTTTGCTAATAAATACTACAAAATAAAGATATCAGGAGCCTAAAAGAAAAAAATTATAAACAAGGCACATTCCTTTTTGCCCCCTAAGTTAAGTGCAAGTATACTGATAGGTCCTGAATGGAATTAAGTATCTAGCCCATAATTCTCCATTTTCGAAGCCCACACTCCAGGCCACTGTCCCATGAGTGCCACCAGGCCAATGTCCCAACAGTAGCTAAGAACATCAACACTTCTGCATACAGTGCGATGATTTACCTACAAATGAGATTATCGACTCTTAACTTTTAAAAGGTCACAGTCGTTAAAAAACTTTTATTTCAAAAGTTGTTTACTAAAATGAAATGATTATTCGCCTGATATAAATAATATTTTTTAACCTTAATAGTTGGTAGAAATGAAAATTTCAACCCTCTGCCATTTTCATATATTTATTGGCCCATCTAAGAAGTCGTGCAAGATTTTCATCCTCCCTATAATGTCAATTCAAACCATTCAAAATTACTCTAAATATCGTTTTGTTCCCGAATATATACATATATGTTTTAATTAATTGGATATTATTAACAATTACCTAATAATCACATTAACCGTAAGGCATTTATAAAATAATTTGAACGAGGGTGGTATTGGTTTTAGGGGACAAGATTGGATATGCAAAAACTTTCTGGATGTTGTATCATGAGAACCACTGTAATTAGAGAGCTACTTAAAAAAACTGCCCTAAAATTATGACTTCTTAGAAATACAGATTTATCTTGATTTCTTACTACTATAAGCCATGCTTTAACAACAACAAAAATCGCGTCATTCATCATTTCCTGTAAAGCCTATTCTTTCATTCGAGAACTTCAACAGAAATTTCAGTAAAATCTCGGAAATATGATGATGTATTAATAACTTCTCAAAATAACAGATTTATCCCGATATAATGTAGATAATTTTTTTTAACATGTCAGCCAAGGAACTTTCTTGAACTTACATTGAATGCACCCATCATTTAAAAATGGGTGAGATGGCTCCCTTTATTTGGGATTTAAGAATAGATTTCTTTTAAAAACAAAATATGAAAAGCATGAATCTAATAATTATGACTCTTCAAAAACACTGGTTTGTCCTGATTCCATGCGTTCTGTAACACGTCAGTCAAAAAACTCGCTAACCAAAGCCGCTACATCCATCACTGCAACTAACTGTAGCGTGCACGTCCCCTCCACGCGCGAAGCGATATTTACGTCAATTCAACTTACGTATTTTCAGTTTTTCGCAGGAGCTGAAGTAAATATTCTGAACGAAATAAATGTTCACTAGGGGCAAGTAAATAAATAAATATTTGCCGAGCGCCTGTCAAAAAGAAATTTTTGCGAGCAAGAACGATCAAGGCAGAAATAGAAAAAGTGTTTTCTTTCTTTTTGCCGAGCAAGAGCCTTCGTTTTAGTGCTCTTGAAATGATTCAGCTTAAGTGCCGAAAATGGTAAAATAAAAGGATTGCCGTCCTTAATCCGCAGTCTGCTGACTGATAGGATCAGAAGACGCCTTGTCTACTTGGTTTCCCCGTCAACATAATCGCATGGAGGCACCCGTCACAACTCTAAACGGACGACAGTTTTTGAGCGCGTTTTATTCGAACACGAGTTTGTGTAATATCTTTAGTTTAGTATAGGAAAAGGAACCTTTAAAAAGATTCTCTGACAACTTTTGTGCTCGTCAAATATTTGAAAGTACACCACGTTTGTTTCGCCTTCTATCCAATGTGCCGAAGAAAGGGACAGTTGGAATTTACCGTATTGCAGTCAAATTCTAATCAAATACTAATAAATAATGTAAAAAAAAATTGCAATCACGTTTTTGAGCCAAATTATGATAATAAATTAGTAGATTTGAGCGAAAATATAATTTTCTTAAAAGATTTGCAGTCAAGTTCTAATCGAATATTGATAAATAATTTAAAAGTTGACTATAAAAAAATTGCAATCTCATTTTTATGTTAATTTATGATAATTAATTAGTGGATTTCAACGAAGATATATATTTCTTAAAAGATTCGCTTTCTAGTGAATTTGTAGCATGCTTGAATTAATATATACTTAAAGAATAGGATTTAAAAGAAAATAAAAATGCATAGAATCTATATGAAAATTGAACCATTTTAGTTCCAAAATGATACAACTTGCTAATTAGACAAAATAACAGAAGGATAATCATCTAAAAAATGATATTACCAATCTTTTGGAGATTGAATTGTGTTTTTTCAAGCAAAATTTCATTAGGATATTCAAATAAACCACTTACGTAAAGTACTCCAATTCCCAGCCAAACATGCAATGTTGGAAAAACATATACAAAAAAAAAAAAAAAAAAAAAAAAACCTTATTTTGTAAACAAATTGAGAAAGTTCCCAAAGAGGACGAAAAGCTTGATATGCATGTATTTTATTGAGTTAAAAAAAGCTGGTAGAAGTAAAATTGCATTCAGAACATTTTTCAAAAAATACATGCCTTTCAAAAGATAAAAATAAATAAATAAAAGCTAGCAAATATCCATTTTATTATTATGTAAGCACTTACCTGATAACAAGATAGCATAATATAAAATTACAAAGTGCGTCCTATTGAAATGTAAATATGAAATGAAAGGTTTTTTTTTTTTTTTTTTTTTTATTCATCATACATTTTGAGTATAGAATTACAGTTAGAGAGTAAACAGTCTATCCGAATATTATGAAATTTCGAAAACAGCGTCCTACGCAGGTGAATTTTTGCTTCTTTCAGTATTGGTTCTCCGATGGAGAACAAGCTGCGATGCAAAAAATATTTTATTTGAAATGCCATTTTCACCCCTCACTCCAATCCCAAAAAAAGAAAACTTTTTTTCCCCTTTGAAAAATAGCTTGCTTTTTCTAAATATTTTTTTTTTGTTAGAAAACAAGAAAAGAAAGAAAAGAAAATAATAAACAATAAGCATAAAGTTTTTCTTCCAAATGGCGATAAATGCAATAAGATTTTTTTTTTAAATAATGAAGCCAATAAAAATAGTCTAGATTGCGAGAAAAGTAAAAAAATATAATAATGAATTTTAAAAATTAAAAAAAAAAGACAGTAAAAGATTGGAAGAATGTCAGTTTGTGATTTTTCCCAATGACGAAAGGTGAGCTGTCAGCTTTGTAGCGCAAGCGAGAAGGGGGGGGGGTCGACTTCCCCTTTCCCACATGCCATGCACACTAAGCATTATTGATCGTAATTTCGTCCCCTTTTGTTGTGGTGTCTCACGAAATTTGCTTTCAGTTTGCATTTTATGGACGAGAAACAGATTCTCACTCTCAAACTACAAATGCAAAATGCAACTGTTTTTTTTTTTTTTTTTTTTTTTTCCTTTTTCTTTTTAGTGGATTATACAATATGATCAAAATCTTAAAAAGGAAAGTCAGTAAAAGAAATGTAACTATTTAAAATAAATACAGCGGGTATCACAGTTTGTAATTCTAATGTATTACCTGTCAGTACTTTATCCAATTTTCAAATTCTGAATGTTCTAATTAAAAATAATTCTAATTAATTAGGTATAATCAATTGTTTTTAAATCGTTCGTCGATGATAATTAATGATTATGAAACTGATGCCTTTTCTTTTTCCATGACCTCTTAAATGATAATTTTAGATAAATCATAAATAAACCACTGTCTTATTTAAATTTAAATGGCGTGAAACTAGAAAGGAAAAATGGTCTAGAGTAGCAGATTGCGAGTATTTTTATCCTAATAATTTTCCTGGCGACACTTTTTAAAACAAAGTGCTTAGTAATTGTGTCGTTGTTATTTAAAAGATAACATTAATTACTGCTTGCTTCATCTAATACCAAAGTAAAAAAAAAAAAAAATGATATCTGCTTTAGGAAAACTGACGATGTAATAAAGCTTGAAAATATAGCATTCATCAATAGCATTGTAATAGAGATTTGAATTCGGTAGAATTTTGTTCAAGCATGATTTTTCACCGTTCACTTTCTATTTTTTCTATATTATCTTTTGAATATATATATTACTGCATACTTTACTAATATATTAATATATATGTTACACATTTGTAAATTATTTATGTATAGAGAAAGAAGTGCAATAAAAGGATTATCAAAAAATTCAGTCCAGCGACATTCATAAATATTGTTCTTTTATATCTTCGTATGTCTGAAAAAAAAACCTTTTTGAATTCTTGACTGAATATCTAAGAAAAATATAACCTAACAAACTTTAATAGATATCAAATTTCTGTCCCAGTCTGGCAAGTATTAGAATTCACTCAGTTTTCCCAGATGTATTTAAAAATTACAATAGTTACAATTATATAGCTATATCTAAATTTTAGCGAAAAACATACGAGTTACCATTCTTAATTGTATAAAAGCTTACTTGTAATTTGAATAATCAAAGTTGCTTGTTTGCGCATTGTAAATTCACTCATGGAAAAATATTAATTTAACCAAGGAAATTAGATTAATTAAATCTTTGGTTTATAGTAAAATATCTTAAAAAACTAACAACTAACGATTGCTTTCACCTGAATTTTTCAAAAAAAAAAAAAAAAAAAAAAAAAAACTTTAATTTCATTATGTTTATAATTCAGTTAAAAATTCTATTTTTATTCGTAAATATAAATGTCTTTAATAACACTTAACAGCGAATATTATTTAGTTTTTATTATTTTATTTATATGTCCTTACAGATAGTCGTCATATAAGTCTTCATTATATTAGAGACATTCTTATCCGTAAGTATACAAAATACACCTCCTAATCTCATCTCTTCTTTCCAATATTGCAAGTTTGAGTAAATGACTTTTAAAATCTCACTGTAGATTTTTTTTATCGTTTTGTTTCGGCTAAGACTTTTGAGAATTTAAATCTGTAGTAGAAAGTGCATTTACTACTATTCGAACAGCAATGTCACCTGAACTTGTAACGTTACATTCTGTTTCCAATTTTATACGTATTACAAGAACGAATTTTAAGACTTCCTTAAAAAAAAACTTTGAATACCTGCTAGCACTAAATATTCAAGAGAAATTTAAAGCCATGGTAAACTATAAAATAAAATATTTTTGTTGTTATTTAAACCATAATTCTTAACATAATCTATTTTATACCTTCTTTCCTATACTCTATTGAAAAAATTAATCAATTTTAAAAATTCATAAAATAAATATATGAATTATTTCTAGAGACAAGATTTCAAAAAAGAAGTTGAAAACACCAGAAATAATATGAAAGGCGCTTTTCCATATAACCTGAGAGCTGGCACGCGCGTTTAGATTTTGATCAGGGCAGATGAATAAATAGACAACTGCCAAAGAGTACCGCAACTCTCAGTGCTTGATGTTCTCAGAGTAATTTATTTTTGATATTTTCAATTAATTTGAAAGATTCGTGTGCTCAAAATTTTTCAAATAAAATCAAAGGCTTAAAATTTATAATTTTATTCTAATAACATTTCTAATTAATTACTTTTTGTAAGTTTTGTTTTGAGTTGTCTCATAATTCTAAAAAGACACGTGGCTTTATAATTTGAAAGAATGGCCGATCTTGTAATTAAATAATGTTTAGATAATACTAATATATTGTCATTTCTATTATATTGTTTAAAGCTAATTTTAAATTTAAATTTTGAGTTTCTTATAGGTGAAACACAAAAATCAACTTTCTTGAAAGTGACCCAAAATAAATGTTCTGTTACTTTTGTTCTCCAAAGTTCAATACTTTAAACCATTTGTACGGAGATCAAAATCATAGTCAATTAAAAACATATGATTTTGGAAATTAGGAAGAGAAAAAGCCCCCCCCCCAAGCTTTTACTGCCTTAGAAGCCCTAAAAGGCGATTTTGATGTTCTTAAAAGACACAGGATTTTTATATGATTTATGATATTTTTGTAAGACATTCAATATTTTAATGGTTCCTGCATTATTTTATACATAACAGGCGTATATTTTCTATCTCAAGAATATCGGTTAAGCTTTTAAATATATTTCCAATTATCTGAAATTTCAGTTCATCCAGAAATAAAATATCGCTCCAATATAATTCACGTATCAACCTACCACCTAAGCCTTAGGAATAACTTTCTCTACTTTTATCTAAGAGAACAATGCCCGAATCACCCCTTCCTTCCAATTTTCCAATGGCCGAGTAAATGAATTTCAAAACCATTTCACAAGCTCCTTTGGGACCTTCTTCGATTAAAGCAGCGATCAGTTTCGAGAAAACGTTCTGGCAGGGCCGCCCCTTTTCGATCGGAAAGACGCTCACCAACTGTCGCGTCCCCGCCCTCATCAGTAGTAGGCCCTAATGTGTTAATAGAATAACGCTCTTTAATAATTGATATTTAATTAAGCTAGCCCGCGGCCAAGTAATTGCTGTGGACGCGTTGCCTGAGTGATCTAAGCGGGGGAGAATGGGGCCCAGGGGAGGGCGGCTGGTTAACGAGGTTTTCACTCGACAGAGAGGGGAGAGACTTAACGGCTGACCTGAGGTGTTTATTAACTGTCGTGTCAAACAACGCTCTCATTTGTCAAACATTTAAAACGGCGGCTCTCATATTCCGCAGCTTTTACTCCAAATGAATCGACGGGGGTTGGAATAAGTCTTCCTCCGTGCGGTTTTCTCGCATCAGGTTGCAAACTGAAATGCTTTTGTCTGTGGATTATAATTGCATCACTTCTGATTTTAGAGGGTTCGCTCTGGCTCCCTTTGCGTTTCGGAGTTAATTTAGGATGGGCTCAAACGCAGACAGAATTTCTTCTGGAATGGTCTTTGAAGTAATTACTTTCGTGCGCAAAGAGTAAAAAGAAATTATTATGTTTTATGAAGAGATATTTATCATCATTTCTAATGGTCTGTTATAACGGTGGTTGATTTGAAAAGAAACGGAATGACAGTTTTTAAGCTGAATACTTCAACAGATTGGAAATGGAATGGAATTTCCTTTTCCTTTTGTATTTGTTAATTGATTATTTGGAATGCATTCTATTAAAATCGACGGGTGGTTATTATCTTATTCAAAGGAGTGTGATATGTGTAGCAAAGTAAGGGGGAAAGAATGGCCTAAGAAATGATGAAACTGCATATTAGAAGGAGATAAGCGAATGGTCTTTGATATAAATGCTATCCAATTGTTATCGTATAATAAATAATTCAATCGTAATTTTAATCAATATTTACTTACAAATATAAGTGGTTTTGGAATTCGAAAAATACTCACAATTGTCAACAACTTATAAATAGCGATTAAATAAATTCGTATAAATTGATTTTTTGTTTTGTTTTGATAAATTGTTTTTTTTTTTTTTTTTTTTTTTTCCTTAAGTCACTGTTTTTTTTTTTTTTTTTTGGTTTTTTTTCTGAACAATGTTCCTTTACTGCATTCCACATACATTCTAATCCAAAAATATCTTCTGAATTCTCTAAAAGCAACTTCCAAACTTCCCTGCTTTCTTCCCAGTGAGCTTAATTAAGAGGTTTAATTTAGTTATATTAACGTCCCGTTTTAAAGGAAAATTAAGTCTATTTTGGGACGGACCTCATAATTTTGAACCCCGGTCAGATGTCAAGGACGACACCTGAGATGGCATCCCCTTCTCCAAACTTCCACACCACACCAACGGGAGGACGTTTGAGCCCTATGGATTTAACGCGCACCAAACTCGCTTACACAATGGTTCCTCGGTGGAATCGGGTCTCAAACCTGAAACCATCCGGTTTTGAAGCCGAGACCTTATCACCAGGACACCGCGGCCCTGCTTAGTTAAGAGGACAAAACTATTAAGAATTCAGTATTGAAGAAATCAACTGTATTGTCTAGATATGAATAATACCTGTTATTTTTTTATACAATCCCTCAATTATCAGTTGAATAAAGAAAAATATTTTACGAAATATTTGCTCATAAATATTTTTCAACATTTTTTTTTAAAATCTAGCCTTTTTCAGTCATTTAAATATGTACAATATCACCCAATATAATGATTAATATATATGTTTCATTAATATATTTCATTATATTATGTAGCTTAAACATATGATGTATATTTTATTCCACTTTTATACCCAGAAGTAATTAAGAAATTATTTCTGACAGATGAATTTTTTGAAATTATCTTTTAGTTATATACCTTAAATAGGTTAGGATCAGCCTTTATCAACTTGTAGCATTCAAACCGAATAACACTTCCTAAAATATGCATAAGTTGTCACAAGTTAAAAGCATATAAGATCACTAGAAGGAATACCCCTTTCATCTGAAGTGCCTGGGTACACTGAAGGACAAGCTGACCAAATTAATACAATTTCTGTGATCTGCACAAAATAACTTCCATTACGTAGCTGTTCAGAATCGCTCCAAAAAAAGGTATATTCCGTCATTGGGAATGTGTCAGTTAACTAGCATTATGTATTGCCTGAGAAATCAAGAACCGGTACATCAGGCCGCTTCTCATAACTGTATTTGAATTAGTCCATATCGCACACTTTTAAAATAACTAATATATGTGTGGAAGAATCCAACCAATACCATTAGAAGAACGATTACAAGTTTTTAGTTATTCAAAGAAAGTAATATTAATTGAATTAAAAATCTCGAAAGCTACTGTAGATGTGATAATTGCGTATTTTTTATGGTTGATGTATTTAAAAATGTTTAAGGATAAGAGTTTAATTGAAGATACTAATATTAATATCTACAAAAGGAGAATATAACGAGTGCGGTATTATAGGGTTTGACTTACCATATTAATTTGTGGATTATAGAAAAGCCTGCTACTGTAGATTTGACAATTGCGTATTTTTTATGGTTGATGTATTTAAAAATGTTTAAGGATAAGAGTTTAATTGAGGATACTAATATTAATATCTACAAAAGGAGAATATAACGAGTGCTGTATTATAGGGTTTGACTTACCATATTAATTTGTGGATTATAGAAAAGCCTGCTACTGTAGATTTGACAATTGCGTATTTTTTATGGTTGATGTATTTAAAAATGTTTAAGGATAAGAGTTTAATTGAGGATATTAATATTAATATCTACAAAAGGAGAATATAACGAGTGCGGTATTATAAGGTTTGACTTACCATATTAATTTGTGGATTATAGAAAAGCCTGCTACTGTAGATTTGACAATTGCGTATTTTTTATGGTTGATGTATTTAAAAATGTTTAAGGATAAGAGTTTAATTGAAGATACTAATATTAATATCTATAAAAGGAGAATATAACGAGTGCGGTATTATAGGGTTTGACTTACCATGTTAATTTGTGGATTATAGAAAAGCCTTAAAGGTAACCAAGAATCAGAAAAAGAAAATGAAAAAAAAATTATACGTAAAGTTTCAATTAGCTTACAATAAAAAAAAACAGAAAGTTTCATTGCTTTTAAGGCGAAAAAACTGGCAGACATTTTGAACCAGGAGTTTTTTTCCCCCAGGAGAATCCTTTTTTTTTTTTTTTTTTTTCTTTTGAAAAATTTTTGCTTATCCAAAATGTAACCCTAAGGGCCAGTATACTCCATAATTTTTCAAAATATTAATTGTTAAACATCAATAGTTTTTATTTCAATTGCAGCGGAAGGAAAAAAAGAAGCAGTATTAAATATAATTTGATATTCCTAGCTTAGCATAACTTTTTTTCTAAGACTTCCCATGAGATAATTGGAAATTCAGAAAAAAGATTGTAGAATAGGCTGAAAGAAAAGAGTGAATCTATAAAAATTAGTTGTTTATTTATGCCCGATTAGATAGAAGTAAGTATTTCTAAAAATGTGCAAAAGAAAAAAAGAAAATTGAAACATGATAATGCAAACGTCATTCGGCATATATATGAAAAACGACTGAATAAATAGGAGGTTGAATTCTATTACATCAATTCATTTTAATCATTCATTTTTAATTCTCAACAACAAGTGCAGCATCATGTTATTTTCCAACAATAGTTTTGATATTTGTAAAAAAAAAAAAAAAAAAAAAAAAAAATTATGCCTTAAGTAATTTAACAATGAATATGATGGTGGATTCATTTTTAGCTTAAAAATTAATTCATTCACCCACATTTCTTCAAATCACTTACAATCTGAAGACATAAAACAAAAATGTTCTTATATTCAGTAAATAAAATCGAAACAAAATGGTTATCGGCTTCCATATTTATCAAAAACGAATAAAAAAATAGCCGTGAAATAGTATTTATTTTTTTTAAAAAAAAGGAAATTTGAAATTTTCTTATTTATTTACTGGTATGAATACCGACAGGGAATTAGCTTTTTGTCATTACCGTATGTGATATAAATCAAGAGATATAATATCTCTCTTTTTTTTTCTCTCTCTCTCTTTTCTCCTCTCGCCCAATTCTCAGCTTTAATAACTTTTTCTGTACAAGCGGATGTACTGGAAAGACATAGAAACAGAGAACCATAGATTCTCTTTGAAATATGCAATGGAATGAAAAAAATCATTGCAAGCTTTTTCAGAGAAACTGACACCCATTTGTATTATACACCTAGGGTGAGAGTATTTTTCTTTTTAAGTTACACATATGGAAAAATTGGTTTAATTTCAGTATAACGATTTCCTTTTAAGACTGTATTCCTTTTTTTTAAATTTCCTAAAATGAAATTAATGAAGCAATTAATTTTAATCCAGCAATGAATTCTCATCAATTAATACAACAATTAAACCTCAGCCTTTATTGTTTTATTTTAACTTTTGTATACCTTAGCACATATTTTTAGATAACAGGTTGGATGAAATCTTAGCTATCCTCTTAAAAAGGGTGTTTAAAGAAGGAAATGAAAAAAACTTTCTTCTTTTTTTCAAATGTTTAGAAAATTAGATATGCGACCTTTTCCGAATGCACATCGGATTATTATTTTTATTTTCAATCTTTATCCAAAAGATCTTATTTATCTTATTCAAATCTAACTCATATACGCGTTGAGATATGAGAACACAGGAGTGTAAAATTATCTACAATGTCATTAATAATTCCACAGATTAGCAATAAAAGAGGAAATGATATACAATACCATTAGCAATTCCACAGATTAGCAGTAAAAGAAGGAATGAAACAAAATAATTTTAACAAATGGCAATCTTTTTTAGCTACTTGTTGCAGTTGTTGGTATAGTTAACAATATTCTTAAGGCAATATTATGTTTTGAGGACAGTATTTTTTATTATTAAGTTAAGTACATTGCATTAAGTACAGGGGGAATTCCATACATAATAAAAAAATAATATAAAATTTTTGCTTTTTAAATATTTTACAACTATTAGCATATTTAATTTTTTTTCAAATAAATATTAATTGATCAATGTTGAATGCAGAATTTACAATTTTATCTACAAAATATTACACAATAGTATACATAATTTAGTTCCTTAGCAAAATAATTGATCTAGTGGGTTTTTAAAAATAAAAATCTTTAATAAACTCATTTTAAGCTCAAACTAATATTTTTGTGCAAAAATACTATTAAAAATTTCTATACCTCTATGATATTTCATATATTTGCTGATATGACATTCAATATTCTTTGGTGTTTGCAACAATTTTGAATATTGCCAAAAATATTTCACAATATAGTGATGTTACTAAAGATTTAGAACTCGTGTAAAACTCCAAATTCTTCTACTCGAGCAATCAAATAGTGTGTATATAAACTTCGAGGAAACTGAAAGCACGTTGAAAAGAAGAGCCAAAAGTGAAAAAACATAGATATACTAAATACTGCATCGCTCAACCATAAGTCCCGAGGTCCCTCTGTTCCACATCATATTTTGTTTCATAACATGGACATGTCCACTGTTTTTATGTGGTCATCAAAATGAAAGTATCATTTCTTCATTTTACATGTGTTTTATGTTGTCTCTTTAATGATGTCTTTAAATCCTCCTGTTTCACTGTTGATATTAAATTTACCGAAAAAAGCTTTAAATCTGTCAAAACCGTGGTTTTCTTTTTCTATTTTATCCAATCATCCTTTAAATAAAGCATAGAACTGACAACAAAATATGCAATACAACATTCTATTTGATATTAGAAAGAGACTAAAGTCCAAAGTTCTTTAAGAAATAAGCTTTAACCCATTCGCATACAATGATGTGTTTGACATGTACATCAAATTATTGAATTTTTAATTTTAAATCTGCAATTTAAGTAAAATTAAGTAATTTAAAATGCAAAAATCATGCATCTATATCTCAAAAGTCCTTATATTATTATATGAATTAAAATAACTATAAATGCCCGAGATAGGATGTGTCATCTAATTAAAAAGTTCAATAAATTCATAACTAAAATGTTAACTAATTTCTTTACTCATCATTGAAGGAATAGTATATACTAACTACCACTATTTTTTATTTATTTTTTTGTCTTGCTTCAGTTCTTAATTCAGAGCAGATCATTGCTTGAGGAGGGTGCCAGCTCAGGTGTCTTCCTCGTCACTTTACGGACGTTAATATAACTAAACTAAACATTGCTTGTTAGGTTGCTATGGAGACGGTTATAAAATGTTTAAATATTTCGGTACATTAAATAACATGACATAAATTCCAAGTATTGAATATATAATTCAATTATTTTTTTAAAAACCAAATAAATGCTGTAAATTTCTGAAGAAAAGATAAAAAAAATTTTACAAAATATAAGTGCCGAAAAAAGTAGGAAAGCATAAAAATCTTTAAAAGTTAAATAATAAAAGTAGATTATTATTAATTTTTATAGTTTATCATTTGAATAAACCGAATATAATTATTGTTTGCATAAACAGGCGCTTCATTAAAAAACAAAACAATGCATATCATTAAAAATATTTCATAAAATTAGTTTTCTAACTTTGTGAATAATTAAACATTTCGCAAAACAACATTATAAAATGGCACGCAAGTTCCACGAACTTTTCATTAAAAAATATCTTCCCGAAACTTCCCTGAATCACTTAACTATTCTAGCACAACGCTTTTACTGAAACCCAACTTTCCATTAGCTCTCTCTAAGTTCTGTGAAGAATCGAACAACTGCTGTTGCGGCGGCATTTTATTGATAGCGGCGTTGTTTATTTCACATCCCACTTCCCATCAATCAACAAACAAATGAAGCTGAAAGCAGCAACAATCAGCCCATAAAAAAGGCGCTTTCAAACGGCTTTTGTACCCAGGTAATAACAACATCGTCTACACCTTATTCTGCTGAGAAAACCTTTAACGGTGCAACGATGCGCAAACGAAACCCTCATAGGAGAAAATGAAGAGAGTACGGAACGACGGAAAGTTTTAGGTATCATTATTAGAAACAGCTGTTCAAACTTGAGCTCTGTCACGCAGATCCTAATGCTGAATAGTCCACGAAAAGAGCCTTTTTTTTATTGTTATTATTCTTGCATAAATAACTCTTGGAGTATAAAGCTTTTCTCCCCCTCCCTGTTTTCAATTTGAAGATTTGCGTTTTTGTGGTAAAGATTTTCTGCGCGATAGAAAAACACAAAAAAAGGCATTGTAAAAAGTTACAAGTTAATACCTTATAGAAGGATTATGAATCTTTTGGTTGTAATCGAGTAAATAATTTGATTATCGTCCTGTTTCTGAAACGCTACTAAGGTTATTTAAGGACGTGCTACCTTCTTTTAAACATCACTTAATTGCAGAAGCCGATGTCTGAACAAGCATCCTATCTTCAGACCTCCTCGCAACAACATTTACATTCTGTCTGACTGCTTATGACAGATTTAAATGCGCAAGACTTATAAACACAGCAAATACTTGACAGAAATTGTGTAGACCCTGGAGAAACTCGACAATAGTAACCAAGGCTTTACTAACATGGCAGCTATACCATAGAGTTTAGTTTAGTTATATTAACGTCCCGTTTTAAATCAACTCTAGGGCTATTTTGGGACGGACCTCATAATTTTGAACTGCGGTCAGATGACGAGGAAGACACCTGAGCTGTCTCCCTCTCTCCAAACTTCCACCTCATCCCAGCGGGAGAACGTTTGGCCACGACGGATTTAACGTACATGAGACCCGCTTACACAACAGTTATTCGGTAGAATCGGGTCTCGAACATAAACACCACCGGTTCCGAAGCCGAGGCCGAAGCCCTGCTATACCATAGAGCACAGCTCATAATTTAATATTTTTAAAATGATAAAAAAATAATATATTATTAAAAAAGATCATATAAGACTGAAATCTGATCCGAGATTGAGTAAGCGTGCACCAGAGCCACACAGACGGTAGATCTATTGCAAAATCTGGTATTGAACGAATGGCGTTCTCATAACAAGATTTATCATAACGCCACAAGATCTATTTATACTTTTGTTTGAGATATAAATCAACTCCTTATGTAAAACGGTATACCATAAAAACTGTACTTTAAATGCTACTTAACTTAAAACTTTTTATGAAACTTTCCAAAATTATGATTGGAAAGTATTTCAGAAATTTCGAATTGGTTTAACTTTTGACCCAACTTCATTGATATTATGTAAGCAATTTAAGACTGAAAATGTTTTGATTGAACAGCATCAAAATAAATAACACACAATTTATTATTTCATGCTAAAACTTAACATAGGTTTTATTGCAAAAAAGTACAAATATGGAAATTTCAACTGCACCGCAAAAGACAAAAAGCACATTCTGCTTAAAATATCTTTAATTCGTTCGCTTAATTCAATGCAAATTTAAAATAATCTTTCTTAATGAAATATTATTTATAAGATTCTTTTATTAACTGAAATGTTTCAATAATTATATTTAATTAAATACGTGCATTGTTTAGTAATTAAAGACGGTAATGCTTAATGAATCCCCATTGTTCTACCAGACCTCATAACAATTAAAGAGCACTGACTATTCAGCATTTTAGGAGCTCATTGCTTTTCGCCTTTTCTTTCAAACCTTGAGATGTCATCTTTGTTTGGTTTGAGCTGAGCGTCGAATTTTTTTTCTTCGACAGTTAATTCCTTCCTTAATTTTACACTTGCGTTTTTGTCATTTATTTCTATACTTTACTTCCTCTCCCCCTATACCTGATTAATTGCATTTCCTTTCTTTTTCAATGACACATTCCACAATACTTAGTTACAAAGATTGTTTGAACTTATTAGAATTAATCATAAATTTTGATTTCCATTGCAAGTAAAAAGGAAGTAAACACTATTTATTCTTTTTAGCCGTTTTTAATTTACGGTAACAAGAAAATTATTAGAAACGGATTGATTATGCAACGATTCAATTGATTATGCAAAGATGCAATTTGAATAATGCAAAGATTCAATCTTCTCTAAAAATGTTACAACATCCTAACTTTAAAAATAACTCTCGATGGCATGTATTGTTGGCATTAACTATTAAATAGCCTTTTCTTTGTCTTTTAATTATTCAATACACAACATTTAATTACAAAAAATTATTTAAATTAAATGCCTGAAAGTCATTTGAACTAAAATTATTTGAACTTTTGTGACTTATTTTAAAAGTTTTCTTATCTCTATTATATTATAAAAAAGTTTCTAGTGGGCCGAAAATTGGAAAATGCACAATAGACATTAATTAATAACAAACAATGATAAAAATTTTAAATGGTAATTCAGCAAATGTAATGATTTTTTTAAAGCAAAGATAATGCTCGCAGCTGTTTTTTTAACATTTGAAACTTAAAGAAAACATTGATTACAATATTCACCTTCCTAAGTACTAAAATGAATCCTTATATCCACACTTTTATAGCTTATCTTATCTTAATACATTTTCTTACGTTAAGGCTACACAGTACCCTTTTATTTAAAAAAAAGAAAAATATGGGTGCAGTAATATTTAAAGTTATTTATAACTTTTTTGCAGATTAAATTGATTCTGATAAAAAAAATCAATTTTTCTAACAACATTATTTTAAAATTTAAAAAAAAATTGAAAAATTTGAATTTTTTTAAAAGTTTATAAAATGCTTAATTCCAAATGTTTTAATTTATTTCAAATAATTGATACTTCTAACATTATTACAAATAAAAGTTAATATAGAATTTATGATATGACTATTTGTTAAATTTTAATATATTTTTTTGTAACTTAACTGCGAAAAAAATGCGATAAATTAAAAAACATTAACTTTGATATTCTTTTAAAAAATGAATAAAACTCTCAGGCCTACATCCATACTAATTCTTATAGTACATATATATGAACGCCTCTGTAAAAAATTTCAAGTGCCTATCTTGAAGAGAAAAATAGCTTTATGGAATAGAAAATATTTACATCAACAAAAATAAGTTTGAGAAAAATGCATTTAATGTTTGTAAAGTTATATTCAAATTCATAAGCATACAAAATTTCTCTAATGTTGAGTTACCAAGTCCCAAACGTATTATTCCTTGCACTATTCTCGTGTTAATATCAAAAGATGCATTCGAAAATTTAAGTTTACTGAGATCACATGTCACTGAATACAGTTTGGTATTAACCAAGTGTTAGAGAAAGATGTTACACTTTTTGTTTGGTCACAGGTAGTGTACACAACAATCAATTTATATGCAAATCCATTCCTTTGGCCAAAAGTTTTAAAGATGCACTATAGCAAAAGCTGCTCAGCAAATCTGTAAACAAATTGCTCAGGTTTTCAGCATCCAAAATGATATAATTTGATGTTACGGGGATATCTTCAGCTTTATTCAAAACATCAATATTTATCAAACTTGTAGTTTGAAGTTTCACACAAGTATCTTCAAAAAGGTGATTTTCAGAAATGGCATATTATTTTCACTAATATGCCCTCTCATCAAAATACTGTGTTTTTTATCAATTTGTGAACGTTTCGGCCGTGGCATTTTTTCGACAGAAAAATGAATAAAAGTAACTTGAAAGTTTTTAGATAAAAAAAAGCTTTGGGTAAAATTTAATAGTATAAGTCTTGAAAAAGACAGTTTCATGAATATTAGTTACGTAATAATAAGAAAACCTAATAAAATAAACAGAAAAGATTTACGAAGAACATAAACAGGAAAGATTAGTCATTGAAAGTTGAAGTTAATAACCGCTTCTTTTAAGGAATTGATTGAGTAAAAAATAGTATTAATTAATTAATTTTAATAATGGAGAAAATGCTTCAAAACGAAAACGAAATTAACCACTCCCCGTCAACTGTCAAATTTTAAGACTGATAACAGTCAGAAAAATGCAAATATCTTTAAAACTATTTAGATGTCAAATCTAAAATTTTTAACTAAGCTCCCTAATCGTAACTGCAATCGAAAAATGCAAAAAGAAATTTTTTAAATTTCTTTAAAGTACTATGTAGTCTTAAACTTCCCCAACTTAAAATATCAGGTTGCTCACAGCAAATGTCATTTTATTTATTTATCGTTTATTGTTTTTTTTAACATTCATTTTACTTCATAAAGGTGGTAGTCTTTTTTTTTCTTCTTACATACATTTTACTTCATAAAGGTGGTAGTCTTTTTTTTATTCTTACATACATTTTACTTCATAAAGGTGGTAGTCTTTTTTTTTCTTCTTACATACATTTTACTTCATAAAGGTGGTAGTCTTTTTTTTTTCTTCTTACATTCATTTTACTTCATAAAGGTGGTAGTCTTTTTTTTTTCTTCTTACATTCATTTTACTTCATAAAGGTGGTAGTCTTTTTTTTTTTCTTACATTCATTTTACTTCATAAAGATGGTAGTCTTTTAGTTCTGAAAAGAAAACAGTGTGGATGTTTCTACAACCCTATTAGTGTCGCAATCTATAGTTCCAAAAATTCCGAGTTAAAAAAATAGCTGCTGAAGACGAAATTCTTAAACCATTGATTCATAAATTTTTTTAACCTCCCAACTAAAAGACGCTTCAAATTTCGGACATTTTTTGTTATAAAACGTAAAAGACGCCTGAGATTTTTAAGCATCTCCAAGATATTTTTGCTTTTTAACTTAATTTCTACATTGACTTAATTACCAATTTAAATATAAAATATTCTGTAATTCGATACAAGAAACGGACACCTCGTTGCATAGAATGGAGTTCATTATAGGAACGACACACTAAATGACAAACAAGCCAACACACGCGACATCTCCTACCTGGATTCGGATCAGAAACCGGAGACTTATCAGAATCACGGAATTTACTAAGCAATTACTGTACGTTTCAGAAATCAGAGACTATCACTTTTGAACGCTTTTATCCCATAGTGGGTTGATATGCCATGAGTAACAGGAATTTTCGTTGTTTCCTGTTAGACCTCAATCTTATATGCAGTTACTGAGTTCTTTATAACGCCTTAAACTTCGTCTTGTTGATTTTTCGTGTACAAAGAGAAAATAGTGTAATCATCCAAAAAATAGTGTAATCATCCAAAACTCAAGATTTAGTTAAATCTCTACATTTCAAATCTCCCTCAGATAAAAAAAAAACACATTTTTAGAATTATATTTGTTTATGTACAAGATAATGTGAAAAAGGTTTTGAGCTAGACCGATGAAATTTGGTATGTGTTTACTCCAAATGTGCAAATTTCTATCAAATTTTGAATAAAATGTAAAAAGATAGGTGGATAAAATTTGGCGCATATACGTATGTGTGATATACGCATCGAAAGCGTAGACTTATATGAAATTTGAGCCAAATCCGTCAATGGATTGACCCTTTGCCAGTTTGTACTTCATCTGCCCATAACCGCGATAACTCAAAAACGCATCAGTTTGGATGAATGGAATTTTGTTTACTAACATCTAAATATAGATCTGACATCTAAATATAGATCTAATCTCTGACATCTAAATATAGATCCTCATCAAATTTTGAATTAAATAAACTAAAGAACTGGTTGTTTGCTAGTCTATTTTCGCATATATGCAAACAAGATAGCCAAAAACGCAATGACTTAATGAAATTGAGTGTATGATCTTGTTACTAACATTGCAGCTCAAATGACTTAAATGGGATTTGATATATGATTTTGTTACTAAAATAAAAAAAAAAAAACTGACTCCTGTGTCAAAATTTTGAATTAAATCGGTTGACAAAAAATGTTACCAAAATTCATATTCAACATTATTTACCATATTACGAAACACAAAACACCCATGTGCGGAACTCTAAAAGTAAAATCTAAGCTCTCATGGCTTTCCCTCATTCACGGCCTTGCCCATTTACCTCATTTTATAATTTTATGAAAAGAAAGGGGGGGGGGAGAATTTACGAGAAAGAAATCAAGAAAGTTTCAGTGAAACCACACCCTCGTTTATATTTCTAATTTTGAATCGTAATATTTTAATTTGAAACATGTATATTTATTATTAATATGGTTAGGCCAATTTTACAATTATCAGTGATTGTCACAACGCCAAATTATTCTGATAATTTGGGTTTATTTATTGCTGAGAAAAATGTAAACATCTCCATTTTTCCTCTCAACTCTAAGTTAAATCAGCACCTCCTGGTGTATTGGCCAGTACTTGAAAACAATGAAAGTCGCTTTCTTGTTTCTTCATATAAAACTGTATTTAACATTTCATCTAGCCATAATAAAAATATTAAAATAATATTTATCAATCCAGATTAATGAATATCAGTATTAATATTCCCACTTTGAAAGTTCATCAGAGACATTCTTTGATACGAAGCATTTTCTCGCAAGGCTTCAACAATGATTAGAAATACTTACGTATTAATAACTTGGGCGTGATTAACCGCCAAAAAAATGACCAAAGATTACACATTTATGGTTTTTTTAATCCAAAATTTAGCTATGTGTACCAATGGTATGCGGTTACTATTTAAGTACCGTTTTAAAAGTTTAGTGTATATTTTACAGTTGTTTGATTAGAATGTACAAGTTAGAAAATTCCAAGGACATCCTCCCTCCCCCCCCCCGATCTAGATTTGCTGCCTCTTCACCCATAATCTTCTATCTCCCACCCCTCCCGGTGAAATCATGAAAAAATAATGGGAGATTCATGGCGTTGTACCTGGTGTATTTATTCGAGGATAGCATGTTTCATCAGATAATTTATTTTTTGAATAATCTAGAGACAATATAATCAGTTTTTTAATGTACATGATTACATTCGAGATGAATTTTTTGATAAATGTTGTAAATTAGTTATATTTTCGTATACACTGTATTGAAAAGGATCTATGCAAAAAGGCACCAAAATATACTTGGTAAACGTCAAAAGTGTTTTTTAACGTTTAAAAAAATAGGGATGGGGATTAAAAAGAGGTATACAGTAGAACCTATTACCTAATAGAAAAACCTATTACAGTAAAAACCTATTATCATTCTATTAGAAATATGTAATAGAATGATTTATTTAAAATCTTGCAGTCAGCTTAAAAACCTATTATTTACTTTCTGAACTAAAAAAAATTGTATTTCTAACCGTTCTTTAAATATTTTAGTTTAACTGATAAATAACAAGAAATGTTCAATTATTTTGGCATGGTGACGGGTTAAAACGATTACAGAGCCTTTCTAAACAAACATATTGCTTCTTCTCCAGTTCAAGAACTGCAAAAATATTAGAAATTATTATACCAAATTTGTGCAAGAATTATCATTTAATAGATTTTAACTTGAGGCTTTTCATAAAAGAAATTAGAACAAAGTTTATAATTTCAGAAATCGGTATTTTATAAGGCTAAAAAGCATTAAAACGTGTAGCATGCAAATATAAAAATTCATGTAACTTCCCAAAGAATGAACTTCGAAGCAGAATTTAAACATTTATATGAAGAAGACATCAAAAATTTAAAATAGAAAATAAAAAAAAATATATTTTTACAAAAAGTCGAATTTCCAACAACCTCAATGTAGAAAATAGTCTAATTTCTTTAATGTAAATAACCTAAATGAAAATTATTATTTTTCTATAAATAAAAATAACACCTTTTTATCAGATCACGTTATCAAAATCAGCATGTCCTAAAAACTGGAGGATTTTATTAACTATAAAAGTTAATGCAAAAAAAAAACACTACCTGCTTGTTATTATCTGTTATAAAGAAATAAATTGACGTAATTAAACACAGCATAAAATAATTGTTTTCTTATTGCTTTAGCCGTGATATAATAATGGTTGATTAAGAAAATTTTAAAGTATATCAATTAATTAAGCGATTTCACATTGTGGGTTGTTTTTTTTCCGTGATTGTTTGTATATCAAATTTTCTTAGACTTTTCTTAGTTATTTATGCTACTTTTTATTTGAACTTTGTCTTTTCAATATATCTGTAGTGATATTTCACTTTTTACAGAACTTTAAAACTTTATTTTTTATTATTATTTCTGAGCGAAAATAAACTAACCGATGATAGCAAAAATAATTTTATTCGAGCAAAATGAGCATATTTATTTTTTATCTGTATACATACGGAAAACTGGCATAAATTTTTCTATAAATATTAAATTTAATTGAAAACTGAACACTAGAGATCATATTCGAGGAAAAGTTAAACTGCTTTACAATGAATTGGGGAAGAAATTTCTTTGAAATAGTTAAGATTGAAAATTCTTTTGCTTGAACTAAATTACTTTTTTTCACATTCCTTAATTACAAACATTTATTATGCAATATTATACGATATTAAACAATATTCTCAATATTGCATAAAAATTATTTTATTAACTTGGAAAATAGTTAAATTTAAACTCTTTTGCTTAAAACAATAGAAAAGATTCAACGGTTTTTAAGTTTTGAACAATTTATTTCTTCATATGCCAAAAAATATATTAAATCCTGAATATATCATGAGACCAATAAATTGTTGTAAATTCATAATAATAAGCATAATGGCTAGTACTTAAATTTATTAACACTTCGAGTTTTCTAAGAACTCTCAGTTGAATCATTACGACAACGACCTCCAAAAGATGTTATCTAATCAGATAATATTATATAAGACAAAAATGGTAATCTAATCCGATAAAAAGGGAAGGTTTCATCTAATTAGATAGAGAAAGTTGATAAATTAAATGGCTATGCCTGAAGCAAGTGAAGAAATTTTGTAGAAAATCTTCTTAAATAGCCATAAAAGAGCTTATGCAATACTTTATAAGAACAGTTACAATTAAAGAAAAGAGTTTGTTACTAAAATTCACAAATATTTACGTAGATTATCGTATAAAAATTTTCCTTTAGTTTCCGTGGATAAATGAAAGCATGCTACGTTATTTTAGGAAAAAAAATAATGAAAGACATAAGATTAAAACAACTGAATATTATATTAGTAAGAAATCAGTTAAAAACCTTCGAATAATATATTAATAACTTTTAATTAGTTAATTTGATTTAAAGCAAATAAATATCTTTTATCGTTAGAAAAGCTTTAATTTTAACACTCATTTATTAATTTCAAAAGAAAAATTCGCAAGAAATAGGGATTTTAAGCTAGATTTTTGAAGCAAAAATCTTTTCAAACGAACAAGCCCTTTTTTTTTTAAATTTCTTATGTTTGGATAATAATACTAAAAGATTATAAAGGAAGATAATGCAGTACACAAAAGGCAAGCTAATTAATTAAATTAAAAGAATTTCAGCAACATTCTATTTGCCGCAACCTTTTTAATTAGATCTAAATAAAGTTTTCTTTTGCTTAAATAAGGGCATTATCCTATCTTAAATTAGTTTCGCTAAGACTTAAATTATACCTAGAGAATGTAATCCGATAATAAATAAAGAGCGAGCCAATTAAACGCATTTCTTAGCATTTAAATGGGATGGCTGCTTTCTGATTTAGATATTAATAACAATTTATTTTGGTCTAAATAATAGCACTGTTTAATGCCAGATAAAAATTATTATAAAATGAAAAAAATTGGTTTTAATAAGGATTAATTAAAAAATTAAATGACAGCATCTTTTAAATAATGCAATTAAAATATAGACTGAAAAAAATCAATTATATTTAAAATGATTAATGTCCAAGATAATTAAAAAATTTCTTTAAAATACCCCGTTACACAGAACACGTCGCATAGGTGCCACCATAAAGCTAGTATTCTGTTAAGATTGAAATTATACAGCTCAAGAAATTTTTATAAAATGCCGTTTTACAGCTTTTAAAGAATTTTTATAATATTTTGCTTGAATTGAATAATTTAATTTTATGAATAACTTAATCAAAGTGATAAATTAAATTTAAAAGCCATATAAAAATAATTAAAAATATTTAAATAGGGATAATTTAAAATAATACTTTAAAAACAACTTTTATAAAGCAGGACAGTCAGCTATTTAGTCATTGTAATTCATAATTTCGAATTTCCATTTTTGATTTCAGGGGCATTAGATTTTTAAAATGATTAAATAGTCATATTTTTTTAATGGAATCAATTCATGTGACGTCGCAGTCATATGACAAGCGTAAAAATGCATGCTATGCTTCGTCTTTTAGCTTCTTATAAGATGGACCTCATGAATAATAGCTTGCTTATATTGACTAATTTAATTTATGACAATTTAATCTAAGTAATAAATGGTATTTAAAAGTCATAAAAAAGTTAGATAATAGAAATATTAAAATTAACAATAATTTAAAATTGAAGTAAAAATAATAATTAAAATTTAAAATAAGCAATATTTTCAAAGTGGGACAGTCAGTTATTTAGTCAATGTAATTTAGCATTTTGACTCTTGATTATTTATCTCAGAACACTGGATTGTTAAACTGATGTCAGCCAAAGTTAGAACAAAAAGATTACTAAAATATGTCATGTAGCGTCACAATTATATGACAAATGTAAAGATTTATGTCATATTCCGTGTTTTACCACTCAGCAGGGTAGAATTGCTCGCCTACTGTGGCATGGCGAATGAATGTTTTATATTTAAATCTATAATTTATTTAAAAGGCAAAAATCATTTAGGCACGCTGAGATGTCCTTCCGTTTTTCTTATGGATTGAAATAACTAACGATGTCCAAACAAAAGTTGCTATCTAATTAGGACATTAATTAAATCAAAGGTTTAGATTGACAAAATTATCTTGATGTGTGACTCCATCGAGACCATTTTTTTTTAATTTCGTACTTTTCGGTAACATCATCAGAATAATGTGCGCGAGATTTAAAGATATTAAATTCAAGCATTTATTAAAAGTGAAGTAATAAATGAAAAGCAAAAACCATCGAAAAGCATTCAAATGAAAATGCGCACATTATTTCGATTTTAACAAGATTTGCCCCATCAAAGAATGTTCTGCTTCCCACTTTCTCCGAGTAATTTCAATCACCATTTCTGGTCCATTAGCGACAGTGAAAAGAGTCATTGGAAATGATTAGTTTTTAGACATATTAGTTGATTATATAGGAAGTTAAGTGTCGGCGAGGGTGGGAGAATTTATGTGCCAGCTGTTGATAAAAGTTCTCATCGAAATTAACGTAATTGAGCTAAAAAGCGGCTCGCCCTTGACTTCTATGTTACCGATTGACTCTTAAATAGGAAGCTTTCGTCATCTACTCACGACTTCATCAAAGATTCACGACTATTTTAGGCGTTACACGAGATTTGAATAATTGAAGGCCTAGTAAATTCATCGGCGAATGACAGTGAAGCTACAGTAATCGGACGTTTAGCAGTGGTACTAACCTTTAATGGTTACCCGTGAAACAAGCGTTATCAAGGAAAGCATTAATTTGAGTCCTTGCCTGCAGTTAAGAAGGAAAGGACAACGCCCAAAGCTTTCAGCTCTTCTACTCGAGTAGAGCAGCTCCACACCCTTTTACTATCGTTCGATACAAGGGGGGTGTTATTAGGCCTGGAGATTTTAATGTTTTCCTAATTGGGAGGGATGGCAGAGTACTTTTCCACGCTCCCCAGGGGGGCTCATTTAAGCTTCTAATTAAATATTTGCGACGCAATTATTTTAGTTAATGTGTAAATAATTAAGTAAATCCACGTGAAAAATAAGCAGGAGGTACCAGACGCTTAAAAAGCACTTTTTTTTTTCAGAAGGGAAACAATAAGTAAATGATTTCGGATTACGTTTGATTCAAAAAGTTACTCTTTTTCTAGAAATAATTTTTATTTTTCTCACACAGATTTTAAATTGAAATGTGTTGTTTTTGTTGTTTTTATTTGGATAAGAATTTAACGTTAAATTAATGCTTAAAACAATCGCCATTTACCTGAATTTGTGAAGCATGTGTTTTTTTTTTAATGTGTAAGTGATTACATAAATGTAAGTGGCCAACAGACAGAAAATTCCGGACTCTAGGAAAGCATTTCCTCGTGAAAAGGAATAATAAGTAAATGATTACAGATTATATCATCGCGATTTTCCTGAATATGTGACTCAGTTATTTATTTAATGTATAAACTATTAAATAAACATACGCAAACAATAGACAAGAGGCCTCCTGATAAGTTGTGTGTGTGAGATGAAGAGAAAGTTAGACGGAACAATAAGTAAATAATTTCGGAGAACGATAGGTTTAAAAGTTTGCTCAAATTCTGGATATAAATGTAGTATATCTTTTTCCTTCTTATTATTCTTCTTCTTAAGACACACAGTTTAAATTTAAATTTATTATTTTTTCTTTTGGATAAGAATATAATAATCAATTAATATCCAAAATATTTGTGTGTGTTTTTAATTTGTGAAAACCTTATCTTATTTAATATGTTAATAATTAAATATTCTTGATGAGTGGTTGCAGGCACTTTTAAAGAATTTTCTTATGGACAATAAATAAATTATTCAAAATGATGTTCTGTTCAGTAGCCATTTAAAATTGCTACACTTCTAGCATTTTTGGTTTTTCATATACTAATTTTAGATCTAAATTTATTAACTTTTTTCTAAATATTATTTGTTATTTGTGAATTTAATGTTAAATGTACACTTAAAACTATGTTTTTTCTCTGAATTTGAGAGGCAAAAATGTTAGTTAAACTGTAAATAAATATAACAAAGAGAAAAATAAGCTAAATTCCTTTAACAGCTAAGAAATTATTCAACTTCAGAAGAATATTTAGCGGGATTTCTTAAAATTTTTCTTCTCTCCTCTTAATAACAGAGATTTTTAATTTAATTAACAGAGTCATATGTCGTCATTTTACCAAGTTTCAAAATTACGAAAACTGTCCCAAAATAGTTCAAATCTTGTTTCGAAATGGGATATAAATATAACTTAACTTATTTTAAATCTATATTTAGAAGCAATGCTTTAGAATAACTCTAAATGCTTTTGCAAATAACCTAATTGCTTGGAATATTCAACACTAAAATAGCAAAATAAAATTCAGTTAAATCAGTCGACAATTTTTTAGAAATTGTATGGAATAAGGGAGATAATATTTCTGTGCTGCGGAATTATTACCTGATCTAGCAGATTTCGAATTCGAAAATTTAAATCAATTTAACGGGAAAATAATATTAAAATGATTATTAATAACAACATGTACCAATATTTTTCAAGCTGAAGAAACAAATGTTTTTCCTTCATAAAGGCAAATGAAACTCATAAGACAGTTTGACTAACACAGCGGAAGATAAAGAGCAAAACAAACCCATTGATAAAAACAAGTGTTTTTTTTTTTTTCTTATTTAGAGTGAAAATCGATTAAGCAAAATTGGTAGAAATCATATTTCAGTAATGTCGTTGTAATTTATGTAACAATAGCATAGTCGCAAACGAAGAAATTAAACACTAAATTACATTACACGAGGTAAAAAAAAAAAAAAAAAAAAAAAAAAAATGTGATTTAGCCGAACTCTGATTTTGGACTGTACAAGATAATTTATAAAAATTATCTCAACAGCCAGCGGAAGTGGTTCCCCCTCCCTTTCTCGAATACTCCCTAGAAAGATGTTATCCCTTGGACCCGCATAAGGATTTCGAGCCTTGAATAATGCGTGAACGCTGCAAATGATCAGATTTTTATTTTCAGAATTCCACAATGGAAAGGGAGTTTTGTGCTTTACTAAATGAGGAGAAAACAGAATATTCACATTGGAAGCTTTCTATCGGACGATTAAAACCAAAATTTAACACAAATCTATAATTTTACTCATAAAATCACCTAAAAATATTCATGCAAGTCGTCGCCTTTCTTTAGCTATGGCTCTTACATGCATGAGAACAAACAGAATCGCCCACTGACAGATTGCGTTCAAAATTTGATATGAATCTACATTTTAGATGCTAAAATTGTGTACCATCGATCTAGCTTTTTTATGCTTTGTAGTTATTCGTGTTCACTTGCACTCAGATAGACAGACAAACTTCCTGCGGATGACTTTCGTTCAAAATTTGATAGAAACATATAAATCTGTAAAAGCGACATACCAAATTTCATCCGTCACGCTAAAAGCGTTTTTGATTTATCAGGTTCACAGACATACATAGTTCCGAATATATGTTTTTTGGTCTAAGAAAGGTCTAAAATCTGATGATCTTGACAAAATTTCTAGTTTGAATTTTTTGACGATTACAGTACTTTTTTCTTTTTACATTTCTTTGCACTTTTTTCTTTTTACATTTCTTTGCACTTTTTTCTTTTTACATTTCTTTTTACATTTTTTTTGTACTTTTTCTTTTTACATTTTTTTTGTACTTTTTCTTTTTACATTTTTTTTTTTGTACTTTTTCTTTTTACATTTCTTTATACTTTTTCTTTTTACATTTCTTTTCACTTTTTTCTTTTTACATTTCTTTTCACTTTTTTCTTTTTACATTTCTTTTTACATTTTTTTTTGTACTTTTTCTTTTTACATTTTTTTTTACTTTTTCTTTTTACATTTCTTTGTACTTTTTCTTTTTACATTTCTTTGTACTTTTTCTTTTTACATTTCTTTTCACTTTTTTCTTTTTGCATTTCTTTTCACTTTTTTCTTTTTACATTTCTTTGTACTTTTTCTTTTTACATTTCTTTTCACTTTTTTCTTTTTACATTTCTTTGTACTTTTTCTTTTTACATTTAATCAGTATTTTTTTTTTTCAAAATTGAAAGACGTCGTAGATTAATGGGACTTCGAATTGATGAGGAAGAAAACGTTGTAATTGTATATTAAAATGCCATAGTTTTTAAATTGAAGATATTTTCATAATTATAAAAGCATTATGGTATCTTATCTTTTCATTTTTAGTACAACCTTTCATTTATAACTTTTAATCCCTAAAACGCTTATATAATCCTTTTAGCTTTATTAAATTTTAAAGCAGATTTATATTCAGTTACCCTCACAACAAAAAAAGCAACCTGGTTTAAATTAAATAATATGTTATCTTTTTACGTCTGAAATATCATGCTTAAGTTAAACGTCTGATTGATTTTTCTCTATTTGTATTAATATGTTATGCTTTTTTTTGAAGTGAAAGAGATATTTCTTCAAAACACTAAAAAATATTGAAAACAAGTTTGCGTAATAGAAAGCACAAAAAGTCTTTTCAACCAGTAGAATTTTTTTGAGACTCCAATTTCAAAAAAGAAGTTTTGCTAATATCGAACATACTCTAAAACTTTTATTAAAACTAAGTAATGCGAATACGAAAAGATCCAAGAAAAAATTGTATTCGTGCCTTTTTATAAAGGTAATTTTATTTTTGTAGTAGCAAAAGAAAACATTTTTGTTTTTGCTTCCTAGATATCAAATGAAATTGACTTTAATTTAAAAACAAATTCTACTTTTTAAAAGAAATGAAAGAAACTTTGCAGTTTTATTTTAACCGAAACTTGACATAGTTCAAAAACTGCAATTTAATAAAACGGGAAAAAATGATTACTTAAATACATACTTTATTATCTTTAGGTAATAATCAGCTATAAAAAATATTAATTAAATATAAATATGAGAATAGGGCAACAAAAACTTAAATCTTTCCGGTTGAATGAATTACTATCAACATTTTCAAGACAAAATTATTTTTCTGATGAATAGCGTAAAATTTTTTACCGATATTTTTTCTGCAAATTTAATAACAGCTTCTTTTCAATGAAAGGTTTAAAGGCTTAACATTACCCTTTGAAATTATTGTTATCGTTGTCTTTCTGAAACAGGAAATAATTCTGATAAATGCATTTTAACATCTTAATAAGTTATAATTTGAATGCAAATAGAATTAAATTGTGCAAAAGTTAAAAAGTATAAAAAATACTGAAGGACAATTTTCCTTTCAATTGCCATGTTTAAGCTGATTTTTTAATAATATTTTTCATCAATGAAATGTTGTTTTCACATTATTTTTATGTGAAAAAAAAAGCTGCGAAATCATAACACTCTTTATTTTATAGGACAGAATAAAAATCTGAATTTTCTCCCTCTATTTCATGAGAAACTACATAAACTATCGGATGATAATATCATTCAATAATTTTTTTAATTAAAATTTTCGGTATTATAATTTGTGTTTTTTTTTCTTAGGGCGCAGGATTTAAATAAGTTATATCATGTACATTGCCACATATAGCAACTGTATCTAAAAAAGTAAAACATATTTATGGAACGATCAGGACACAGTAAAAAAAATATAAACTAATATAAATCACTTCGAAGTATGGAATAAAATATCATCACTAAGGTGACAAAATACTGAAATAAAATGAGGAAGCGGGACTGGATCTATTATATCGATTACGGATGGATTAAATTTCAAAATAAACTTTTAAGAGGATATATAAGGGGAGAAATAGGCAAGTACTTACCCCTTTTCAAGTTGGAAGAAGAAAAAAATTCTATGAGATCACAAGTAACATAATAAATCTTATCTTCCCTCGTTGCAAATAAAATTGGCCATTATGTAGGGATCAGCACAACAGAGCTGAACAATATAACTATATACTGGTTGATTAGAGATTAGATAGACTATTTCTTCGAGAATACTGATATACTGATTTTTTAATAGCACAATATTTGAACCTGTGCATACACAGAATGAAAAATTATACCATTAAAACTTTTTTTAAAAACTGAAGTAATGCTTCTCTCAAGAAAATTTTGCTGGAAAAATATCTGATCTATAAAGAAAACGTTTGTAATAAGAAAAATCTAGACGAAGGAATATCTAGAAAATTTTAATTTTTATTGTTTGTATATATTCACCCACAAAATCTCGAACATTTATTTTCATTTTTAGTCTATCCAATTTTCTTTCTTTTCTATCCGATTGTTTCAAACGATTGTGACACTCAAATGATGAAGAAAATTTGACTTTTGCCTATGGAATAAGTAGATTTTTCCCGTTTCAAACTGAAAATCAAGAATAAAGTTTTTAAAGAAAAAAGTATTTACCATGTGACATCAAACTATTAAATCGAAAAGCTATTTTCATGTATGTTCTAAAAGTATTTTATTTTTGTAGATAACAGCCATCATTTTAAAACATTTAAAAAAAAATGAGAAGTGAAATCGTTCTATCGATCACTTTTCGAAAATTTTGTTTCCAAAGCTTAGCACGCTGAAACTGCTAATAGTAAAAGATGTAACACTTAAATTTTTAATAAGTAACGTTTTCTATTTCAAATTTGAAATTATGGAAATTTTAGTGATTTTTTTAAGAAAAATTTTTTGTACTGCATTAAGTGAAATAGAAAAGTAACGTTATTATTATTTATTTTTTTATTGTGCTAATTATTAGTTCTATTTTCAATTCTGATACATAATTTACGTTAAAAAAATTAGATTTTACTGATACGTTTAAAAAAAAATTTAGATTTCTATACAATGTTCTGCATTCTTTTAAGGTCAAAATGGACTACTCAGTAAATGTTTTGAAATCGCCCCAACATTCTCCATGATATTTCTCATATTAGAAAATAATTCAACCAAATAACATGTTAAGAGTATAATAAATTATAATCGAAATGTCATAAAATTTCAAAATATTTTTATAAATTAAAATATAAAATAAATTGTGAGTTTTTAAATTTTTTACCACATTTTCCAACTTTTATATAATTTATATTATATTAATATATAATTTATTATACTTCTATATAATTATATGCTTTAAACACAGTACAATAATTTTGTCTATTTGCATAAAAAATCCTTTTTGTTATTTAATAATACTTCATTATCAAAAATGAATTTCCTTTAAATAATAAATTTATGTAGTTTTAAGCGTATACTTTATACGCAAACAGTTTCAATAACTAAATTTGATGCATAAAATAATGCGCTTGAGAATATTTAGAACACGGTTAATCAGCAGTTTCTTTTATGTTACCGTCCAAAAGCAAACGCATGATTGTAACCTTATAATAGAATCGAAAAAAATACTGAGAATTTAAGTGCTTAGCAAATATCCTCAAGCGATTAAATGAGGACGCAACTAAATAAAAGCCAAATTCTATAAAGTAACTAAAGTATATTCATTTTTAACTTTACTTTTATACTTCCATCACTTAAATGTTTTTTCCCTACTAATTAAATAACGCTGCCTCTTTAGTGTGGGTGTTACCGTACTGAATTCATGGAATACGCGAAATGTTTATGTAGAAAATTATAATGCCAATGAATGACTTAGTTTTAGTTAGTAATTTAAAAATGTAATTATTTAATAATTCAATGTATGTATGACACACGGGCATGATAGTTAAGAGATTATTGATTTTTGAATAAATCTTCTAAATGGAACATTCTTTGATTGCCAATTTCAATTATGCTTTTCTCTGTCAACATCTGAACTCTGTTAGCAGCGTGTTTCTCTGTACAAATAGCTGAACTAGCCTTGAAATTTACAAATATAAAAACAATTTGAGAGGCATTAAAATAAAAAGGTGATATCTCAAAACACCAGGAGTCAAAGCTCATGCTTTTCTTATTCAAAGTGGATTTTCTTATTCAAACCGTATGAAATTTGGAGTTAAGAGATTATTGATTTTTGAATAAATTAATCTTTTAAATGGAACATTCTTTGATTGCCAATTTACTAGGCATATATATTAATGGTAACTGATAATCCAGCCAGAAGGCTAGAGAGCAAAAATAATATCCATATCTATATGTGAAATTAGTATTTAATTATTTTATAATCAAGTACGCAAACCGAAGATCCCACTTTGAATAAGAAAAGCATGAGCTTTGACTCATGATGTTTTGAGATATCACCTTTTTATTTTAATGCCACTCAAATTGTTTTTACATTTGTAAATTTCAAGGCTATTTCAGCTATTTGTACAGAGAAACACGCTGCTAACAGAGTTCGGATGTTGACAGAGAAAAGCCTAATTGAAATAAAATTACCAAATAATATTTCAATCCCTCTTTCACCCTATTTTCTTAAAATATGCGTCTCGAAAGCGAGTATTATGTATCGCAATAAACCGTATTTAATTTGGAGTGATGAAATTGTTAGTGTATCACATTCTACAGCATTCACAACATAATAAGAATTTGATTCCTTTAATTTTAATTTTTGAAACAAACGTATTTTACCGAATTTCTATATTTATTGCCTATTAATGCTTTAAAGATGTATTTTATTAGGACTTGAAGTCAAGAAATATTTTTTTTGTGGTTAAATAGCTTTGCTAATCGAAAAAATTTAAGATTCCTCATCTTGTGCTTAAAAGTGAAACTGAAAAGGAAACCTTCATCTAAATACTGCTTAAAAAAAATAAGATACTATAAATACTAGTCGCTTTTGGTGACCAGCTTGTTCGACATGTTTATTGACTTTTTTAGGCTCTTAAAGTATTAATATGAAATGCATTTTTTAAAAAATCTCACCTTGTTTTTATATGACTGAACAACATGAATTTAATTGTAATTGATTAAGTCTACTACAAATTATTGCACGAACAAATTAAAAACATACATTTTTTATATTAATTTTAACGCTGGCAAAAGCGCGTGTTTGAATGTTTTGATGTACGAGTTTGAATTTTATCTTAACATTAAAAGCATTGTTACAGATTGTGCATCAAATTAAAACTAAAATATTCTTAAAAATCCAAATACAGAAATGAACGGAAATGAAAATGATATCATCAAAAAGGTAATTTTTTGAGTTTTCAGATAACGCGAAATCATTTTTAGAAATAATAGTTTTGGAAGATTAAACATCAATTTCCATTGCCAGTCATAGTGATTACCTATGCGTCGGCGATTTACACATTTCCTGCCACGATTCACGTCTGATTATATCTAATTAAATGACACTCTTTCTTTGCTATCTCTTAACTAAAAGAAAGGATCATCTATTTAGATAGGTGATTTGATACAATTACATAGCAAATGTGAACCACAGATGAGTCACGTAGCAATTGATGTTTTAAATCTATTTTCATACTTGATTAACTATTACTCGATATCTATTTCTATCATTTTGATTTCTTTTCTAACTTTTTTTTCTGAATAAATGGAGGCTACGACGAGCTCTCTTCCGAGCATTTCTAATAATATTTTGCGATACCATTAATCAACTAAGAGATGCGTTGAACTAAATTCAGTAATAAACTATCATTGGAACAGTCATTCAAACGGTGTTTGTTTACATTTGACTGTTGCCATTCAAAATTAAGTAATAAGAACGATTTCTGTATCACGTGCATTAGCATTATTTTATATCTTTCTTCAGAATTGCATACTCTTTTTCAGTAAGAAAATTCCAATTTCACATTTTCTTATCTCGATATAATCCTAATACATGCAAATACTATCATACCGTCACGTCCCATCTTCCTTCCTCAAACATTAAATTTTATTATGTTTTGCAAACATTTAATTTTTCACGATTTCACTTTAATTTTATTTCGCTTTGGACCTTTCTCTCACAACGGATGCTTTCTTCATTTCGATATTTTAGATCTCTTCCGTACGATTTTTCTTTTTCAACTTCAGTTGGATCAATTTATAAAAATTAATGGAAGAAAAAGGAAAAAATTAAATTAATGATAACTTTTAATCCGTATTTTTAGTTGAAAAAATTAATTAAGAAAAAATGTAATTGTTGTGTTTAAAACTCATTATTGAAAAAAATTATTCCCTTCATATCAAATATAATTTAATATAATTTCTATTCGAAGTAAATTATGTTATAAATTAAAAAATTAAATTCATTTGACTTCATAGTTATATGACAATCATTATCTAACATCAAGCTGCACGTTGTCATAGCTTGTGCAGCGATACTGAACTCTTTTGCGTCCAACAAAAAGTGTAATGTATATCAAAATTAAATTAGTGTAAGTCACTTGGAATGCTTCACATGAATATGGATTAACCCATGTTTGAATTTATTAAGAATTTATTTTAGAAAGAAAAAAACGTTAATAATGCAAATATGCATCACTGTCATATCTAATACCAAAAGGAAATCAACATGAGCAAAAAAAAAAAAAAAAAAATCAAGTTATTTTGAACCAAAACTATTTTTAATGCAAAAAAATTCATAATTAAAAAAAATGGTTTCTTCTAGACAAATCATATAAATATTTAAAAAATGAAAATATATATATAGCTATTAAAAAAATTTCCACGCGATTTTTAATTCTCTGTTTGTCACTAAGCGCTTGAAATTTTTTTAAAAATCCCAACTCAGGTGCATATTTCAAATTTTTGATATCAATTGTATTGTCCAAGAATAAATCCCGAGAATCATCCATTCTATGATAACAGCTGACTGCAAAAGCGGATGTCCAGCAGCCGGTTTCAGTACTGCATTGCAGCGCCGCGGTGTCAGTTGCTCATTAATAGAAGAGGACATTCATTAGCAAAGATGATATTTCCAACCTGAGCTTCATTTATTAATGAACGATTGGCCTAAGCGATCGGCCGTCACTAATGATAGCGATCAACTTCTTATGGGCAGTTGCCATGGCAACGGAGCTTCCTGTTGCGAGAGGGATATTTTTTAATGACATGATTCTTCTTTTTCGGTGATTTTTTGGATCTGCTTTCATCGTTGCCATCACGATTATCTTAGATCTCTAGCGTTATCGCTAGCCTTGATTAGACAATAATTATCCCATTGAAGACCATTATTTTGCTTCTGTTTGAAAGACTGGGGATTTAAATTGAATGAAGAGTAAGGTTTAGATTTTTAATTGGGATATTTTTTCTCTCTATTTGCCCTTTTTTCTTTAAAAAAAAACAAAAAAACTCCATTTTACGTATTTCTGAAAATGAACTGGTAAATTAGTCTGAAGAACTGAAGATATTTTTTTGCCTATTTAAACGCATAAACTAAAAAAAAAAAGCATATTCAAGTCGATATTTTAATACAAATGGAAGTAATATGTGCATGCTGCCTGATTGGTAAAGGTTTTTTTATTTTTTTATTGGTGAACCTGATTTTTTATTAATGGAATTTTCTTATTTTTTTATTACTAAGTAATTCCCTTCTTATTATATTTAATCATTCAGAAAAAATATATACTACAACTGAATATAACAAAGCATCATGTTCAATTTAACAAAATTTTGCAGTTGAATCCAATATTAAGCAATGATATAAAGTTGTATAATCATTATTTATTTCGCTTTTAAAATCAATTTTAAATAATTTCATAATCAGTTAAATAATCTATGTACTGAATTTGACGCATTATGTTGACGTAAGTTGACGCATTATGTATGACATAATCCTATTTATAAATACATTCAAATGAATGAACTATTTTTTTAGGATAACCTAGATCTCAAAAAAAACAAAAATGCCAAAAGCGTGGGATTTATATGATTTCTTTGAGCTATTATTTTTTAACTACGCTGAAAAGCCGATTTTTTACTAAAATATGAATTTTTTTATTTAATATTCTTGATGTATGATCAGGTTTCTTTATAAAATAGTTAGAATTTTGTTTTTATTCTATTTTTTTTTTTTTGGAAAGTTACACTGATTTTTATATTTCCATTTACATACGTTTTAATGCTATTTTACATGTTTAGATGCTGTTTCTTAAAAAACCTCATAAACTAAATTCTAATGCGTATTTTTGTTCGAATTTGGTATAATAATTTCTCAATATGTTCTACAGTTCACGTATTAGAGAATAAGTAATCTATTCATTTCGAAATATTTTACAGTTGTTTTAGTGATTTACAATGTGAACAAATTTGAAAATTCCGTGTTACTTTTCAGCCGAATCCCAATATTTAAAGAATTGATAGAAATACAGTTTATGGCCTAGTTCCTGAACTAAAAAATTTATTTCTTAAGCTATCTTCAAAACTTTATGCAAATTGTTTGACAAACCTCTAAATTAAAAGATTTTTTATTTATATCTCTTTTTATCCAAAAAAAAGGCCCTTTTTACCAATTTTTTGAAAAATTTCCATTTAAATGGTATATTTTGGTTTCATAGATTTCAGTCTTTTCAATATTCAAAAATATAGCTATTTTCGGAAATTTTTCAAATAACTGCATCCCGAAAGTAGTCACATAGCTTAAATAATATTTAATGCTAACACTAAGTGACTGCAAGGCCTAAAGAGTCTTACTTGGATTAAAGATTTTTTTTAATATATTAAAGGCATAGTGCATAATTAGCTCCTCGTTATAAAAATAGATCTCAACAACCAGTTATAGGTTCTTTTATCATCTTTTCGTGTATGAAAAATAATAGCAAAATAAATTATTGATACTGTAAACATGTTTTTTTCTTTCACACATAAAAAAAATGCTGGCTGGCTTTAGAAGAGCATATTACATTTCTGACGGGTTGATGCCTATATCAAGAAAAATTCTATCTATGATTTTTAAAAAAATTCAACTCGCCATCTATGAATGTTCTCTGAGATTAATCTCATTTCTCTATGAAGCTATCTTGCGATTACTCATCGTATTTTTTATAGACTTATATCTTTAAATAATATTGTTGAAAATATTAATGCTAATAAATAAGCATGATAAAATAATAATATAAAATTTAAGGGGAAATATGAATAAAATAGAGAGGGAAAAAAGCTCGACAGTTTTTTTAATTCTAATTTGCAAGTGAAAAAATACTTTCAACAAAATATTATTGTCAATCTTTTAGAAAAAATATTATTAAAATGTTAAAAAAAAGAGAAACCCTTATAAGATCATTTATAAAATTGAAGAGGAGATCGATACATTCCTATTCTATATTTGTACATACAAGAAAAAAACTATATTAACAGAAAGAGATATAGAGACTTTCGAAGTAGAACAAGTTAAAAATATACAATAAAATACAATAGCAATTAGAATTGTAATGCATTGTAATAAGAAAAATATTGCTTCTTCGTTTAAATCTTATAGTAATAAAAATATATCACAAATTAAAGGCTTTGAAATGTATAGTTACTAAAATTACTCTTCTTTTCTTTTCTTTTCTTTCTTTTTTTTTTATTGAAGAATTCTTCTTTCCATAAATAGTTAAAGCAGGTAATGGTTTCCTGAAATCAAACGTACATCCTTAACTTTTTCTGAATATTCACACTTTTATTTTCTTAATATGTAACAAAAATAAAAATACACACTCGAAAATGATTTGAGCAAGATTTCGAGAAAGTCTTTGTATCTCACAATGTAAACAATCAAATTTTATTCCTTTTCGTACTTATTTAACTCTACTTGTTTTATGTTTGTAATCGACTTTCCATTCATTTATAATGTACTAAAGTTTTAATGTATTGAAATTTTGTGTAGTTCTTTGTTACAGATGATAAAACCATATTTTACTATTTTTAAAGTTCAGTCACCAATCATTCGCTTAGTTTTTATTAAATTTTAATTTTGTGTAAAAAGCATCATCTGATAGAAAATTTGAAAAGAAATTTATTTCAAAATCACATAATACATATCATATTAAATGATAGAAAATTATGAGAATAAAAAATTTTTTTAAACATTTAATTGCGTGACAAAAAAAAAATAGAAAATATTTTTATGACGCTTTGAAGATTGAAATAAAATCATAAAAGCATGAAGTAGTGATTAAACCACAATATGTATCAGGAAAAAGAAAATTCTACGGCATTCATTAATGAAAATTTGATTAAAATTCCAAATTACTTAGAGTGCTTTTATTAGCACCTCATACTTTTACGCTTTGTTTTAATATCAACATCTACATATTTTTTTTTAAAGTCTTTTTAGCACAATAATAAGCATGTGACTTCAAAACATTTTACTTTTTATTTTTTCGAAAGCAGGGCTGCAATGCAGCACATGCTAGTTTAAAAATATGTCCTACATCAATACACTTGCTTAATTCTTTCAAAAGTTATTAAGTTGTAAAATTGATTGAAGTTTCCATTTGTAGTTTCCTATTTCAGTTTACTGAGAGTTGTGCGCAATGCAAGCAAGCATGCAATTGAAATGTCTTCGTCCTTTATAAAGAAGTATAGCGAAGAGAAAAAAAATAATAATACATCAGTAATTTTATGATATTTGACTTTAATCTTTCTGTTGCGATGAAATTTTGCAATGTAAAGTTTGACGACTATGGTCTTAGTCTTATATCAAAATGAGGAGGTTTCTGAGATTTTCTAAAAACACAATTAATTTCTTCTTTTGCCCTTTTATGTTTCAAACGATTACCCTTTATTTTATTCCATACTATCTTTATGGCAATTTCACCTACAACTAGTGCACCAAGTTGAAAAGTTTTTTTTTTGTTTTGTTTTTTGTTTTAATCTGTCATGAAGTCAAAACAACAATTTCTTAAAAATTTATAAGTCATTTAGACATAATTAAATATATTTATGTTTTTTATATGTATCGAAATAACATAAAAGCCCTGATGAAATAATAAAAATAAAATAAAATAAACTGTAGAAACTAACTAGAAAGTTAAATAATTAGTAAATCTAGGGATAAAGCATATATTTATGCAAATTATTTTTAATATATTGATATTGTTCAACAATAAAATTAATATTTTATTTATGTTTAATGAGAACGAGAAATTTATAAGAATTATACGCTGTACACGTTTTTCTCTTACAATTTATTTCCTTTTTAGAATTACTTTCTATGTATACCGAGTAACTTCGTGCAATCTTGGTCAATAATTTCAAATGTAACTCCAAAGAAAGAAATATTTTTATTGTTTTGCTAAATAATAGACATTGTAACTAAAAACTAAAAAAAAAATGAAACTCATTCAAATTGAGGCTCAAATTAAGATACTCTCTAACGTGGTTTAATCTTCAGAGCGAAAAACGTTTCAAACTTTTAATGTTTCAAAAATTGCTTAAACAATCTAAAGAAACTCTTTTACCATTTCAACTCTTAATTAAAATCAAACATAATTCATAAGTTTCCTTCATTGTTTACCGATTTTTATTCATTAAAAACTGACACATAATTTAATTCTCAAACAATCATACGTTTCCTTCAAGATATTTCACAATTTTCATCTTAATAAATTGTTTAAATAATATTTAGAATGTCATCCCTTCTTTTCTATGTCAACATGATCCATAAATATTCTTCATTATTTGCTGCTTTTTATTTACCAAGAGCAAGCCCATACAATTCCGCGAACGCGAGGGATTAAACGATCCCAATCGACAGGGCATGAAGCAAGGTGACTAGAGTAATCCTTATTAGAGTCAAACTAATCCCTCACGTTCAAACTTGACTGAAGCGACGGTTTATTATTGGCCGGTATAACCTAACCCATTATTGTAACCTCCCTTTAGTATTTGGCAGGAGACATTCGTTGTTCAAATGAATAGATTAACCGATCTTTATATGGAGATTGCCTCAGCCAATGAATTTGTTTTCTCATATAGCGTGTGCTGTCAGAGTTGTCCCGCAACGTTGTCAGTGAACAATTTCCATGAATGACTTAACAAGCAGGGGATCCATTGGCAAAGAGGCTTATACGAAGAGACATCTGATGAGTTGAATAAACTTCAGTCAACGAGCTGTTGGAACTCGGAGGGCGATGCAACAAAAGCATCTAAATGGGCCGACAGAAATTAATCCTCCGAAAAGAGGAGATTCGGCGGCTAAGTCAGGTCAGCGTCGTTTGGAGGTCCGATGATTTCATTGATCGTACTGCGTGAAATGGGCAAGTTATTGCGAAAGCTGCTTGGCCGAACCTCGATTTTCATAATTAGTGATTAAAATCGGCGATTGGGAACAGGGAAGAATGCATTACATTCATCCATGTCCTGTCGTCAAGCAGATCCATGGATACTATCTTCATCGGGAAGGAATCAATAGATCAGATAGGACAAATCGAGCGAGGGATTTGGAGTATTTGGCATCTTTTCGTGTTTGGAATGAATTAATTAATCTTTGTGGAAACAGGATGATAGGAAAAAGCCAAAATGGAAATATGTCCTTATGTATTTTTTTATATATTTGATAATCAAAATACATCAAAACTTAACTTGCAGAATAAAAAATGGTATATGTTTGATACAAGCAGTAATATATATATTATATATATATATATATATATATATATATATATATATATATATATATATATATATATATATATATATATTCATGTGAAAATCAACTACAGAAAAATTTGAAACGATTTAAATTTTGAAATCTTTTAGTTGGGCTATGCAATTGGTTCGTTTGTTCGTTTATAGTTTAAAGAAGTAAAACCCAGACTAAGATATGCTACAATAAGTAATAACAAAGAATAAGTTTCAATATTTAAAGAGCAATTCAATACAATGGTTTAAAATCTGCTATTATAAAAAGAGCAAGCAAATTTCAAATCTATTTTTATCATTGCGAAATACATTCTGAAGCATTTTGGAAGTTATTTTCTGAATAGTTAACTGAATGCGTCTTTTAAATGCGTTATATATATATATATTTGGGGGGGGGGGGGTAATTTTGATTTTCAAACTTTTTCTGCGTGCAAAGATAAAAAAACTAAGCAAACTAAGCACTTCAGTGCCTTTTTAACAATAAAAATGTTTATAGACAAATTTTTTAAAGTATCCGATTTCAAAAAAAAAATAGTTGCTTAGTTAATGGCTTTTTTTTTTTTCTTAATTATGGAAAGAAGGAAAGAGGCAACAAATATTAGTAAATACAAGCAACAGATACTGATAGATTTCATCAATATCTTTTTATTATATAATAAAAGCAATGCTAACAGCCCAGTATTTAGTCAATACACATATTCAAAATTAGAGGACGTCTTTGCATGTCATAAATTTCAATAAAGATGATACTACTACCAATTAATTCATGTGACTGTACAGTTAAGTGACACATAAATGCCCCTGTCATCTAATATCGAATACTGCATTATTTTATGTTGTGTGGTAACATCTTATTTTATCTTTATCTTATTTTTTTTTAATTTATCATTAATTTTTTTTGTTGCAAAATGCGCTATGAATTTCAGAATTTAAATGAGTACACAATATTTGACTTGTACCCGTGATCGTGAATGTTGATAAATACAAAACAGCACATTTTCGATTATTTATTGTATTTTTTGGATTGTTATTTTCATATCTGAATATCTCATTTAATTTCTTAAAAACGTAATTCTCCTTACTTAACAAAATCAAAGCTACGAGCAAATTTTGTCTAAAAGCAATTATTAAAAGGTTTAATTAATATATAATTCCTCCTAAAAGCATTTTTGAGCATCATTTAAAAAAATTGCATAATATTGAAAAAATATTTTTATTTAAATAAAAACTAACCATTTATAACTGTTTGCTTATAAAATTTCATAACTTATTATTTAAATAATAAGGAGGTTTTTACCTTCAGAATTATTTCCTAACTTGGATAAAAATCTTGCCATATAAACTAAATTGGTTTTATTGTATTTAAAAACAACGAAAGGAAGGATTATAAAAAAATTTAATTAGTTTTCCCGACTTTCCAATTCATAAACATTTATTAATTTTGAGAATTACTTTTTATGTTGAAAACTATATAATCAATGTTTGGAACAAATAATTTTTTAAGAGAATATAATGAAGGAAACAAGAATATCTTTAGAGAAAAACCCCATTTTATAAAATTCACAGCACTAAAAATTAAATCGATTATTTTCATATACCAATATATGGTTCTGTAAAAGCGTTCTTCTTAAATAAGAAATTTAGGTAATCATTTAAGCTTTAAAAATGTAATTTTTATAAAGCGGAAAATATTATAATAGTTTAATGGATTTACTGCGCTTAATTTGAAAGCAATATTTTTTTTATTGTATTTGAAAGTAAAACTGTTTATATATATTTTTCCAAACAAAAAAAATCTGCCAATTTCTTTTCATTGCATATTTTCATTAAATAAAGCGAAAGGAAGAACACAAATTTTAACGAAAATAAGTTCTAATTATTTCCAGAAATAGAAAAGTGTTGTTTGAAACGTGTTTTTTAAAATATATATATTTCTATAAACAAACCTTATTCCCACAACAATTTTTTTCCTTAATTTTTTCATTAAAAATGCTATACGCCAACTTGAGATTGGAAATTTTCATTTTTCTGTTTACTTTCCGATGTCTTTGCAGTAACTGGGGAATAAAATAATCTATCTTTTTAATCTCGAACGAAATATAATTCTTTATTTTTAACTTTAATAAATGTTTCTGAATAAGATTTCACATTTTTTAAAAAAGCGCTCTTAAAATTTGTTTCATTTTTGTGAAGTTATTTTCACGTACTCATTCAAAAAAGAAAGAAAGAAAACTGATCTGAAGTGTTTGCGCGATTTTCAAAAATTCATCGGAAGTTTTGATGTGCTCTAACTTTTTTTATTCACGATTCTAAAAATCTTAATTCATTTTCTCTTTTAAGCTCATCTTTAGCAAAACATTTTAAAGTATTTAGAAGTAAATATAAATATGTATCACGAACAAGATTTTTACTTTTATTTATTTTTCATTTATCTTGAAAAGCATAAAAAGTATTCTTCTTATTTTCAAAATGCATTTGCTGATAATTATAAAACAGTTTCTCATTTAAGAGAAATTATTCTTGTGGATTACTTCTTTTAGTCATAGATATAATTTATTTATGTTAGCTTTATTTTTAAATGGTAATATTGCAAGAACCGAAGATTATAAACTGATAGTTTTTCCGATTTAAATTTTCCATCAGTTAACGCATTTAAAAAGTTATTTTCTGCCTTAACATTAAATCTTGAGACAAAAGCCTTCAAATTTTCCAGAAAATATGTTTCATTGCTTCATTAAGCCTCTTTTAATAAAATGCAAGATAAAAACGGCTATTTTTCAATGATGGAATTTTAAATTTTCTTGTAATAAAAAGAAACTTAGCTTCATTAAAGAAAGAGTGAAAATGCCGTCACTAAGAAACGGCGAAGCGATAAATATGTGATTTCAGAGTCCTTCCCCCCCCCCCCCCATGTCTCCGGAAAATGGGCAACGATGTGGATTGATAATCCAGAAACCATTTCCACCATGGTTCTTTCTTAATAACAGACACCGAATGGTTTGTTTTTGGAAAACGAACGCTGCATTTTTCGTAAAAGCTTTTATCATTTTCTCGTGTAAGTTGGCGGTTGGAAAGAAGGGAAAATATGCCTTTTCCTTGCGTTTTTCCTTATTATTTCACCTCCTTCTTTGAAATCTGTCTACTACTTTTCCGAGACATTTCTCCACGAATGAAAATCAGTTTATTAAAAGATGTTCCCCGGAGCAGCCAAAGGAAGGAGAGCACAGCAGAAAGAAGTGAAAAAAAAAAGTAAAAGTAAAAGAAGAATGGTAATAACCGGGAGGAAAAAAAAACCGCGTCCTCTGTTTTTGCGAATAATAATCTTTGCAAGTGAAAAGGGGGCAAATCTTTTTAATCGCACACTCTGTGTTGGTGGGAAGAGCGAGTCTGGCGCATTATGGTGTCAACAAAGCCAATTAGCTCGTGATCACCATACTAAACGAAAGAGAGCCTCTTGCGATACGCAGTCCAATCCTATCAGAGGCAGCTTTTAATACGGCGAGCTCTTTGCCATGTACATGCATTTCCACTGCTCTATCGACAAGTTGGTAATCTCCAGTACTTTAACCCTTCCGACGTAAAAGGTCGAGCTCTCGGTTTCAGTTAATTAGGCTCCGTTTTCAAAGAGGGGGGCTAGATGAAAGGCGAGTAGGAGGCGCATCGTAACGAGATAGCCGCAAATCAATACCTCCGGCTCCTCCGACACTCATAAATCAGTAGCTTCTACAACAACTCGAGCAAGATGCTTTCGTGTCGTCATTATTATCAATTTGTGGAGCTTCTAACGAGGCTCCCGCCCGAGCCATTTTCGCCGGGCCTTGTTTTATTAAGTGGCTCAGCCCTTTGTTGCCAGCCCGATTTATTGGTTGCCTAAGATCCCGTTCTTCGTCCCCAAGAGGACGACCTCGTCCACTCGTCTCTTTTAGAGCTCACCTTTAAGACAGAGTAGCTACGCTCCCGGCTAATGGCGCTAGTAATTACGCTCTCTGGCCCAACACATTTAGAGCTCAGCCCAAATAAAATTACAACGACTCCGGGAAAAGGCTCGTTTAATACCCCTGCCTTTTATGAACGCTTTATTTATTGGCATCCGAGCTTTTCGCCAAAATCGACCCTGTTAATCGAATTCCCGAGCATACACCCCTCTTCTTGTTAATGGAATTTTCACGAATCAGTTTCATTGAAATTTAAAAGCACTGGCTAAACTCCGAATGAAAAACCGAGGATTTTTCTTTCTCCCCCTCCAGTATTGATTAAGATTTTTTTTTTTTCACCTCTAAATCTTTCAATGCTAAATTAGTAAAACAAATGGTAATTTTCCATTGTCAATATATTTTCATATTAGATAGAGTTTCTTTCCTGAATTAAAATGTATTACAAATGAATTATTTGCTCTTTAGCAATTCAGGATAAAAACATTTCACTGACCCTGCAAATTGCATAATCTACTTAGCTTGCATAATAATCATTGTTCTTTAGAGCGGCATTTATTTATTTTCATTTGCAAATAAGTAATTATGCTTTAATTTAAAGGGGCTATTCTTGTCGGTACTTTATCGTAGCTTATAATACTTATTCGTAAAGCATTGCGTATAATGCTTATTCGTAAATCATTGCAGATAATACTTATTCGATTTTTTAAAATTTGCATTTAAACGTCCTTTTGAATTGTTCATTGATAAAATTTCCTCCTGCAGCGTAATATGTATATATTAAGATATATTGTTGCATCCTTTGATTTTTCTTAAAAGCCATTAACTTGCATGTGTGAGAAATTTTTTCTGTCACTTATTATTCCCTCGATTTTAAATAATAATCAACTTGCGATTCAGAATAAGCTTCATTGTAAAATTATTAAATAATTCGTTCTAAATAATAGGTATTTGTGACGAATAATATTCTGTTTTTATTTTTTGTCTCGAAAAAAATATAACACACAAAGCAAAAATAAAAGCATTATGAAGGGGGGGGGGAAATCACATGCTTGATTTTGTTACGATTTTTATTTCCTCGTAAATAATCCTCATGTAATCGAAATGAAAGGCGCTAATAAATCAAGTGCCCAGTTTAAAATGGTTATAACTCGTTAATGCGAATAGAAAGAATCGGAAAATTTAATGTATCCATTGTTATCTATTTCTAGTTTTTAAGAAATTAATTTATAGAAAATTTTGCTTGAAAATTACTTTTAGAATCACTGCAGACTTCTGGCTTTTGAGGAGAAGAAAGAAAAATATACTCTACCATTGATTAGCTGCTTCATTCTTTAATTTATTTTCTTTAAATTTTTCATTTCCTTGGATATAGAATTTCTGCTTTTTTATAAAGAGTTCTAATTTTTTGAAAATTTTCCTGCTTTTTTTTTCATAATAGATTGTATAGGCAACAAAAGAATACAGAATTTTGTTTTTCTTTTATTGAAGTCATGTGTAATCGATGATTCTAAAAAATGAGTTATTTAAGTTAAAATTCTAAAAATAAAATATCTTATAAAAGCAAATACTAGATACATTAAATGTTCTAATCCCTTTTACGAAATATCTGTCTAAAATAAATTAACAAAGTTAATTAATCGGACAGCTAATGAACTAATTGATATTATTTCTCTGTTCGATATCAAAGCAATATCATAACTAAATGATGAAATATAAAGTTATTTCTTAACTTTATTTTACGATTGAAACAATATTGTACTATTCTTAGCTTTCCGAGGGAAGTCATCTTGTAACATTATTACATTAGAAATTTGCATTATAATTCTTATAATCATTATCCAGAAAATTTTTATGATATGAATTTTAAGCGGAGGAAGTTTGATACTCACTCTTTAGCTATCTCTGAAATCTGAAAATACTAAAACCTACAGTGTGTAATGGTGCAAATTCGTACAATTTACCTATATGACTTTTCAAAACTAAGTTTGAATAATTTTATTTATTAATTAAATAATTTATTTATTGCTTAAAGTAGGAAAGTATTTTACAAACATATTTTTATTTTTCAAATTATTTTCCTATATTTCTTAAGTTTTCATAATAATATAGGATTATGTGGTCCAGTTTCCATTTTAGGATTAATAAGATACACTGAAATTCTCGAATCTTGCCAATGTATTGATACCTTGGCAACGGTTTGGAAGGTATCGATACAGTCATTTTACGCTTATGCGAATTTCTACATCATATGCACTATTGAGATATTTATAAGTATTTAATGTTCATTATTAATTTTATTTTTTATAAATTAAAGCTTTTTTGTTTTATGACTAAATGCATTTTAACTTGATTTATAATTTTCATTAATAATTTTTTTCTGAAAAAATTATTTAATATCTTATTTGCAAACAGATACTAATCACTTTTACGACTATTAACATTTTATATCTATTTTATATGTCTCACACTAAAAATAAGTTTTAATCATATTCCCTTACGAAATACATTACAATTTTTAAGTAACTAATATTACGCAACGATTCATAAATGCATCACTTATATTTTTTGCCTTATACACAATTCATTTGGAGCAGTTTAATAATTAATATTTTGAATTCAATAATATGAGTAATTGCCATTTTATCTTAAGAAACGCAGGTGAGAGTTATCGAATGTGAATGTCACCTAGATCAGCCTAGTGCTTCAACTGCAATTTTATTAAATATTTGGGCCATAAAATAGGAAAACTATGTTCCAACAATGTAAATATTGAATCGTTTTTTTTTTTTTTTTTTTTTTTTTTTTTTTTAGATAAAATGCAGCGTGGTTGCAGTTAGTGAGCAAGAATTTACATTTTTACTAACATTGTGCTTTCTATATTTCACCGATTAAAGAATTCTCGGAGTTAAAATGTGTTTGGCTTTAGCTTATTAAAATAATTACACTAATACTTATTAATTACACTAATACTTATTAATTACACTAATACTTATTAACTACACTAATACTTATTAACTACAATAATAGTTTAAACATATGATTATGTGATTTTTGTTATTGTTGATCTAAGTTCCAACTCCAACTGGACCACAAATAATTGTCTATTTAAATCAGTGGGAATATTATTTGAAAATTTTAGGAATAGCCCAAGAAGAAGTTATAAATTTCAACTATCCTCTATAATTGAATCAAAGAAAAAATAAAAATAAAATAAGAAATAAAAAAAAACATTAAAGACAGCAAAGGTTGGTTCAAATAGAATAAAAACTAAGGCTAAGTGGTTTTGTGTCATATGTGAGGATTGAAAGGAAAAAAAAAAAAAAAAGAATACAGAATATGTGTTATAATGTGAATTTAGAATAAAAAAACTATTTAACTTTAAAATTTTTATACTTTGAAAAAATTAAATATCTAGTTTGGGAAACAAGTTTCCACAATTAGATATATTTTGATATCAATTTTATATCCTTTAAATTGTATTTCTTAAAAAGTTAATTTGCTTTAAAAATAAATAAACCACAAAAAGTTTTCCTACGTATTTTTTTTATAAAAATTATTTCTGTCTCGTGCGTTAAAAAATGTTTAGATACTCCAAATTTGGCATTCTTGCACTATATTAACGTAAATAATTACGATGAATTTTAATTAAACATTTTAAAAGTTTAATTAATTTTTATTTAAGCTAAAAATTATTTTTCCCCTTTGTTAATTATACTTATCTATGGAGTATTATAGCAACCGAATCATTTAATGCTCTCATGATAAACATAAAAGATTACACAAATTTTAATTTCGAATTCTTGGAGCAACTCATAACAGCCTATCATAATGTTAAGAATAATTCTTTTGATATTTAAAAATGTTTATTTTTTGTTTTATATTCTTATATTATAACTGATTTGCTGTTTTTACTCTGACATTTTATTTTATATTATTTTCATTAACAATAAAAACATTCGTATTTGTTAACATTATTGAGCAAAATCCAATCTCAAATTTATTTAGAATCTTGAAATTATAGCCTATTTAATTGGCTTTATTTAAATTATTTTTCATATTCCTTTTGAATTTTTAATATGTTAGTAAATATGTCCACCAGTGTGTTGAAAAATCTTGATCTAGTAAACCAATACAGACGAATTTTCCTGTCAAAATCTGAAAGTTCCTGCTTTTACAATTTCAGAACCTTGTAAAAATTTTAAAAACATATCTATTCGACGGTCATCTTTCGCTTCTGCTTTATGAAAGTCAAACAATTACGAAGTTTTTACTATTTGAAAAATTTTTCCCTCCCGAAAAATGCAAGCAGTATAAACACAGCCTCATAAACAGCGTAAGCTGTAATGTGACAAATGCATGTGCACTTTCATTCAGTTGCATATTAGATGATATGCAAAATTGCATTTGTCATATGAACATTACATAGCACGAACTGACTCCACTGAGGTTGTGAAATAGGAAAAAATAAGTCAATATAAACCTCCAATTAAATTTTAAAAAATTCCTCTCTACGAGCGGGAGGGCAAAAGTAGATTCCTTTACATCTGAGTTACTATCCGGTAACATAAATTGTTGATATTAGAAATAGTTACAATTACGGCGTGAAAATCCCTTTCAAGCCCCTACCTTCTAAAATATTGCAGTTATCAAAAAACTTTAAATACAAAAATAGTTCTTCTTAATGAGGCGCTAATTTGACTAACTGGATTTATTTTTCTATCTTCAATAATAAGAAACGTATAATGAAATGAAAATTTCAGCACCCTCCCATCATTTCCATTCCCTTTGATTTAGATGGGCCATTTACGAACTCGTCCGATATTTTTATATTTCTAACAACCTATTCCAAGCAAGACAAAATCCAAACAAAAAAAATCTAGGTATCTTGTTCACAAGATAACACTCATATTATAGAATATGCAATTATATAACGTAATATATATATTATTATTATTATTATATATATAAACTTTAAAACGAAGGATGGGTGGTTTTGGGTTCTAGGGAACATGATCGGTGAAGAATTGAAGAAATTTTCCCGAAGTCTTGTTATGAGAACCATTGCAATAGGTAGTCTTCCTATAGGAATCTGTCAAAAAGGTCAATTTCAAAAGCTACGAACTTTTATATTCAAACTTTTTACATCAAGGAAGTTAATTTATGTGACGTCACAGTCACGGACAAATGTAGCTACGTATGTTATATGTACGTATTTCTATATCTGCACTTCGTTTTGCACTGTGTTTTACCATCACGTCCTTTTGTCATGCAATGGATACCAAAAATTCATATTGTTTATATCTATGTCACGATGTATTTTCTTTGCATAACATATGCATAAATTTACTCCAATGTTTAAAAAATAAATTGATGCTATTCACAAAAGTATTTATACAGATTGTATTTATACAAACATGACATCAACCACAACGGAAATTTATTTTCGATTACTATCGTTAACATTTGCTAGGAAATTTAAGAAATTTATTTCTTCCTTCATTTTTGATGACCTAATTGATATTTCGTCTCGTCCTGATGTCAGCATTATCGCAGATTAACCGAATTGACATTTCAAACTGAAAAGGCATAGAGATTGAAAAGCATTTCATGAATCAAAAGCTGAAGCAATAAATAAAAGAAAAGCCTTCAATTAGAAATATTATACCTTTCAAATCATTTAAACAGCAGGAAGTAAATATTTTTTTGAAAACAAGTTTTATAAAATAAATACAAAATTATAGAGACTTCCACATATTATTTAAGTTATTACTCAACTGTTCCTTCATATTTAGATAAATCTACTTTCAAGAAAATAAATAATTTTATCAGAGCATATTTTGAAAATCCATAAATTATCGTTTCAACTATGGCACAGGCAACGCATCCGTCTTCTTTTCATTTTCAACCTAGAATTTTTCTATAAACAATTAAGTGTTTGGAGTTATGCTATGCTGTATTCTGTTGTGTATCATTGCGCCCATTATGATTTTTGGTTAACAAGGACAGCAAACAAACGCCAGTCTTAGGGTTGGGGAAGACCATGTTTTTGCGTTTATTTGACATTTTTACTTTCACATACACGAAGAATAACATGATTGCAATTATTTAAAAATTTAACTTCAAGATTCTGATAAATTTCTGTGTTACGAAAGTTTCCGAATCCAAGAGAATCGTTTTTGGAACCATACCTTTTTCTCTGACAACTAAAAATGCATCGAACTAAACAGATTTAAATAGCATGCCCTCTTTGCGCCAGATTTGTTGATGCATATATTTTGGACGAAACCTATCAAAGAAAGGCATGTCTACCTTTTCGTCCATGTACAATAAATAGAGTAGTTCAAAAGCGCAGTATCATATATTCGACATTCGGCATATTATTTTACCATAAAAGTTATAAATATGGCGGATACAAATCCGTCAGTCTATCTATTCGTTTGCATGGGAAAGAGATAACTTAATGCTGCAAAAGACGACAGGATGTAACATCACTATGTGAACTTTTCAACTTTTCACCAATGTTAAAGATAGATTTCAAAATATGGACCAAATCTGTCAAAGGGTAGATGTCGTGGTTATTTATCTATTGTTGCAATGTGAACACGTTATCTCAAAAACGCAGCAAGCTTGGCAAATAAAATTTAGTATGCGACCTTGTTATCAAAATAGTAAAATAATAGATTTGGACCAAATTTTGGATCCAATTAATCAAAAGAACGAGGTCCAAAATTGCACATTCGATTTGCATCACATGACAAAGTAAAGCATAAATTGTGAAAGTAAGTATATAAGAAAATCCAAAAGTTACTGATTGTTTTTAACAACCATCAACAGTTTTTTCAATCGAATAAAAGAAATTGCTCACTAAACGTGAGCACTAATATTTCAGTCAATGAACCTTTTTCCAAGAAATTTCCCTAAACTTGAAAGTAAGCTTATATAAAAATCAAGTTTTTATTTTATAGAATGTGTTAAAAATTTTTGATTCGCATTCTCTTTTCGTGTGAAAAATTATGCTACTGCATTTTGGAGAGAAAATTTTGAAACAAGAAAATTAAGTATTAAAAAGTTGAAACGAACATGCCTAATAAATAAATAAACAAGGCGATCGAAAATTGATCCTTCAAATTCAGAAAGAAAATAACGAATAGCAAAAGAATGCGATTTCACGTTTTATTCTAAGAAGAGAACTAAAATGGACCCATTGAATGACCTCGGTGCAACTTCGTTTATAGTTTGTATACTTCAAAACCTTAAAATTTGAAGTTCAATTATTTAAATATTAAAAAATCGAAATCGAATATTACATTTTTTCGCCTTTTTCAATACATAATATTACCTCTTTTACTAAATATAAGATAAAAGGAATGAAGATTGAAATATCAAAAGAACTGGGGTGTTTTAAAGTTCTACAGTGTTCTATTTTCAAGGTATGATTGAACTCAAGTCAAAAGTTCGATTTGCCGTTGCAATCGGTTATCTTCAATGGTGAGAGAGATTTCCTAATCTAATTGGTTGAAAACTTTTGACGTATATACACTGTACCCTTGATCTTGCTGTCTACTGTCATGCGAATCTGTAAATAAATATTTGCAGTCGTCTATCTGGTTCAAGCTGCTTCATGCTAAGCTATCCAAACAACTGACAATGAAGGAGAAAATGAAGAACATGAAAAATGTCCACCGATTTTAACTTAGGTATCTGTGGAATATCATAACAGCATTGATACAGCGAGTTTAAAATGTGTTGTTTCTCTCAATTAATCAACAAATCTACCTCTAACAAAATTTCCCATGTTTCAATTCTTCGAAAACCATGTGCTCTTTTATTTTCTCGTATATGTAGTATAGGAAAAGTATAGTCATCGTCAAAAAATTCTGACTCGAGATTTTGATCAATCTCCACGTTTTATACCTACCCGAGTTCGAAAAACACGTTTTTGGAAAATGTCCGTCCCTATGTTTGTCTATCTGTGAAAAGAACTCAAAAACGTTTTGAGCTTGACGAATGAAATTTGGTATACGGTTTTTATACCAAATTTATAGATTTGTCAAATTTTGAGTAAATTTCGCTCAAAGGAAGTTGTCTGTCCGACTGTTCGAATATAATTTAACATGATAACTGCAAAACGAAGAGAGATATATAGATAAAATTTGATGCACAGAATTAGCATCTATAAGCTAGACACTTATCAAATTTTAAGTCAAGTCTAACAGAGGATTGACCGTCTGTTTGTCTGTACTTTTAGAAATATGTAAACGCTATAACTTAAAGACACAATGATCTGAATATATTAAATTTGGTATGTGATTGAGTGAATACAAGTGCAGTATAGTGTCGATTTTTTGTCACAATTTGTTGGGAAAATCGTAAGTAATAAGAGCTATCTAAAACAAAAATACTACTTTTGGATGCTATTAACCGCATCCCAGGAATTAATGGCCAAATAACTCGACAAGGATGACACGATAGATTCAATAAAAATGTTAAATTCCGGAAAATAAATATTTCGTAACGATTGTACGTCAATTCTTTGCAAGGCATTCTCTGAGGTTTAATATATTGAGTATATGCGAGAAAATATTCAGGAGACTACTCTCATTGGCTTAAATAATAGTTATTAAACCACTCCAAGAGGAATTTTCTATGCTTATTCTTAAAAATAAAAATAAGTTAATCGTTAAAATAATGGCTTCGAACAGGAATTTAGCAGCAAGGGCAGAAATCTGTATTTCAAGTCATCGATTTTGTAGAAATATGCCCCCCCCCTCCACCTTCCTGAAGAACATACTTTCAATATTTTGTAAAGAAAATATTTAATGCAAACATACCCGTATTAGCAAACAACATTGCTCTTTCCCCAAACCCCAAGTAGCTGCAGAAGACCTAACAGAAGAAACACATTATAAAAGTGGTTTCCATTTGAACCCTCCCATCTCCCCAATTTCAAAAGCGCACCCAACCCAATCCTTTCACAAAAGCTCTGTCACATCCGAATAAGAGCTCGCAGCAAGACTTGGCAACATTGAATGTAAGTTTTCCAACTTTTGACGGAAAAGCCGCAGATAAGAGCATTTCCTATTGCTTCGATAAAAACTCGTACCGGAGAGAATTGACACTTCATTCAAATTTCCATGCGAGGGATTTACCCACGATTACCCGCAAAATTGCTCGGGGTTGGCAGAATCGATTATTTGACCCAGGAAGATGAAGTACAGGATTCCCTTTTCTCGTTATCTGAGTCTTTTCCCAACGGAACGGATCAAGAGAGGTAACTTAAGTCTTAATCATTAAAAGTGCATTATTGCGATTAAATCCCAGGGTGCAGTCACCACAGCAGGGCTTAAGACATGCCGCTGGCCGATTATTTTGCCTCTTTTAGTCTTTTATAGATCGATTTCGTAGAGGCCTCTGTTACGAGGAGAAAAATAAATAACATGTAAGCTCCTTTCTTTCTTTGCTGGGATTCGTCACCCTCAGACCCACTCTCGGCTCTGCTTGACTCATGCCACCGACTGGCCTTAGAGGAAAGTGGTTAACAATTCAGATCGAACGCTTTTTTCTGTTGGCAGTTTATTCATTAAAACCAGAACAGTTATCTGTTTCTAATAAAAACAAATAGAAACCGCGAATTAGTTTTATCGAGAAAAGGTTGACAATTCAAACCCAAAAGTGCGTTCGCTTTTTGTTGCTTGAGAAAAAGAGAACGAAACAGACTTTTGGAATTATGTCTATCTGTCCATCTATGTTTATGTGAATACGGTAATTCAAAAATGGGATGGAGTAGGTGGATAAATTTGAAATATACTATTAATATCGAAATTGTAGATATGTATCAAATTTTAGGTCAAATCTGTTGAAATGTAGATTTTCTGTCTATGTGTGTGCATGAAATTATGATAATTCAAAAAGGAAAAGAATTAGATGAATAACATTTCATATATACTAAAATTGAGGATTTGAGTTAGATTTGGGTCTAAATCAATCTTTGGAAAGTGAAATTATTCTAAAATCTCTATTCTCTTCAATAAATGAGAAAGCTAAATCAATAACGTTCTTTGATATGAAACAATATGTGAAAGTAGAAGAGCAAACACTCCTGAATTTTTATCCTGTTCATCAGAGGCATAATATAATTTACGCCATTTGACTCACACTCGTGATTCACACCAGCTATCTAATTAGATTTCCCCCTTCTCTACTATAGTTAAAAGATAGAAGAGAAGGGTTATCTAATAAGATAAAAGGCGTGAATCATAGACGTGAATTATGTTAACAAACGTGTTAAATAAAAATGAATAAATCCCATGAACTAGACTTATCATTAAGGAGTAAGCATTTCAGGTCAAAAATTATTTTCGTACACTTTTTAATTGATTTGTTTCGTGTTTATAAAGATCAAATTTCGAAATCGTTTTTTCTCCCTCATGTGGTAGAGCTATTAAACTCTGTATTGATATTTTCTCGATGACAATGACATATTTCAATATTTTCAGAACTTAAGTAGCAATTAATCAAGTTATTTTAGTTAAATCTTAATTCCATTCTATTAGCGCAACCTGGTAGTGAATTTGTGAAAAAATGACTTATGAATGAAAAATACGTAATATTTATACCAATAAAATATAAATTAAAAACTAAACAGTAGACTGAAATTAAAATAAATTACTACTTTTAATGTCCTAATAATTGAATTAAAGTGTGTTTTGAGTTTTTTTTTTATATTCCAGAAGTAAAGTTTTCAGTTCTTGAGCAGCAGTTCTTAATGTAGATCACGATCATATAAAAATTCATCGAAATTTTGTTTGATAGTTAAAACTCCAGTTTTTTACATTGTCTCATACTCCTGTAAATAAAATGCAATTAATATAATTTGTCATATAATCAGCAGTTTGCACCCATATTTTTTAAAGCAAAAACGAAACTAGGCAATTCAATAAGTGATCACAGATAACTATAGACCTCAGTTTCCACTGGCAAGAAATGGAAAGAAAACTTTTTTCCTATTACTGCGCCAAAAAGTCTACAATTAAAAAGATACGTTGAATTTTAATCTGTTCGTAATCTGAAGATTATATTACACTAAATGTATTAATACAAAGCGCAGCATGCTGAGAGGTTAATCAGTAGAGAGAAAGATCATTAAACATTTTCTCCATTGAACATATGAAGAAATAAAAATACATTCAAGAAGATCTTGAACTTATTTCAGGAAGAATGAAAGGATAGAGAATATGTCTGTTTGGCAATTCCTTCGAAGTAATAAACCTGTACAACTGAGTGTTTTTGCAATCACTCATACAAAGATATAAATGAGGATTTCAAGCTTACTTTTGCCGCACTCCTCATATCTTTTGTAGCTGAACTTCTGAAGGGTTGTCTTTTAAACATGTTATACATCCGAGTAAAAAAATCATTTGGGAACAAATGGGGTAGGGCAGAAATCTGAAGCATAATCTAATTGGGGAAGTACCGGAATGTGATGTTTTTACAGATAGTTTGACACCAAAGTGAACCTAAAAGTCATCGATTTATAGTGATCGATCAGCCACAATTTGAACCCTCATGAGAATTTTGAACGCTTATATTTATCAGCCATGCGTATTTAAATTGGATGAAAGAAAGCAGCTCCACCTAGTCTACTCTTAGTTCGTTTTACGGAAAATGGCTAATTTCTTTTACATTTGGAAAACATTTAAGAAGCATTTGAACTGTTTGAACGTAGTACTATAATATTTGTCATTAAATTTTCCATATGCTACGTAAAAAATTCTTATCACGCTACTAAAAATTTGATTTTTTTAGTTATCTAATATTTTTTCACGTCTATGATTAAAAATATATATGGTAGCTTTTGACCTTTTGAAATTCTATGTTTCAAAGTTATTTATTGATATACATTAAGTTATTTTTCAAAAATTTAAAAATTAGTAATAAAAGTAAAAATTTAAACATGTTACTTGCATATCTGAGAATTTTATTTTCAAAAAAATTCCAATCGACAATATTGGTTTTCTGTTTATCCATGAAATTCCAATCAAGCATAAGCGAAGATTAAAATAAAAGCAACTAAACTTTTCAGAAAATTAAAAGATACAACAATTTTTTTTCTCTTCACAAGAGACAGTTTCAAAATCCCTTAAAAAATACCGAAAATACTAAAAATGAGTAATTTACCATTAGTAATATTTGACTGGATAATCAATTCAAGAAAATAACGTTTCGATTTATTATTATTAATGCGTACTCGCTGAAAAATTCTGTATTGTCTGAAAAGTTTGTTGTTCAATTTGTTGATAACTTGCATTTGATTTTTGAATAAAATAGGCTCCATTGAGAACTTAATTTATTTTCAAACTTCAAAACTTTCCCCCTTATCCTTTTATAATTTTCGATCCTAATATTAATACTGAAATAATTAAAATGGTCGGAAAGCACTAGCAGTGATAAAAGAAACCAATCTCATTTTTGTCCATCTTCCTTCGCTCTCAAATGTGGTGAAGATTAGGCTGCCAATCAAAGGCAGAAAGAATATTTTCTCACACCGTTTTCATATCAAACTTAGTTTTATTACTTCGAAAAATAAACCTCTAATTTTGTTGAGCCTTTTTATCGAAAACCCTCGGTATTTGTATTTCAACGTTTGAAAGCAAGTTAATAGCTTGAAAATTACAGAAATGTTGCATCAGTGGCAAATTTCGAATATGCTTACAGATCCGCAGCATACTCTGCATTTGTTACAACTTTTTGTTTTCTCGAATACAAATTATGCTCAAAGAAATTTATAGCGATCATCGAAAAATTCACCCTCGAAATTTGATCAATCTCAGCTTTGAGTTCAAAAAAATATTTTTGGAATTCTATCCCTTAGAGAAAAAAGTAACTCGAAAATAGGAAGAGGTATAAGAAATTTGGTTTAAGGTCTATACAAAAAAAGTTATTAAATTTTATGCAAAATGCTTCGGCGAGAAGCCTGTTTGCCCATTTAATTCTATTTAAACAATATCTTAAATACCCAAAGACTTAGAAATATGGAATCCGGCATATGATTTTATAATCAGGATCGTAGGTCCGCATGAATCGTTTGAGTATAATCGCATCCAGATATATTAACATAGCTCTATCTTCATATTTTGATTTTATCACCTTACAATAAAATCAAACATTTTTTTTTTGGTAAATCTAAAATGCTCGTTTTAATATAAATAGGTTTATTAAGGTTTTGTTTATTTACAGCTTTTATTGTTGTTTTAATTTTGTGAAAAACTATTAAATGTTCATAAAAAATAGCTCTATTTTTAAAAATTTGTTTTAATATTCTTCTTAACATGTTGATCAAAATTACAACATAATTACCTATCAGTTCATTATCTTACATTTTCTATTATCTTTCCGAATTCATGACTATTTAAAAATCGCCTTTTTTTCATTCTCTTTTCAGTATTTAAATAAATACATTTTTCAACCCGTCAGCTTTTTTGAATTTTAATATTCATTGTTTTTAATGAATAGGTCAATTATGTTTATCGCTTAATGTTTTCAATAATTTATCTTGTTTCTATCTATTGAGTGTTTTCATTTCTGTGTTAAAGGTAAATAGGAATGATAATCGTGCAGTTCTTTTGGATGTTTTTAATCCCTTTTTAATATAAAACTCGATTTCTGAATGATCAACTGTTTTCTTAATGAAATCCTTTGATCTCTTTCGATTCATCTTCATGCTGATCACAATTTCCTGAATATATATTATTTGACATACATGTATTATAACATTGAGAAATGCTGTTTCTTATTCCCTTTTCAAAATTAAAATAATTTCATAATTATTTAACGATTGAACATCTTATATTTTTGATATGACATTTCATGTAAAAAATAATAGATATTCAGTAGACTTAGATAACAGACTGCATGAATTCTGGCTATTTTTGATATGACATTTCAAGGAAATTCTAGAATGGTATAATTCCAAGAAGGATGTAATTTATATGTTTTCATATCAATATCTCAAAAATAATTCCGAGAGAATTTTCAAAAATACCAGATAATATTTTATTATTAAACAAATGTTTTAACATACAATTTTGAATATTTTATTAAAGTTTTAATATTAAAAGATTTTCATGAATTGTAACCATGTTGATAATCTTCAGCTGTTATATCGCATTTTTTTCAACCAAAAACTATAATTAATAATGTAAATAAATATTTTATTTGGTAATTTTATTTCATTATACTTTTCTTCAGAATCTATATAATCATAAAGAGAAATACCTTTGTTTGTGATGAGTTATGATTTATCTTTTGAAAAATATTTTGCAATTTCTTTATACACAGATTTATTTAAAATTTTTGGTGAAATGTCAACACACAAGACAAATTTAAACAAATAAAAAAAATCCCAATTTAAAACAATTCCCAATTTTTTTTACCAAATACATATTATATATATTAGATATTTCATTACGGAAGCATAATTTATACAGTTTAAAAGCGGTAAGATATATGTCAATCTGCATCACGACACAAGAGTAGAAGAAACCAAAATTTTTCCCTTCAAGGATTTTGCTATGAGATTTTGCTAGGGATTTCTTTGATACGTGTCAATTCAGGCAAGGAAATTTTAGGTATCTTTAAAAGAATGTTGTAAGCATTACGAATTTTTATCCTTTCACTAAGAGTTTGGGAAAATGCTGAGACCAGCAGTTTTATAGAGCACGTGCAGAATTAATTTAAAAAAAAGAAATTGGATCAAGAAATAAGAGAACATTTTAGAATGAAGTTAATATGGACTACATTAATAGAAAAACTTAGAAAATTAAGTTAAGTTAGACTTTAAAATGTCATTACATATATCGTATGAGGAATGACGTCAATTTTAAACTCATCAAAGCAAGTGCTTTTTTTTTATAAATAAATAAATTCTATAAATAAACTAAATAGAATTTTAACGTTTATAATTCTAATTGCATTTATTAGGATCTGGTTTTTTAGAGTCTCCAATTAAATAACAATGATTAATGATATCACCTTTTAAATTTCATTTTCACTTACATGGCAAATATTTGTTGGCTCGTAATGATTTTTTATCTAAATCTATCATGGATTGAGTATCTTTATACATACATTTTTTCTCTTTCAAAAATGAAATTTTAACCTTCATTTACTTCCTCCTTCGACATAGTTATAAATTTTTAATTGCATCAGAGTCTTTGGAATAAGTTGGTTCTTTACAGTATCCATTAAAATATTTAATATAAAAATAACATTACTTTCAACATGTTTTTACTATTTCATCACATAAAGTGAAGCATTTTCATTTTGATAAATATATTTTTTCAATAAACTTTCAAAATCTGTATAAAAGCAAACAGCATTCTCGTGGAATGATTATAATCAGTTCAATGTTGGGAGGAATTTCAATTTTTACGGCATCATGATTTTTATAATTTTCTTCACGTTTCTTTAATTTTTTTTCTTCAGAATAAAAAAAGTGTTTATGCCATAAAAATATTTGCTTATCAACTATTTGAATTCTTAATAATTGAGACAGATTTTCAATCCCGCAATCATGAATTTTTTTTTCATCCTCATTCATATATAACAAGTTGGTATATTTTTCTAATTTATTTTCAGTTAATCTCACAGGACAAATTGAATTTTCATATTCATTGATATTGATTGATATATTTTTGTGTATATATATATTTGGAATGTTTTTTAAAAAGCCGGAAATTCAATTCCTTTGAAATTTACTTTATTTTCATATTCTTTATATTTCAACTTTTCTAATTATTGGATAAAACGAATGATAAAATGAAACCACATGAAACATCGATTATCTTTATTTTTAACACTCATGACTGCTTTTTAATTGAGATTTTTTGGTTAATTAATATAAATTATTTCTCTTAAAGGATCATATTAATTGGTAATTCTTAATATTTAATTTGAAAGAAATCAATCTGCTTCTCTTTTTATAGCAATGTTTTGTAAATTTTTTTAATCAATATGTTTTCACTCTATCTTTAAAGGCTTTTTTTCCTTAAACATTTTCAACCATAATTGCATTTCTTTGTTTAAAACTCTGAAAATTTTGTTTTTCATATGATTATTTATAGTATCTTGAATAAATATTACATTTGAATTGCATCTCTCTAGTTTTTCCAGATTTAACAAATAAATTGTCATATGGAAATAGATTTAAGAATTGTTTCTTTGTATTTTATTTATTACAAAGTAATAAGCTATTGTGTATTCGGCTAAGAATAATTTACATATCTTTTACAAAAGTCTTCAAGTTCTCTTTTAATTTTAGATTACAAGTCATTCATTTCAATTAAAACACAATTTTATGATTCATTAATCTTAAATGGTTTTTGTGTAAAGATTATTTTATTTACAGATCTTTTATTTTATTTCTTGTTTAGAAAAAATGTACTTAAAGTTTAAAAGACGAAATAAATTCTTTTCCTTTTATTTAGTATATCATAAAATTTATAAGCTCTTATTTTCTTAATTTAGAATATAATAATTTAATTTCTGCACAGCGTGTGCATTTCTTGTGTAGCATTTATTTAGAAATGCTTCCCAAAGTAGAAATTTTCCTTTTAACTAGAAAATTTTTTTCTAAGCTTTTTTATATTATTTCTAGAATCTTTGAAAATTAGTTGATAACTTATAATGATAAAATTTTTTAAAAATAAAAATCATAATTTATAGATTTTCCGAAATATACTATAATATGAAGATAATTCCCTTAAGCAAATATTATTCACATGTCTTTAAGAAAGCTACACAGTAAAATCTAATGACACATTTGATGGCGGATGAAATTTCGTATATAATTTTTATTCAGCAGCTGTAGATTTTTGTCAAATTTTAAACGAAATCCCTTCAGAGGAAGTCTGTCTCTCCAGTTGTTCGAATGCAAAAGAACACGATACTACAAAACGGAGGGAGCTAGGTAAGTAAAATTTGGTGCACAGATTTTTAATATCTAAAATGCAGATATGTTTCAAATTTGAAACCAAATCCTTTAAGTCATCGACCGTCTGTCGGTTTGTACTTCCACAAACACGTAAACCTGAAAACTTAAAAGAGTAATGACTTAAATAAATGCAATTTTATTTTTGATTTTGTAACTAAAATTAAGTTGTGTCAAATCTTTATTTTAATCAGACGGAAGAAAGAAGTCCAAAATAACCATTCGATTTTTAGCGACTTTGTATATACTGCAGCGCAGCGATTGATCGACAAAAAAAATATCACCAAAAACCGCACTTTCTGGGCCATGGGATGTATACTTCCTATCAAATTCAAGAATATTTTTATGAAGTTATGTAGACTAGAGTAAGACAAATTTTTCAATATGATAGAAACTTAGATGTTTCAGTTCCTTGTCTCACAAAATGGTGCGTCTTGACTTGTTACTAAATTATTAACCAAATTAATTAAATTAAATTTATCTAATAAGCTAAATGAATCTTTTCTTAAGCTAATCTCAATTCTAAAAATATTTCAATATAACATGACTAGAAAAAAATGGCCTTTTAAAGGATTAATAGATTATTTCAATACATTGTTTGCTAATGGCGTATTGTTAATAATGCACAAGTATGTTTATTAGAGTAATCAACATTTTACATTTATAAAAAAAACGCTGAATATGACATTTAGCCTCCTATTCCAAAATGGTTTGTATTGTTTAGCTTACTGTGATTGAACTTCGACAGGTATTTTAAGCTCGATTGTCGAGCCATTTTACAATCTTATGTAATCCAATTCTGAAATACTATATTTTTTTATATTTGTCCTTCAACTGTATTTTTGACTCGAGATAAATAATAATTCCCGACGAACGCTAATTTTCTGAGGCAGGTTGTCACAAAAATTAGTAACTCGAGACCTTCCTAATCAAAATGTTCGCTTAAATTCTTCATCATTAGTTAATATTTTACATAATCCATCCTTGAATCTTTTTTGAGGGAAACGAAATTAATTTCAGAAATATTTTTAATTTTGTTCTCATATGCCGGATTTTTTAATACTTTCTCGTATGTAAATTTTTCAGGCCAAGTCATTGTGAACAAATATTAAATTAATAGCCAAATTCTTCTTAAATGCTTAGATATCGCATGTGTATGTAACTGCACGAGCTGTTTTATTAATATGCATAAAATAATGTTTACATTTATACACTTGACTCATTAATTTCCCTCTATTCTTGAAACAGTTGGGAATTAAGTTTAAGAAATATTAATGTGTAATACGGTATTAACATTACAATCTTATATTCACTGAATTAAAGAAAATATTTAAAGTTTTATTTTAATATTAATATTGTTCTTAAATTTTTGACACGGACTATTGCTAAAATGAAAAATAAAATACATTCCTTAGATCCAATGAAGATGAATTCTTAAAACATGGTATTAAATATAGAAATTGTTGACTAATAAAAATATAGCAAGTACCTTTTGGTGTATTTCGGAACATTAGGCCTTTCTCGTTGGCAAATCACTTATATTTTAGAATATAAACTAACGAGGATAAGCCATTAATCTCTTTAGTTAATATTTTGAACCGTACAATTTTTTAGATTAATAGATGAATTCGGTTAGAATTTAAAAAATAACGTCACATGTTGAAACAACACGAGTTATTTGAGGATAGAATCGTGATATCAGTGCATAGGCAAACTTGACACTTTAGTTACCGGAATATTTTTTTCAAATTTCTGCACCACACCAGAAAGAGGATCTTTAGACCTCGATCTTTGGCTAAAATAGTATTTTGACCAAGAGAACTTCCAATCCCATTGCCAGTATTTTAATTTGATCTCCGAGTCACGAGTCCTCTAATATTAACCAGAACTTTTACCTTCGGAATTTTAAAAAGAGATTTAATCAGTGATTATATGAACTTATGGGAAATCTTAATATCATTTTGCGCTCTTTAAAATTAAAATGCATTGAAATGAATGATATTCCTTTCGTCAGGGAAAAAAAACCCACATCAGATTTATTTTCGAATATTTAGTTTATGTAATTAAAAATTAGTTTCTATAAGTAGGTGGAAGTATTTTAGTGAATTTTCAGAGTTTTTGCAAAATACTCTGTTAATCAAACGTTACTTTTTTACGATTTTAATTCAAAAAATATTTGAATATGACAAAAAAAAAGCCTAAATATTGAATTTTGAAATCCACATATATGTGTGCTCATCAAATGAAATTAACCTAAATGTTCCTTACTTAAAGCTCGTTTTCATTTATTGTGACAGTCAAACATACACATTTTATGCTTTAACAATAAACTAATCATTAACTTATTTTTAATGTATTTTTCAATACGGCAGTATAAAATGTTTTCGTCTACTTCCTTAATTTTTGAAACATTTTTCACAGATATTGATTTTATCAATAAGAAAATACATTTTCTACAATAAAATTTTCAACATATATTTAACAAGAATATCTTTTAAAAACATATTTTAATTCATTTAATAAAAAGTACATTATATTTAAATTTTTTTTAACATTTTATTTAATTATTATAAATATTATGAAATCTCGAAAAACATTTTTTAATTCAATACTAGGTGCTGCCACTTGTATGGAATTAAAATTTCATTAAATTAACTAATTATGTTATGAAAATGTTAATTAAGTGCATTTCCACACAGATTATAAATGAACAGGAAAGTTCGAAACACTAGACTACAAAGAAAAGAATGAAAAATTATCATAATATTCCATATTTGCAGACATGAGACATGCCAATTGACATAAAATTGAGTTAAAAAAAATTATGCCGGTTAAATATTATCATACCAAAGATTAACCTGTAAAAATATTTTTTTTATTAATAGGCATCTCAATCGACGGTTTTAGAGTAAAAATATTTACAAAAAGCCATTTAATACCGATAAATGTTGATAGTCTGAGATATTACATTTGCCAATAGTTTAGAAATCAGTTTTATCCCTACTGACATTATATTCCCATTTGAGAGGAATTGATAAGTCGCTCCCCAAAATATTTCGTTAAAAGGATAATAATATTCTGTCCAATAGATTATTGGCTGTTGACAACAATCACCAGCCTCCGAAATAGGACTAAAATAAAATTTTCTGTAACAATGTTTGTATTTAGTATATTAAATTCATAAGGATTTTATACATTCGTCCCGCCTGAAACGTGGTACGAAATAAAAGATGTTTGTGAAATAAGAGAAAATATCTATTCATTGGTTGTTTGACCCCCTTTTGAATTAAACACGCATTGTATGCACCTTAGAATTGTTCCATATTGGTCAAACACTACATTTAAATGAATATGAAGCGGTTCATTTATGCAATACAGCTTCTAATCCTGAAAGAGAGAGGCGGAATTGGAACTCACTGTTTGGACACAAATATCCCTACACATTTTCAGAAACTTTGGGTCAGAGATTAAAAGGGCCAGAAAACATATCCTATTTCATTAATATGTTTGCTGAACTATGTTTGAGCACGTATAGCAGCTTAGGTAAGAGCGTTGTTGTCTTAAAGGAGTTGTTTGCCAGAGAAAAAAATCTGTATAAGAAGGATAGTCAAGACAACCCAGACTGCTTTGATAGAGAAGTTTTTTTTTCGTTTTATCATGCAGAATATTATGGGGCAAATATCAAACCTAGGTATCGTGTCTTACGGAGTCGATTTGCAGTGAGTTGTCGAAGTTCTTATTCTCAAATGTTCGAACTTTGCTCTAGAAATAAAGCAGATTTCCAAATGCAATTAATTAAAAAATCTGGAACTTAACAGAACATTCATTATTTATCTAAACAATAGCACCAGGTAATAGAAGAATTGTCAGTTCGATTAAGTATTAACAATGTTAAAAATCTTAATTAAAGAAGAAATGTAATCTTCGAATGATTTTTGTATTGTGTTTGTACTCATTACGGAGTCCTTTCAATGTTTCACAGTTGACCAGAGGCATTCAAAGGCAAATGCCTCTCTGGTCGTTGCTCAAACATACCCTAGCAAAGTGATCTGAATTAAGATGAACATTGACTCATCAGTCAAGGGGATTTCATCCCACTACTTTTCCTAGTAACTAATTTCGCTCGACAATAATTTGACGGATCACCAACAATTTACGAACTGCCATTCTGACATTCCCTTTTGACAGTTTTGGTTGAGACGGAGTTCTCACAAACGTTCATTTCAAATGTTGCCTGGTAATGTTACTTGTTCTTTCGAACCCTCTAGCCAATAGTAGACGTGTAACGTGACATGATATCTGACATTAAGGCGTCTTTTAAAGAATGCGATGGGTATTTGCAACACATGTAACAGCTATTGAGGGATAGATATCTTCACATTCGCGAATGTTAAATGGTAGAATTCTATATATGAAGATGCAACTGAACTGTAGAAATGAAACACTGCTTACTTTTTCCTCAGGGAGTTCTATTTTGTGCCCCATCTTAAAATCCATTTCCAACAGTGACTCACTTGCAGCAAAAAGAACCATATCAAATACCAGAAATGTGCATTTTCTTTTCAGAAATCTAGTATTTATATTTTGCATAGTTTCTATTCATTCAGGGCTCATTTTTAAGGTATGGGTATATTTAAACAGCGGCAAGACCATTTCGTCCTGAAACAATAAAATTGTTTGTTATAAAACTTACAGGTTGATTTCCTTTCTAAGGTTAGTGTGACGTTTTTAAATAACACAAAGGCTATTCTGAGATATTCCTCGTTATTCTGAGTCATAGTTAGATGATAAGGATGAAACCCGATCCGATCCGACCCGACCCTCTTACGCCAAATTTTGACTTCAACTAGAGTGACAGATTTTGATTCATGTGAATGGTAGATAGCGACCCATGTAATATCTAAAGATAATCAATCTCTCAAGTTATCACTTCAAAGTTTTAAACTCTGACACCAGGTATCCACAACTTACAGAGAAGTATAACAAATATTGATATTTCATTACTAAACCAGAAAATTGTTCAGAATGTTTATAAAAGTGCACTAAAAATGAAATAATGAATGGAATCTATTCCATTTATTTTTAGAAACGAAGATTTTGAAATAAAAGTTGAAGTAATAAACATTAATAAATAACAATAATAGTTGAATATTAATAAAAATATGGTGTAATTTAGTACCACACATTGGCAAAATATCTATAACATGAAGAAAATATTACAATTTTAAATGTGCAATATCCATACATTACTTAATGATTTATTAAAATAATGATGAACTATATTGCTCAATTTGATTCAAAATCTAAGCAAAATATGACTAATGAAAAATTTTCAATATTTTAGTAATTCAATTATCTATATATTTTATTATCTTTTATTTTGTTAGCTATTTTAAGAACTTACTAAAATTATAAATATTTTCACAGGTTTATGTTTAATTATACGTGGCTTGCGAATTATAACTTTACTACGTTTCATATGCTAAAATATACAGTGAAGACTTTAATTAGAAATAAACTTAATTAAAATAACATGCATTTAACATTTTAAACAATTTAGATTTTTTATTAGAGTGACTTCTAAAACAATTTATTAATGTATTTTCTTCTTTCCATGTATAAGGTTACAAGCCTGTAAAGTTGCTTCCCAGCAAGGTTAGTTCTATCACCAGAAAGACTGATTTACAATCATCTGTATCGGACGCTGCTCGGGTACCGAGACAGTGATCCCAGTGCTTGGTGACAAACTAGGCGACCATTTGGCGACGAATTTGGCGTCAAAATAGATAATCCTACGAGAATTTTAATAATCCGTCCATTTTGAACCAAGATACGCCTGATTGGCCTAGAAGATTCTCGGTCCGCCTCCCTGGAATTATAAAAGGACGGCAGTCTCAAGCTGGGAGTAGTCGTAGTTGGAGTCGTAGTCAAGTATCGAGTCTTCGAGAGGATAGCGAAGCAACGGTGGAGTGCCAGCGTTGTGTGGAGCCCAAGCTATTGCTGAGATGAGCTCTGTGCCGATTCCTGTTTACTGTGGAAGCAGCGTCGTGTCATGTGTGGAGTAGCCAGTAGTTTAGTAATGAGTAGGCAGTTGGATACAGCTAAAGCGTGGAGACAGTGAGAACTTCAGCCATTTGGAGAGACCGTAGAGCGATGCTCCGTGGATCCCCTCTCCTGCTGGATTCTGTCTGGCAGCTTCGTGTGCTGTGGTCGATCACTACTTGTGAGCTACTGTCTTCTACTGCGGCCTGCTGATTGTGTTTTCACACCATAAACCCACTACAAGCGAACCCGGTGAAATCCGTAACAATAATTTAATTTCAGAGTATATGCACACATAATTTTTTTTCTCTTCTCTGGACAAAATTCCAGTTTAATAGTAAAACTCTTCAACTTACAAAATTTAATAAAATTTATTACACATTATATATTTTTTGTTACAGTTACACAATAATGAATTTGTTGAAAAGTTAGCAATTTGAATTTAGCTAGATTAGTGTCATTTTTAAGGCTACACGAGGGTTTTCTTTATTAGTCCCATAATTCTGAATTATGAGCAGAAGGCGAGGACGACACATGATTCGGCTACCTCTTCAAATTTCCACATAAGAAATTAAGTGGTGGATTTAAAATTGTAAAATTGCCTTTTCTTTTAATATGTAAAAACTCTTGAATTTCTTTGAAGGCTAAGATATTTTAACTATGCACGAGAATGTAATTGAACTACTCAATCATGCTTATAAATTTAAAGAAAATCAGTTCCGATAAAAACCTTAACAATTTAGTTCTCTTGGACAGCAACTGCATTTCAGGTTGCTGCAATGCTAACATCTTTCTGAAATCTTAACAGAATTCAACTGGAAATTTTATATAAATTGCCCTATATATACGGATTCGAGATTTTAAGATATATATACATATACTATGATTCGTACATGCGCAGTTTAAAATTATTTAACTACAAATGCTTATATTTCTTTAAATATATCAAGTATTTACTTTCAATTATAATATAATTCTTTAAAACTTGATTGTCACACATTCTGCATGTTTCTTATTGTTTGATTGAAAACTTTACATGTTATAAACCAAGGAAAAGTTAAGATTTTTTATCTTTAGGGAAAAACACTATCTTATCGTACAAATTATTTTTTTTCCTTTCGAAAACGCATGTCAATATCAGATACAGCAAACAAACCATCGATGTAAGTTGCAAACTGCTATCAATTTTCTTTGCTCAAATAATATTTTTTCACCATTTACTACTCTGTCCTATAAATGCCCTCGTGACCGAATCTTCTCTGTAAAATGTGAGTTCAAGTATATTCTTTACATGCTCGAAGTTCAAGAGAAATTTGTACAACTTTTCGGGAAAGATTCGAAAAATTATAAATAAAAGAATCCGTCTATTTATGATAGGGTGTGAGTGGGTATGCGTGCATGCGCGAGAGCATTATGTAATGATTTCTAATTAATCTGCGTCGAAAAAATAATTTCCTAATCAATCGAATTCAGTCTTATAAATCACGAGTGTTGTTATTTTTCTACAGAATGGAAATGCATTTTTCTGAAATTTCTTTCTGAAACTATATAAGTTCAAGCTGCTTTCTCACGGTCTCCTTTTCCTGCTATTTGCCTTTTTATTCGATTTTCTGTACTGTGCTTGTCATGGCTTTGAAAAGAAATCTGGGTAGCAGGTAAAAATGTAAAAAGTTGAAAACGAAAAAAAAAAAAAAAAAAGGTGAAGTATTTCGTTAAATCTTGAATAATATATATTTTATTTAATGCTCCACTCTTGTTACTTCAAAGAATGCTTTACATATATATGAGAACCATTGCAATAAGAATCATTCCTAAAATAATATACCAAAAAGGGGAATCATATACGTCTTAAAAATGTGTGTTGATTTTCTTCTGATTGAAATGTGCTTTCATTTTTAAGAGATTCTATTGAATTTTATAATAAGTATCAAATTAAGGCCATAAAGTTAAAAAATGTTAAATGCTTACGCATTGGAATATAATTATATAGAATTTTAATTTACTCTTTTTATATAAATACATTTCTTTAATTAAAAAAATTGTAATTTGCAAATTATTTTAATGTTTCATAAGTTATGATTTTTATTAATTTTTTTCCGCTTGACTTTTTCTATTGTGACTAAATATGCATTTTAAACAAATACATTCTAATTAAAATTGTGTCTTTTTCTAAACTTAGATTTATTTTTAACAAGCTAAAAAAGGCCGAAGTCTGAAACCGATGCCCATACCTATTTTAGTGCATGTCAATAATACATTTTATAAATTTTATACCGACTCTTAAAAATTAAGATGATGGAATATCATAAAGAGACATAAATCTGAAGATAATGTCATTTTGGGAAAAAAAATTATTCAGAAAAGGCTTATCTACTCATTTTGTTAAAAAATATGTTTTAATGCGATTTTATTTACAAATATTTTAAGATCAAGTTTTAAATGGAAATTCTGTTCTTTGTTAATTTAAAATTCATTATCCCATAAACTGTAACTTTGAAAACATTGATTATTTTTTATAAAATTGTCCTATAGGCATATCTGCAGATAGAAGTTGGAGTATTTTTCCTCCTACCTTTTCATATACTTACAAAATAGAATACGTTTTATGCCTAGTAGAAAAGAGGTATGCATTTCATAGATCAATTTTTGACCAAATGACTCCAAAATTTGATTCAAATCATCAATTTCAGTAACGAGACCTTATCAAAATTTGTTATGGCTTTAGTTGCATATTAGAATCATTGCGTTCACACGCATTCAAACAAACAAACCGATAGATAGTCAACTTATTGATGGATTTGATCCAGAATTCGATACACGTCTACGATTCTGATGATAAAACCAAATACTAAATTTCTTCTATCTAGAGTATAGTATATTTGAATTTATATACGTGAGTACGGATGGAAGGACAAACAAAGAATTTCAAATGATGGACTTCGTCCAAAATTATTCTGGTGTGCAAAACTTAAGCAACAGTTGCTTTCTTTCCTATAACTCCGCGAGAAATCATCTGAGAGACATGAAATTCAGAAATGAGAGACAGCATTGTGTAAAACTATGACGAAAGAATAGTTGCGCAAAAAGAATACATTGCATATAGTATGGAATAAAAAAAAGACTTTATTGAACTCATAGTATCGCTATACATGATTATCTGTTCAAGAGGAAGAACAACAAGCAGATGTTCCTTAGTATGGTATATGCCCTCCCCTTACTGCAATGGTTGCTTCGCACCATCTCTCCATACTCAGCACCATATTGTCTAACAGTTCTTGATGTAAGAGTTCCCATTCCTCAATTAGCATCTGTTTCAGTTGTTGGGTGTTCCCTGGAGGATGTAATCGTGCCGCAAGGCATCTCCCCAAAGCATCCCACACATGTTCTATGGGTTTAGTTTAGTTATATTAACGTCCTGTTTAAAGCAACACTAGGGCTATTTTGGGACGGACTTCGTAATTTTGAACCTCGGTCAAATGACGAGGACGACACCTGAGCTGCCACCCCTCTCTCCACATCACGCCACACAAGCGGGAGGGCGTTTGGTGATGACGAATTTAACGTGCAACAGACCCCCTTACACGACGGTTCTTCTGTGTAATCGGGACACGAACCTGAAACCCTCCGGTTCCGAAGCCAAGACCTTACCTCCAGGCCACCGCGGCCCCATGTTCTATGGAATTTAAATCAGGAGAGAATGCTATCCAATCCCTTCGACGGATATTTTCACTTTTCAGTAGCAGCTGAACATCAGCAGTCAGTTGTAGCCGTACATTGTCATCCATAAAAGCGAAGTCTGCCCCAATAGCACCTCGGAACAAACGCACATGGGAAAGGATCACCTCCGTGGAGCTCTGCCGCCCGTTCAGCATAATGCATCTCCGACGACAATTCCAGGACCACCGTAGCGGCCTTTTTCCGTGATGTTACTGGTATGAAATCGTGTCCCGATCTCTCTAAATCAACTGCGTTGAGAATCACTTGTGGCACGGAAACGACTCATTCGTTAAAGAGGACAACTCCATTGATGAGATGTCCACTTTTTGTGCTCCTTACACCACTCTAGAGGGTGCCACTGATGGCCAACTTTCAAAGGGATGGCAGCGTTCAGGAAGGTGGGCGAATAGGCCACCTTTGTGGAAACGTCTGGTCACAGTAAACTACGACATTTGTCGTCCTGTCGCTATATAAAGTTGCTGAGTAGTGGTGCTTGCTGACTGGTATCGGGCTTTTTTCGCCTGCAGGACGATATATCGATCATCCACTGCAGCTGTTTTCCTAGGGTAGCTACTACCAATCTTTCTAACAACTATACCTATGGTTTGGAACGCTTTCCAAACGTGTGAAAAGACACTTGTTGATTCCGAACTCTTCAGCTACATTGGTCAAACTGTGGCCCTTCTCAAGCTTTCCGATCATTCTTCCACATGTGAAATCGTCCAGGTGATTACTTCTAACCCTATTCTACGAAAGAAATCGCTTGCAATTGCAGCGAATGTCTTTAATTGCGCCTCCCTTCTTCCTTTCCTTGTAGTCATGAGCCGCGCGCGCCGACTGTATGCGTTTTACGTACACTCACGTTGCCCATGATGTTTTATTCCTAACATTTGCATACGCATCACCTTTCTATTGAATTGCATGTTCATTGTACTGATCGCAATACCCCTTTTTTGCAATTTCATGGCTACCTGCTTAAAATTTACATTTTTGCTTAAGTTTTGTACACCAGTGTACATATAAAGCGATAATTTTGATGGTACAATCCTCAGGATGATTTTCATCCTTCTACTTAGTTGCGCTTGAGTTATTGTGTTCACACACGAATAACATTTTTTATCGATATTTTGATGGTTGCAATTCATTTCCTTTTCATTTTTGCGAAGAATTCGAATTACGAGTTCAAAAGAATCAACAGGGTTTTTTGTTTTGTTTTTTCACTCTTGGTTTATACTTTTACTGTTCTCGTATTACCTATCATGATCAACTGTTGTTTTTTTTAACACCTGACAGAGAGAACTCATTCCACGCATCATAATTTTTTTAAAAAAATTCTTATTTTTTTGCAGTGTGTACATTTTCTGCAATTAATGATCACTTATCCTGATGAGTCTGCAATTTAGTTGTTTGATCAGATAACAGTCTAATTTAGAATATGTTCAGTTCACACGAGGGAAAATTACCCGAAAATGGAGTCATCTCTTAAACAGAGTGATTCCCAATGAGATATATTACATAATAAATATGTAATCTCTAGGGAAATAACAATTCTGCTAATGCTTTATAAAAAAAACGCGCTCAGAATGAGCAAATAGTTTTTATGCACGTTTTCTTAGGGTGAAATAGAACTAAATACATAAAAAAAATGATAATCCAAAAAAGCATGAACTCATTTTACTTAGTTATATTAAAACAAATAAATTCTTTAAGATGTTGTAATTCATCTAGAAATATTTGAATTTATGAATAAATATTGCCGAAAAAGGCTATTTTTAATGTCCTAAAAATAACCAAATAGCACAACAAAGAAATAAACGGGATCAATCTTTTCTAGTTGAAAAACCTTTATCATCTACTCGGTTTGACTGTATTTAATCGAAATCAGTAAATAGAGAAATATGTATATTGGTAAACAAATTTCATGAGATTTGAAAGATTTTTGTTGCGTAGTCTCGCAACATGCATTTCCAATTTATTTCAATCTCATTCGTAAAAATAAAGTTCCTTGTACGCTAGAATTAAAGTATGAACAAATAACTTAAAAAAAGAAAGGTAAAGCATTTAAGATGGGAAATAAGATTATTAAGATGTGACAATATAAAGGTGCGCTCTGAAGAAAATATATCAAGTATTTTTCAAAAAATCCATTAACACGTAATTTGGCATTTTCATTCTCTGAATTTAACTGCCTTGTATATATTTCATTTATATTCGTTAATTTAGTTTATGTGCATTTTACATCTATGTAAGCTTTTCCTAACTATTATGTACAAATTGCAAATATATTATTTTTATGTAAACTTCTCATTGGCTGATCAGAATTATATTGCTACTTAATTTTTTTAAATTCACCCGATTCACTATTTTTTTTTAAATTTAATATCAGTAAGTTCATGTTTGAGTTTCTATTGCTGAATTTGTGTAGCGATCGCCATCACGTTTTTTCCCGTCCCCACTTATTGCATATGAACACAAAGCATTTTTGATCACCATATTCATTTATAATATTTCATACACATCAACATCGCAACCGTCTGCTTTGATTTATTGTGGATTAATACAGAACACCATCAACCACAAAACTTAAATATTACAAATGATTCTCCATTTCACTTTAAACCCAAGCAAAATACAGACATTTTTTTCAAAATTAAGAAGGCCTTTCTAGATAAATTCTCTTCGATCAATAGCACATAAATTGTAACATAAAGTGGCAGATTGAAAATTTAACCTGCTGGTTTCTGACTAATTTCAATAAACTGATATTTTTCTGATTCCTTACAAAATAAAAATAAAAGATTTTATTGGTAAATCCAAAGAGTTTGGAAATTGACAACAGTTTTCTTTTTATAAGATAGAATGGTGATAAATAATTTTAAGAAGATTGACAAGGCCTCCATAAATGTGAGCATTATTAATTCTGAAATTTCGGATGTAGTTGAGAATGGATTATCGATTAGAAGAGCTACGGATAAATACAATTTAAAAGCAGCTATTTGTTTTTTTAAATTTGAAATTTTCACGAGCAGAAATATTACTAGCACACTTTCAAAAGTGAGAACTTGCCCTAATAACAAATTGACATTCTCACCAATACACTGTTTGGTCCCTTTTCCAAATACTTTTCTGTGGCACTTCCTTTTTCCAAAACATAGCTTCAACAACTATATTTAACATCACACTTGAATTGGGAACCTTTCCCACAAATTTTGACTCCAAATAGAAAGAAAAGGGAGAAAGGGAAAATCGAGTATTTAGCATAAAATTTCAGAAAAATAAAGGTTGAAAGAAGTATATAAAGCAAAATATTAGAAAAAAACTTGGAAAAAAAGAAGCAGAGACTTAAAAACACTTCAACAAATATTAAAGCAGAGAGTTCTTGGATTATCTTGAACAGCCTCTTAAACAAACCAATAAAAAATAGAGAACTATTCAACAGACGCAAGTTCAACAAGTTAGAGTGAATTTAAGACTAAAGATTCGTCATCTGATTCCACAAAATTCAATCATTTCAGTGGTGGCGATACACCTAAAGAGATTTTTATATTTTCTGACCTAATGCCTACAATCGCAGATGTTGACTCTGCTCTTGTAAAGTTCGAAAAAGAAGAGCGGAAAACATGTTGGGAAAATCATTTCCAAGAATGATAGTGGAAATTTTTTTTCTTACTTCGGTAAAAAGAATATGACTCCTACGTGAGGCTCATTTCTGGAGACTCAGATGAGAGGCGCCGAAACATCAATTCATATTTCAGATATTTTCTTAAGGTTGCCAATACCAACAATAATCAACGAACCAGACAGAACGGCGTTCAATTTCAATTTCGAAAATCATTATGCTTACAATGAAAATAAATTTGAAATAATTTACTTTGTGTTGTTTTTTTTATTCGTCTAAAAAAAGCAGAGACTTAAAAAGAGGATTAAAAACATTCAACAAGTTTTAGTGAATTGTGTCTTAGCGAATTATAATGACAGAAAGATAATATGAGTTCTAAAATAATTCTATTATGTCTTATACTGAGTTTAAAAAGGGAGTTAAATTTTCATTTCTATTTTATTTCTAAAAAACTTACTCTTTATTTTTTTAAATATCATTAAAAATAACAAATTTTGATTAAATTAAAAACTTATTATTTCGCTTTTTAAAATTTTTATTTGGAATACAAACATTATTGATAAAAATCTTTTAAAACTATCTCGCCTATTAATTATCATTATTTTTAGACATATACAGGAAAAAATCGATGTGACAAAGATGTATCATTGCTTCTAATATGCAATAGATTGATGCAAATCCATTTTTAGGAGCAAAAAAATGTGATGAGTATTTTAATACGCTAATTATAATCAAAGATTGAATAAAATCCTATAGTAGTTAACAAATGTATAAATATAGTATATTATTGTTAATTATTACAGTAAATAAAATCATTTTAATCTATTAATGATCCCAGGCTCAACCGATGACTTAAAAAGAAATTTTGCGACTTTTAAATCGTTCTACTACAGATGTCCATTTGCAAAAACAGGAGTCGACAATCATTTTCTCTTCAAAATAGCCTTTCGAAATATATCAAGAAATCACATTTATCTGTAAAGATAACTGAGCTATTCCCAAACATATAGGAGATGTATCAAAAGAAACTACACGAAATTGTCTTTATTAGAACGGTTAATGTACATAGACATGTTTACGCTCGTTTAAACGTCACACGTCATAGGGAACGGAGAATGAACATCGCAATTGGATTAGCATAAAGTGGAGTAATCAAACGATTCAAGATATTAATCTAAGCAAACTTAGTATTGTATCTTCATATTCAGTGAAAGTAATATCAGAGATCCTTTTTTCCTTGTTTTGAAAAAAAAATCGAAAATCAGGATGGTGAATTAACGGTTTAGGCACGAATACATGCCATCCGAAATGGCAAGTTATGGGTAGAAAGCTTAGTGATGAAATTCTTAAACGTTTTGGTTTTATTAGATACTGGAGTCATCAGCGATACATTCCTTTCCAATTAGAGGTAATCTGTCTGTTCGGTTGTCTGACTATAAGTGAGGATGAGATTTACAAAAAGCAAAGATTTAAATAGATAAAATTTGATGCATAGGTTTAGAAACCAAAAGTAGGTTAGTACCGAATTTAAAACCAAACCTTTCTAGGAGCTGACCGTCAGTTTAATTTTACATCTATGTTAACGCGTTATTTCAAAAACGTAACCATTTAGAGATATTGAATTTGATTCCTCAGTTTTAGCATCTAAAGTGTATATGTTTACGGAATTTTAAAACAAATCTTACTGAGGGTCTATACTTTTACAGACATGTAAACGCTATAACTTAAAAATGCAATGCTTGAAATAAAAGAGTTTTAGTACAAACTCTGTCGATCAGAATTGTAATCTCTGTCGATCAGAATTGTAATCTCTGTCGATCAGAATTGTAATCTCTGTCGATCAGAATTGTAATCTCTGTCGATCAGAATTGTAATCTCTGTCGATCAGAATTGTAATCTCTGTCGATCAGAATTGTAATCTCTGTCGATCAGAATTGTAATCTCTGTCGATCAGAATTGTAATCTCTGTCGATCAGAATTGTAATCTCTGTCGATCAGAATTGTAATCTCTGTCGATCAGAATTGTAATCTCTGTCGATCAGAATTGTAATCTCTGTCGATCAGAATTGTAATCTCTGTCGATCAGAATTGTAATCTCTGTCGATCAGAATTGTAATCTCTGTCGATCAGAATTGTAATCTCTGTCGATCAGAATTGTATCTCTGTGTCGAGTTTGGTTTCAATCTGCTTGAGAAAAAAAAAGCGTCCAAAATACATATTCGATTTTCTTGTACTTGTAGCCACATACTACAGATTAATCCCCCAAAAATATCAGATTCAGTAAAAACGCTAAATGTGTGCCAAATTCAATATTTCGTTGCTACTGTTTGCTAGTGCCATGCAATTAATACACAAATACCGATTTTCTTTAATATATATTACAAAACACATAATTTTCACATGTAGGAATCTGGAAATAAAAAGTTATATTTTCATGGAATTGCCGGAAGTCCACATTTTTATACACTGGGGAGGGGGGGGATGAAATTTATGTTAGAGAACATGCGAGAAAGTTCCGGGGAAACTACTCTTTCAATTAACTATGTTCCAGAGATGATCTGAGGGAAAACTGATCTTTGGAGATCTATATCGGAGCTATGTAGTTCGGCTATTTTAGCCCTTCGGGGATACAACAAGCCCTAGTGATATATTGTGAAATTCCGAAAAAGAAACATACACCATTTTTGTATTTATGCTACCAAATATTGATACTTATGAAATCTTTACAAATGCTTGATAGAGCGTTTTGTGTATTAAACTAAAAGAATAATTTTGTAAGGCAAATTTTCTAGTTTTGTAGGTTTGAAGACTGGATTAAAAAAAAAATGGCCATTCTAATTTTTTCAAAAAAGAAGACTGGAACATGCATTTCTACAAAATGTCCGTGATTCTTTAACCTTTTTAGTAGTGTATATTCAGATTTATTTTTTGTCTGCACTTTCTCGTTTGATTTAATATATGACAATTTTCGTTAAAATCTGTTAGAATTTAGAAGTATTTTTCAACCTGTTCCAAAACCATGCGATTTCTAGAAAACTATGTTCTTAAAAAGGAATTTTTCTCGGAATGGAGAGGGTTGGAAATGATGGAAAGAATAATTGAATCATTGAAATGAAATTGGTTTTCTAGAAAGCATTTCGACGTTTCCTTTGTTTAAAATGGTTATTTTTACATCAATTTAAAACTGATGGGACACAAAAATCTAAAATAACGGAAAAACTAATTCTTTTCTATTTCCAAATATTTTTAAATAAAATTTTGCAAATGTTTATTAACGAAAAAAAATTATAAATAGCTCAAAATAAATTAACAAATGTAATTTTTCTTCCTTTAAAGCAATTTTTGTTCATTTTTCAGCATTTCATTAGGCGCTGAAAAGTAATAAAATATCAATCAGTTTTAAATTATTCAAAATGAAACATTTAACATTTTTTTTTTTTTTTAATTTTAACAACTTTCAAACAAATAATCTGTCGAAAGTATAAACCATCAGATCGAAAGTTCACCACTGCCATCTATCGGATGTTAGATTAAACTCAAAGAGAGCTCTGGAAAGAAATTTCAAGACTTCGGAGAAAAAGAAATGCACTTTTTAGCGAAATATTAGAATTTAAAAATGCATTATTTTTGAGAAATAATGAAAATATGCCACTTCATAATTCTTCAGAAAAATAACGCTTTTTCTCGCTTGTAAAATTTAAAGTAGTTTATTTATAATTGAATATACTTAGAAAAGATTTGAAAATTTTCTTTCATTTGATTTTATTTATAAAATGAGGTAAATTTTTTTAGAAAGTTTACTTTGAAACGAAATTATTGCATAAAATCGCCAATTGGTAACAATGATCGATATGTTTCTTGTCAATCACATAAAGTAATTTTATTATTAAGAACACTTTAAATAACAGAATTTTAGTTTCAATTAATTAAAATTCAGTTTTCGATATGCAAAACTATAAATAAATATATCATTCCAATAAATAGCGAAAATTATTCAGCAACTACGTAAACAATTATAAACGGCAAATCAATAATGAAGTATTTTATGAATGTTGGGGGAGGGGGTAACAAGATGTTTTCATTTTTTTTTTTTTTTAATTTAGAAGATTTTCCGTTTACAAGATTAAATGGTCGAAGTTTTGATCATTCTTTGCGGATTTTCATTCAAATGATTTGTTACTTAAGCATGGTAATCATTTTTAAACTATTTTTCGCCGAAAAACAGACACAATTTTATAATTAAAATTCCAAGTTTATCCAATTTTTTAACAAATACTTAAATTTCATCGGATGATGAATATATTTTTCTGTACGCACCTTATAAATGCTGCTCAAAAACGGGCACTTATTCTTTTTCTCTAACAATTATAAAAGAATTTATTTTATAAAGAATAATATAACATTTTATTCGTTACACAAGAATGGAAAAAACTATATAACGATATTCTTATTAATATCACAGCCAGTATCGAACTTCGACAGATTGAACTATCTCCTCCAACTGGGCCCCTACACCAAAATGCTAATTACTCTCTACTTCAGTGTCATAAATATAAGGGAGAGGTAGGCAACATATCAGGAGCACCATTAGCAGATGGTTCAAAATTTAGGTTTAAATGAATTACATTTATTATTATTATGATAACTGTTATTTTCTCTCATAAGACTTGTGCGTTATCAAAGCATAGTAATTATCAAAATATTCGATCTTAATATCATAATGAATCTTAACACTTTAGGTCTAAATAAAATTTAAAAAAACATTTTTTTTAATTATATTAACCTGTGCACAAGACACAACAGGTTGTACAAATGAACTTTGATATGTGGTCAAAACACCAAAACTGTAAATTTCTTTTTTTAGGGGAGGATTTTGCAAAGAAATTTTGGATGAAATCTCTTAACGGAAAACTTCTTTGTCTGTTCTTCCATGTGCGTACGAACATGATAAATCAACAACGAGACGAGATAGACAGATGAAACTACGCTTATGGTTTTGTTACCAGAACCGTAGATTTGTAGCAAATTCAAAGAATTGACAACTTGCTGGTCTATTTGCGGAAAGGTGAACATTACAACTCGAAAACGCCATTAGTTACGTAGAGGAAATTGGATACTTCATCAAATTGTACCAAAATAGTAGATCTATGTGTATGTCAATTTTTTGGTTCTAATCGGAAGAAATTCATTAAATTTTTAATTCATTATATTTTTAATGAATTAAATTTTTAATTCATTATATTTTTAATGAATTAAATATCTAATAATTTTAATTCATTTTTTAAAAATTTAATTCATTAGATTCCTAAAATCTTTGATCAAAAAAATTTTCCAGTTAGGACCTGTATCCCCTAAGTTCGCTTCTGGCCTTAACAAAATAAATTTTAATATGCTTATTAAAAGCTATAATTAAAAAAATTGTCAAGCAATATTTTGAAGATTTCAAATCTCTTTAAAACCATGGATATTCTAAAAAATCCTAACTATCCATCTCGTAAAATATGTTTTACATAAATGAGATCAATTAGAGTGACAACTCAATTCTCATGGCCAACAGCGTGCCATGTGGCATTTAAGTCCACATTATCTTACGCTATGCGCGCATTTTTTTTTTTTTTTTTTTAACTTTTCTCATAGCATGAACAACAGATATAAAGCGAAATTAGTTCGGTTTAATTGATGTGCGCATTGTAATACATATAAATTTAAATAGTTTGTTTTTATTATTAAAAGGTACTAAATAAAATTAGGATAGATTTTTGTTAATACATTATACAGGACTTAGACCTTACTGCTATGATCTTTGAAATAATCTTAACCGATTATTCACTTGTCCCAACTTATCTGCTGACGTTAAGTGTACCGACATTTCAGTGATGTATTGAAATTACAACTAGAAAACTGTCATTTGATTTGTCGTGGTAGAAATTAATGTACAAAACTTTTTTTTTTTTTTGCCATCATTTTAACAAGGACTGGTAAATTTCCCAAGATAACAATTTTTCCAACAAAACAAAACATGCAGTCTTTTGCTTCTCCTTCTGAAAAAAAGCTTGTTGTATATCATTCACGTGAAATATATTATGATGAAATGTCACGCAAGAAAAAAAAATTCAATTGACATGCTGTAGATAATTCAGTACCACTAATGCACTAGCTCGAATTGCATATATAAGTAAATTATATAAAAAATATCGTAATAGAAAGTTGTTGATAAAATTGCTGCATACATAAATCAACTAGAAAAACGTTAAAATAATTGTAATGATAATTTTATGAACACTTTTTGAGATGAAACAATTTTTCTCTGAACATCGCATTCCGTGGTCGAAATCGTTATCCGACCTCAATAAAATGCTGTAATGTTAAAACTAGAAATAACAAAAAAATGCATCATTTTCATTTATGATGCATATATATATAAAAGATCATAAAACTTGATCATTGTTAAGATGATTTGCTTTTTATACAATAATTTATTTTTATTCAGTATTATATAAATTATAAGAATTGAAAATTCCAAGGAAATGTTATAACTTCGGAATCGGAGACAAGAAATTCTCAGCATTTATAAAACATAATTTATGTCATAGAATTCAATGACAATGAATAAAAACCTCTTTTTCATATTGAACCATAGTTCTTTCATTTGATTAACAATATAATTCTATAAAGAAATGCATTCCAAATTCCAAGGAGCTCATTTCAGAATTAAGAGAAAAAATTAGGAAATTTCGTTCATTATAGCATATGATCCGTAATTCAAGCTCGTAAAATTTTAATTTATTATGAAGAAATGTTCCATTCAAAATTACCAGTTCACTCAATTTGAGTATCATTCAAGTAAGAAGAAAAATCTTGAAATTTTTCCAGTAAGTGAAATATGAACATTTCTTTCATATTCTTTATCTGTCTTTTTTTTTTCAGAATATAGTCAGTGACTATTTATTAATTACTATTATTATTCAGATTTGTTATACTTTTTTCAGTATATAACCCGTTATTTATTATATATTTATTCCTATCATTAGAAAACTTACGAATTTAAAAAGAAAAAAGAAAGAAAGAAAAGTCCAATTTTTTGTGGAATTTTAAGTCGGGATTTATCTCAGCGCTTATCAATCAGTAATTTCAAACACATGCCATTTTATGATTTTCGTCTTTTATACCCTTGTTTCAAACTGAGGGTTCAAACGACATACAAGTAATTCCCAAAAGATTCATATCTAATCATATTCTTTTGATAAAAATTTCCTCATTAGTTAATAGTAGTTTGATTCCATTTTTGTATTTATTTTGTTCGGAATTATTCCTCAATATAAAAAGAAATTATATTGACAAATTGATTTTTTTTTCTACTTTCGACTTTCAGTATATTAACAAAAATACCATTAGATTACCAGAAAATAAAACCTTTAGAATCAACACTACGCCTAATTCGAAATGTACCTCGTAATTTCGAACCACGATAAGATGACGACATCTGATCGAGACTTCTTTTATTCTAATTTCTTTCAGACTGCAAATGATGTAGAATCTCATCTTTGTAATAGGATCATTATACACTGATTAATTATATTAAGTTTCTAATTAACTCTCGGTTCAATTGTTGCTTTTATGTTATATTTCCCGTAGTCTCAGGTCAAAGCCTTTCAATAAAATTAATCCATGATAAAATATATAAAAAAATCTAGAAAACTGTAAACTCGGTTTGATAATATATGATAATCACCACATTAAAATTTAAAAAAATAAAAATATGAAATTAAGGAACTTACTTGTGAAATCAGTTTCCACATTTAGAGTCAGTTTATGAAGAGACAATCTCACTTTTCATCGACAGAATTGTGACGGTAAGTGATAAAATTCATAATATAAAAAAATTATAAATACTATGTGAAATATGCAGACTTCCCATTCAAAATGTAAAACCTCAAATAAAAAAAATATATATAATTGAAACATTTTAAAAATAAAATATCTGATTGTTTCTCCTTTGTAACAAAATCATTCAAAACTGTTATGCATATTAACCTCATACTAAACGACAATTCACATTTGCATCACTTCTAGCTTTGTCTTTATTGAACAGTTAAGTAAACAGTTTGTAAATTAGTAACAGTTAAGTAAACAGTTTGTAAATTAGTAATAGTTAAGTAAACACTTTGTAAATTAGTAACAGTTAAGTAAACACTTTGTAAATTAGTAACAGTTAAGTAAACAGTTTGTAAATTAGTAACAGTTAAGTAAACAGTTTGTAAATTAGTAATAGTTAAGTAAACAGTTTGTAAATTAGTAACAGTTAAGTAAACAGTCTGTAAAGGAAGTTTTAATTATTGAATTACAATTAATTATTAATCAGAATTTAAATTCAAAATTAGTTTTTAAAAATGTTTTCAGATGACGAGGACATGATCCTCCGCCCTATTTGCAAAACTTATACTTTAGAAACAGGAGAATATTTGGCCTTCACGATCACTTTACATCTGGTTTGTATGCTAAAAAGATGGGAAATATCAGGTCTCGAACTTGCGATTTTGAATTGGAACCAGACCATCACTGCATAAAAAATACAAGGGAAGGGGCAAAAACCGAAATACGTTATTAAATATTATCAAAGAAAATTTTGTCCGCATGTTAATTGTAGCAGATTTTGTTGCATCGTTAAGACATCGAATTCTCGAAAACAATTGAAAAGATAGCATAACATTAATCGCTCTATTTGTAAAACTTTAAAACTTAAGAAATGCGAGTTTAGTTTAGTTATATTAACATCTCGTTTTAAAGCAACACTACAGAAATATGAGAATATTTGGCATTTGCTATCAATTTGCGTCTGATTCGCCCGTAAAAAGTATTGGAAAAATCGGGTCTTGAAATTGTGATTTTATGTTGGAACTTCACCACCATTGCAAAAAAATACAAGGAAAGGGACAAAAACCGAGCTACATTATTAAATATTATTAAATTATCAAAGAAAATGTTGTTCCTTTGTTAATTGTAACATTCAAGACTACACAATAGCAGAGACCAAAATGCCACTTATCAAAATCAGCCGAAATTATAACTTCAAAAGTCCCTCAAAAGTGCAGTTCTGACGAAGGAAATCAAAACCACAGGACTCAGAAGGACTTTACAGATTTCTGACTTTTCAGTGATTATTTATATGCCTATACATATCATACAGATGTTCTCAATGTAATTTATCAATTTTTTCAGTTAGTAATCTCGTTTCCCTGTAAGTTGAACCTATAGTGACCATTTGTTTAAGTATCCTTGTCCCCTCTATTCGGTTATTACGTCACAAAAAATTAAATACAGTCGTGTAGGATTTGACACCGTTGGGATTCTCTCTGGAGAACCCTGGATGGTCTGTCGTCTCTTTCTTTCTACCAACAATTTCTTTCTTTCTTTCTTTCTTTTTTTTTCCTTCCATCTTGTGCTCATCCAACTGGTTAGATAACTTAGTGTTATAGTCACCGGGGGCACAGGATGGCGTTATGTTATGTTAATTGTAACAGATTTTGTTATATCATTGAGACATCGCATTCTCAAAACAATTGAAAAGATGGCATAAAATGAATCACCCTATTTGTAAAACTTTTAAACTATAAAAATACAAGAATATTTGTCATTTGCAATAAATTTTCATCTGGTTCGCAGGTAAATAGGATTGGAAAAATCGGATCTTGAAATTGTGATTCTATATCGAAACTTGACCACCATGGCGTAAAAAATACAAGGGAAGTGGCAAAAACCAAGCTACATTATTAAATATTATCAAATTATCAAAGAAACTTTTATTCACATGTTCATTGTAGTGGATTTTGTTACATCATTCAGACATCGCATTCTCCAAAACAATTGAAAAGATGGCATAAAATGAATCACCCTATTTGTAAAACTTTTAAACTATAAAAATACAAGAATATTTGTCATTTGCAATAAATTTTCATCTGGTTCGCAGGTAAATAGGATTGGAAAAATCGGATCTTGAAATTGTGATTCTATATCGAAACTTGACCACCATGGCGTAAAAAATACAAGGGAAGTGGCAAAAACCAAGCTACATTATTAAATATTATCAAATTATCAAAGAAACTTTTATTCACATGTTCATTGTAGTGGATTTTGTTACATCATTCAGACATCGCATTCTCCAAAACAATTGAAAAGATGGCATAAAATGAATCACCCTATTTGTAAAACTTTTAAACTATAAAAATACAAGAATATTTGTCATTTGCAATAAATTTTCATCTGGTTCGCAGGTAAATAGGATTGGAAAAATCGGATCTTGAAATTGTGATTCTATATCGAAACTTGACCACCATGGCGTAAAAAATACAAGGGAAGTGGCAAAAACCAAGCTACATTATTAAATATTATCAAATTATCAAAGAAACTTTTATTCACATGTTCATTGTAGTGGATTTTGTTACATCATTCAGACATCGCATTCTCCAAAACAATTGAAAAGATGGCATAAAATGAATCACCCTATTTGTAAAACTTTTAAACTATAAAAATACAAGAATATTTGTCATTTGCAATAAATTTTCATCTGGTTCGCAGGTAAATAGGATTGGAAAAATCGGATCTTGAAATTGTGATTCTATATCGAAACTTGACCACCATGGCGTAAAAAATACAAGGGAAGTGGCAAAAACCAAGCTACATTATTAAATATTATCAAATTATCAAAGAAACTTTTATTCACATGTTCATTGTAGTGGATTTTGTTACATCATTCAGACATCGCATTCTCCAAAACAATTGAAAAGATAGCATAAAATTAATCAACTCTTTTAATATTAATCAACTGCTCCGAAACGATTAGCGTTTTCGAAACTGGTGAAAATGCATCGAAATAATTAAAAAATGAATCGTTTGAATTGTGTCACAAATGTATTACTGTTATCGATCAATAGATTGGATGGATTATCGCCTCATTTTGAAATTGCACGTCTGCTATTAAAGGACGACCTTCGTAATTGGAATGAATTATGATAAGATCGTTAGAATAAAATGACCAGGAACATACTTTCCGAATTTTCCATTTCACAGCACCGCAAAAATGTAAATTAAATTTAATATGTTGATGAATGGCATATCCCAAATTATACAATCAGAAACAAATTATCATTTTTTGGATTTCGGACTCCCAGTCAAAATGTGCATTTAAGTGCGTATAAATTCGGGTCTAAGATCGAATCCTCTGAAGTTTGTTACAGAACTCATTAATTAATTTTGGGAAAAACGACACATATGCAATTTTCTATATTGCTCTGCAAAAACATCCGTATCTCATAATGTTATTTTAGAGTAGTTTCTTATGGAAGTATTATATCCAATGAACTAAATAAAGATGCAAAAATTTCATGAAATATTTATATTATGTGAAAAAAATGCAATCATTTAGAGCTTTAAACTTTTGCAAATTACGTTAGCGCCATTCATGTATTAAAGTATAAGCCTAAAATTTAATTTTTGAGAAATTTAATCTAGTCATAATCTAGTTAATAATCTGATGGTGAATATTTTGCTTTGGGCTTTGAAACCAAATTAAGGTTTATGATTAAATCTACATTATATGATGTTTTTTTTTCATTAAGATTTGTGTGAATCCTTTATATACGAATGTTAGGGAAAATAACTAAAAGATTTGATTTTAAACATTTTTAATTAAAATAAATTAATCCAAACATTTAGTTTTAAACAAAATTTACTGATAAAAAGTCTTTTTTTAATGTCTAGTAAAAATGTTTTAATCAATTATTACATTTTTCAAAATAAATTATAAAAAAAAGCCAAAAATGTTACTTATTGAAATATGTATCACTGCACAGTTTAGGATTTAATACTAATTATCAATGAATAAATGAAATTTGTTGCTATTCTTTAATTTCGTTTAGAATTAATTCTCATTTTTTCGATCTAATTTTTATTGTTAAAAATGATTTTCTTATCTTAAAATATGGAGATATTTTCTAAGCTTAAATTTTTCTGGAAATAGATATTTTTAATCAAATTTCTCTCTAGTAAAGAATCTTTTGAATCGAAAAAGCTGAAGATCTGAAAAGGTTTCAAAATATTTATTTTAATATCGATACTTTTATAAACAAATTCACTTTAATTAATGTCTGGTTTTCATTTATTAACACCTTAGAAACCGGTCGGTTTTCCACGAACTAATGCGAAAATTAAAAGTAAAAAACTATTCATTAATCCGTAAATGAAACTCATCTTAAATATTAATTTTTTTGCCCACTTAAATCATTTTTTGCTCCCTTTCCTCGAAATCCGCCTGGCAACTTTTATGTTGGAGAGCAGAATGTGTAATCTCTTTTTTTCTGCTCTTCGAAGCAAGCAGGGAATCGCTAATGGAGGACGAAAGAAAATTCTCTACTCAAGTTGAGCCGCGAGTAAATGCTCTGATCGATTGTGCATTCCTTGTTGACGTTTGCTTTAATTTTCAACTGACGCTCTCTTTTGTGGAAACCCGCCTTCCTCTTTAATCAGTATCCCCCAGACAGAAATCTTAGAGCTTCTATAGGATAAATAAAATAAATGAGATTCCTCAGAAGAAGAGCGGATAATTATGAGGAATGCAACAATGATAGAAGTATTAGAAGAAGCTTTTGTTTTCAACGTCGGAAGAGAGAGAAAGAGTAGACCAGGGAAATGAAACCGGCAGGCGCGCGCTGTCGCTGTAATCTCCTAATCATTTCTTGGCAGAGCGAAGCGGGCAAAAACAACAATAATGGACCGACATCTATTAAATGTTAATAACTACAGAGCGGGAAACATGGTAATCATTTGCGCGACTCGCTTTCGTTTCAACTTTGAGAATAATTGATGAAGTCGGTATTAATCATTTGTTTGATATAACTACGGCTAGGTATTTTATTAATTCATGTCGCCAACGTGATTCCCGTCCCATTTCATCAACAAATACTTAGCTGGCTAGGCCCATTAACCGTTTTTATGACGTACGTCCAAGAACGACGAATAGGCTTATCTTTTCCCTTCATATAGATATAGCGGGCGTTCATGATATTAAAGTGCGCCGGGAATAAGAACAAATAATCAGAGAAACATCAGGATTTGCATTTTACTGATGAAATGCGGAATCATTCATTAATTAAAAAACAGCAGCAACCAGAATTCCGCTGCTCCAGCAAGGATTAGTGTCGAATTTCATGCGGAGCCAAATTCTTTGAGAAGGATAATCAAAAGATTGTTGAGTTAAAAGGGCTTGGGAGTCTTCCAATTTGCTTAATATGACAAAAGAAAACTTCAAGATTTAAGGAGTTGAAATGAAATGTGTGGTTAATGTAATTATGGAAAAATGATTCACCGTTCTTCGGGGAAATATGGAGATGGTATGAATAAAGTCAAACATCTCATATTTTTTGAAATTAAAATTGCAGAGTAAAAGTTAAAATGTATTCAATTTACATGGAAAGTTGATAGATTGATACTTGATAAATTTGAACTGAATTTCCGGTCTAATAAGTTATATTTATGATGATGTTCCTGTTGAGAAATAATAATTTTGTTTTATATTCATGGTGTTTTACAAGCCTGTTAAACGCTTATATCCATCTCGGATTATAAAATAAGAAAAGTGTTTATTATTTGTGTATGGAGACGCAGCCTACCCAGAAAGGGAAGCTAATGGGATGTAACATTAAATGTTACAGTAAAAGTTTCATTTCCTAAATATAATTACAAACATTGCATCAGTGCTGTGTTCTACAACAAGCAAAAAAGTAACATTATAAAAAAAATGATTTAGTTAAGCTCACTAGTATTAACTTCTCGTTGTGAAGCAACGCTAGGACTATCTTTGAATTGTCCTCGTAACTTTGGTCGGATGACAAGAAAGTTTTCTTTTCTGAAGTAGAATTTCCCATTCTAAACTCAGCACCACATGAACCGAAGTGCATTTGACTTTCGTCATCCTGTTAATGTGTACCAGGCCCATATAGACAAGGAGTTTTGTGAGAACATAGTTTCGAAACTAGAACCTGCGGTATTACTACTGAAACTTTATTACTTGACCAACAACACACAATACATGAAAATAAATTATCAATTTTTGAAACGTTTGCAATCAAAATACGAATGTACAAAATATCTTTTTTAAGAAGAAAACCTTAAGATATAAAACACATTTTCAAAATAATAGGATATTCAATATGTAACATTTAAAATTTCAAAGTAAAAAAAAAGTGTTAAACTGCCCAAAACTGTCAAAGAACTATTCAAAAAGGATCTTTTAATCAGGAAAATCATTACAGATGCTATCAAATCATAAAAATTTCTTTCAGTCTCACAAACCTAATTTTATTGTTAACTAAAATTTTGAACCATACGTTTCTGTTGACAACCTTAAAGTCTCGTTGAAAGAGATTTTATAATAGAAACGCAGTTAAAAGTATAGTGATTCATATAACATTGTGGGCCTCCTTTACAATCTGCTGTGTTGGCTAATTTGAAAGCAAATAGATAAAAATCAAAACCACTACCCCTAATTAAAAAGTAAATTATATATTTTTTAATAACAATAAAATTGGAATCAATAGACTCAAGGAAATCTTTTGGCCACAGTTCTGTTTGTGAATCCATGAAATAATTTGTTTAGTGCAAATTTTTCATTTTAAAGAGAGTTGAGTACAGGAACAGTATTATTATTATTATTCTATCAAATAAGTTAGCCATTTTAGAAAAGAGGTCGGATAGTCCAATATCTGAAAAACCAACATGGGCTTTAAACTAAAATAAAAGAACGAATTATTAATGCTTTGTTTTTTAATCTTTACTCTAGTTTCTGCTTTATATATCTGTCATAAGACCGGTCATGATGCATGATTCTTAAATCTGGGGTTTCACTTTAGCAGATAATATTAAGAAATTTCCAGTTTTTCTAAACAAACAACGGATCAAAGCATGAATGCTCACTGTTACAACAAGATTAAAGTTATTCGTGCCGATCTCAAAATTGAATCTGTTTTGGAATTTATGAAAAAAATTTTAGAAAAATTCTTCGAAAAACTGTCCTGTATTCGTAACAAGCTTTTATATACGATTCTGTTACTAACAGCTTGAGGAAAAAGCCAAGAATTGCATTAGATAAATGTTTTAGAATTTCCCGTTCAAAAAAAGACAGATTCGATCCAACCGCTCCGATATGGAGTATTTTTAAAAAAATTTCCAAATTTTTCACTGTTTAGGTCTTAGATAGTTACAATGTGCTTCATGCGTAAATAACCCCAAATGTTTTTAATAAAAAAATTGAAATCTGTCTTTAAATTGTAAGGTACGAGTAATTAACTTCTTTTAAATACGTAACCTGTTCAATAAAGAATGACTATAACAAAAAATAATTTCCAGTACTTATCCTCTTAATTCCAATGCTCATTCTCAAAATATTCCCCATGATGTCATGCATTTATCCTATCTTTTCCCCATCGAGCAAGTGTTAGAAGCTCGTTTTTGATAGGCTCTTCAAAATTCTCTCTGCGACTTTTACCACTCCAACTGATGATGGAAAATATTTACTTCAGAGGTGTTATCTCAAATTCTTGAAAAGTTTTTTTTTTTTTTTTTAAATTGCACAGAGTTAAATCAGAGCTATAAGAAGGATGGAAAACACAAGTGATGCTGATTTTTGAAAGATAATGATAAGCAATCTCGGAACCCCCTCCCCCCCCACACACACAAACATGTGCCATATGCAGTTTTTCTGAACAGTATATGAGTGACACCCAATGGCATATTCAGTCTTTCTGATTGATCTCTTAATTTGAGTCGATAATCTTCTCTCGTTAACACAGCAACTATGTTGATGTTTACTTGTATTAGAGCAGTCACTGGAGTACCAGTTCCACTTTCTTTGAAATCGATTGTCAATCGAATCAAATCTTTAAAGCATCTTCTAGCTGTGCTATGGGATAGATAGACTCCCCATAAGCATCATGTAGCCTCACAAAGGCTTCAGCTGATGATTTTTTAACGCAAAAAAAAATCAATGTATTTATGACATGTCACATTCATCACTGACGTAGGTGAAAGTGAAACAACTCATACTTGGAAGGCTGCCAAGACCACAGTAAACACATCATAACCATGAAATAAATGGTATTAATAATTCAGTTATCCTTTAACATGTATAATAGTAATTTAATTTTCCTTGATTTTTTAAAATCACCTTTAAAAACCATGATCATTCTTCATTGAGCAATCCCGTACTTTATTTCTCCCCACACTTGCTAATTTGATAGTAATCATCAGCCAAAAAAGTTTGAATTTTTTCTTAAGAGTTATGATCGTTCTTTCAATTCAACCAAATGAATTTATTATTTCCTATAGCTTAAAAATTAAACTTCTCTATTCTGTTATTGAGGTGCTTCTGAAGACACTTCATGCACGGAATTCTGTAACATCCGCTGGTAGCCGTTGCTTTTAATGTTTAATACGAAATTGTAACCGAAATTTAAAGCTTTATATTGAGTCGATCGATGAGAAGCTAACAGCGAAGGTTTTTACTTTAATTGATTGTTCCAAAGCTTATTTTGGGACAAAGTTGAATTCTTCAAGCCAGATATGAGAAATAATAGAAAATTAAATGAAGCGCAAAGTTACAAATTTCTTTTTATTTCTGAAAAAGAACACTATAATTCCTGTGTCGTGAAAGAGAAAAAAAATGATAATAATAAAAAGATTTGTTAGAATAAATACCCTTTCATTCACAAGCAAATAAAGTAAAATATTTTATACTATTAAAAATATGGAGGCCAAGGCTCAGTCGTAAAAGCCTTAGTCACTAAGAGCTATACTCTAAATAAATAGGAATTTTAATGGCATTGTTAATATATTTTTAACTTTTAAGAATACTTGGTAATTTCCTTTCTTATTATAATCATTGTATCTTAATATTTTTATAGTATTCTTTTTAGCATCTCGAGTTTTTAAGCTATGGTTTTAATATCTATAATTTTGATTTTTTTTTTAAATTCTATTTTATAGTACACTAATATGAATGAATAATGAATATCTTGCTGAAAACAATTTATGTGTAATATTTAAGGCATAATATTTCAAAGGATTCTTTTTCAATCTGAATGAATGATCATTTCTAATGCATTCGATATAACTCTTTCTGTCTCTTAGAAAATCTGAAATTAATCATCTACACTTAATAGAAAAACATATTAAATTACAAATATTATCCAATAGGGCAATAAAGGCATTTCATCATATTTCGGTGCTTATATTCTTCTTTATAATTTCACTTATACCCATTATTTATTTTTATTCTAGTACTTTTACATGATTAATTTCCATTCATAATATAGCCATTTTATTATATTTTATTTTAGCATATGAAAAGTTAAAGTAAGAGCATAGAAAATCGTTAAAACTTGACTATTAATGAAATGAAAAGCTTACTCGGAAAAATGTGTTCCTTTCTAAATTAGCAATGGATATAATCAAAAGAATAGAAATTTTCTGAGAAATTTTCTTGAGTTATCTTTTTATTATATACATTTTCTCCTATGGATAAAAATTTTGCCTATGATTAATGCATTTTAGGGTAATAAGAAACATATGACAACAGGAATTGTGCAACTTCGTTATTTGAAAATTACTTATAATTATGTTTTGTCCCCAAATGCCCTTTTATTTTAATCTTCAAAAAAGGAAATTGAGCTGAAAAGAAATGAATTAGATATTTATACTGTTACGGAAATAACAGCATAAATATCCAACCCGTTAATATTCCTTGAAAGCCGTTATTTAATAGTATAATAATAATGACTAAGCCGTTAATATTGAAAGATATTTATGCCATTATCAAACAGCATGTATTTCTTTCAACGTTCATCAGTAGATGAATGGTGTGAGAAATCTCACGCTCTATATAACGGAAAACGACACTTTATTCCACGAACATTCCACAGGTAACAAAACATAGCCAAGATGTACACAAAGAATGGCACTTGCCAGCACTAACAGCACAAGCATATAGCAAATCGCTAAACAGTAAATCAATAGTAGTGTTCAGTGTTAAAGAACTCGAGAGCTCACTATCCGATCAATGCACAAAACAGAAAATTGATTGAATCGCTTCATTCTCTCTAGTTTATGTAGGTTTTCCAACAAAGTGTGACGTCACATGGAATTCTCTAGAAGAATCTCAGATCTCGGTTCCTAAAGCAAATAGGGGCCGCGGTGGTCTGATGGTAAGGTTTCGGCTTGGAACGGAGGGTTTAAGATTCGAGGGCCGATTCCATCAAAGAACTGTCGAGTAAATGGATCTGGGGCACGTTAAATCCGTCGGGGCCAAACGATATTTACATAAAAATGTTATACAATAAACTCTGAATGGCATTCCTTCTCTTCATTTCAAGCAATTCTAAGTCTCTTCTCTTCTTTCGAAAGAAAAAAAATTAGATTCAGCCAAAGAAAATATTACGATTCAATCAATAGCAGCTAATTCAAAAAATAATATCCATTTGAAATGTTGTTTTAACTATCGATTGTCTTTTTTGTGATGTAAGGTTAAATAATGCGAAAACTAAATTTGAATTCTTTCTATCAAATAAAATATGAGAGCAGTCTAAAGCTCAAGATAATTACTTCTCCCAAAAGGTTTTCAATAAATTAAAAAAATGTTGCAACTTAGAAATTGAGAAAAGCATGCTGTTTGATCATTTGTTTTCCAGCACCATCTGGCCACGATTCTGAATTTCTAGTTCTAACAAATTTGAATTAATTTATGTGCCTCGCTTCGAAACTATATAAGGTTATTTTAAAACAAATCTCATAATTCGGGTCATGATCAGATGCCGAGAGCAACATCTGAGCAGACATCTCACATTCCCGATTTCTACACCACCATGAAGACATCCCGGCCTTCATGGCAGATTTATTATACACCAGCAATCACGTACACAACAAATCTTCGATAGAATTTAATCTTGCATATCGGATATTTTGAAATTCACGCCGAGGCTTTGCCATAAGACCATTGCGGCATAAGGCAAATTTCAAATATTACATGCACACACGTCATACAAACCACATTATGTAGTTAGATAAGTTAAAGATAAATTACATGGGCATTGCATAATTAGATAAGTAGATGTAAATTTTTGGTAAAAAATAGAAAAGTCAACTCTTCTAAATCACGTATGAATGTCAAAAAGGACAACAGTATTAGCCAAAGTATTTGAGTGAGATTACAAACATTCATAGATCGCTTATAGTATATAACAGACATTTTTTCTGTAGCTAATTGATCTGAAGCTCTAAAATTGAATATTTTGACTCTCTATACAAGAGTGTCTCTCCAGTGGTGAGGTTACAACCATTCATATGCCGCCTTTAACAGACATTTCTCATGTCACTGTTTGATCTGAAGCCTAATATCCTAACTTTCAATAAAGAAGTATTTCTCCAGTAGTAAGGTTAATGTAAGAAATTTATCACCACATTTAAAAATCAATGTTTGCTGAAATGAAGTTTTTGGAAAATAGTAATCATAAAAGTAATAAATCTGTAAAACAGCAGGCGTAAATATTGCTTTCGACGGTTTTAATTTTCCTCATCCTCATTATCCATTTCTGTTAGATTGTTGTTGAAAGAAATTTCTTTTGAGATGTTATATAATAAGGGCCTCAAAATTTTGTTTTAAAAAATTAAAGACAAACTATTTTTTATTTCATGCAGCATTAAAATTTCAGGGCAAATTTACATTGTGCTTTCAAAAGCTTCATATGTCCGAATCTAAGTGTCGCACGAAAAATTCGCAAACATAAAATTATTATATCAAATAATTATTAACTCAATAAGTTCTGAAGTAATTTACAAAAGCACTTAAAAGTGCTACACATCTTGCATATCAGATAAGTTATAATTGCTTATTAAACATTAGAATTTATATAAAAGAGAAATTAATACCATTTCTAATTTTATAAAATCTAGTTTTGAGAAAAATTTTGGAAAACAACTATTCAAGATAAATGTCACAATTTTTCTATTTTAATTGTATTCTTTTTTTTTGCGTACATTTTTCGATATGAAAATTTTAATTTTCTGATGCGCGTTTAGTTGAGTTATCATAATGGCGCATATTTAAATGCAAAATGTTATTTAATATAGTAGCTTCTACGCCTAACATATTTTGGGATGAAATTTTCTTCATATTTTTACTAATGAAAATACAATTATCTAATTAATTATTATAAATAATGCATTAAAATCTTTCTTCAGTAATTGTGACCAAAATTTGAAATAATTTAAAAAAATATTTATAGCAAATGTTAAGCTTATTTGATATTAGTTCTCGGCAATATTTCAACTCACCTTTGAGTAAAGCATTTCAAAAATATGTATTATTTTTAAATAAAAAATTATTTTATATAAAATATTATCATGTACAAATTCTTTCTCCTATCTGCAGTTTCATTTTTAATTAAAATGTGAAAATCTATTTCCACAAGGAATTTAAAAATCCCGGAACTTGTCGCAAAATCACAAATTGTTTTAAACGTTTTTTAAAAGACCCAGAAAGCTAATTTTTTCATAAAATATTAATAATTCTTTAATGGCACAAATGGAACGCAGCGGAAATGAATTTAATTCTCTACCGACCAATCCAAGCAAACATTCAAGTTTTAAATCGATTTTTAAGAAATTGGGAACCTCAAAACAATTTTCAAGTTAAAGAGACTTTTTTCCAATACGAATAAAGTAAAAGAAATCTTATTTATCTCTCGTTTTTCCATGCTTGGGCTATTTTAAATTCTGTTTATTAAACAAATCTGCAGTGCCGTTATGTTTCCTTTTAGGTTTTCTGCGGAATAGAAAGGTATTTTTTTAATAAATGATATCAATAAAAGAAGTAATTCCCAGAGATTTTCCACAAAATATTTTCTTCCAAGTAACAGAAGAGGTGTTTTTTTTGTTGTTGTTGTTGTTGTTTTTGTTGTTCCAATACTTACGAATTCCAAAATGATAAAAATGAATAACAAATTTTACTTATAAACACGTGAATTTTCTTTATTTTTTTTTAAATATTAATTAAAAGAAGCTCATAAATAATGATTTTTTATAATTTTCGATAATAATTTCGAATAATTTTCGACGAAATTTCGAATTAAATTCGACGATAATTTTCATGATCGTCGTACAATGATAAATTAACTAAAATGTATATTTTACAGCAAAATTCCTTATTCATATCAAAAAGTTTAAACAAAATTGTATTTCGAACATAAATATGCTTAATCAACGGGTGTGGTCTCCCTTAAAGTGTCTCGCAAACTCTCTAATAAACGTTCTTGTGTATTATTAAATATATATCATTCGCGAACAATAGTTACGAAAGAGCCTATTAGACTGAGATCATTTGCAATTTATTTTTGGCGATTAATCGCTGGGAAGCGTCACAAGTAACAGAAGACTGAATGTGGGTTTTAGACACCTGTAAACAGATTGATTGAACCCAAAATTGAATACAGAAATACAATTGTATGCACAAAATCAAATACAAATTTCAAATATTTAAGTCATTACGTTTTTGAATTATCCTTTTTACATGCTTACGAAAGCACAGATAGATAGATGGTCAATCTCTGGATGGATCTGGTTCCAAATATGATCCCTATCTATATTTTAAATTTTAGATCTGCATATTAAATTTTAGTCACTAATCTCTCTTTGTTTTTTAGGCAGATTTCCTCCAAATGAATTCGGTTCAAAATTTAATAGATATCAGAAAATTTGTAGTAAAGACCCTATACAAATTTTCATCCGTCTTGTCGAAAGCGTTTTCGAATTATATTATTCACAAACACGCATGTATGATTTCAAAAAAGCATTTTTCATATTCATGAAGGTCTGAAATGTGGAAATTCATCAAAATCTTGAGTTTGAATTTTTGACGATTAAATTACTTTGTATACTTCGTAAACGAGGAAATTTTTTTAAAAATCTAGATTTTGAGAGATGTAGAATTTTTACTAAGTTGAAAACATCGAGTTTAGTTTTATTGCAATCGTGCTTTCTTGCAATACTAGGACAATTTTAGGACGGACTTCGTATTTTTAAATCTTACTCAGATGTCGAAGCCTCATGTGGCGCCCCCTCTCTAAATTTCCATATCACGCAGCTGCATTTGTTCAATGGAACAGAGTTTCAAACCTGTGATCTTCAGCCTCCAAAACTGAGACCTTACCTCCAGCTTACTGCTGCCGTCACAGTAATGAAGTATAAAGTTTAATAATTCTGAAATTTGTCTCAGAAAGCTATTTGTCATTGGAGACATGAGAATTATTACTATTTAATCGAAATGAAGAACCGAACTGCATATTACTTTGTAACGACCCGATGATAATTATAATCCTCGATACGGTACTCCATTTCCCATACTTTCATCATCTCCAGTCCTCTCGCTGGTGTGGTGTGGAAGTTTGGAGAGGGGGTACCAGCTCAGGTGTCTTCCTCGTCATCTGATCGCGGTTCAAAATTACGAGGTCCGTCCCAAAATAGTCCTGGTGTTACTTTTAAACGTGATCTTAATATAACTAAACTAAACTAAACTAAACTTCATCATTTTCAACACTAAAAAATTCGTCTAGCATTTAGATTCAAGGATTCATCTCCTTGATGATCAAAAAATAAATAAAGAAAACGAATACTATATTATATAACGATATGAACAAAAAATTATAGATTTTCAATGATGCAATTTAGCGCATTATAAATGCTACGTTTGAAGAATTGAACGAATGTCATTTAATATCAATCCATAATGAATTCTCTTATTTTGTAGTTTGTACATATTCATTCACTTAACGTACAAATCCAAGTTGTTTCCTTTTTCTGATATTGCCAGAGAACTGATCCAAAAAAGACAAGACATTCATTAATGAAAGTTTTATTAATTTCCTAAATTTTATATTTGCAGTATCATTAGTCAAAGCTGTTTTCCTAAGTAATTAATATTTTGTAGGCAATATTATTTTTATAGAAAAAGGCAAAATTACATAAATTCTTGTTACATAGTCCTCTGAATTAAATTAGGGTGTTTTTTTTTTTTTTCTGCTTTAAAAAACTTTGATTGGAATTAGTGAATTAATGGTTTTCAAATAAAATCTATCACTTTGGAAGAGTATCACGCTATTAAAGACAAGTAAAAGAAAATATAAAAAATCCCTTTGACAATGTTTAAAACGATCTATAAACCAAAGGTTAAAGCAGTAAATAATGATACTTTTGATGATAATTTCCAAAATTCTTTATAAAAGAAAGATTAATGTAATATCGAAATTTTGGTTGAAAATGAGTAGCTTCCTAAACCAAAGAATAAGGCAGTAATCACAATTCTATATTTCATCTGAAGTAACACGTTTCTGTTCTCGAATCAAACATTTAACTAGAGACTCGGTTCAATTAATGAAAAACACCAGAACATACCAAAATTTCCATTGACAAAACCCATGAGCTAAAGGCAAAAATCACTAAAAATTTTTCACTGTGCAATGAATTCTAAATATATTGATGACGCCCTAGCATACAAAATAAAACACAGATTAAGACAGTAATCAATGTAACCCAGTCATTTTATAATGAGTACTGATTCAACTGCTGATCTGTGCGTTCACAAAATTCAGACTTCGCAGCTTCTTTAGTCTTTTATAAAAGAAAAAAAAATTGATATGAATTTATCCAATCAACTCATTAATACCTCATTTTAGTATAGATTTTTTCCCGAGGAGACAATTACTTAAGTTTCCCAAAAGTTAATTTACTTTCTAAAAACTTCTTACCTTCAGAAAAGGTCACTCTTTAAAAGCCTTCCTTTTTGTTGTTACTTCGTATCCCTGAAACACTTTCTCATAATTAAAAGTAAAAGCTATAAGAAAACGTAGAAACAAACTTTCTGCTAACATACCCAAAGAGTGTTGCAATTAGGACTGCACGGAATAATTAATCAAATATCTTCAGTCAACACAGAAATGCAATAATAATACGATTAAACACGTTGCAGGAATTTAAGCTAAATTAAGGCTTACGGCTGGAAAGCTTTTAGAAAAGGCGTAACATTTCTCATAATTGTTAATGAAATTTGCGTAATTCAATTAAGATGGACTTAACCATAGACAAGGAATATTTTTTAATTTTTTAAGCAAGTATATTCCACGTAATACATTTAGGTTTTTCTCCCTCCTTCCCTTCCACCCCCTTCTTCTTCTGGCACCCTTTGATTCATTTTCCTGTGATGGAACACAAAGCACATTTTTAATCCTCGGTTAATTTGATTAATTTTAATCTTAATGAATTCTCCAAATAAAATGAAGTTTCGTTTTATATTTTTGACGAACTCTGACAACCAGCAACGAGATCAAGGCTCTTTCCCTTTTTTTTTCCTTCGCATAAAGCATCTTCAAAGGTATTACAATTTCGGATAAGCACACATACTTTAAAAACTCCTTTAAAATGTTTAATGTGAAGAAAGAAAAAAATGTTAGTTGTCAGTCATGTAAACCCTAGAATATCGACTCATGTTGTCTGAAAGGATTCATTTCACAATACGGTTTTAATGATTTACTCGCAGTGATATATACTCACATTGAAGAAACGCTTATTTATTGTCAAAATCATTTTTTTTCCAAGATGCAGATAATGTATGCCAAATAGTGGATTTTGTAGTGGACTGGCGCCCTTTGATTCACTTTCCTGTAATGGGACACAAAGCACATTTTTAATACTCGATTCATTTGATTAATTTTATTCTTAATGAATTCTCCAAATAAAATGAAGTTTCGTTTTATATTTTTGACGAACTCTGACAACCAGCAACGAGATCAAAGCTCTTTCGTTTTTTTTTTTTTTTTTTTTTTTTTCATTTTTTTCTTTTTTTCTTCGCATAAAGCATCTTCAAAGTTATTACAATTTCCTATAAGAAGACATACTTTAAAACTCCTTTAAAATGTGTAGGGCAACAAAAGAAAAAAAAATGTTAGTCTGCCAATCATGTAAGCTTTAGAAGATCGATTGATGTTTTCTCAAAGGATTCATTACATATTCGGTTTGAATGATTTACTCACAGTGATATTTATTCACATTGAAAAAATGCTTATACACTGTCAAAATAATTCCCCCCCCCCTTCAAAATGCAGATAATGTATGCCAGTGTGCCAAATAGACGAATTTATTTTCAATTATAGAAACCACAAATCGAATTTGTTTTAGAAATAATTCTACGATTTAAAAATATGTTAAATATATTTATGAACTGGTTAAATATAGAACACGTTAGATATTTAAATTTAAAACTTCAATAAGCTATTCTAATTTATTTTTTTTTTAAATCAGCTAGAATGTAAAGAAATATTTTTACCAAAATGAATCTGTAATTACAAAAATTGCATTTATTTAATTCCAGTAGTCTGATTTTGAAGCATTTTTTAAAACCACTCTTGAAAATTCTTTCTAATTTTATTTATAAGTAGCCGATCTTCTGGACTTTTGTGTAAAATTTTTAAATAAAAGCTAGAAAAAGGTGTGAAATTTTTTTAAAAAAAAACTGGGTTTTTTTTTAAATTTTATTTTTAATTTGAGGAGTTTAAAGAATTATTTATACGAGAATAGAAAGTCTATATTAAAATTAACTTTCAGTTTCAACTTCTTAATACTAACGTTATTGTTCAGAGTAATTTCATTTTTAAATCTTCTGAAGTGATATTCCAGGTATATGCAGCGATAGATAAATGTTTTCATAAAATATTTCTATTTAATTGTCTTGTTTAATATTGGCAAATGGGAGTGTTCAATAAAATTGTCTACTCCTTTTCTGATGTGTTAAGAGTTTCGAAGTTATACATATCTGAGTGTTCTCAATGATGATACAATATTTTAATAACTTCAGAACTTTAGTTTAGTTTGTTTATATATTAACTTCTCGTTTCAAAGCAACACTAGAGCTATTTTGGGACTGACTACGTAATTTTGAACAGCGATCAGATGACGAGGAAGACACCTGAGCTGGCACCCCTCTCCAAACTTCCACATCACACCAGCGGGAGAGTATTCGGCCCCGACGGATTTAATATGCACCAGACCCACCAGACGCCGTGTAACGACGGTTATTCGATGTAATGGGGTTCGCACCTGAAGCCCTCCGATTCCGAGACTTTACCACCAAGCCAACGCGACCCTGCTTCAGAACTTAAATATTAGGTGATAAATAGACTAATTTTTGATTCTATATCATTAGCACCACTTAGTTGATAGTTTGAGGAAGAAAATTGATTTCAAAATTAGAAAGCAGTAAATAATAACTCAGCTGTTTAATACTAATAAAAGTGTGTTTTAAAACTCCTTTTATTAAATTTATTGGTTAATTACATCCATTTCTACGAAAAACATTAATAATTGGAAATTCATTTTCAATATAGTATATTTCAGTTATTTAAAATAAATGAAGAATTTTTCTTAAGCTAATAAAAGTTTTACTGCCATAAAAAGAGCTTTACACCAGTGACAGTAAATTTGTAATTATCGATTTTGAATTTAGAGAGGACAAATATATCCTCCTTTGTTATGCTTCTTATATTCACATACCATTCGGTAATTATCTGGAATTCATTCAGCCTTTAATGCTTGCAGTTCTTACTTTATTTGTGAATAACAATCTTGTGGATATTTTGTTTTGGAGTTAATTTTTAATAGAAGGTGAAGAATGATTCATACTAAAATATGACGTGTTAAATCAATTTCATTTTCAGATATTTCCCTACGTCCACAGCATGCAGCCGATCTTTTCATAGTTCTTGTAAATGTAGAAGAGTTACATATGTCAAAAACACGTTAGTAACTCGCCATTCACCGTCAATATAGCATTCGAAATGAATTAAATTGTACATTTGTTAAGATGTCTTGTAATTAGGTATCCGAACACGTTCGAAGAACTTTTTTAGAAAAAGTGGTGTAGACATACTTTAACCATATTTTTGGGGTTTAAGACTATTAAAGATTAGCAATAGAATGTCAATATTTGAAATAAACATTGATAATTTTTGAAAATTGGTACTTAATAGCATAAATTTAAGCAAATTCTTTAAAAACTTCAAATTTTTTAAGCCAAAACTATTACTCTCATCCGAACAAAACTTATACCAAAATAAACTAAATAGTTTTCTCTAGGGAAAGAACTACAAGCGTATGGTTATAATAATAAATAAAAATTTTAGAACCAGTCGAAGATTTGTCATGAAATTTTTAGTAAATTTATGACTTTATTATTCAAAAAATAGGCTGTAAATTAAAAAAAATATTCACTCAATCCAAATTCTTTTAGTTCATTCCCTAGAAAATAGTATAAAAGACAACGCCCGCCAAACTTCATAGTAATATGTTAGTTATATTTTGAGTTATTTGATTTGAAGTGAGCAAAAAATAAGTAAATACCAGTCTTAAGAAAAATGCATTTAAAGAATACAGTAACGTGTTTTAATAATAAATTATGTGGGCACATACTTTAAATTCATCACATTTATAAGTTATACCTTCTTCCTCTTCAGTTTTTAATAATTTTTCTTTTTTTATCATTTTTTTATGGCAATTTTTACATTTGGCAGTGAATGCCACTTAGATTCATTTATTCTGCCTTTGTCGAGTTCAGCAAATGCTCTAACAGCAATTGCACTAGAATACACTGTAATAACCTTAAGGATATTTAGTAATCCTATAAAAACTTCGTTAAAATTTATTACAGACATAAATGCTCCTAATCTGAGGGTTCGGAGCTCAACAAAGACATCTTTAGGTACAAATTTCTACAAAACACTGTTGGAACTCTCATTGGCATTTTGTGTTTTTCTGTACAAAAAATGTTCCGCATTTAAAACTACATCTGTGTTTATACAAATTTTTAACATGTTTTCGGCCCTTAAAATATGTGTTTCCGGTTATTTAAATGACCACTTCCGGTTTACCGATCATTACGAAAATATTAATATCTTGACTTCTAATTAACGTAGAGATAAAAGTAAACTTGTTTTGGATAGCTCAAAGACTGGTCTATCCAATAAAAGAATTTTTTTTAAAAAAAATGCCCTTTTTAGCGAAAATTGGCCTTTTTAACGTGTTCGGATACCTTAAGTGTACTGAAGCAAGAATCTATTCATTTGCAAAGCCATTACATGCATTTCAGGTTTAAGTGGATAACAGAATAAATTTAATGGAAACAATTTCTAAAAACACACTTTTATTGCTGCACTAAATTAAAGTTTTTCTTATTTTAATTATTGTCTATTTTTTACACTCCAATTTATAATTCATAATTATAAAGATAATGGAATCTAGAAATCTGTACTTTTTCTTAAATTCAATTATCAAACGGCGTCCCTCATATAGAATCAAAATTTAATTAAATGAATCGATCAGCTGATAACTAAGATTTGAAAATGTTAAAATCGTGTGCAGTCGTCGAGAACACAAAAATGTACAACATTTTAAAATTTTAATACCTAAGGAAGGTGGTGAAAATTAAAAAATTTCTTCTTTACAAACATGAAACAAATAGACTTAAAGTATGTAAAAATTGTAAATACAATACTAAACAATAGATCATTATGCCAAGCTAATAAATATTTTGAAGAAGCATTACTGTAAGACGGGTACTGTTGCTTAAGACTTATAAAATTGTGCGAAGTTCAAAAGTGATTAAACCGTCCGAGTACTAAATTAGTAACATTTTTAAATCAAATTTCGATTTCGAAAACACTTTATATTAAATGGCTGACCTTGCAAAGCATGAGGAATGTCCCCTCCCTGCCTTTTTGTACTTTAATGAATATGAATGATTGTGTACTGAAGACACGTGTTCTAAGAATCATGTAAAATGGACACCATTATAAGCATTTGACAGATGGAGTCTTCCCTAGGAGGTACATCTCATCACAGAGATGAGGCCGTTAACAAGCTACAATGCCGGCAATATACCACCAACTTCTCATCCTCGTACTCTATATGACCCCTGTGGGAGGGCTTAGCATGCAAATAAATACTTTTAAAAACTTTTTGCTTGCTCTATTGGGAGTGTAGGAGTGTCCTGAGGGGTAAAAATTAATACTTGAAACAAAATTCATGAAAGAATAAAAGGAAATGGGATTTGATGCAATTTTTCTATACGATTTCGAGGAATCGTTTGATTCAAAACGTAATCTCCTCAATTATTCGCTTACATGTGATGGGACCCTTTACGGAGTAGTATCCTGTCTATGAGGAACTATGTGTATTCGGAAAGGACGGTGCCCGCATAGATCTGGCCACCGCGATTAAAAATCACGAGATACATCCAAATGCAGCGCTAGTGTAGCTTTAAATTTAGAATTTAATATAACTAAATAAAAAAAGGAAACGAATTTCTTCGCAGCCTATCCAAAATATTCATGGATTTTTTTTTTTTTTTTTTTTTTTTTTTAGCGGTTTTGAACATAACTTTCAAAAAATAAAAATAAAAAGTTCAAATTGAAAAAAAATTTAAATAGCATATTTCGTCGTATTATTTAAACGTGCAGCCATTATTTCTTTGCAAAATGTTTGTAATTAACTCATAAAAAGAATTTCGGGTTTATACAAAATCAGAGAAAAAAGAAACGCACATGTTTCACAGAGAATTATCACTTTTCAAAAGCACGAAAAACTTTCTTTTTGGATGAAGTATAACTTTATTGCTCTTATTTCTTTACTCACTCCTTTATGCTATTCTTTCCCACTCTAATCACTTGGCAGATCGCTCTACTCACCTGTAATATTTAATCATAGTATCCTTGGTGTGTGTAGCTTAAATGCTGATACGAGAAAACAAGACTGGTATCTCCACAAGTAATTGGGTATCTCCACAAGTAATTAAAGACAGACCTTATTTACCAATTACCTGAAAAAAAAAAGAGAGGAAAATACTTTTCTGTTTTTGCGTCAAAATCTCCAGTGAAAGCATGGGAAGCCTGATGGCGTAGTAGTAAGGTCTCGGACTTGGAACTGGATGGTCAAGGCTTAAAATTTAATTACAACAAAGAATCATCGTATGAGCTGATACGAGCTCTGAAGGGTTTGTCAAATCCTTCAGAACCAAATGTCCTCCGACTTGTATACCGCAAAATTTTGAAAAGGAGATGCCAATCCAGGAACTATTCTCGTCATCCAACAGCAGGTTAAAATTGCAAAATCCATCCGAATGTAGCGTTGCTTGAAAACGCGACATTAATGTAATTAAACTAAACTAAAACATTGTAAAAATTAGCTTTCCGCTGGCCTGTAAAATAAAATTAGCAAACTAAAAAAAAAAAAGTACTCAATGTAAAAAGTAAAAGCTCAATTCATAAGAACAAATAAAATTCTAATTTTTCTTTTCTGAAAGAGCGATAGTGTACTGCCCTCGACTTTCATGCATACCTTCACAAAGTGAGTATTTTATGTTTAAATTCGTCATATTGTGAGCAGAAGTGAGTATTCATTTTGCAGTAGTACCTTTTCCTATTACACTTTTTGGTACGCAATTCGGCATTGATTTACAATTTTTGTGTACAGATTACATACTAAAGTTCATGCATGTAGCATGCAGCGTTTTGAGCCATCACGTTCACATTCACATGAATAGACTTGCCAACAGACAATCAACCCAATGATGGAATTGGCCCAAAAATTTAAACATATATATATCCGGCATTAGAGGGAAACCATATGCCAAATTTCACCCATCTAGTTTGTTGTAATTTTGAGTTATTGTATTCACATGCACATGGACAGGCAAACATACAGACTTTCTATTGATGGATTCTGTCCCAAAGGTTGGCAATATGCAATTTTTCGGATACATACACAAATTGAATTTCGTCGTTCCATCAAACGATCTATGTCGACGTTTCATCATTTTTGTCTTTTCGTTTCTGAGCAGTCGAATTCCAAAAAGGCTTTTATAAGAACTCAGAGAAGTTTAAAGCCTGAAGATTCCTCAAAATCTCTAGATAAAATGTTTTGACGACTGGTTTACTTTCTCTTTCAATATTTCATGCACGAAAAAGTTTTTTAAAAAATGCTCAGAGTTCACTCATATGAGAAATATCTTTTATATTTTGATACCCAACCGGGGGGCGCCACAGAAGCTTCCTGTATGGTAGTTGGTTCTCGCCACCTTGGTGGATACAGAAATAGAGAAGATCAGCTACCTCCTATCAATGACGGGACGTGCTTCTTATGGGAAGGGTTATACCTTGGCCGGTAATGGCCCTTAGGACTCAATCCTAGTTTCCACCAGTGTTGTTGTCGCGGCGGTCTGGTCATTCAGGTTTTTCCGTGTGCCTTCGGGCGGGTCGGAGTAGCCGGTTGATGTTATATTTTGATAAAAGAAAATATCTATGTTTGTGTAAGAATTAGAATATATTGTAGATCTGAAAATATACAAAGATAATCTGCGCTTGGAAAGAGAAACTGGTTTAAAACTCCGAAGCTCCATCTGCATATAAGGAAAGGAATTTGGAAAAAAAATTTCCATTTGTAAAATAATCATATTTATTTACGGATTTGAAATTGGTGCAAGCTAAAAATTATCATTTTGTTAGAAAAATAGCAGCGAAATATTTTTTTGAAAATTTTGAATATTCCTACAAATGGGAATAACTTATTTCCTAATGAAAAAATAGTGCGAGATGAAAGTCAGTTTGGAGTTAGGAAGCAAAATTTTTTGAAGTTCATCATATAAATAATTAATAAAAAACAATTATTGTGGTAAACCAAATTAAATGAATTCAATATCATCAGGTATATTATTTCTTTTAAAATAACATAATGATCTATAATGTACCTACATAACTTTATTTTCAAAAACTTAACTATTTTTCTGTTGAAATAGAAAAGAATTATTAACTCTCTGAATAGCGGTGTCTTTATTTTTTTACGGGAGGGGGAGATTACAAGCAATTGGATGGGTTGTTTTGGAACACTCGCAATACAGCCCGGACATAGATCTTCAGATTTTCCTCTGTTTGGCGCCATGGAAAGTTTGATTCTGACGGCGACCTCGGAAGGGGACAACAGTATTCTATAAGATCGGGCTTTTGAAACTGATCCAGCATTGAGACAAATGCTTCAATATAAATGTTAGTTAAATCGAAAAATAATATATTGGTAAGATTTTCATTTCCTTTAATATTGTCATTCATTGCATTTTTTTTTTATTACTATGCCCAAAATTATGGTCGTTATTTATTCATATTTCCCTGTGTATTCACAATTGTTTTTGAAAATCACCCGCTTATGATTTTTTTATATAGATGCATGACCGAAAAGAAGAAATTTGAAATTTTAACTTCGATTTATTTCACCATGGGAGTCATAATTTGTGTAGGAAAGAGACGAAAATAAATCAGACGTCACATCTCGATACAGGAGTAAAGTGTAAGAAATTGTTTCCCTTCAGAGATTTTACTGTGAGATTTTAATAGGGAAAGTGTAGAATTAGGGAAGGGAATCGTGGATATCTTTAAAAGAAAGTTGTAAGCATTAGGAATTCTTATCCATTCGCTCAGAGCGTGAGAAAATGCTTAAGTCATCAGTTTTCTTGAGCACTTGTTAAAAATGATTTTAAAAAAAGTGGGAATTGGATCACGAAATAAGATAACATTTTAAAATGATGTTTATATGAACTAAATAAAATAAAAGTTATGAAATTAATTACGATTTAATTAAGATTTTAAAATATCGTATATACGTATACGCGTACAAACACGCGCGCGCGTGCATATATATATATATATATATATATATACCAAGAGACTAGCAATTAATCGATTCTAAAATGACAATAGTGTGACTTTGTCCTAATATTTCATGTCTCCCGTTCCTAAATATCAATATTGTTTCTGGTTGTGGTACGGCTTTTTACTAGTAATTCCACAGAAAATTATTTGTAAGAAGTAGAATGAAATTTTAACTTGTAAGAAATATGATGAAATTTGGTAAGAAATATAATGCAATTTGTAAGAAATATGACGTAATATAATAGGCTTGGTTATCGATTTTTACAGTTTAAAAGAAAATTGTGGTATCTAAAATTTGTGCGGGGCATTAATAGTAAATCGAACATGAGTGGGTATGGGATTTAGCGAGAGTTTTGATTATTATGCATGCTTATCGATAGTGTTATCATTTTAATCTTTATGAATCTATAAATCTATCTCCTACATATATTCAATGTCCAAGTAAAGCTTGTATAAATTTAAATGTACCTCTTTCAACAACTCAAAACAAAATTACAATAAAAGTTGATGTTTAGCTTTTTACAATATACAAATTTAAAAATGCAGTAACTTTTTTTTTTTCCTACGTTTAAGAATACTTTGAAACTATAAAAACAATTCCTTTTCGGCCTGGAACAAAACTGGAACGAGTGAAACACTTATCTCGGCTGAATAACCTGCAATGGCGACAAGATTTTTCAATGAAGAAAAACAAAATAGAAAGAGAGGTAGCAAAGAACGAAGCTATTGTATCGTTTCAGTCCAAAAATATTAGCTAAGGAAACACAATAATGTAAGTTAAAAACTTGTGATCAATTTATAATAGTATTTTTAGAGGGAAATTGTAAATTTGACTCTAATTAATCTAATACAAAGAAGCTGCAATTATATCTCTTCCTCAAGTCACAGTTCTGTAGATTCCTTTTTCAGATATTTAAGGAATTTTATGTTTATTGAAAGTCGTATTTAAACAAACCATGCTTTTGTTTTTAACTTGTTCAATAGATGGCAGCATGAGACGCAGCCGATAGAGTGTCCAAGATCCAAATATTTTTTAGTCAGAGAATAAGTTTTTAAAAAAAGGAAGAGGGAGGAGGAAAAGAAATGAAAAACTGTAAAAGTACACAAAACTGAGACAGTGCTTAAGAATGAAATGATTTGTTTCCTTCCACATGTTACAGTACATACCACATAATGCAGGGTTTACCATAGAGCCATGTGGCGATTAGTAGTAATCAAGTTTGGCAATACGAAGGTTAACAAATTGGGAACATCCTAACCATCCACATTAAGGAAAATATCCCAGCCACTTGAAAAGTGCTTTGTTATAACAGTTAAGCAGAATACATTGAAAATTAAATATACATGGAATGATAACTAAAATTACAAAAAAAAAAAAAAAAACACTGAAAACATAATTGCTTAACTTCAAAATATAAAATATATTTTTAAAAAAATTGAGACAGAAATGATAGGCCATAACCAGAAGTCTAATTTAATACTGACATAAATTATTTCTAACTTCTGCCACAAATATGGGCCTTACCATCAACGAAAATAAAACCAAAATTATGGGATTCCCCCCTTCAACTATAAATCACAGTGTTCCTCTGTGCATTAACGATCACACCTTCGAAAAAGGTGATCATCTCACATACCTTAGTACAATGATTAATGACAATAATAAACTTAGAGCAGAAACTGACAGCAAAATAAAAATGGCTAATAAATGTTTCTTTGGACTGAAAAAACAATTGTGCCTGTTCTGCTCTCTGCAAGTGGAACTTGGACCACAAATATTATACACATGAAAACAAAGTTATAAATATAAAAATTGTGTAATATTTCACTCTCACCCCCAGCAACAGTCATCTGAACGCACTTTCCCCATTCCCTAGTAAATTCGGGTTTTCACTAGCGCTGTCAGTTAAAACGTGTTTTCCCTAGTTAATTCGCGTTTTGACTGATTTCGGGTTTTCACTGTAATATATATATATATATATATATATATATATATATATATATATATATATGTAATGATATTTTAAAACTATAATTTCAATTTAATTAATTTCCAAGATTTTATCTTAAGTTAGCAGATAGTAACTTCATTCTAAAATATTCTCTTATTTCGTGATACAATTCCACTTTCTCTACTTAATTAATTCAAGAGAAGCTTTATAAAATTGCTTAGTCAGCTAAACGCAGATACTTTCACACGCTCGGTGTGAAGGGGTAAAAATGTCCAGTAAGCACATTCTTTCTTAAAAGATCCCTGTGTTTCCCTTACATGTGATTGACATGCGTCAGAAATCCCTATCTGAATCTTATTAATATATTAGCACTGTGAAGAAATATTTTCCCTATCAAAATCTAAGGTTATATAAGGCGAGGGATAATTTATTTGGCCCTTTTTCCCCACTCCGGCTTTACTGCGCTGTGGCGGACGTCTTGTCCGCGTATCTGCTTGTAAATAATTATGCTTTCCCGATGGATATTAAAAAGAATTAAAAAATGTAAAATGCTTCATCTATGTCTTCAAACTGCATCCTGCTTCACAACAAATAATGTTACATACATATATATATATATATATATATATATATATATATATATATTTAATACTTTACATATATTATATTATAATCTGAATCAAAAATACTAATTTAAATATGATAACTCTTTTCTTTGTTCACGCATGTTTGTGTGTGTAATTCTTAGTTTTCTTATGTGTACAAACATTTCCGCACTAAATTATTGTTTACACATCAGATTGTTTGGGAGAAAAACTGAAATTAATTTTTAAATTAAATTAATTTTATTTTTGGAGAATTGATGCCTTTTTAAATGACATAGAAAAAAAAATTTTTATACAAATTTTCTTTAAAACATGCCAATTTTTCTCTAAGAATTGAGATTTAAAATTTGAAAGCATTAGGGAAAAAAAAATATTTCAAATGAAATTTCATCCACATGTTTTTCCGTCTGTTTTTCGAAGTGTTTTAAATATGAAACAACGCAACGTTCCAAATTTCTACTGATTAAAATCGGCGCGTGGGTAAAAGGTTTACGGAAAATCAGCAGATGTTTTGTGCTTGGGAGGTCCGTCCTTCATTCGCCCTCTTCCTGAGTTTACTTGGCCTTTTACCACCTTTTATGACTCGACTTCTGGGAAAAAACTCTATTTGAAAAAGAGGATCAATATCTTTCATTTAATTAAGCATATACATGTGGAGACTTGAATATGTTTTTCCTACACCACTCTATTTGATATTTGTAGTTTTATCTTGTTTTCGGCTTCTTACATCTTTAAAAGCTTTAGTTTTAAATTTAAAAAAAAAATTGTATTCACAATAATTTTATTTTATTGTTCACTATAATAAAATTTAAATATTTAATTAATAATTTTAACACTAAATATTTAATTGATAATTTTTCAAGAATCTCTTTTTAATACCGCCAGCGATTATATTTGATTCACTAATCTTGATTTCGATTATTAGACATTTAAATTTAAAATATAATTTAGCTGACTTAATGTAAAAAAATAAAGCTAAAATGCATGATCGCTGGAGACTACAGATTTTATGCAAAAAAGAAAGTTAATAAAACATTGTTAAAAAAAATGTGTCTAAATGACATTTGGATGGAGACTACGGATTTTTTATTTGCTTGGAAACTTCGTTCAAAGTAGTGATATAAATAATATTATTACATTTGTCGCTTATTGTAAAATACCATTTGTTATACCTTGAATTTTAATGCAGTTATACATTGTATAAAATTCTTATTTGTTTATTGTTTTATTGTAAAATCAAATGAGTCTTTTCTTTATTTTTATGAACACAAAAAAATATATCCCTTCCTTTAATGACAATGCAGCAGTAAATTTAACCATAGAAAATGGTGAAAAAAGTTCAAACCCTACGTCCTTCTGCGGTAAACTTACAGAATAGTGTAGTAGAATAAGATTATTAATGACAAAAATTTTAATACAATAAAAATCGTATTATTCTGGAGGTTGCGAGAAGCCAACATAGTATTCGCAAGATTTTAGTGAATACTATGAAGAAATGTGGTATAATAAAAATTAATAAAAATGTAGAGTAAATAATTAAGATTTTTATTCATTAATGTTTATGAAATATTCTAACAATACTATTTTACTATTTTTTCCGATACTATGAAATCAAGTAAGTTCTACTTATTCTTAAAAATGCTCGCTCTCTCTCTCTCACACACACACACAAAACAAAAACAGATACAAATATTTTAATAGCAGAACAAGAAATAATTCACCCCAAATACAAAGTATAAAAATATATACATATTTTTGTTTGTTTGTTTGTTTCAAGAATTAAATCTTTCTCTCTAATTTCGAGAAATAGTTTTACAATTCAATATAATAAAAATGTTTTCATGATTTTAAACATTTAAAAAAAATTCAAAGGATCGGTCACATTTAATTTGTAACAACTAGGATCTTATCAAAGCAAAAAATATAAACATTTGTTTTTTTTACGTTAGTTTAAGCAATGTTTTATGAAACAACTGAAAAACTGAACTATGATTACCAATTCCCACACAGATTTTCTGCTTTTTGAAACTACAAGCAATACCTTTGCAACACAATGTAGTAAACAATGTAGCAAATGTTAAACCATGTAGGAAATAGAGAAATTCAATTTTAAAAGAATCGCATTTCAGAGCAATACATAAATATATTGCGCTATCCATCCTTAAAAATTAGATTTAAAACAAATATTTTAGATAAAAAAATTATATTTTTTCAAAATACTTTTTAAGAATATAAACAAGTCTATAAAAGGAATATAAAATTAATTATGCTTAGAATAATCCATTTATCTAATGATTCTTTCTAATTCTATAGAAGAAATGAATGGTTTCTTTTACAAAGATCTATGAAATCACACCCATAAAATTATGTATTTTATATGAGAAATATTTACACGATAACATTTTTTTAACTTATTTTCAAAATATATTTAACAAAAAAGAATATATTGTATATACGTAGTATATACTCTATATACTACGTATATACAATATACTCTTTGTTGTATAATACATAGAAAATAATCAATTTATAAAAAGAAATTTTATTTTTATTTTATTAATATAGAATTGATGATTCTCTGGTTAATGTACCATGAAACCTCATGATAAACACTAGACAATGCATCTTTATTAAAAACAGCAAAAATGATATAGAATTATCAAAAACTTTAACTACAAATTCGAGTAAAATGAATCTCAAGTTTCCTCAGTATTGATAATTTTCCTTGAAATACTAAAAAATGTATTGAAAAATAAAAAAAATAAAAATATTTTATTCATAATGCTTAAACATTAATACACGATCGATCATTCTTAGGTCAGCGTTTCTCAACCTTTCAGTATTCGCGGCCCAGTTTTCAATCACAATTTTCATCGCGCCCCCCACACCCGCTTACAATAAAATGTATACAACAATAAAGTATATTGAGTATTTTGTATTCTGTTTTTAAATTATTTTTAACTAACTGCCGAAACAAGAGTAAAAGTGAGCCAACGTTGGCAGAAACCACATTTGCATTTTGCCATGCGGGTGGTTAACAGATGAAACGAATAAAAGTGGGGAAAATTTAAATATTATATTTGAAATGAAAGCCAAACAGGGGGAATAACGTTAAAAGAATATGAAAGTAGAAAAATTCGTTAATGAAAGTTAACTTAGACGGGGTGAGCTAAATTTAGAAACTGGGAATACATTTTTTTTTTCGAATAATAAATAATAAAAGAAATAAAACAGAAGCATGACTAAACAAAAGAGAAAAAAAAATAAGTAATGTTTGTGTAAGGAATCCACACGTCCGACGCCGCCTCGAGCATGCGCAGTGCAAATATTTTCTCATATGAATAAAGAAAATGTTCGATAACGCAAGTTTCAATTCCAGCCAGTCTCATTCGAGTCGATCCTTCTATCGCTATCGAATCTATAGTGAATGTGTATGTTATATATGTTTTCATGTGATTTGCAATTCATAATATTAAATATTCACGGCAGCAGATTTATGCAGACTCATGGATAAATTTTTAAGCGGAAGTAAGCGAACATTAGACGACAATCAAGCATCAACAAGTACACTTAATACTTAAATTTTGGATATACCAGTACTGAAGTAAATGAAGAAGAAAGGCCCTGTGTATCATTTGCTCAAAATTGTTGGCCGCAGACAGCATGAAACCTAATAAACTTAAACGACATTTGGTAACGCTTCATAGTAAGTACGTCAACAAACCCAGAGAATTCTTCGAATTAAAATTAAAATCATATAAAAAGCAAAAATCCTTTTTTAAAGAAACTTTGTCTGTGAATAAAAAAGCTTTAATTGCATCTTATAAAGTTTCATATAAAATAGCCAGATGTAAAAAAACCTCACACCATTGGTGAAGAGCTTATTTTGCTAGCAGCAATTGAGATTGTAGAAATTATGTTTGAAGATCATTTTTCAAAGCAATTGCAGCCCATACCTCTTTCAAATGATACGGTTGCTCGTCGAATTGGTAATCTAGCTGAGGATGTACAGTGTCAGCTTTTCTCGAAGTTGCGTGACAAATTGTTTTCAATACAGCTTGATGAAGCATTAGATAGTAATAAAGAGGCTGATTTAATTGCCTATGTTAGATTTTGTGATAATATGTCAGTAGTAGAACTAGATTTCTGCAAACCAATAGTAAAATAATGATTTAAATAATTATTTAAATATAATTTAAATAATGATTTGAATAATGATAATAAATAATTTCTGCAAACCAATAGTAAACAAAACTACATTTCTGCAACTCAAAACAACAGCGCTTGCATTATTTGTTATTTTAAATGATTTCATGAACGAGGCAAACATAGAATGGAAAAACTGCGTCGGAATATGTACCGATGGTGCTCTTTCAATGTCCGGAAGATTCCAAGCTATACAAGCACTTGTAAAACAAAAATCGCCTCTGTGCGTCTGGACAAATTGCATGATCCACAGAGAAGCTTTGAATTCGAAAGAAATGAGTCCTGGTCTGAATATTGTGTTAACTACGGTTGTAACCGTAGAAAATTATATAAAAATGAGACCACTGAAATCGAGAATCTTTTCCGCACTTTTTAAAGACATGGGGTCAGTACATTCAGCGTTATTATTTTATAGCGAGGCAAGATGGTTATCATGTGGGAAATTTTTACAACGTGTTTATGATTTAAGAGAAGAAATCAACATTTTTCTAGAAGAAGACAACAGACTGGAGGCCGATAATTTTCGCAATGGTTTATTTGTGATGAAATTGAGCTATTTGGTCGACATATTCGAGAAATTAAATAACTTGAATCTTGAACTCCAAGGAGTAAATACATATATGATGGATACGAGTGATAAAGTTAATGCTTTTTGTAGAAAATTGGAACTGTGGAGCAGAAATTTAAAGGAAAAAAAAAAAAACTAACAATGTTTGCAAATGTGAATGATTGAAAATCATTTAGCGATGCTGACAAAGAATTTTAAAAAGTATTTTCTTGCTGACGACAAACTGATAGAAAGTTACGAGTGGGTTAAGGGATGTCCATTTCATAAAACTCCCGAAAGACTCTCAATTGATGAGGAAGAAAAATTCATAGACTTCACAACAAGTGGCGGAACTAAAATGCAATTTAGTAATAAATCACTATTTGAATTTTGGACAGGAGTAGAGGATGATATTTCTGCACTAAACACAAGGGTATTTCGCATTCTATTACCATTTTCATCACCTTTGTGAAACTGGATTTTCTGCTGTAGTTTCTTTGAAGACAAAATATAGATCTCGGCTAAATATATAAACAGAACTGAGAGTGTCTATTTCTAATATTAAGCCTTCCTTCGAAATACTTTGCTCTGCAAGACAGGCCCAAGGAAATCATTAATAAATATTAAATTTGTTTTTAATTTAGTATGTTTTAATTAAGTAAGTTCTGATTTACTAAATTGTTTTACTTTAATAAGTTATTAAATATGTCAAAATGTATTTTGCTTTCTATGTGTATGTGTGCTTTCTTTTCAATCAGTTAATCAATTTTTTTAAATAATATTTTATTTTGGATATTCTCTCCCCCCCCCTCTAGTGTGCTCGCGCCACCCAAGGGGGTGCGCCCCACAGGTTGAGAATCGCTGTCTTAGGTGAATGTACCAAAAAGACATCGAAAGAATCAGTCTATTTCTCTTTTATGTACGATATTATTGTAAAAGTCTTAAAGTCTCCAATATTCAAATATGTTGTAAGTGGAAAAGGAATGAATAGAGTCCTGGATTTCCTTCAACCTAAAACCGCGCAGGAACAACTTCCCGTATTGACATTACGCGGCCTCAGCCGACATCTCTGAAAGAAAAGATGGAGTCTCGGCTGATCCCCGACCCTCCCGGGGGAAGGAGGAAACGACAGAAACACAAAAGATTCTTGTGTCCTCAGTGAATGCCCCATCCCCTTAACTGAAATCATTAAGAGAAAAGCAGAAATCTGTGAATGGGTTGAAAAATGAAGGGACCGGTTATTCTTGGAATTATCATATCATTGAATCGCATATCGCTGAAAGTGGAGTTAGCACGGGAAAGTGTGAAGTCACCGCTCCGCTTAATGGTTTTGCAATATTCGCATTTGACAAAGCACTAACCCATAAAGATCATTTCTATTTGCCTGTGACTTGACATTCTAAAGGCATAGATTCTGTTCAATCTGCAAGCGCCATCTATTGACAGAATATGGAACTAAAGCGAACATTTTAAAGAAATGAATTTTTTTTTAAATTCAACTTTTCGGAAAATGCTTTATTTCAATAAAATATTAAATAAATAGTTTTGAAAAAAAATCAAAATTAAAAAGTGAGTTGAAGTAGATAAATTATTTCCATCACACGTTACTTAAAAGAGTAAATTAAGTATTAATTACAATTATTAAATTTTATATTTAATACTAATTAATAATTTTTAATTAATAATATGATTGAAATAACCACAACCTTGTTTTTTCAGGGTTGATGAATATTTTAAACATTATAAATAAAATTAAGAATTAGTTCTAAAAATAGTTTTTTCTAAATACATAATACTCTCAATATTTTTAATCTATATATTCTAGCAAATTTTACTTGAAATTTCAAATTTATCAAACTGAGCACTAATATGGATCAGATTTGAATGCAGAGGATATTAACTAATTAATGGTATTATGAATATTTTTTGTTGAAAACGTTGCCTGATAATAATAATATAAAAAGTTTTGATAAAAAATAATCTAAAAGTTAGTTTTAATTTTTCAAAAGACAGTACGGGAGATTATAGTGTGTTTGGTTTGCCCACCTCTTTTTAATTATTATTATTATGTAGCCTTGAACCCAAACGGTGCTCAAAGTTTATTATCATTTCGCGTCTATTACTCTCGTCGTAAGGTAAACGTTTGTTCTTGTGGTAGCTTGGGCGTGTAGCGTTAACCAGAGGACGTATTGGAGGATCAAGCTAGGTTCCAATTAGTGCCTATAGACGGCGCCGTCTTCAGCCATCTATAGGCGCTAACAAGAACTATCCCAATTCCAGGATTAGCTATAGGGTTTATAAGATTTGGCAAATAAGCATATTTGTGGCGAATTATGCCAATCTTTTTCATTTCCTATTACGCGATTTTGTTTTTTATTTTATTCCGCCAAAACTTTGAATCTCCAAACTGTTTCGTTTCTTTTACTCTTTCTAGAACTTTATTCATTTCTTTTACACTCTTTCAGAAATTCATCTGATAAATTTTTATTTTAAATTGAATTTGATGTAAATAATTTTTTTATTATTATTAAAATGTATTTATTTATTAAGAATTTTTTAAGTCATTCGTTAAAAATTATTATTTATTAAATAACTTATTAAAAATACAAATGTATTTATTTATTTTATTTTTGTATAATTATTTTTCATTTCAAAGAAAACATCTCCAACAGTCAAAAATAATAGAAATATTTTCATACAAAATTTGAATAAATAAATGTTTGTATGTTATTGCGATTCGCAATAACATTTGGCTGCAAGGACTCTCCATATAATATATATATAACTTTTTTACTATATACAAATTTTTTTCTAATAAAAGAGAACATGCGTGTGTTGTGTGTCTGCAGAGAAGAATAAATATGTTTTGGAGGATGTTAAAGTGTAATGTTTGGTAGAGCAATTTTTTTAATTTTTATTATTTAAAAACAGCGAAAAATTTCGATATTTTGTGCAATAACTTCCGAAAATGTTTCCAAATTAAAAAAAGATTTTAATTCATCTTTAAAATAAAAGTATATTTATACATATATCTTTTTAGTTATAAAATCTTATGATATTCTTTCTTTATTTTAACAAAATTTTAAATTTTGATTTTCAGCAATATCGTAAATGAAAGACAAATCATTTTCATTGTTCAATCAAAGCTGAACGATTTTTCTTTGTTAAAAAATATGAGATAAAATTATTCATACTTTTTATATAATAAAATTTATAGGCTGGCAAGCTATCAATAAATTGCGTCTTCCGAGGCAGATTGTTGGACTTAGAGCTTCCAAATTTGGTTGGCAGTTAGCTATTTGTTTCAAAAATTAAATTAAAATTTTAATAAAAAATTAACAAAATTCCAGCATTTTCTTTAATAACTTCGAAATTTATCACTACGCAAAGACATTTTAAATTTTAAAAAATTAGTTTTTCAGTTATCTTTATCTTTTTTTTTTTTTTTTTTTAAATTTCATTCAGCATTTTTCTTCTTTGATCTTAGTATTTTTCAAAATACTTTTAAACATATTTTTCAAAATACTTTTAAACATATTTTTCAAAAATATCTTTCATTGGTTTAGTAAACTATACTTTTATATGAGCACATTGCAGTGATATTAAATACAATTTTATGTGCATATTATTGTCATTTTAATTTTTTAAAGATAATATAAAACTAAACAATTAAAATCTACAATCTTGGCTTCCTATGTTAAAATATGTTTAAAAGTATTTTGAAAAATACTAATATAATATAAAACTAAAAATTATAATCTACAATCTTGTCTTCCTATAATGTTTTGGATGAAGATTCAAATCTACTTTATTATTTTCATTTCTATTATTTATTTTATTTCATTTACTTTAGGTTAACATAAAATTAAAAATTAGGTATAACTGGAGCATCATCTTTTTTTTTTTTTTTTGCTAATAAAATACAGTTGATTGTTTTTATTTGACCAGTTTTTTATGGCTGTTTTTTAGCATTTAATAAAAAGCAATTTTAAGAATTAACTTTCTATTAGTTTTAATATATTCCCTTCTTAGCTCAATCATTGAATAAGTCTTCCATCAACTACAAGATAATTCTTTTCGAAGGTTGTGATAATTATTTATATATTATAGTTTGCTTAAACAGTGATTCTCATAAAAAGCTAAAAAACAGTATTTCTTATAATAATTTACAACTATATATAACTTGCTCTTTTCTTGCAATTCATGCATTAATTTAACAAAAATTAAATTTATTGCAAATACTTTATAATTAATTGACGTATTAAAGTAATGCTAAATGTATGATGGACAGACCAGCTGGTCACCGAAAGCAGCTGGTACATCCCTAATTATTTCGATTTCGCTTCCAAAGTATACTTCTAACAATAATCATCCTTATAATGTAAATGTGTTTTCAATGTGAAGCAAAACAGTGTATATCATTGGAGAACGCGGTGTTTATATATTAAATAGTTAGCTAACATTAGAGCTCATGTTTCTTCTTCGGCTCTAGCCATGTCATACATGGAATACTTGCTTAGTTATGCCTCGACACCTCTTAAAATCCAAAATAAATATTTATTGACTGATTCTCTATTTAGCATTTATGTTCAGCTGCCGGATATGCACCTATATTGTTATATTAATGTTGAATGCGTAGCATGGACCTTTAATTGTTCTATAAATTTCTACATATCATTTCTAATCAACTACTATTCTTTAAATAATCTACATTTATTCTCTAAAAATGCAATGAACTTGCTCGTAGATTATTGATGAAAATAAGCTGGAATGTATAAACCCCTTCAAACCCATAATGGGATTTATGATAGATGATTTTATCAAGTAAATTCTTCCAATCAAATTACAAATCTTAAGGAATAAAAAATTCAATTCAATTTGCATAAAAAACTACTGTTATGACTATTTCAAACGTTATCAATAGAGGGATACTGGCAAACCTATCAGGAAAAATGATAGAAAAAAACCATGAAGGAGCCCGAAGAGGAGCAGTTCTCTTAGTTTTCGGAAAGGGGATATCCTACAATGGCAAATTTTCAGGCATTGTGTTTGAATTTTGTTCAATTAAATCCTATTACTCCTTCCAATGGTTAATCCATTAATCTTATCCGGTATCAATGACATCATGTAATTGATCTTGACCACTTATCTGTTAGGAGAAAACAGATTAAGGAAAAAAAAATGTCTTTGACTGCAGATCAAAAATATTCTTATATTTTCTATAGACTACTTATATTCTCTTTTCAAATTTATCACAGAAATTATACAAAAATAAATATTAAGGTGATTCGAACCTTTAAATTGAAATATCGTAGTATAATAATATTTTAGGTTTCATTTTAATCTATCTTTATATTATTCTTTTCCCTTAATTACAACTGCAATAAAGTAAATAAAAATGGTGTTTAATATCGACAATTTCAAACACATTCTTGAGTATAAGACCAAGAATTAAGCAGGATCGGTCTTTAGTCGATTGCTTCCAATTGGGCGACATTCATAAGGTCTCTTTCATATTTCCTGCATACAGGGTTAATTTTTCTTCCGCCTTGCCATGGACCTTAACAAACATAAAAGAATTCTAGTAGTCTCTTTACGAAGGGTATGTTCGTAACATAAAATTTATAGCTACTTTGTAGCTTTAGTAGGGAAAAAAAAGGGACACGAGAAGGGTATTAGGACCGGATATTTCCGTACGAGTCAAATGTCCAATAAATCATTCTTAGCTCATTGAAAAAAGTGGCTAGGGAGTGAGTGATTAGTCTTTGCTAAAACATATAAGCCTGCTGGCAAGAATGTTTAGTGAGAAAATGTATCGGTATTTTAACTAAATTTTGATACTTAATCATAAGGAAAAAGCTTCTGTCTGTTTGTGCATGTACTGACTTTACAAACCAGCCTTTTTGACATGTATCAATTAAAATTGGCAAATATTTAGTTTGATAAGTAGAAATGTGCTTTTCAGAGCGATTTTTAAAAAATTTTAATTAATTAAAAATTAAGCGAAATATTGGTCTTTATTCCGGATAACTTTTTAAAAGTTTAAAATAGAAAAATAGTTTTTATAGCATTATAAAATTAAAATATATATATATCCTATTAACAATACAAAAAATTTTTATCATACAATTTTTTTTTACAATATTTAATAAAGTTTTTTGAAATATTTCAAGCGTATTTTGCAACAATATTTATTTTATTGTTGAAAAAAAAAAAAAAAAGCTCAAAGCCGTTTTCAACGTTGCTAATAATTTTGTATCGGCTTTTTTTTTTTTTTTTTTCCATCTTTATTACCAGTTTTTTGTCTATCATTGTTTCTTTTTTTTTTTTTTTTGAATTTATAATTTAGAAGAATTCGAAAAGTTAAAACTTTTCAATCAGCAACGGAAGTTATTAACTTCTTGTCCACTTAACATACTATTTGCTTTTCTAAATGGATCTTTGGCGAAACTTTTCATAAGCAGAAAAAAAAAAAATTCAAAGCATTTCTTTTTTAAAAAATAATCAGCGTTTTATGCATTGGATTCTGGTTCATTATACAAGTGGTGTTTTCTATAAAATTTGAATAAAGGAGTTTTTAAATAAAAGTTTTTAACGAGGAAATGTGAATATATGAAATTATTATTTTGCATTGAATTATTCAAAAACAAGTTATTTGTTCTTAATTCGAATTCTCTTGCAATCCTGAAGGGTTATTTTTAAGAGTTTTATTTTAACTTTTGCAAGCTTAAATCTCACAAAAAAATAATTTTTTTTTCAATTATGGTAGATATGGATACTCTATCAACATTTTTCTTTATTAATCACCATTTTAACAAGACGTATTTATCCATATGTCATTAATGGGAACATTTGCAATAATATAGTTTTTTTCGTGAAATAATTTGCAGAAGGGAAAAAAAATCCCATTCCGATTTCTTTTTTGAAGGAAAATATGATGGTTGGATGCTTTGTTAGGAAATTGAAGAATGCCCTTGGAAATAAAATTTAAAAAAAATAATAATAAATTAAAAAAAACATGAAAATTTTGAATTTCTTGCTTGTGATAACAGATAAGACGCATTTCAAATTTATATATTCATCAAAGGATTCTCTTGACAATTTCAGTTTCTGTAGTATTTGTAGAAAGGAAGTTTTCCGACTTGAAATTAATTACTAGCATTAAATCATTAATTATAAAACATATTTACTATCATTAATTCAGCAAGAACGCTTAAATTGTTGGACAATTATATCGATTGGATCTGAAATCAGCCGGATTTCGGATTTATATAAAAAGTTCTCAAAAGGAAATAAAAGCAAGAAAAATTGCTCCCTAATAATAAACGACAGTAATGATCTATGAATTTTCAATTATTTTTTATGTAAGTCCTAAAAATTATTTATTTCTGACAATGTTCTTGCATTTCAATTTTCTTTTTAAAGAAATAGAAAGAATAAAGAATTTTCATAAATCTTTGTTAAGTCACTGAAATAAATAGTATAGTGACATATTTACTTATTACAGATAGTATACAAATTTTTGTTCATTTGTTGGCTAGCTTATGTGCATTAATGAATTAAAAATTAAAGCATATGTATGAAAGTATATGTAAATTTACGAGTATGTTTGGCTTATTTATTAGTGTGAAAAACATGTTTTAATCATTTTCTATTTAGCGTTAATTTCCATTTGTGATTTCCATTCTATTGCTGAGTTATATCTATAGCAACATTTTATTTAATACTAGTCACCAACCAACTGACTAGCCAAAGTTTATATCTGCTAAAATTTTCAATTAAATACTTTACGTAACTGGGTCTTAATAGCTTCTTTAGCAAATTATTTATAAGCTTCAAATTTTGATAGATAGTCTATAATAAATATTATATTAGAAGACTTCTATGATTCTGTTCATTTTATTATGCATTTCCCTTATTTTCTGTGAACGCCATTAACCATCATGGATGCACTTTGATATTTTTAGTCTTTTAACAATACAATCTAATTTCTAATCTAGAGCAAAACAAAAATTGGCATTTTCCTCATATTAAAAATATTTTAAATGTAAATTTTTCATATATATATTTTTATTTTTTTTATTTATTTATTTAGTTATTTATTTATTTTTGCAGAATTAGATAATTATATTGCTTACTTTCCTGAAATCAGCTTTGCCAGTAATAATTTTTGTAAAGGACAGCATAATAATTCGCACTGTAAAACGAAAACTGAACATTTTTTTTGCAAATTTAATAACTTTGCTGTTCTTCTAGAATTCTTATGCTTTTGTATTATTAGTCTTGATACGTTAAATATTTGCTCAGAATTCTTAAGATTTTTGCTGGAAAGTGTGCTTAAAATATTTTTTTAAAAATTGATTAAATATGAAAAAAATATTTATATTGCAAAAAATTACAATCATTGAAAAAAAAAATTCTGAATATATAAAAATAACATCTATACTGTAATATTTGCGAAAGTTATCCAGGGACAAAAATATCAAGAATTTGCTTAATTTTTAATTAATTAAAATTCTAAATGAAATTTTTAAAACATTGCTCCGAAGTGCACATTTTATCCGTCCAACATAGTTGCGTACTAAGTTTGGTATCTATAGGTCTTACGATTTGATTAATAGAGCGTCAATACCCAGATATATAGACGCACAAACACATATTCATCTTTATTATTAGTAGAGATCGCTCCTGGTGACCAGGTGGTTAGACAAAAGTGTTGATTATATTTAATTCCAAATAAATTATTTAGCTATATATCCATGATACCGCGAAATTTCCAGACATCAAAAATGTGTTACTTTTATTGTCTTACGCAAATATTCACATACGTACGAAGACACAAACGTTTATCTTTATTATTAGCATAGATAATGCATTTCATGTTTGTAAAGATGAAGTTTTGTAATGGAATTTTTCTTCACTCTCTCAGGTGACAGTTTCAAAATTGCACATCACGTTTGTATTCTCTATGACTATACATAATTTTGTTAGAAATTAACTTGCCAATTTACTTAATTTTTAATTTCACATGAGTGGTGCCATCCGGTACTGAATATGAGGAAAAAAAACAATTTATTTTTAAATTACATAATGCATATAATCTACACCAATTATAAAGATAAATTTATGTGTGTTTGTATTGGTATAGTACAGGGCAAATCGTTTGATCTATAATAACCAAATTTTGCACATATTTGCAGTGCGGAAATTTGAAATTTCGTGTGATTTTTTTGAATTTTCAGTTAATTAAAATTTGTGGAATTTTGGCGTTTTTGCAATAATTTTTGAAAATACTATAGCACAAAAACAATTTGTATAGCATCTAAAAATTCAAAACATTATCTTTTTAATGATGCCAAATTTTTTGCCATATATTTATTTTTCTAAAGTTTTTAAGTTTATTTTACAACATTGTATTTTATTACTGAAGAGAAACTGAAACATTGTTGCTCCTAATACCTCATCTTGGCCTTTCCCCACTGATATGACCAAGATATGATGGTTCGGCTTATTTACCCATGTTGGCTTAAATATGAGGCATGCTTTTAATAATTTTTCTGCATATATATTGTTGTATTAAATAAAAAAAAGTTCGCCCTTTTGTGACCAAAACTGAGTGAGTTATGACAATTTGAATGTCACTGTTATAAAAACGCAAAACTCCATTGACCATCTCGAAGATATCCAGTCAGTGCCCTGAGTTTCCGCAAGATTGATCGACCTAAAATAATTGCATGTTTGATTGTCCTAAAATAAGGATATTCAAGGCTTTATAACTCGTTCAGATTTGGCCGCAAACGATGGAAACGTTATATGGTCAAGATTATTTTACTGAGTAGGATTCCTAGGCCTGAAAAACCGTATAAAACTTAGACTTCATAATCGTTTACTGAGGTACTTTTTTAATTGAAATAGAATAAAATATTACGTCATTTAAATCCTTTAGAAAGCAAAATTGAAAATAAAATTTTATGATGAGGCCAAAGGAAATATTATTGAATAATGTTTTTATATAATTCATAAATTATTAAAATATTCTGTAATACAAATTAGATATCAATTCTGAACTCATATATATATTTTTAAAGATGTGTTTGGTTTTTAAAAAATGTATTTATTGAAGTTTTATCAATTCAGGCTTCAATTTCAAGTTCACATTTTACGGGAGCTGATAGAAAATTAGAGGAATAGGAATTAGAGGAAGAATTAGAGGAATTAGAGGAAAATGCATCGAAGAACGAACAGAATAAGGTAAGGCTTCTATAATAGTATCGGTAATACATTTATAAAAATTTGAAGCTTAAAAACATTTTGCTTGAGAATCTATTAAGAGAGCAAGTTACATAAAATATTTCTTTGAAAAGCAAATGTTAATTCTGGCAAACCAGCTAATTGCCAAAGGGGGATAGTAACAATGATTTAAAAATGTTTAAAAATCTACTTTTAATTCACTAATTAGAATATCTTTTAAAAAGTGTTTTTTTACAAAAGTCATTTTATATAACTGGTAAAAATTGTCTAGAAATAAGTATTATAGAAAATAGTTTCAGATTGGACCTCGCGTCTTCTAAGACCGACCCTGTAACGAAGGTACTAGACAGTATTATTATAAAATATTCTTTAAAATATTTTCAAATATTTAATTAAAATATGAAAAGAAATTGCACAGAAATAAAATTGATATCACCGAATAATTAATATTTTGAATTTTAAAATGGCGTAAGAATGGCTTCTATGCAACAATACGCTCCGAAGTTTTGAGACGACGGGTTAAAATGTCAATAAATTTTTAAAGAAAAAACCTATTTACAATTTTAAAAACCTTTCTTAGTGAACATCTACTATTCAAATTACGAACCAACTTTCGGTCCTTCAGAAATCTCGAATATGTTTTTGCATTATAAATGTTCTCCTAACCAAATTCAGAGACAACATCCAGTCTATAAATTTAATCATATTAAAATTTTTGTAAATAACATCCTTTTCAGAAAAATTAGACATATCAACCGAATGAAAAATTGAGCACAATATAAAAAAATAAAAGAATAAATAAAAATTGATATTTAAACTTGAATTTATTTTTGCAAACAGCTGCTTTTATTTGAGAAGTTACTTTTAAGCGATTTCTTTCTTTGATGAATATAATACCAAACAAAAAAAGGGGAAAATATAAAACTCATGATATTAAAACTTTTTGGTTAAAAATCTTCATCACTAATGCTGCATTCCAAATAGCTCTTCTCGGTCCTTTTTAATGAATATTAAATCAAAAGAATAGCGTTAGAGTGAGATGCTAATACCCGTTTGTAATTTCAGTCTTACTGAAGAATAATATAATTATTAATGTGTTTATCTATACGTTAACATGAGTTACAAGACAGACTGGTGCCCCAAAGCTTAACATTTAGCAAACGTGATTTAGAGGTTAAAAATGTGTACTATTAGGCAATTTATCAAAATTTACATCTATAATTTTAATAAATCTCACTCTCTTTCTATATATATGTGTACTATATATTGAAATAAAACTCATTCGACATGGTTGTATAAAAAATGGTTTTGTCCATTCTTGCTATCAAAGCATTAACTATATTAAAATGCAACTCAAAAACTGACTAAAATACATCGATAAAAAAGTATTAAATAAGAAATAAATCGTAATAATAATTCCAATATTCTTTATCAAGTATTTGTAATATTTATATGCTACAAGGGAAAAATAGATTCAGTTTAATCAACTTTACTTAAAAAACATCCGTTCAAAATGGATATTCACAGACCAATGCGAATGTCAAATACTTTGTTATATCATTTGTGTAAACAAATAACTGTCTGTTTAATTATTCCTTAATTTGTCTTTTTTTTAATTCTATAAAAATTTATTCATTTGCCTTTATAAAATGAAGGCATTTATTTGAAGGAAATTAGATCATGAGTTCACTAAATTTTCCCATCTCCAGGCATGGGTTAGTGTAATTATCAAGTTTCGCATGGAAAAAATGTTGATTATCCCATAAAAAAGAATCATTATCCATCAATCACTCTCATTATAAGAATGAGAAATATGCATTCCCTACAGCTTTTCTAACTATTTACCAAGATTTCTCTAAAAGGTAATTAAATTCCGTTAATCCTACAACTTCAGCACATATGATTCTAGTTAATAGCGCATCTGCTTACGACCACCCGGTGGTTTTGTTGCCGTAGGCAAATTGGGGTAGCTTTTCAAGAGCAGCAGAGATAGCCAAGTAGATGGAAGCGGAGGAATCAATTACAGAACTGTCATACGTATCTATTTTTCTTTCTTTATGCTCATAAAAGCATCGGTTACTGCCCTATCTAAGAAATACTTCTCTGCAAATACGCTTTCTTTGAGAAACTACATTTAAGCAATTTTATTTTGATGATTAAAATGCTAAAGAAGAAAGAGGAAAATATCAAAATAATGTTTATAAAAATTATTTGATAAAAAAAAAACCTTCACTTTTAAATAGAATAGTAGATGAATAAAAATTTTACAAGATGCTGCATTCCAGTGGATATCAAATCAAAGAATAACATTAGGTTAACATACAGATATGCAATTGTAATTTCAGTCTTTCTGAAGAAATATATAGTTGTTCATATATTTATCTATACTTTAACATGAGCTATAAGACAGACTGCCGTCTCCAGAAACTGAAAATTTATCAAACATGCTTTAAAGGTTGGAAGCGTGTGCTTTGATGCAATGCATCAAAATTTCCAGTTATAATTTTAACTAAACAAAATGTTGATGTTTTCCTCTTATAATTCCCAAAATATATTATTGCACAAAAATTATACTAACACCATTTTCCAAACTTAATATCAAAATACTTTTATTGATATCAATTTCATTATGATAGAACTGTCTTTTTAATATTAATAAACTAAAAAAATATTTTAGAATGTATTTCTAAAAAAAATTTTATTATTGTAATACAATTCATTTCATTCCCAATACTCTATCAAAATTTAAGTACTCAAGTGAAAGATGAATTTATTCTTTTGTCAATAATTTAAACTTGTTTTTTCTGTCACTCAACATTACTCGTTTGTTTGTATGCAATATAGTAATTACAAAAAAATAAAAAAAAGTATGACAGCAATAATATTATTTGATAACAATAATCTTTGAAAAAAATGGAATATATGTTTGCAGTAGTAGCTGAAAAATCTACAAACGAGGATAACAATTCCTAATGACATCTTGACACAACGCAATTTCTCATACCCTTCAAGATATTTTATTTGTTTAATAAAAATGCTTAGGTAAATTAACATAGCCATATTCGAAATTTTGTTAAAATACCATTTTATCATTCAGATTTAATATTTAAAACTTCAAAAAATACATTTGGAAATTATGAAATTTTCTTCTGAAGCATTAACAAAGGCTTCTTTTATTCGAAAAAGAATTATTTTTCTTCAAAAGTAAAATTTTCTTTTAAAAAAATGCTGTAAAGGAATTGAAGTGTGAGTTGATTAGTGATGGCATTCAGGTATCTAATTTTAAGAATAAATATCCAGAATGGATATTTATTTTTTAATTATTTGTATTCATATAAAAAAAAACTGTATGATCTTATATACTAATGTTATAAAGAGACAGAAAAAGTATAAAGATAAAAGAGAGAAAGGGATAAATAATAAATAAGTAATAAGTAAGTTAATAAAAAAAGTAACACATCATACATTTTACATACTTGATTTAAATTCTTTTTAGTTACAATGAACAATAATGAGGTAGACGATTTTTTAAAAAGTAATTTTAACTAAATAAAAAAGAATTATTATTATTATTATTTTACTTAAAATGATATTGGAAACAAAAGTGAAAGATACTGTTTACAGTTTTTTTCCTTCCAATTTTCAGGCTGTGGTTTAAGCATTAATAAGAATCGTGTTTTAGAGGTAGAATTTGAATTTTGAGAGGAGTTGCATAGATTATCAGCTTTGATACAATATCTTGTGGAATATATTATATCATATATTCCACTTGTAAATGACTGTGCTTTCTCTTTGTTCATTAAGTTTATTATTTTTTTTCTGTCAAGTTCTCTATATCTCTTTAGAAATTCCCAATTATATGATACATATCCAAGTTCAACTGCTCTTTCATATGGACCCAGGAAGTTTTTTCAGTTGCATTTAAAATGTACAAAACTACTTTGATTTTTAAAATAATGGTTTCATACAAACTCCTTCATCAAAACAATGATCAGAACATATTTTGTGATCCTTCCGATATTTTTCATTCTCTGTCCATCCTTTTTTCTGTAATGAATAAAATCTGTCTTCAGTTGATTGCCATCTATTTTCTTTTATTAACCCAATTGATATATGTAAATTAAACCACTCAGACAGTTTTAACCTACTTGTGTCATTAGGTTTAAAATTTTTACTGAAGGTGAATTGAATCCATACTAAATTATTTTTGGAAATTAGCCTTTCTTCACGTTTTTGTAATGGGGATAATGGAAGTTGTTTTAAAGTCCCCAAGTGACTAAAGTCATATTCACCAAGTTATTAAATTCCTATTGAACAAATGAATTTGTAGATAATTTGATTCAGAGATTATGATTATTTTTAGTATTGATTCTAAATTGTAAATAATTTTTTTCAATTTAACATAAACAGAGTTAAAATTCATTATTCCATTGTAATTATCATTACTTTAAAACAATAAAAATTATTTTCCCATTTTTCTACAACATTTTTTTTTCTATATCCTCATGGAAATTGTTTTTTTTTTAATAATTTAGTCAAAACCTTAATTTTAAAAGATAAAGTAGGTATATAAACTATATAAGTTTTAAGGATTTGCATCATCCTTTATAATTTTTTTTTTTTTTTACATAATATCTCAGAAATATTCATCACTCGGTATTTATCCACTCATTTGAATCAGTTAAAACAATATTAGTATAGCATTTTTTAAGGTGGATTAAATGTTTCTTATTTTGTTACTAGTTTGGTTAACTAATATACATTAGTATATTACAATAATGAATGCTTGTGAAGCAAATCACTTTTATTTCATGAATTATTATTGAAAATCAAAATGAGATGAAATTAAGCTTCAAAAAACTAAGAAAAAGAAAAATTTCTTGAGAAAATGTAAGTGTTGAATATGATATTTTACAATTTAATTGAAAATTCTATTGACTAATTTAGAATAAACTAATATTATTATATTAAAATAAAAAAATATTTTTATTTTTTGAAATTAAAAATTACATTCCAAATTTTCTCTAAAAGTTTTAACCTATGTGCATTATTATAAAAGTAAAAAATTCAACATTTTGAACAGATTTATCCAAGATATTAGAATTTTTAGTACAATTTTTCTTTTAAAATACTATTACACCAACTGTATAATTAGAAATAATTGATTCTATTACCTTTCCAGATTTAGTTTGGCTACTTTCAATCAAAATTCTGATTTTTAACATTAAAAGAATTAAATTGCTGTATGCATAAATAAATGTATTAAGCATTTATGAAAAAAAATTAATAAATTAGAATAAGAAATATATGTATTGAAAAAGTACTTTCTAAAATCATGCAATATTAATCAGCTTATGCATATAATTTTTAATTCAATATAAATCTTTTTTTAACAAAACAAAAATTAGTTTTTATTAAATAGAAAATATTGAATATTTTGATGATTCCTTTGAGGATTTTTGGTTATCATACTTTCTTAACAGAGAATAAGCCATATTTTATCAAAAACTTAGCTAAAATTATATATATAGTGAAAAGAATTCATATATATATCTTTACAATGCATATTTTTACAAGTATGAAATATTCAATTTGAAAACAAATTTTAAAGAGTTTATCATGCACATTATCAACATTAAAAAAAAAAAAAAAGAATGGACAAAACTGCAAGAAAGAGATTTTTATTATTGCAATTTTTAGACCACAAAATATAAATGCTTTATTACAAATACTAGCAAATAACAAAATCAAAACATGTCTGCAGTTATAAAAAATGGTTTAAATTTTCTATAACACTAATTTATTACTTAATTAGGTAAAAAATATATTAATTTTTAAAAAGCATCATTTAAAAAAAAATTTTAGCTAATTTTTTAAAAACATTTAACTTTGTACATTAAACAAAATACGAGCATTAAAATTAATAGTATAAAAAAATTTAAATACTTTCCAATCAATACAGCCAAATTGCAAGAAATAAAATTAAAACTACATCGAATTTGTATTCTGAATAAAGCATCATTTTTAGCTTCCATTAAGAATTTAAATGAAAGTTGTAAGTTCATTCCATTATTTTGTGAAAACTTTAAATTTCATTTAAGAAACCAATAGAAGATAGAATTTAATTCTGAGTTAACATATTAGTTTCTTGCCATTTAATTAATTATAAATAGAAAGCGCATGTAGAAAATTCCGCTTTCCCACGTTCCCAGCCACAGTCAACATTCATTTCTAGTCTAAAATTAGATTCATAAAACGTAATTATGAGCAAAAATAAATATATTATAACGCGGTATTATTTTTTTATTAAGAAAGATCGTGCATAAATAATGTCTGCCTTCATCATACGTCCAACCGACAGTCGTCCACAGTCCACCCCATGCATTCCAAAGATGCGCTTCATTCTTGGCGTGTAAATAAATTTTCACCTTTTGGCGAAAAAAGCTTTTCCGTAAGCAACCATACATCGATTCCCCCATTTCCATCACTACCGGAATGAAACCTGTCCTCCAGTGCTGCTTCCCACCTTTGAACTTCTAGTGGAGGGTTCAAACGTCCTCCGGTTAACGAGTCTCCAGTTTGGCTGAATTTGAAAATTCTAACACGATTTTGGAATAAAAAGCTGCCTTTATTTGTGATATGCTTTTGCTTTTACTTCGGGAAACAGCTGATCAATTGCCATAGTTTAAATTTGAAAGGTGACGGACAGTAAATGTTGTATATTTATTTTGCTTCCTGAAGTTACTAAACAGCTGCCATATTGTAAATTCCTCCTTACTGTAAAGGTTTTCTATTAAATTTTAAAATATGAACTCTAATTGTTCCATCTGCCATGAACCATTTCAACCCGAAATTGCTATGGTTACCACCCTGTGTGGGCACATTTTCCATTTCAGTTGTATAAGTAATTGGCTTGAACAATGCGGCGTAAACGGATCTTGCCCAGAATGCAGGAGAAAAGTTGATAAACGAAGTCTCATCACACTTTTCTTTAACTGGGATGATAATAACGTAGAAGAGGAATTAAAAAAACAACTCCATGAAAGGTACTTCGAAATATATGACAAGAATAAGAAAATACAGGAACTCCAGGCATCTAATGATTTATTAAAGAGGTCTTTGACTCAATTAAATAAGGACTTAGAAGATTCTCAGAAAGACATGGCAAGCTTAAGAGATTTAAATCGTTTTGCTCTTTCTTGTAAAGAAGATTGTGAAAGGAAAATAAAGATATTATTGGATAATCGAAGACAAAATTGCGAGGATATCGAGAATCTTCAGACAGTTTGTGCCCATCTTCAAGAAGAAAACAAAAAATTGCAGGAAAACAAGGAGGGATTTAGTGAAGAGATTCTTACTATAAAAAGGGAAAATGAAAAGCTAGGCCGTATTAAAGCTGAATATGAAAAGTTATCGCAAAATAATAATGGTGTAGAGTTTACGCTGGAATATATCAATAATATTAAGAAAATGATTTTATCAAATGCTGATGAGATAAAGAGAATTTTGAGAGAGATAAATGAACGTCCGACTAGTGTAGAGGAGAAATTAACCGAAATTGCTTTATATTGTGCAGAAATGAATCGAGTGAATTCTACTTTGATGGAACAGAAAGCACATTTACAAGATATGTCAGCTGTATTACGTTAAAAGCTCTATCACGTTCTCCTCCTACCCCTGATTACCATTTTAAAAAATGCACCAGATTTCACAAGCTTACTAACATTCCAGGAAATAAGAGACTGAATGTTACAAAAGTATTTCCTTATTTTCCTGATTGCCAGGAAAAAAGAAAATTCAAAAGACAGAAATCCACAGCATGGATGCTTTTAATGCTAGAATTACTTTTGTTGCTAGACATATTGTTGTGGACAGTGAGATGAGGAAAATAGCATAAATACCATTCAGAAAGAAAACTATGTAATTTTAGAAGACATTATAATGTTAATATATTATAATGTTTTATGCAATAATTTTATTTGATAGAAGGATGGTCATCACATGCTGATGTTCAGCAGAGGTACTGTAAAATGTATAAAGGTAATTAGAGGTAAATTATATACTTGTTTTTAAAGAATTTGTATGGTAAATAATTTTTTGAAGATTTAAAACAAAGCTTCAAAGTCATGTATCTTTTATGAGAGTGCAAATTTAATAATTTATTTTAATACTTTTTAAATCTTTATTTGCATTCCTTTAAAATATTTTTACTTTATTTTTAAAAAAATGAAAAATGGTTCTAATGTGGATATGTTAAAAAAAAATTAGAAGAGTATGAAGAATAAGCATACAAACATTATATATAACTTAATTTTAAATTGGTATTTTATAAATTTTTTTAAGTTATCAATTGAGAAATGCACATTTCTATAGATTCTTCAAGAATAATTTACCAAATAGTTGAAAACATATAATTAAACTTGCTGGAAGTAGCATTTATATATTTTTTCTCTAAACAATATGCTTTCAAATTTTTTTGTAATGATTCTGAAGTTTAAATATTATTTAAAAAGCTTCATTAATATTTTCTCTTGCATATAATGTGGATTGGAGCATTATAAATTTTACTAGTGTAAATAAGGCTACAAAATATTTTTCTATTAAAAATGGGTTAAAGAATGGAAATTTTTTTATAACTCCTGCTATAGCTGAATGTAACGAGTAATTCTCTATCAGTTATGTCTGGATCTTTAAAAAATGTATGAAATTAATACTTTTAACTTAAAAATTAATAATTTTTATATTTGATAATATTTCTACCCAAATAATTGTAGGAAATTTTAATCAGTCAGTTAGTGAACTTGATTCCTGTCAAAAGAATTATTATTTTGTGGAATTTTTACGAATAAAATTATTTCAATTTTCTTCTGATTATATATGAATATTTCAAATAACTTGTATTTTATAAGATTAATAGAACTTGGCGTTTCTGAACAAATTTAAATGTGAATTTTAATCGTAAGTTTTTGATTTTTCATGTTTGCAAATAATTAGTAATTTATATATGTATAAATTTGGGTTTGTTCGTATCTTCATGTAAGTAAGACTTGAACTGTTCTAAAAACTAAACTAAAAAAAGGCATTGTTTCACATCTTGAAAATTTGGTTTTATTTATTTACAATATCCTTATGAACCTGTATATTGAAAAGTTGTAAAATGATATTCTTTTTTTTTTTTTTTTCTTCTTTTTTTTTAAATATTATATGAATATTTTAAGAGAATTTTGAGAAAATTAAAATTCTTTGTTTTATTCATAATCTTAAGACTTAAGCTGACATATGAGAACCATCTCAAGTACGACTTATTGTAATAAATTTGTTTTCTTCTTTTTGGTAAATGTGAATATGCTTATTTTTTTTTCACTCATTTCATATAAACTAGGAACATCTTAAAATCTGAAATTAAGAAATAAAGTTTTTCAGACTATTGTGATTTTATGCCAAAATTTCAAATGAGATTTTAGAACTTATAATGAAATATAAAATTCATGACTTAGAGGAAATTAGAGTTTGCTTTGTTTTGGAATGAGTTTTCATTATATTCACTTTTTGTAAAATATGAAATGTTTTATATTGTTGCTTGCCCTACTTATTATTGTTGATAAAAAAAAAGCTTTTGTAAAAAGTTAATAAATACATATTCCAGAGAAACTGCAGACTATAGTATTATAAAAGTGGAAGAATATTTTAAGATGATGAATGATTTGATGAATGATGTTTTTCCTTTTTTCGATTAACAAATTAAAAACTGGAACAATATGATCCAGTATTTGCTATATTCATTTTTTTCTCTTTTAAGATAAAGTTTATTTTGTACTCATTAATCAGAATTGATTATGAAAGAAGATTAAGCATTTTATTCAGTTTTGTCTTTTTATGTACACCTTTGTAAATTTTGATATGTTTTAATATTTTAATAACTACATAATAGTGAAATGATCATTCTGAAGATGCTATAATTGAACTGAACCATGGATAAAGGAATGAAATATTTAAAAAATTTTGGTGAATATATATATAATTCAGTATTTTAAAATATTTTTATCTTTGAAATGTTGATATTTTTCATATGTGTACACTAAAAATGGTTGCAACAGATGAAAAAACTATTGCTACCAGAATAGCTGTTCTGTACGTGTTTAATGTTTATGCAATTGTATATATATATATGTAATCTTATTTGTTCAATTAATTTGTCATGTTTCTAAATGCTATGCAATAAATAGAGAAAGGGAACTATAATCAGAGCTGTTTAAGTGTAAACCTGTAATTGAAATTCTGTAAAATGATATTCTAGGTATTATTATTATTAGTAGTAGTAGTAGTATTAATTGAATATTTCAAGTGATGCTTGCAAAAATTAAAACTTTGGTTTTATTCTTTCTTTAAAGACTTAAACTGATATATGTGAGCAATTTGAAGTGGGAATTTTTATTTCATATACATGAATGCTTATTTTTTCATTTACTTCATAAAGATTTGGAATATCATAAATTCTGGAAAAAAATTTGTAAAAAAAAAATATCATTGTTTCATTCCGTGAAAACTTTTTTGTATTATTCTGTTTATATGTGAATATTTCAAATGATATTTAAGATGAAATGAAAATGTCATTATTTTTAGAAGGTAATTAGAGTTTGTTTCCTTTTGAAATTAGTTTTCATTATATTGACATTGTAAAATATGAAATGCTTTATTATTATTATTGATAAAAAAAGATGTTGTAAAAAATAAATTTATTTGCCTTAAAAAAATTACTGGGTAAAATAATATAGAAGTGGATGAATATTGTGACCAATAAATTAAAATCAGTTATTGCATATTAAACCATGATACATATTTTAATCCTTTTTATTAAAAAGTATGGTTATTTAACCAATTATAAATTTATGTGATATGAATTGATGTTTATTATATTAAATTTTAAAGATGGATTTTAATTAACCAGAATTAATTTAGATAGTGAATTAAACACTTATCATTTTATGTATATCTTTGCAAATTTTGATGTGTGCATAGATAATTTATAAAGTGAAATGATCATTTGTAAAATCCTGTAGCAAATGTGAGCAGTGGAAAAAAAGAAAGAAATATTTCAAATATATTTAGTGATGTAATTTTCCTACTTTTCAATTCAGCGCTTTTTATTTTGTCTTCTGAAATGTAGATACTGTTTCTATGCATTTATCTAAAATGACCTCAACAGCTGAAAAAACTGTTGCTATCAAAGTAGCAATTTATTGAGTGTATTTTTCTTTAAATGATAGGATTTAAGAATTTTTTGACTTGCATATATTTGCTTTTAAGGTCATGTTCATTTATTAATTTTTAATATTATTTTAATCTGAATAGTTTTTTTTTTTTTTTAATCTTAAAAAGATGTGCTTGGAAATGTGGATACTGTTTCTATGTGTTACCAAAAATTACATCAACAGATGAAAAAAACTGTTGCTAGCAATTCGTTGCATGTATTTTTCTTTAAATGATATGAAAATTTTTTTTAGGAAACTGAATATATACAAAATATTTCTTTGTTGTAAGAAAAGTTATATTTCTATCTTACTTATTTGTAAATGTATTTTTGTAATGTTGATAAATATTTTGTTAGAAGAGTTTCTTCCCATATTTTTCCTCATATAATCAGTATTTTTTTTCCCATTCATTTTCTTTTAAAGTTAAATATTTCAAAAAATTGTATTGTATTCATTTTAATAAATTAATAGAAAGCAAATGTTATTTTGTGATTATCAGCTGCCTCTGTAATTATAATATTTCCTATATTTTTTTAGATATTATCATTGTGTTCACATATACATATTTTTTTTCTTGCATACTTTGTTATTAAGTATACTTCTATCTATCAAATTTTTCAAAATCAGTATTTTTAACATATAGATGTAATTCTTTTTTCATTGGCATATTTGATATAGAAGTGCTTTATATAATGCATTTGTTTTGAAAGATTTGAGTTTAGCTTTACTGAAAAATTTCTATTGTGTGGTTACAGTATATATATTGTCTATACAAATAATTTTATTGTCTATGCAATTAGTTTTTATTGCTGATATAAGATTTACATCAGTGCCATAGCCGAAGATTTAGAGCCCCTTTGCAACAGATAACAGGGCCCTCCACTCTAACTACTTTTCTTTCTTAATTAATTTTCTTCATAAAATTTTTTTGATAAATATTTTGTTGGTGTATTCTTTTTAATCTTTTTGGTCAAAAAGAATACGATATCCAAAGCTATTTGGTATCACATAATACAAAATATGATAACATTTAATGTAATTATGATTAAATGTTTGGTAGCAAATTGTAATTTGGTTATTTTAGTGAAGAAAAGGATAGAGGTTCTATAAAGATATCAAAATATAAATGTAAATAATTAAATATTAATACATTAATTCTATCAAGATACCACAGATATTAATGCAAGTGGAACACACATATGATGACAGATTACTTTTGAAATTTCCAGTGCTAAACTTTTAAGGCACATACAAGAAAATAATATAAGAGGAGTCTTCATGAATTAATTGGACTAATTTATTTACTTTTCGATTTATTGGAAAGCATGCAACATTATATTTTTTAGTATAGTGTTACCTCTGATCTGTTTTTCTTGCAATTTCATTCATGAATATTGGTCATAAATTTCAATCGTTAACTTACGTTTGACACCTAGTTGTGGTTAGGTATCACGAATATTTTGCGAACTATTATTACGTAATCGATATCAAAAAGTCACTAATACCAATAGTCAGTGATCAATACTTTTCAAACTGGAGGTTGTTTCAAATCCTTGATACAGTCTTACTGGGGATATTTCGATTACAGGTCTTGGAACACGATAGAAAGTAACAATCGATACGATCTGTCCAATGGAAGCTCTCAGACAAGAATTTAATCATGCATAGAGAAAGTCCCTTACACATTGATGCAAACTCCTGGAACAGAATTCCCACAAATAGTTGTGGCGGGTGGCAGAACCTATTGATCACGCGCAAAGAGTTTCCCGTTTCACAGAGTCAAGTCCGAACTCTCCCGGTCCTATAGCAAGATAATGACCATCGCTGGAAGCAATTGCGCGGTTTGTCTCATAGTACGAAAACAATATTTCTTTCGCACTGAAGTCTCCGCAGAAAAATATCAATTTGTTTTTTTAAAAAACAAATTTCTGCAGATATTCAATGCTCCCAACAAATTTCATTTGTGATATCGTTAAATAGATATAAACACCATAATTACTATTTTTCCATGATTGATTCGATTTGATATTCGGATAATTAAATTTTCTGTGCCTAGTTAGCATGAGAATTCCGTTGCTCTGAATGATTGTCTAATTTTTTTAAAAACAGATTTATGGCTTATTTTCAAGCTTCTTTTAAAATAAAAGGGATATTTTAAATAAATTGCCAATAATAAATTTTTCTTCATGGATTTTTAAAAACATCTTGGGTGATGCACAGAAATTCATCCGAATGTAAATACTTTTTTTTTATTGCATAACAGAAAATCTAAATGCTGGCATCGCGTATATATCAATAATTTTGTTTTCATATCATTAATATTATGGTTGGCAATGTGGTAAAGAAAAAATACTTCGATTATTAAAATTTCGGAATTTAACGGGAAAAATTATAATGTTCACATTAAAAATATTTATTTATTCTTTTTGCAATAAACTCATTTTCTTTAAAATATTTTTAATTTAGTAATGTTTTCTGACTCTCAATCAATTTAAACTAAAGATTTTTAAAAAAAATGATTCGAAATTTCTGAAAATAAAGGAAGACAAATTGCGGAAAAAGAGTTGCAACCAGTCAGTCTTATATATTCCAGATTGCATTGTCAACACGTTATTTTTATTGAAATTGTATTTTATTTTTTCAATGAAAATTTTGATATGAGAAACACATATAAAATCATAAAATTCCATTAAATATAAAATATTAATTAGCAAAACCAAAATACATTCATTATTTTTATTCAAATTATCATTGTTATATATTTAATTAAATGTCTATTGTAAAATTTTAACAAATGGCATCGTGTAGGGCATAGCTAAATGTGGTGTTTGTGTCTATCAAAACCATATATTTTTTGGAATTAAAAAAATTAAAAGTAGAATTAATACATTATTTTGCTAATATGAATATTGTAATTATATATAATAACATTAATAATTTCATATTTAAAATAAATGGATAATTTCAAAATACTGTTCATCAAAGTCATAAAAAGTTTTAAAGATTGTAATTTATAAAAATCTTCTTTTATTTTACCCTTTAAAAAGGTAATCCATTTGAGGTCCCAATGGATCTACTATATAATTTAAAAAAAAAAAACTGTCTTGTTTTTATTATATTTTTTTCTTGATTCAAACATATAATTTTATAGCGTTATAGCTGTATTCGTAAAAATGAAACTATGTTTGGTTTATCTTATTCATTAAGGTACAAAAATCCAGCTGAAGCTATAAGATGGCGTTATAGCTGTATTCGTAAAAATGAAACTATCTTTGGTTTATTTTATTCATTAAGGTACAAAAATCCAGCTGAAGCTATAAGATGGTCATATTATTCGGATAGCATATAAAATTATCCGAATTGACTATATAAATTAAATAATGTAAGTAATTCCCAGATTTGGTTCTTCAATAGTATCAAAAAAACTATAATTAATCCGATGAGTTAAATACGTTAATATTGTGTACATTTGTTGCTCCTATGGAGACTACGAAAAAGTCAAAGCTATTCAAACAAAAATAATAAATCAGTTAATAATTTAATTTAAAGTATTTTACATAAAGAGAGTATCAATTAAACTATCCCTGTCTCTCAAATATTCGATTTAGTCAGTGTCAATAAATGATTAATAAAAAAATCAAGAGGAAAAAAGTGAGAAAAATTAAGAGGTTTTCTTAATTTTTTTTTATCTCTTAAACACAAAATAAGTTAAAACATTCCTAATGGTAATCATAACAAAAAGCCCAAAATATCTTGTTATTTATTTTTATTTTATTTTATTTATTTATTTTTTACTGGCAAATGTTTTATCTGGTCGGCTGAACGTTTTCTCCCGATTCCAATCCTTTTGAACTAACTGACGGAAAGTCCAATTTGTTTTTGTGCGCGCTCTTGTGTTTCTCGATGAAATGTCTTGTTCTTTACATCTAGGATAACAGCCATTGTTGCTATAAATTCCTATCTCTTACTTCTTTCAAATTTCCTTTGAGTTCCGACATAATTTAGTTGACGAAACTGCATATCAATACTGTCAAGAAACTCGGAATCCCCCAGAGAACATCGGTTGAAAATCTGAAATCACCTCAGGTCAGTAACATGAGCAAAGGCGCTGCTGTTGTAATACAATTTACGCGTTCTATCATTTTTGGTTTCGTTTATAAGTTTCAACAGAAATGTGAATTTTCAAGCTTATGAATTATTTATAAAACTTCATATTGTTCATAAAGAAATTCAGAATAAACCTAAAACGAAGGGGGAAAAATGAAATTTCTTTTACACAACACCGCAAGGGGAAAAATAACATTAGGATTTTGCATATTAATTAATGGGAATTTTGAGAGATTGAAAACAAACCAATAGCATTGTAATTGTTGTATGCAAAGTTAGATACATAAGATATTTGGAAATTATTTTGTGCGAATGCTTTGAAATGTTACATTCTAAACTTATAGCCAATAAAAATGTTTTAAAAATATTTCATAACGAAAGAAAAATTTATATTGTAATAATTTAAAATGAGACAATTTCGTATCGGTTTAAAAACTGTACACCTAAAACATAATTACTGAGCCAAATATTAAATTTTCTGTATAATTTTTACTGAGAATTGTGCTTTGAAAATAGATAGGGAGGGGAGGGGGTAAATTCGCCTAAAAATTCATTAATATATTCTCAATATGAAATTAGTAATAGTGGACACTGCTATCTAGAAAAAGTAAAGGTAATCAATTTTGGTTGGCCATGGACCTTGTGGCCTCTACTTTTTCTTTTTATAAAACTATTAATATTGATGATATTTTTCATAATTTATTTAATTAAATCTCTTAATAAAAACTTTGAGTGGTCTCCTTTAAAAGGAAAGCATTTTTTAAAAAAATTTCTACAATTTCTAAAATTGTTTACCAATACTATTAATCTAATAACGAGGTAATCATTTTCAAACAAAGATTTTTTTAACAGCTAGTTTAAAGATATTATTCTCAAAATCGGGTCAAGGTTATTAAAATCCGATGGTTTTGGAAATTTGGAGTCTCTAAAATACACTTTTTACTCTGAAAATATACATTTAAAAACATTTTTTTTTTTGGTTTTACACTAGTCATTCAACAACGTTTTAAAATGGTATAAATGATTTTGCATACTTTCAGTCTTTGTGTCTCTATTTCTTTTAATAATAATTAGGATTTATAAATAGTTTATTATTTCTTATCAATTAATTTTTACTGAGCAATTAAAATGCTTTAAATTAAATCATTTAAAATTTTAATTAATTCTTTTATGAATTTAAATGTAACTCAATTCTCTAATGAAATTAAAGCAAATAAGATTATTTTTAAATTCTGAATTATGAAAAAATTAATCTTTTAAAATGTAGCTTTCTAAAAATTATTTTTCACTTTTTTCAACCCTATTTAATCCGCACGTTATGTATAATGTTTCTTCACCATTCATTACAAAAAAAAAAAAAAAAACTATATTTCTTTAAAAAAAAAATACTATGCAAAATGTAATTTTTTTTTTCTTTCTGGATACAAATTATTCAATGTTTTTAAGCGCATTTAAATTTTACTAGGCATTTTTATAAAAATAATAAAGTACCATAACATTCAACATGCTTTCCTACATCGGAATATAGTAATGACAGCAATTTCTCAAAGTTTTATGTATTTGTTTGACTTTACAGAATTTCAGCCTTTAGCAATTCATCGTCCGCCGCAATTGAGGATTTTTTGAAAAGAATTATTTATTCATGATAGGCGGCGATACAGTTAATGAAACATTCTGAAAATGCAATAAGATTTTTTTTATACTTAATTTTTTTTGTTTTGTATTTGAATTAACCATAATAAACCTAATAATAGGCTATTTTTTTATCATTATGTCTAGAAAATGAGATAATATATTTCAATTATTGATCTAATTAATTTTAAAGTATTCGAAGAAGTCAAATTAAAAACATTAAATTAAATTTCTCAATTTTCATACACTTTAAATTTTTGGCTTCGAAAATCATTACGATATTATTATATAAACACTTTTTTTTTTTTTTTTTTTTTTTTTGCAAATTAACAGCAGCAGCAATGTGTGGGCCAGTAGGGCTGAATATCATTAAGTCATTTCATTTAAGAGTTATTGCGTTATCACGCATGCAAAATTATAGACAGACAGATAGCCTTTGACATATTCGGATCAAAATTCGATAAGCATCTATCTTTTAGATACGAGACCTGCATACTAAATTTACCCCCGCTCTTTATGTTTTATAGTTGCTCGTTTCACTTGTACTCAAATAGCGAAACAGACAGATAGACTTTCTTTGAACGAATTTTATTCAAAATTTGAAAGAAATTTACAAATTATACCGTAAGTCTGTATACCAAATTATATCCATCTAGAACAAAGCATTTTGAAGTATCGTGTTCACAAATAGACAGAATGCCAAACATATGTTTTTTGAAATCAGGTCTGAAGCATGGGGATTTGTCAAAATCTGGATCGAATTTTTGACTATTACAATATTTCTTCTATACTCCGTATACGAGAAAGATTAAAAAAAAAAAAATTGTATGCAAACGAAGATGATTAAAGTTTTCATTTTAATTATATTAGCGTTTATTATTAAAGGGAAATGACTGCTAATTTAGGAAAAGACCTCGCGATTTTAAACAATGATCAGCATGTCTCTCTCCAAACTTCCGTAAACAAATGTAAGGATATTTGGCCCGAAGAACTTAACGTCTGTTTTTCCAATTTAAACTGTAGCTCTCTTTAGTGGATTCTAATTTTTAAACTCGAAACTGAGATTTTCATCAAATCACTGAAATCCAAATGTTTCCAATGACTCCTGTCTCAAATAGGAAAGCGCTAATGCAAACATATTCATCGAAAAATAAAGTAAAATTGTTAAACTGAAAAACACTAAAAAATTCAAATAAAACGAGCAGCTTAGTATGTCATTACATAGAGATGAGTTCAAGCATGAGAAAGAAACTAACAGAATGAACTTTTCGATAGTAATCGTGTTACTAGGGGGAATGGTCTCCTCAAAACTTTCTCGCATACTCTCTAATAAACTTGTCATGTCAGAGAACACCTTGCATAACAATGGCGTACAATAGTTAAGAAATATTAACTTTTGGCGTGAATTCAGCATTTTTACTGAATCTATTGTGTGATCCTTGGCGAGTTTTTTGACGATTAAACATTGGCATATAGTTAATAGTTCGGTTAACAGTAATCCAAAAACCAAATTTGTGCTTTAGACATTTTTTTCTCAATCGATTGAAACAAAGATTGACACAAAACTGCACTTGTTATCACAAAATCCCATAACTAATTTGATATATTTAAGTCATTGCGTCTTTTAACTATCGCGTTTACATGTTTCTGAAAATACAGGTAGACAAACGGTCAACCAGTTGTTGGTTTTGCCTCAAACTTTGACTTTTGTCTATTCGATAGATTTTAAATCTGTGTGCCGAATTTTATTTGCCTATCTCTCTGTATTTCGTAATTATCGTGTTTACTTATATTCGGACGGACAGACATCCTCTGAACAGATTTTTCTCGAAATTTGATAGAAATCTACAAATTAGGTGTAAAGACCATATATGAAATTTCAACCTTCTAGCTCAAAGCGTTTTTGAGTTTTCTTTGTCAAGACAGACGGACATTTTCCAAAAATTTGTTTTTAAAACTCAGGGAGTTCTAAAACGTGAGGATTCGTCAAAGTCTCGAGTTCGTATGTTTTTTTATACTACGTATATAAGAAAATAAAGAAGGTTCCCCACTTAACAATTGTTGAACGCCATGAATGCTCCAATTTTTATTTTCATTTTCCTATACATGAGCATTTTGGACTTCATATTACAATGAAGAAAAAGAGTGTGCATTTTAAATATCTTTTGTCCTAACCATTGCAATCAAAATTTGAAATAGAAGGATAATTTTAGTAACAAGATCATAGATACAATTTCATTCATCCAAGATATTCCTTTCTTTCGTTCAAGTACGTCAAGTACGTCAAGTTTAGTTACATTAACATTCCATTCTAAAGGAACACTAGGGCTATTTTGGGACGTATCTCGTAATTTTGAATCGCCGTCAGATGACGAGCTGATACCCCCCACCCCCTCTTCAAATTTCCGCACTACACCAGTGGGAGAACACTTGACCCCAACGAATTTATCGTGCGCCAGATTCGCTTACGGTGGATTCGCTTCTTTTTCGGTCGAATCTGGCCTCAAACCTGAAATCTTCCGGGTCTGAAGCCGAGACCTTATAACCAGGCCACCGCGGCCCACATAGAGTGTAAAGGGAAAGAATTATAATCGTCAAAAAATTCGAAATCATGCGTTTGGTGAATCTCCTTGATTCTGACATCCCAGAGTTCGGAATACACATTTTTGGCATTATGTCTGATTATATGTATGTGAACACGATAACGTAAAAACTTTTTGAAAAGACAAATAAAAATTCGAGCCGAACTTAGTTGACAAGTAAGCCATATTAACAGGACCCGAAAATCCAAATTTCCAGTCTGCAATGTATTCCAAAGTATTGCATTCTCAGTATCCTAGCAGTATTAAGTGTTTTTTAAAACAAAGATGTCATATTTTGTCTTCATCTGTTTTAGTTATTTTAAATTAGTTTATACATAAACATACTTGATTTTATACAAAGTTTCAAGCATCAACAATTCTCTACCTTTTCCAAAACTGTTACGTTTTGGAAATTTACGTATTGGGACCCTTCCAATATGTCATCCTTGTGAACTGAACTCGGTTCAAAATTATCCTTCTCATGTAATTCCCATATGGCTTTAACACAAGATATTAATTAAATAAGATTTTCGATCTGCTATTTGAATAAAATAACTGACTACCTCCTCCAAAAATCTAAGTATTTAATCCGGGTTTAAATATTTTTCCAACATTTTTTGTAGTTATATTTATTGATAATATTTCATAATTTTGTAATATAATTTTGATGCTTATATATCAAATTATATACGAATATATTTTTGATACTTCACTTGTATTTTCACTTTGATACTTACTTGATTCACATGTAAATCTTAATAAATTGTGGCAGTGATTAAGAATTGTTAATAAACGAGAAAAAATAACAAGCTCTCAGAATTTAAAATGAAATGTTGAAAATTAATGCTAAATGAATTCTAGAACGTCGTTGAAAGGCAAAAGCTCCATATTTTTTTATTATATCCTTATTTTTTTTTTCCTGTCATAAAAGTTTGATCAGAATTAAGAATCTGAAATTGTGAAAAGATTAAATTTGATTGTATTTCATTAAATACGTAAGTTTTAAATGTTGAGATCGTAATAAAAGTTTCTCTTTAAATGTTATTCTTTTCATTTAATTCAAAATAAAATTATCACAAAGATGCTTTCAAAAGCTGTGTTTCTGAATTGATGTCTTTTCGATATGCAAAAAAGATGATATCCATTCACTTGATTAATAACCAAATAGGATAAATGAATAAACAGAAATGAAAGTAATTATAAGTTATTCCTTGTAAATATCATTCGCATCTGTTTGGATTGTAAGCTACTATGTTTTACCATTCTGTACAACTATTTGATCATTTTTTTTTTGAAAATATTATGTTAATGAGTAATTTGACATCATTTATGCTCGCGCATTCACTTTTCCAAATGTCCTTGCGTTGTTTTTTCATTTGGATTTCGTCAGAGAAACGGAATGCACAGGCAGATGTTTAATTCGCTTGTTTATTACAATGTCAAATTTCTTTGTATTCGAAGTTGCATTTTTTGCTATTTTGCACGTGAAATTTGGATTCGTTATTCTGCATTTTTCAAGTTGATTGATCTTCCAATTGATTTAAGGGGGAAAAGAATAAAGAAATTATGAGTTATAAATTTATTCAAATATGATTCCTAACAACGAGTCATGAACTGGCGTTATTAAACATTGAAAAGATGTACAGAAAATTTCTCCAAAACTGTCAAAAGCCGCTGCATACATCAGCTTCTGTTATTTGCAAAGGTAAGTTCATATTTTGGGCAATATTCTTTTTGTTCAGGTTCTGTAATATTTGTAGTAGTAGACCTTATGTTTTAAATTTAACTATTTATTAACTAATTTTATGTTTTAAATATGAAACGCAAAATGAAATTTGATGTATTTATTAATAAGTAATTTTTAGATAAACAATTTTTTCAATGGAACAATTTTTAAGGGTATAATTATTCACTAGATGACATTAAAATTTTATCTTTACATACAGTAAAACTTCGATTATACGTCTTTCAAAGGACTAAAACGATGAATAATGATATATTAATCGAAATTTAACAATTTTTGGCGAATTTGATTAATAGAATTGAAGGCTTCTAATTTAAATTAATATTAAAAAAATATTCAAAGTTTTAAAGAATATTTTTATACTATGTAGTAACATACTATTTAAATTTTAAAATAGAATATTTTTAACAAAATTTAAGAGAAATCATGATTTTATTGCACACATTGAGTACTAATGATGCATTTCTTATTTAATGTTTTGTGTATGTACGTGTAGGTATTTAAAAAAATCTTAATTCGTCATCCAATGTGCCGATTCCCTTTAGTTATGAATCGATACAAGTTTATTGAATGTTTTATCACTAACACATTGACAAACAAAATAAGTTCACTACTTCTTAAATAGGGTAATTGCGTTTTTAAAGGAAGATAAATTACTACTTCTGGTTCTTCATCGTTTATATAAATGAACAATTTTCCCAAGTGGTAGGTGATATCAGTATGAACAGCACGAATGTGATCTCTACTTTTGGTAATTCCAATTTTCTTCAACAGAATTGTTAAAACGATTTAAGTTACACGTCAAAAACGACATATAATTGATTTTTTGAGTTCACTGCATCGTATAAATGAAGTACTTTATTACAATGGTTACAAATGTACTAGGGTTATGATGACGAAAAACGTATTAATTATGCTTCATTGTATTTCATTTTAATAAAAATTACGAACCGCGGATTAGCTGAAAAATTCTTCAACATTGTAACTTAAAGTAACTCAGTTTGCGCTTTTTTAAAATTACAAATCATTAAAATACATCAACAAAATTTAAGGTAAAATTGAAGAACACGGCACATTTTTTTGCCATTCTCTGCCAAATTGCTTTGAAAACTGTCCAAATTTTGACTAATGAATGTAATTAAGATATTATTTGGCAATTAACGGCAATTTGGCATTCTTTAATTAAAATGTTATGACACAAATTAAATATAAAATACTGATTAAATATAATTGTTTACACTATTTTATCAATAAATGACTGTTTTTGGAATTTAATTATTTTGGAATTTGATTTTTTTTCATTACTTACGCATAATTATCAGCAAATTTAATGTTCTTTTTTTTTTATTTCGAGTGATTGTGCAATTAAGGTCCAATTTTAAATTTTTTGTATATTAGGATCAATATTTTTAAACTGCACGGATGTGTTATGAGAAATTCGATTTTTCGCTATGTAACTATTTATTTGTAAGGATTGTTTGATGTTTTTTAAAGAATATATCAAAAGTTTCACTTTGTGGTTAGTTCTTGATTCTTAAATGTGTAAATTTAAAGATAATTTTATAGTAAACATATGGCCAAAAGGTATTTTTTCATCTAGTCTAATCGATGTCAATCTTGTAAAAAATTAATTCATTGTGATGTCATAATTTATAATTTTTGAGATGCCTTTCAACAAAAGTTGTTTGATGTAACGTGTTTATTAGTACTCAACAAGTAATCATAAAAAGTAGCGATACTTAAACTATTAAGTATTCTAATTTAAATACGAGTTGAAATAAATCAATCAATTTGACTTGAAAAATTTTAATCTAATAAAAAAATGTCCAAGTCAAATTTTTTGTTTTAATTATATTTGAATATTTTGAATGCAAAGGAAATCAATTATAATCCATTTTTTAATGATTGTAAGTATGTTCTATTTGTGTTCTAACTTGTACTTGACAAAATTTGGTTACATCCGAGAATGTCAAATGTATAAAATGTTATGATGTATAAAGAATTATATTTTATGCTGTTTGAGTCAATGTATCGCTGAAAAAAATGCGAAAGTTAAATTTGGTACTAGCTGGTTGTAACAGCGACCAAGAAGGGTCAAGAAAAATTTTTTGGCGATTTTAATCGTCAAACTGTATAGCATGTAATTAGTACATTTTTAGTTTTTGTATATAAATGTATATATATACTTTATGCACTTGAGTATATTTTTATAATTTGGCGAATTTTTTTCTTGACACTTTTTGGTCACCGTTAAAAACAAACATTTTTATCAAATCCTTTGGCCTTATTCATATTTGGTATATTTAATAACAGATATATCACTATATCAGACGAATTTAGTCTATTTCAAGGGTGTAATGAATAAGATCGAATAATCAAAAGACGGTTATTGTTCTACACAGCATTCTGAATGAAATACAAAGCTTTAAAAACTCAATTTAGTCATTGAGAAGTAGTTTGTTTTCTTTTCTGAGTAAAACGTCAGTGTTACGATAATTTCATTAAATATTATCGACACAAAACCAGTTGACTATATAAAAAATTATATTTCATACTTTTCTACAATAATGCATTTATTGACTCAACTTAAAATATAATTCTTTGTCTTCTATTGCTTTTTTCCAAACGGAATTATATGTATCTCTCTAACCGTTTAGAAATTACTATTAGAATAGACTCTTGTTGGTTGTTAAGGTTTTATGCACATTATTTGACTGAAAAAAATGTTCAATGTGATGGATTAGTAAACATATCAGCAGTTTAAAGAAACATAGAAATGTTAATTTCGAAGTTAAACGAATTTTTATTTTTAAAGTTGTTAGGTTCTCAAAGTTCATTTCATTAACTGACGATGCTGTCAATTTCATTAATGAAGAGGAAATTGCATTTTAACATTTCTTATTTTCAAAATATATGCATCAAATCATTTCTTTCCCGTATGATAGTAGTAAGAAAATGAATGGTACGAAATAAATTCCTGGTCTTAGGTTATATTCTATATAAATTCAATGCAAGGTCAAAAAACGATTATCTTACTGAAGGAAGGGAACAATTTTAATGTTTTCGTAGCAGGGGAGGAATTTAAACTATCATGAATTAATCCATTTAACCTTCACACTAAATAAGATTCATGCAGAACTGTAGATTCATTACAGAATTTTTGATATTTAAGTTGCAGTTCTTGTAAAAGATAAGGTAATTTAAGTTTGCTTAGTAATTTAAGTGTACATTCCGATTTTGTGGTTGGAAATAAAAAATAAAAATAAATGTCGAAAAAAAAATAACTGAGAGCTTATTGGGAATTTCAATAAATTGGCTGTTCTAGATACTAGTTTTCAAACTTATTTTAAAATCAATTTGTTTTTCTAATCGTTCAGTTTGTTTAGAAAAGATTAATTAATCTGAGAAGTGAATTGTTCACACTTATTTAATACAAGCTGCATTGTATATTATTGGCATACAGCTAAGTGACCAAATCGATTGAAAAATTGAATTAATGTATTTTAAAATATCTCATATGATATGCTCAGTTAAAAGAAAAATGAGCATATCTGTCTGTACTGATAACTGACAGTAACATTATTTGTTATAGACATAGCATATTACAATATCGTTTTTCTTCTGTTTTGCTCATTTTTAGGTGCATATCGAGAATATCTAAGGGATAACGTTTTATTTTCTTGGATGCATTACTAAAAATTACAACCTTAAGTAATTTATGTTTATTTGGAGTCTCCTTATGAATTGTGTGTAAGACATAAGTATATTTCGCTTTTAATTTGTTCAATTGGATGCACAATAAATCGAATACGTTAATCGAGGCCATTTTCTCCTTTTGGCTATAGTGAGAATTTCGGAGATGAAGGTGCTAGCTTCAATTGCCCTTCTCGCCATCTGACCGATACTCAAAAAATAAAAGGCCCATTCCAAAATAGCTCTTGTTTTCCTTACACACAAAAGGTTAATATAAGTGAAATTTGAGGCTAATGTCTAAAAGTGTTAAATTTTCAAACAATCGGTAATGAAATACGGACACGAACATTGTATTCGAGGTATAAGTAATCTTTTAGAAATGATATTTGGATACTTTAGAACATTCTCATAATTGTCTGGCATACAAGTACTTTCTGAAATAAATCAGGCGGGTGACTTTTTTAATTGGACATTTCGCTTGCTTTTTCTGAATGCAAATTTCAAATGAATATATATGGAAAAATTATAGATTAAAATTTCATTTTAGTTGGAAAGACATCCAAATATTCCATCATTTTTTAAGGGCACATTTAAGGAATGCAGGTAGAGAGTAATCCGGCATCGCTCTTTAAGTTAAATCCTGTTGATAACAGCTTACTGAAATAAACAAGTAATCATTAATATATTAATGTTAAGTTTAAATTTATTATGAATGACTTTACTAACTAAATTAAAAAGAATAAAAGTCTAACTTTATTTTGCTTGTAACTATACAGTTTTTTTATTATCCTTGATTTAAATAAAATTGTCCGTTTTTTACTTATTAGTTAATAGTGAATATTACTTTATTTTTCAAAATTGCCCTTTAAAGAATTTTAGGTCATGATTTTAATTATACTTGGAATGATTGCTGTACTTATTAACTGAATGAGATTAAGATTTTATTAAATGCCTGCTCCAAAAGACAAATGAATTTTATTTCATTTTCAGGCAAGAAATTTTAATTAAATCTAGATTCTTAATGAAACTTGATTCAATAAATGCTTTTCGAAGAGAGGAAAGTTCCTTTTATAATTTCTTTATTCTTAAAATATTTAAGAATCGCTAATTTTAATCTTTTATTGTACATTTATTTAGAATAATACTTTGTCGTATGGTTTCGATTGTTTAGTCTTTCCTGATACGTTTCGCTGCATTTGCTTGATGTGTTGATGTCATAAAATAACATTTCTTGGCATATAAATCGGACCTCAGTTGCTACTTTCAAATATGAGAAAAATCTGTTGCGAGTAAACTCCATCCATTTGGGTTGCTCAAATAATTATTCCTGAGGAGCAGCTGGAATATATTGCGAACATCTGCAAATTTTCTACACGTTGTTCCTAACAAAATTCATAAACATCCTGTGGATGTGTTGATTAGAAGATTTTGAAAATATTTTTTGCTTTTATTGGCTGATGAAATCATGAGAGCAAATTCTTTTTTCATAACTTTTTAAATGATTTTTATAATATATGGATTAAGGAAAAATAATAATTTCGGATTTCAATTTTTTTTTTTTTTTCGCTTTCATACTGTTAAAATTTATTATATATTGCAGCGTTTGAGTGATATTTTATATACTGTATTATAATTATTGTGCATATTATATTTCTTTATATTTTAAAATTCGTCCTACTCGGTTACATTTTAAGCTTTTCAAAATTCACTATTCATGATTTATTTCATATATTTTATTGTTTATAATATTACTATCTGACCTTTTTATTAGTGTTCTCATCTTAGAGGGCCAATTAATGCTCTACAATCAGATGATAGAGCTGGCTCTCTATATTGATGAATGAATGAATTATTTCAGCTATATTTTGCGAATTCTTTAAACATTGGTTGCATGGGAATTAACCAATAAAAATCAAAAGCTGTTTTAATTCTATGAGAAAATATATGGTATGCTATAATCAGACGCTGCTAAGTAGCAAACAAATTTCCCACGTTTCAGATTTTTTCTGTCAATCTGAGAGTTGCTTTGTCATACAGTCTGCAAGCTAAGTACAAACGAAATTCTAAAAATAAACGAAAGCTACGTGCAAATGTACCTCGAGTTTCTGATATTTCGGCAAGTTGTTACTTTCTTCTATTTTTGAATGAGGAGGATTATCTGTTAACCAGCGAGGAGGGTTTCCCCGAAACTTTCTCTCACGTTCTCTAATAAAAGACGTGTCCCTCTTCCGCTAGCATAAAAATTAATAGCCTTGAATTAGGCTATGAACGTCACGGATGCTCAAATTTTTATTTTCAGAGTTTCACACGTGAATGTTTTGTACCTCGCATTATAGGGAAGAAAAATTAATGCGTTTTGATTATTTTTTTCTTTGTTCATTGATTAAAACTAAAATTTGTCATAGAACTACAATTTTAATAATAAAATCGCATAAAAAATTTCCTTCATCTAGATCGTTGCGTTATCGAGTAATTGCGAGAATCGTGCTTGCATGAAAACGCATGTTTTGAACCAGTCCCGTTGATGTATTTGTTCATTACAAATCTACATTTAAAACTCCAAAATTGAGTACCAAATTTTATCTATTTGGTTTTTTGCTTTTTCTGGTTATCGTATTCATCTGAACTCAGAAGAACATATTTCCTCGGATAGAATTTCCTTCAAAATTTTATTGAAATCCATAAATTTGGTATAAATACTAGATCAGATTTTACCTAATATACCTCAAACAAGGTATTTTTCAGTTGTATTTTCGAACTATTACACAAATTATTTCATAAATGTGTTTTTCGAACTCGGGGAGATCGCTATTTAAATTCTGATGAACCTAAATTGATGAAGATAAATGATTGACCAACTGATAACCCTTTAGTGTGTGTGCCTTAAGTTTGTGTTCAATTTATGTGATTGAATTTTATAAAGAATGAGCTATCATGGGCCAAAACGTGGTCCATTTCGCCGGAGACGGCTATGCATCTATTGAATAGTGATTCATTAATTGAAATGTGTGTAATTGATTTGTGGTGATATCGTTGATGGTGACGAACTTGGTGCGAAAATACCAAGATTGAGAACTCGGTTGTGGATAACTGGTCTCGTGTGACAGCAGTTCCAGCAAGGAGATAGGGGCACTATTATCCTTCGAGTTATTAACTAATTTCCCCGAGATGAAGTTAATTTTGTTTTAATGAGTTTAGAATAAAATTGTGATAACATTGTTCTTTTGAATTATTTTGAATTGTATATTTAAAATGGCTGGTTTAGCAAGATTAAAAAAAGATTAATTAAAACTCATTGCCGAGGAGATGGATTTTGTTGTAGTGGAAGGCATGAAAAAGAGAAGTAAAGCATTTGAGGGAAAGTGACGTGTTCAAAAATGACAGCGAAGTTGTTAAAGATGCTGTGGATCGAGTAATAGGGAAGAGAAACCAAAAATCTGATCAGGATAGTGAAATAGAACTAGAGCGTCTCAGATTAGAGAACTAAAATATTGCAATTGAGGGCTAATGAAAATAGTACTGACTTCCGTTAATCAAGAGGTTAAAACCGAACCAAAAGAGTCACTGGATAGCTTATTAAAGTCTGTGAGAATAATGTGTATTAAAACCGTATATATGTAACCGTGTAGAAACCACAGAGGACTGGGGTTTCTTTTTTACCGCGTTAGAGAGAGCATTTAGTACTGAAATCTGAGAAGTTTAAAACGGATTTTATTAAATTTGTTAGGGGAAAGAGCTTCTAATATCCCGACTTATATTGCCGAGAAAGACTTAACTGATTATGATGAAGTTAAATCAATTGTATTAAGAGAATTCGAACCAACAGAGCAAGCGGTTTTAGAAAATTTTAGAAATGCTTCTAGAGATAGCGAAAGTCGTGTGCAATTCGCGTCACACTTAATGACGAGATTTGAATACCATTGAAAATTAAGAGGGGCAACAGATTTCGAGACCCTAAAACAATTGGTTTCGGATAACTTATTTCAAACGCTGGGCAAAGAAACGGCAACTAATATCAATATTAGACAAAACCAAAAGTGGTTTACACCTCTCGAGTTAGGAAAATGTGATCTGTATTTTGCTTCCAAAGGCAAAACCATTAATGAGATGAGAAGAGGACAAAATTATAGTAATAAATTTAAACTAGCATCAAAAGTATTTTTCAATCAGATGAAAAATAAAAATTGCGATTTATGTCTAAAGAGCGAGAATCGTCCTTTGTATGCTTGTCCTCAATTTAAGAGACTTTCGGTTCTTGAACGCGTAGAGGTAGTGAAAAATAAAAACGTCTGCTTCAAATGTTTATCGCCTAATTGCAGCGTTAAAAAGTGTTCGTATAGAAATTGTTTATGTGGCAAGGCTCACGATAAATTAATACACTTTTCAAAAGAAGTAAAAAATGTTTCGTCTTCGAATGTAAAAACCGCTCAAGTCGTAAATAATTCGCAATCGGAGGGGAAAAATTCGGATCAAGGTTCGGTTACTCCCAGTGAGTGGAGTCCGTCTTTCGTTGCAACAAATCTAATCGTAAATCAGATGTTTAATAAAAGATAGATATTCGCAATGGCAGGAAGTAATGTGCCTTTTGGATAAAGGCTCACAGTGCTGCCTCACGAGTCAGGCAGAGTTACAGCAACTGTGGCTAATAAAAATTAGTTTCGAAAGAAATATTTCGATGTTAGTGGTATCAAAAATAACGGATTTAATACCGAATAAGATGATAGATATGCGTGTATATATTCCAGAATCAATTTACATTGCGGATCCTAATTTTAATATTCCTGGCAAAATTGATATTTTAATTGGCGCTGAATACTTTTATGAAATAAATGTTAAAAATGAGAATTTGACGTTACAGGACTCTGTATTTGGGTATATTGTAGGAGGTAGAGTTTCGAGTTCAGTTAAATTAAATTCGAACTATTGCGGTTTAATATGTGGGACAGAAGAATTAAATTCAAACTTAAGAAAATTTTGGGAGATTGAGGAAATAGGTGAATTACCTAAAGCTATCGTAATGAACGTTGGCTCATAATATAGGCCTTTCAACATCTATAGCTTTCCAATTCAAACTTTCCCTATCAGATTGCTTGTTTTAAATAGTCATCTCATTAAATTAAATCAATAAAATTGCTGTTATGTATATTTTTCCATCTGAAAGTGCAATTCGACAGAAATACAAACTCAAAATAATTCTAGATCTTGCATTTGTTTTTTTAAATTCTCAAATTAATTAATGCATACATTAAGTTATAGTAAAAATTGTAAGTAAAATATTCGAGCCTGAATTTTATTAATAAATTTTCTTTTTAAAGTTTTAAGCATTACAAATCTGATTTAAAATTTAGTCTTTCTCCTACCCCCTCCCAAATATTCTTATTGGTTGTCATTTCTCTTAAACTTGTTTAATACATAATTAAATCTGAAACTTAATAAAATTTTAAAACAATATTTCATGCTGTCAGATAACTTCACTTCTAAGATAATAATAATGGACTTTAAGTGTGGCGTCCTAATTTTAGAATTAGTTGCTGTATTCATGACCTTTTATATTGTATTTATTTTCTCTTCATTTGTGATTTCAAATGATTAGGAGATAATTGTAGAGCTCATCTGCTATATTGCTATTGCAGGCTAGTTTGAATTTGGGAAGAATAATAACGAAAATCAGTTTCGTTTAACTTTTTTGACTTAACGTACGAAAATAGCTTGGAATATTTTGCTGCATACTAAGGTTTATTCAGAAACCGACTTTTTGAAAAACCGGTTTTCGAATTCAATATTTCCAAAAAACCGGTTTAAGAATTACATATACATATTACACAAAAGAACGAAAACTGAAACAAAAATTCCAAATAATATTTATATTATCTTCACTATTTTAATTTCTTCTAAGAAAATAGGATTAAAAAAAAAAACATAATAATATTCACTGAACGGTGCCAAAGTCTTGTTCTTATTTTGGACACAATATTGCCTGAAATAAAAAAAAAAAATACTCGTTCACTAGCTACTAAGCTTGATTTTATTGTATTCATGGCATCAAATACAAATCTAATTTTTTTTTTTTTTCTTGTTCTTTTATTCGTTACCTCAAATAATGAAAATTCAGCTTTCAGTGTCTTTGGATTTGCAAGTTTTGCTCAGGATTTTCAAGAAAATTATGAATTGATTTTTCTACGACTTAAAAAAAAAAAAAAAAAAGCGTTACTGATTAGTAGTTTCTTTGGTTTACTCTTCATCAGAATCGGTTTCCACGTAAGAATTTGGAAATATTCTAGAAAATATCTTTCCAGATAACTTAATAATTTCGGGTTTTGAAACTAAAGAAAATACACTAGATTTCTTCGCAGAACTAGAAAGGCCTTGTGGATTTTGCAACTACAGAAAGAGTTGCTAATTCTACTTGTCTTCTTTCTTGAATTCTTTCTTCTAAAGCATATAATAATTTCAAACTTATTTCAGTGTTTAAATTTTTTAATTCATTTAACAGAAATTCAAATATACCATCACTTGTTAATAAATTGGCATCTCGTCGCCCTAAGCCTTCCTCTGCTAGACGAATCGGTCCCAACCAATAAAATTCTTTTTTGTAGAATATCCAAGCGTTCCGGAAAACCGGTTTTTAAAATTCTTATTTGAAAAACCGTCAAACCCTACTACATACTAATCAATGCAACAGTTTTATACACTTCTGTATTTTATTTTTCGTTGCAAGGCTAAATACTTCATTTTAGATCATCTTTGGCACTTAATCGTTTTTTTTTTAGCAATTTTTAAAATTTCTTTTTATATTTCAGAATTACATCAGAGTATTTTATTAACCTACCGTCATGATTACCTTCTACCGAATTTATACAGAAAAAGTGAGTAAAAGTTTATCTGTAATGAGCCTTCGTCAGAGTAAATAGTATTCATTAGTAGTAAAATATGAGTTTAATGGGTGACAAAATCGATTTTGGAAGTGGTCGACGTCCGTAATGAAAGGAGGTTTTGTTAATTATATTGAAGACATCTTCATAACTAGAGAGGAGACGTAAATTCAAGTTGGATTCCAACAAATTTCTAATGTGTATTAGATCTGGTGCATATTAAATTTGTTGTTGAAAGTTAAATTTCCCCTTTTGGTGTTATGCGGTGTGGAATTTTTTATAATTGCAATAAATTTTTTAAACTTGGTCGTTAATAAATTATTGAGCAATTTTTATAGTAAATTTTTAATCAATTATTTTGATTAATTGGTTTGAGATCCTTTACGTAGTTTTTTAAGCGTAATTACTTTGCAAATATGAAAGTCTAAAATAAAAGATACTTAAGAAATTTGTTTCAACAGTGTTTCAACTCAACTTATGTTTCAATATATTTTCAATTATTTTAATCCATCATCCATGAGTAATAAAAATGGCAACCCAAACTATATCTTCTAAGACAATAATAATAATAAAAAAAAAAAAACGAATTTTTGACACAAGGGATTTATATTGGGTAGGATTGATGCATGCGAATAATTCGTGACCGTCCAAACTTCATACATTATCCATTTTTCATCTATCAATCCATATTAAACTTGCTTACTCCATACTAAACTTACTTATTATTAAACTTCTATTACTTATTCTTTTATCTTATTTGAATCCATATTTTAAAATGCTTATCTGGAATTAAATGCATTTTCATTTTCACTCATGAAATTCACTTTTTCAGGCATGAAGTTTTTCAAACTGGCATTTTTCACTCGCCCATCATCGCTCCATCTTTTTATCGATTCGTCAATGTAAGTGATATTCTAGCTTTGTTTATCTATAAAAATGTTTAATTCTAAATTGCTCTGTGAAGGATTGGAAGCATACAATTCAATGTCCAATTTTTTAAATGCAGTTACTTCAAGTAGTTCAACTAAGACCTTTGCGCTGTAATCCTTTATTGTCCGGAGTGAAGTGTGGACCTTGTTTCAGAAATTTATGTGATGCAAGAATTCATCAAGTGTCTGCATCTGCTAAAATTGCAATAGTCTAGGTGCAGTATTAATTTATTATATAGGAGGGTGAAATTCGGAAAGAATGTTGAGTGTCGTTTTTTATAGAGGCCTCATTATGGTTAAATTCTTCTGGGAATTTAAGTTTGTCTCATTTGTGTATTATGCTTAATTTTAAATTGATTTACTAGCGTGAAGTGCATTCTTACTATTTCATTAATTTTCTTATTTAATAATTCGACAATTAAGAACCGATATCTCAACTAAGGAGTGTACTCGCTTCAACCTTTTCATGTATTTTTCGAGAACATAGCAATGTCTGTTCGCAGAGCCGACGTGATTTTGTAGTAATGTCTCAGTTTCAGAATCGAAAAGTTGCTGTTTCGAGACCCGATTCCTTTGAAAAACCATGTGAGGGGTTTAGTGCTATTTAAAACCGTAGGGACCATGCTGCAGAAGTTTAGAGAAGGGGAGTCGGCACAGTTATCGTCTTCGTTATTCGACGGTGGTTCAAAATTACTATTGCCTTCTCAAAACTATAGTGCTGTTTTAAAATGGGACGAAATTGACTAAACCAGATCGCCTTTTTGGCTCTCATCATAATCTGTATGATATAGATGCAAAATCCATGCACTTTAATCGTTTTTCAAACTTTAGCGTGTAATGAAATTTATTGGAATTTTTTGTTATGTAATAAAAACAGATTATGCATTTTAGATGCATTCCTTGAGGTCGATTATTGTCCTAAATTTGGCACAATTCACAATTTTGGTGATATTGCCATGTACTAAATTCAGATTATCTAGGTCATTCCTTTTTAAAGTAAGCATTCAAATTCTCGGGGATAGGCTGCCATTTTGAGAAACTGGGTACAAAATTCTATATTTCTGATAAAACTATTACCAAATTCCATTCACTTGGTTCATTGCGTTTCTTAGTTACAGTATCAGCGTAAATACGAACTGAAAGACATCCCCAAGTCTTACTTTGTCGAAAATTTGTTAAAAATATACCAATAAAGTGTTGGCGCCCCATATAAAGTTTCATCCATTTATTTTTCGAGTTCAAACAGACAGAATGCTCTTACTGGAAAGGAATTTTTCCGGATATAGGTATTTGGAATATAAATATTTGTTGAATATAGATATAGGGAGATTCAACAAAATCGAACTGCTTTGACGAATCGGTTGTAGTTTCTCCGAAATAAAAATTACACACAGAAAATTTTGATCATCTGTTATTTTAAAAATACTCACAGAAGCTGATCGGGAGCAGGTGATCAAGTTGAGACAATGAAAGTAATTATTGCTCTGAAGAGTGCGAATGTGTTTCCTGTCTTTGATCATTATAATCTTATTTCAGGTATGTAATAATCGAGAGGCAATGGATTTTTTTAAAAATCAATTTTGTTTGATTCCAGTCCGTGAGCAATTTAGGGCCATAAGGCCCAAAGCTGCATGTATCGCGTGTGAATACTAAATTATTGAAAGAGCATCAAACTTAGGATTCCAAAGCGGAACATAATTAACGGTTAATTAACATCTTGGAATGCATAATAAATAAAAAAATATTAGAGTGGGTTCCACTATCTTCTAAATACTGCAGCAATGTAATTTCACTTTTTGTTCCGTCTTAAAAACTACACAGGTATGAAAGTGAATCTTTCTTCAGCTTTCGAGAATGGAAGAAAATCAAGCGATTAAATATTCGATGAAATCTATTTGAATTTGAAGGTGATAATATAATCTGGTGTTTGAAATCAGACAAAAGATTTTTAAAAATTAGCATAATTAGAAATTTTTTTCGCCTTATTAAATTGGCATCATTAAAGACAATTTTGAGAATCTCGAAACAGTGGCAGTTTTGTGTAACAATATTTTTGAAAGTTACAACTGAAATACAGCCTAATTTTTAATTAAGTTTAAAAAAATAGTGTCGAAATACATTTTTACCCTTTGAGTTATATATACGAGTTAAATTTGGAGTCTTGGATCAAAAAGCCTGGTCTGTAAAACGCCAATACATACACACATTTTATTAATAGTAGACTGGCAGACAAGTTAATTTTTAATAAGTCTTTCCAAAAGTTGATTTAATATTTATTTTCACGAGATTCATGTATGACATTTCACTGAAAAAGATTCCTGATATGTTTTAAAGTGACAAATTTAAATTAATTGGATTATCAAATAAAGTAAGCAAATCCAAGAGTAAATTGGAGAGATTACGCTGTCAGTTTACCTCAATTCCTAATCAATGTCTATTGTAACAAACCCAATTGGTTAAAGCTACATTATTTTACAAAAATCTTTTAAAATAAAAGAAATTACAAACGTATTCTTTTAGTAAATAATTCTCAGTAAATTTAGAGAATGAGTTTGAATGTAAATAATATCATAACGGCATTTTTGCTGTGAAACGTAGTTTAATTTTAATGTTTGTTTGGTAGGACTTTTAAAGGTGTTGCGAAATTTTTTAATTCACATTTTTTGTAAAAAAATTTTAGGACTTAAAGGTAAGTACTTATAATGTGCAAATGCTCCGAACTATGAAATGCCGTTTATGACGTAAAGTGAGTATTTTGAATTGTTTCTTTGAGTGTATATTATGATGCAATTTTTATGCCCTTTGCTTTCCTATGGCCACTGTGGGAGCGTCACGCGCTATGTAAATTTTCTCATTAAGTAAAATTAAGTACTTCATATGCTACCACCAACCCAAATCTATTAGAATTTTAAATTCTTTATTAGTTCTTAGAATATTTCTCGGTGCTTTAATCGTCTAGTATTTAATGCAAAATTTTCGAATTTTCTTTGTTACGTCAACAATAGACATCTAAATAGCATAAATGTGCTTAATCTTCATCAAAAGGAAATTTGTTCTTAACCGAGTTTTCATTTAATGTATACGTTTTCGATATTCAGCATAATATTAAGTTGAATAATTTTGAGAAGTTCTCACATAATAAGAAATGATATTAAAGGCAAAGCTAATAAGATTTTGAAGTTTAATTCAATTTTAATGTGAAAGAACTCGTAAATTAATAATCTAGTTTCTAAGATGATTTATAGATTGCATAACATTTAGATGAAAAAGCTAATTCCGTTGTTCGCGCCATTTAATTCTGGAAACCATTTCAGCTATTTGCACGCTTCCAGTGCAAGGAATTTTAAAAATGACGATTAATAAATATGCGGTTTCAAAAATAGTATAAAACTGCCGAAAATAAGATTTAAATAGAAGACAATATAATAACGCTAAAATAACGTCACATTTTCCAAACACTAATTCCGGGTTCAAATTAAGAGCCTAGATAAAAGAGTATTAAACAAAATTCAAAGTAGATATAGGAAAAGACCAGGCACTAGTTTGTTCTTAAAATAAATATAAAACATATTTTGATATTTTTAATAATTTCTTTCCGATTCATTTTCATTCATTTATAAGATGATAATGAACTAGGTATGATAGAAGTTGAAAAAGTCATTAGCATTTTTCTGAAATTAATTATAGTTAATCTATTTAAATATGAATTATTTGTTAATATATAAAAATAATAGTAATAAAATTTGATTGAATATCGGGGCAATTCGTGGACCTTTATAAATACCTTTATATATCCGTTCCGTCAAAAATTTGAAATTCAAAGCCGTTGTACTTCATCTGGAACTTCTAAATATTACGAATGTGATATTTTTTAATTTTTTTCAAAAATAAAATTTGAGCTATAAACATTTCATTTCTCAGCAAATAGTTAAAGTTTCGTTAATTCTTCGATAATCTGCGATTTTTAAAAAAAATTCAAATGATCCAATTAAATTATATTTGTTTTTCTTTTATAAACATAGGGTGTCTATATATCCTAAAGTTGTTTAGTAAGAAATTGTGTGGATGAATACCCAAGACTTTTAATAACATTTTTGTTCTTGAACTTTCAAGTTGTAGGCTTTTTAGACCAAGAAAAAGCTTCTTTTTTCTGGCTTCATAAACTTTTTCCTGAATTTATCTAACGTAATTCATAAAAATTAGATAATATATATTGAATTATTAAGAGGAAATAGAATATTAAAGTATAAAATAAATAAACTTTATTCTTTATATCATTTTATGTCAAATTAAATGATGGAAGCGCGAATAGACTATTTTAATAATAAATGCAGGGATTCTTCAATGAATATAAATTGTTCACTATTTTTATTTATTCAGGAAAATTCCAAATAATTTCTTCTAAAAGTGAGAAGATTCATGCATTTTAGAATTTGCTTCAGCGATTCGAGTTACTTTGAGGATCTTCTATATTTATGGTGGCGTGAAAAATGAATTAAATGAGGGAACTGAAAAACTTTATCCTTATTAATTTCTTCATTGAATTTCAAAAAAAAGATAAGCATTATTAAATATAAATTTTTGCTCTCAACATTCATAAGTGATATGCATATCACATATGAATGTTGAGAGCAAATTTCGAAATTAGAGCACATTAGGCATTGCCAAATTTTGAACATAAAAATGATTACTTGCATGGCAGGATTGAAAAAATTGTGAATTCGAAACTCTTTTTATATGCATGATTTGCTATGCATGTGGGCCTGGTGCCTTTATCCATCTTTCTTAATGAGGTAATAGTGTAGAAGGGGAGTTAAATGAAAGGAGCGATGTATTATATCGAAATGAAATGGCTGGAAGATCAAATTTAACATGACACTTTATTTTTTTTTTCTTGTAATCGTCTTTTAATGTTAAAAATAATTAACTTTTATTATACCAAGCCAGTGTTTGTTATATTTGTAAGCATAGTTAATTGACCAGAATTTAGCTATCGGTTAGCCAATTAGGCTATCAATTATCCAAAGCCAAATTATTGAAATTTAAATAGGATTAATTACGGCGGATAAAGCAGTTGATTGCTAAAAAGACTAACGTTCTTTAAAAATTAAATTATTATTATTTTAAAATATGTTACAAGTAGACGGGACTCATTAAATTTCTTATTTTATATCGAAAAGTACCAAAATCGATCTCTTTGAAATTTTTGACTTATATTTTGGCTTTTTCATGTCATACCTGATTTCAGCTGAAAATTTTTTTATTTAACTAAATTTTTTATGGCAAAGTATAAAACTAATATATCTTCCATTTTATAAACTTTATTATATCTTAAATATTTTATACAACTTGTATATCTTTAAAGAATTCCCGCTATATTTTAGCAAACTTTATCATTGATTTAATGTCAAGAGAGAGCTCCAAAGCAGGACGGGTTGCCGAATTAGCCGCACTAACAAAAATACATTTAAAATGCATTTATTTGCTGTGAAGTCGGATGCCATAGTGCTCGCCTTAACATCCGTCACGAAGGAAGTAATTAAATTTTTATTCCGTATATCTTTAGGTAATTAGAGAAATCAGGGGGAAGTAATGTCTGTTTACAAATCTCGTTTCTGATCCTCCATGGTTTTTTAATTCAGCATAAATACATCTAGTAGTTTGAAATGTCATTGTCCAATGAATCAGCGGAATAAAATTCTATAGAGCGATAAAAATCTCCGATGAGCTACGTCAAGAGATAGAAGTAAATGACTTACTGATATGACTGTTGCATTAGTCCTGGTACAAAAAACGATAAATTATGCTGAAACAACTTCGGTAATACAAGTAAGAATGACTAAAAATGTAAGTTAATTCTTTGTTAAAGAAACTAATGCAAAAAACGGGTTTATGATTTAAATAAACGAGTGGTTCGTAAAAAAGGCTAATCAATCATCGCATCAATAAGAATCGGACTACAATTTTCCTTTATAATAAAGGCTGAAATTAACTCGGGAGAACTTTTTTCAGGAGCAGAAAGATGGTGCAATCTTCAATCACCACTTAGAAAAACATGCATCATTGTCTAGTTCTAAATTCGGAGTCAATACAGTAATAAGCAACTAATACAAAATAAATACAAAAAGGGCATTGAAATAAGCAAGATATATAGACACATATAATACAGGCAGTGCGTATAGTTGGAATAAATGTTAAAATAGATTGCATGCGAAAAAAAAAAAAAAAACTTTTTAGGGAGTCCCGCTTTTAAAAGTCTAGCTATACATATACATTACAATAAAAAAAGTGAATATAAATCAGTCGCATTTCACGGGAATCTAAAAATATAAATTTTTTAAAAATTATTTTTACTGTTGTAGAAATAGTCGTATCATCAAGTGGCCATCGGAATGCAAAGAGTTTCGCATTTTTAACTGGATGTTCATGCATTTTTAATGGAATCTCATTTAAAATTGTATAATGCAGATGTGAATATTTTAATGCAAGTTATCTTTCTGCACATGAGTAAGCATAAAGAAATTCTCCCTCTAATCAATGTCACGATCCTGCCTGTGTCACTCCGCCGTTCTTCTCGTTTCGTTGGAGGGATTCAATCGGTGCGACATTCTTCGTAAAGGAATGCACCGATCGTGTAACATTGGCCAAGCAAGGACTTATATTCCTGCAACACGGCTTATCGGAACGGAAGGGTGAAAATTCGGTATTTCACAAAGATGGAATGAGCTTAAGTGTAGAGTTTAAAAGAAGACGCTGAACTACAGTTTAAGATCAGAATTTGAAAGCATTTTTAACTCATTCACTGCCAGAGTCTTCAGACTGCTTTATAAAACGTGCATCCATCCTCCAAGTTTAAATTTAAAAAATTTACTTGATTTTAATTTGTAACCAAAATATGAACATTTATGGTTTGAGAATTATATTATTTTAAATGAAGTGGATAAATTCGGTTGCCTGTTGAAAGAAATTATGCATTAAAATTTTAATCCTCTAATGCTTTCCGTGTTATGATTACTAATCTATGCTGCATGTACATCATTTGAAAGGTCTATTACATTCCTTATTCAAAAATAAACCCGATTTTAAGGCAGGGCTTAGTATTCCACATCAACTGCTTTTCTAAAAACATCAATTTGGGAAAAGGTTTCGAATAAATACGATATCGGAAACAAACGTTTCTGTGAGTGAAACATTAAAATTCTCAAATTTATTTTTTAAATTTTTTATAAATATATAAAAGCATAAAAATTGTAATAATAATAAAATTGTAATTCAAAAAATGTCACTTAAAAATAATTTAGCACATGGTTAAGAAGACACACTATATGTTTCAAAGAAACTGCAAATCTTCATTATAATTATTCCCAAAGCATTCCGTTTCGAATTCATTTTAAGCATAAACAATGAATCAAACTGTGCAGATTTCAATCACGGTTTAACCTGACTAGAGTTCGAACTCTGTAGCCAACATTCGTGCCATAGAATTGCTTTTATTCAATTCCCTTCTGGTGTTCTGGTATGAACGAGATTACTTGCGCAATTAGGGGAATAAAAATTTAAAACTTATATTTGACAAAAAGATTAATTTTAAACTTGTTCATTGAACAAAATTGTGAGTTTTTTCCTTCAATTTGAAAGGCAAAGTTTAATGAAATATGGGTGATGTCGCAGAATATAGTGTTCTTGAAGTTGGCGCTCAATCTTATTTTGCTATGTAAATTTTACGAAACATCACATAAATGAAATCCATAGATAGAAAATGAGTGGCGCTATAAAAGCTTTCATAAAATATACAGCAGTTAATTCTGCTGATTCCCCTCCCCCACATACACATGAACATAGCTGTCAAAATAAATTCGATAATAAAGAAATTTCTATTTTAATAGGGCTAGCCCAACTTATCGAAAATTGTGGGTTAGATAATTTTCCTGCTTTCTTTAGATTTTAACTTTGTTTTGAGTTTGCAGTGATTATCACTTAACAAATTTCATCTCAGCATTACAGTGAAACAGATTTATAGTAATCTTTCAGAAAAATTGAAGAGACAATACCATTACAAACGCTGTAAGGTGTCTGCTACTTCAGAGAAATCCGTACAGATTTTTATCATTATTTTGTGGCCCTTTTATTAGCTTATTTCCTTGCAAAACTGTGCACTCATTCCGCGGAAAGCAAATATGGAAACGCCATCAAATTCCACTTATGCGGCAGTGAATGAGTTAAACATGTATTTATACGCAGTTGATTGAATTGATGTCGGCATTGTATTGTCGATTAATAAAGGTGCTGACTGTGCTGATTTGATTATTGAATAGCATATTTCCGATATAAAATAGGTTCTAGAGAGCCTGTGATTCAGAAATGCCTTTTTTCCTAAGTTTCGATCGTAAATTCAAAATACATTTGGCCTTTGGTACTTTTACGAGCGTTAAATCGACAATTACTCTTTAATGACTATACATTGTGCCGAAATTAAATAGAACGGAGGGCCAACATTATTTTTATTATATTCAGAAAAAGTACTAGACATTTGCTTATAAGTACTTGCATACAATTCACCTTCAAGAATTGTGCGCCTTTTATTTCTTGTATATTTGGAAACTTTATATTACCCTACTAATTGGAGATCGCTAAATTTTTCGACACAAGATCTTATCTGAAGATGTATACTTCATTTAAAGTTAATTTGCACTTCTAAATCGGATGTTTTACATTTAATAATTAGTTATAAATAATTTTAATTATTGAAACCAATACAATTCATTCCCTCAGCAAGGACGAAATTGGCCCTTGTGCGATACAAACTTAATACACGCCTTATTGAATCCAATTTAAATCTAAGATGGATGCACATCAGTTGAACAGCAATTGTTGTTGTTCCCAAGATAAATTGAATTTCGTGGGTATGCATGTGTCCTTTATGAAATTATGAAGGCCCTTGACGTATTGTAAACTAAATTTAAGACATCTAGAATAATACCTTACGGTTCTGTCAAAACTTCAATTAATTGTCTCGAAACGCTGAATGTTGCTGTAAACTTAAATGTCCCTGATGTTTTTGCATATAAAAAGTGTTAGCAAATTCAAATTCAAGCATGACATATTTCTGCGTATTTCAGCGTTTTCAAAATCAAATAACCTTCTTGAGATCAATTAGTTTTATTTTATATAATAATTCTATAATATTTTTAATATCTCAATCAATTTTTGCATAAATTTATTCGTTTTATTATTCAGCTGATCATACTTATTTTTCTTAAGACATTTATGTTTGGAACAGTTCATGATTTCATGAAGTTCAGCTTTTTATGTTTCAAGAATGTATCTGCAAACAGAAATGTTTTTTACTAAATTGCAGTTTTAACGACAAAAGTGAGAGGTGAAAATAAGGATTGACATAACTGCCAAATGCCAGAAACAATTTCAGAATCGTAATCAGCAAGCGATAAAGTTTGGACTCATAAGGTTTTGGGATTTCCAACAAATTTATTGAAATTTGATTTCAAAAATAATTTGGCGTCTCCGTTCTAATAATATTTCAGACTTCTGAAAGATTGTTTTGAATCAGAGCTGAAAGAAATATTCTGGTTATGACTGTAGTTCATATATACTGCTTGCTTTAGTGGTTAAATAATATTCCTTTTTTTTCCCAAATTGAAAAGTTTTGCTCCTTACTACCCGTTATTCTTCACATTAATTTTAAAGTTTCAATAAATTGGGCTAATGAATGAAGAAAGCTGCAGTTTTTCAGAAAGAATTTTTTTCTTGAGTTTCATTCATGTTAACTTGCAAGGAAAATATGTACTAATGGAAATTAAATTTTGCCCAGTGACTCACATGGCTGATAGAGAAATATGAAGCAGTCCTGAGAATTTTTTGCTTTTTTACACAAGGCTACATGTTTTCTTAAACATTAAATTATTTAAAAGTTTTGTAAATGAAAATGAAATTTTGTATAAATCTGAATATTGAAGCTCTGAAATAGAAAATTCTGCTTTTATTCGCCAAACATCTACTTCATAAAGGAATTTGTACAAAATGAAATTCATATTTGACTTTCCTATTTTCACATTTCCAATACAGAGGAAGCCATTTTCATTTTTTTAAGAAAAAGAACTTTTACGAAATCCGTTTTCAAAAATCCTTTGAAACATCATGCATTGTAAATGCATATAAAGAGATTAAAATTTTTACCTTTCTTTGTAGTTTGATTTGAATCTAGGGCTAAATGCTGCCTACCTCAATCTGCAGACCAATAAATTCCTTACAGAATGTAACAGGTTGTAATATTGATTTTAAAAATGTATGGTCAATAATGGAATAAATAATCAAATATTGATCTTTGTGCAACAACGCTGTAGAGAATAAGTTTGTCTAACTGTAAAAGTAACCAGTATTTTGTGTTATAGATAAATGTAGTTTTTAATTTGATAAATGATCAGTAACGCCTAGTATTGATATATAAAATCATACTGACATTCAAGAACTTGAGAACTTTTATAGAAAATATATTTTTTGAGACACTGCGATAATTATATGCCACTTATTTTCCGTAGAAAATCAGTAAAATCAAAGAATTTTGAATTCTTTTAAATCCATGTCATATACATGCATAGCAGGCCAAAAGGGGAAAAGCAGAAGATGCCTTTTCATATCTCATCATTTAACTTGCATGTTTTGATATTTCAATTGACATTAATGATGAAATAAAACGTTCAGTGATATTTTTCCAAGTAGCTAAATTTGGTGGTAGGATTTGATATTACAATTCATAATAAATAAAAACCTAGAACTTCACAAAGGAAAGATTTATTTCTTGTCTATCCCTACTGTGTGTGACAATTTTCAGGTTTTTCCCATGTTTCTAGCACAAACGGTGTGAAGAGAGGCTTCGAAATGTTTAAACATCGACCAATAAAAAATTTACTTTTGGTTGGATGATCTTGATAGTCAGTTTCGCAAAATTTTATACAAAGTTTGAAGAATTTCAGATTATTCTTCGAATGTGAATAAAGTTGCTTGCTCCAACAACTCCAATATCGAATATTCAATCTTGCTTTACTTTTTAGGTATTGTTTTCAAATTATGTTTTGAATTATATTTCGGTTTGAATTTTTTTTTTTTACGTATGCCATTTTGTCCAACACCTTGGATTTATGATAGTCTAATTATAGTCCCTATTCTTTTGATAGAAACGATGAATTCAAGAAAAATCGGCCTTTTGTAATTTTTCTACATATTGAATCGATGATTATAAATTTTATATATTAATAACAATTGCATAATAACGTTGCTTTTATTGAGGTAATGTTTACTATTACACATTTGTACTATTACCCCATTTGTTGTCAATTGCATTACAAAATAAGCAATCTTGAGCTCAAAAATAGTTTTCTGTTTTTACATTTAGAATTTGTAATATTGCTTCTTAGTGCAGTAGTCTCCTGGTAAGCAAGATGGTATTACAAATCATACATAAATAAAATGGATCCTGTAAGGATGTCGAATCAATGATTTCCGGCATTGGCGGCAAATTTGGCGATCATTTGAGGCGAAATTGGTGATTTTGGCAACAAAATCATTGATTTCAGAAAATACAAGTATCTTGGCAATAGGCTCCACCAGGACTCGAGTCCATTGTTCTAGAAATTCCTGTGGCCTGTCACGGAAATTATTAAAAGCTGAGAGTCGAACCAGTAGTAGTGAATAAGCAGATGAATTTAACTTTGTAAATATTCTGTTTAGAATAGTAATCAATCTGGGAAACTTGATTACGTGAATGAATGCAAATTCTAGCTCGTTGCTGAAATTTAATTGGGAATAAGTGTCATGAATGCGATTTAGTGGGGTTTTTCATTCTATTTTCCTCTCTTGAAAAATTTTCCATAAATTAAATTGAACGAGATTATCTTTAATTAGGCCGGAATGTTGCGCAAAAAGTTTATATTTAATAACAACATGGAAATTCAGATTTGCGATAATTATCTAGGGTGAAATAAGATAGCAATTGAAGGAACCGAAAATTTTATGCAAAAATGCATTTAACGTGTTTTTATAAAATTTTGTGTTCCCCAGGGATAAGTGAAAACGTCTCTAATCTTTTAAGTCTGAAATTAAGAAATATCTAACTCATATAAAATATTGGTTACCATAACTTGTTCCTCTTCTAAGAAATAATGTAAAATGTTCGATTTTAAATCCACATAAATTCCTTGAAATGAGTGATCTTTTTATTGCATAATGATATATTTCACTTCCAAGAATTCTAAAACTGTCTCCCGCTTTTTGTTATCGTAAATGTAACCTTGAGCCTATGTTTAAGGGCACACGTGCCTAAAACAAAACAATTGAGCAAAATAACGATTTTTATTTTGACTTGATCTTTCCCTCTCAACTCATTTTCACACACGTACCTTTTATATTACAGAAGTTTAAATTTTAATTAACGATGCTGAAAGCGAAATGTATTCGCAAATGACAGTTTTAAATTTTTTTTCGTTATAGGTTAATGTTTAATTTCATGATTTTAAAACATTTTTCTTTAAAATAGGTTTTCCGACTCTTCATATATGTTTATCTTACTGTTTGCGATAACATTGTACATTATCTTGCTTGTTTGTACATTATCTTGCGATAACATTGTACGTTATCTTGAAATAAACATTCGATCGCTTAAGAATTTATTTTCTAGACAAGAAAAACTGATGTATATTTCCAAATCTTATTGTTTAATTGTATATAAAGATATTAAAAATTTCTATTAAATTCATTCTTAAATGTCTCCAAGTCCATGCACAACTTTATTTAATATATTTTTGAAACCTGGAAATAAAATTTAAAGCAGAAATATAAATAATATTAATAAAAATATTATTATAACAAAAATAAGGCTAACCTCTTTAAAACTAAAATTTTAAAGAGGCTTAAAATTAGTTTTCTTCTCAAATTTTATATAAATGTTAAGTTACAGTATTATCCCATTTTTAATAATGTTCAAAATAAAAATATATTAAGAAAGGAACGTGCCCTTTTAAGGTAAATTATTCTTAAGAAAAAGAGTACTGTTTATGCTTCGATAAGAAATCTGGAAGATCTTATAGTTTCAAATGCGTCTTAAGGTCAAAATTTAAAAGCAGTGAATTGCTGCTGGCATAACAATATTCATTAACCTTTTAAAATAATGCAATATTTTTTCCAGAGAAATCCCATAAAGTACGAGAGAATATTACTTTACTGAGAAACTAGTTTCCTTTGGAAAATTCGGTTGTACAATCCGACCCGGAAACTTAAAAAAACTCCTGTTGAAAATTCCAAATTTAAATTAAAACTGAAGGAGATATTAGTTTTAAGAAAAGAATACTAACTTATAATGGAATCAAGTAAATGCGCAAAGCATCTTTTAATTTAGTGTAAGTATGGTATGGGACAAAACATGTTTCAAATTCCTTCGATTAATTAACTAAATACCTCGATTCTTCTTGCTAATTATAGCCCAGAGAGCTCTCGATTACCGATAGGGTGCTTCATATTCAGACCGACCATATGCGTTAATATAAACGCCTAATTTGTCAGCATTATTACAATACTAATTTATTTTGCTTTCTTTCTTGATTTCATGGAAACATTCGATGTGCATTATGTAGATGCTTAAAAAATTTCAGTTTTATTATCACGTAACTTAAATATAAACAATAATTTAAGTATATAAAAAAATTTATTACATTGCAAATATAAAATAAGACATTTCCGTAATACCTATTTAAAGATTTTTGAAAAGTAGAATTAATTTCGTAACAGCGGTTTTATCAAAACATATCTTCTGCTAATGTTACTGTTTTTAACTCATTCATAAAAGGTTTTTTTTTTTTTTTTTTTTTTTTTTTTTTTGTCAGGATTTTAATATTGGTAGAGAAATAACTTCTAACTTTGAATTTTGGATAGTTTTTTTTCCCCTAAAAAATTTAAAATTTTGCTGTCAAGGCTGAATTGTATTACGTTGATTTTTAATTTTCGGCGAGTTCCTAATTCTGAAATCTTTTTGGTTAAGTTCTTTGCCACCAGTAGCCCCATAGGAAGAAAGACTAGTGGTTCCATTTCATCAAAATATCGATATAATTTTGAATTTTGTAGGTCCGAATTTTGGTTTATCACAATACTTTTAAAACATTCCTGTAGTTTTGAATATTTGCAAAGATACTTTTATTAGTCATGGAATAATAAAATCTTCAAATAGCTATGCATTCTTCTTTCTATTTCGGAATAATTCATTTATGCTAAGTCAGAATCATTTTTTTTAAAGATACATTTTATTGAACGTAAATACAATTTACCTTCAATAAAATGTACTCTTGTTTAAATGTATAATTTTTTTTCTAAACCTTGGTGCCGTTTTGGATAATTTGAAAATGACGACTGAATGAAAACAAATTCCTTCCATGATTTAATGACGTTTACCTTTTAACTGAGGAATCAACTTTTGTTCAATTCGTTTCATAATGGGGATTTTTCTCTTCATAATTATAATGGGAATGACTAAAAGTATCACCATACCCATTGCAGTAGTAGTTCGTATATGACGAAATATTTCGTCATACCCAGTTAACAGGTTAAAGATAGAATTTCGATTTTACTCAATACATCAAACTTGAGGTGAAATTACTTTTTGTACTAAGATTTGCTTTGTTGAATCTGATACTTGCAATTAATGTATAGAACATTTAAAAAGGAACTGATATTTGCACAGAAGGAATAATTATTTTGTGATATTTAGCGATATATTTTATCGTTGTATACATTAAGGTAAAGATAAAAATTAATAGAGCCTTAGTTGTTTTACACATTTATAAATATAATTGCTACTAGAAGAACGGAATCTTCATTAATCAATATTTTAAGTCAAAATTAAATTAGCGGTATTTGTAACAAAATTAATTCCAAAATTTTTTCCTAGAAAAGGTTGCACACAATATTCGAATTGGCATATCTATCCTTTTATAATCGTGTCAATGCAATATTACAATTTTAATTTTTGTTTTCACAGGAAAAAATATCATTGATACTAATAAATGAAATTTTCGTAAAGTATCTCTAAATAGAATTTAGAGATTTTATTCTGTATATCTTTACAAAATTTATTTTGCAGCTATTAAAATCTCTCCAAATATAAGATAAGAATGATTGTTTCAAAATATAATGTATAATTTCGTTGAATTTTAAAATAGTAATTTCTGTTTACAGAATAAAACACTAAAAATAACTTTATTTTGATCGGCTACCTCCCTTACCTGTTCATAAAGGGAATCCACTGAAAAGATGTCTCTATCATTGAACCTTCAATAAGTACCATATTAATAAAAGGGTAATTTAATATATGTTATGGAAATAGAATTCTTATACATTCTTCCATTTTTTTAAAACACCTTCTTGTATATGAAAATTATCTAACTTCTAAGAAATCAATGTTTACGATTATAGCCTATATCTGTATTATGCATAATGTAAATGTGCTATAGTTATAAATATTGCCTATTCTCATTAGTAAGATTGCATTATTTTGTGTTCAATAAATGTATCTCATGGCTGCTCATTTAGTTTTGCGAACTGATTTAATAGCATTAATAAAGCAAATGGTAGGTTTTAATTTCAGACGTAAGCCATTTAATCAGTTCGTAAAGGCTCATTCAATCCATTAATAAACATTTTCACTATGAATATTAATTTTGCTTTAATTTTTTAAAAATTGGGCTTCATAATAAAATATTTTATTTTTGTTTAAACGCACTTCATATATAGATGCATTTTGAATATTCATCATTAACTATATACTATAAATTTAAAAAAGTATCTTTAAAATTATTTGAAACAGGAAGAAATCTGTTTGACAATTATAAAATGTTTAATTTTTTTTCTGTGTATTATTGTATTTTTGGTATCTCAATAGAAATTTTATTAATATATCTGTATAATTTCTAAAATAGACTGTGACCCCAAATTAAAATGTTTAAAATTCTGAAAATTATAATCGGTAATTTTTGCGCCAATGTATATTTGATATCTCGCATTAATTCTTTTTATATCTTTTGTGTGTTGGCGGATTGAGTATTTCTGTATAATTTTGGAAGCAGAATTGTATAAAACTTTGCAGAATAAAAAAAAAATTGTTTAAACAAGCTCTTGAAATTAAAAATAAAAGGAAGTTTTAAATTACAAAAGCAGACTCCTAGAATTAAAAACAAACTTGAGATTAAAACGTAAGCTTGCCACTAAAAAAAAAAAAAAAGGTGAGCTTGCCACTAAAAGCTTGCCTAAAAAAGTTCAGCGTAATATTTTAAAAAAAATAAAGGTCGAAAGAAAAAAAAAACTTATTTTAAATTAAAAAAGCTTGGTTCCAAATGACATTAAAAAAAAAAAAAAAATTTAAGATCTTAAAGGAGCTTGAAATTGAAAAAAGAAAGAACTTTGTTTTAATTTTAAAAAAGTGAGGTATTTCAAACGTTGTGCTTGATTATTTTAAAATATTTCTCAGAAATACTCAATTTGTTATTAAAGTAATACGTAACCTCATTTTCTATTAGAATAAGAAATGAAAATTGCTTTAGTGCTATGCAATTTATCAATGACTTTCCTTCCTTTAAAAAAATCATTTATGTAATATGGTATCCAAACGCATGTTTTAAAATTAAATAAAAGCTTGATATGCTTGATAATTAATACATTTGCATTTAATTTAATTGCATATATCCTTGTGTGTATATATATATATAACTTTAAGGAAATGTAACTCTTAATTGGCTGACATTGGCATTTAATAATGCAAATGCTACTATTTTTCGAAAGTGACTGCATTAGAAGTTTTAATAATATTATAAAAATCTTAAGACAATGACTGCTGGTGTATTTCATGTACTTGTCCAAACAAATTTTCTCAAATGTACAAACTGTTTGAATGTGATTGACTGCTGTTCAGGAGCTGGAATGTATGCAATCTCAAATGAAATTTCTGTGAAATTTTCCTTTGATATTCGCTCTTCACAAACCATATTGAAACTACTCGCTTTCAAGAAATCTAGACTGGATTGTGTCCTTATAAATTCGTAAGTATTGTGAATGGAAATCCAAGTCCAAAGCTCATGTTCAGGCGGGAAAAAAAGCACCTGAGCCGAATAACAAACTATTAACACCAACAGACCTAATAGTGTTCTGCCTCCGAAAAATCTGCAGAAAGATACAGAACAAAGATAAGAATTCGATTCTTATCTTACTATGTAAGCCAGACCTTGAATTTAAGCGTAGGAAGTATTGAATGCTTTTGGATAAAGGTATCTACTTATATATCCATGCATTTTTATCATATAGAATTTCTTCTCTGTCTCTGGACTAGAAACAGGAAGTGTCTGCCAGAGGAGCTTTTCAATGAATTGCAGCCTTGGTTGTCATTGGCTGCTAACAAGTACTGGATGCTTTTGAATAAAAGTATCAAAACAGTTATGTCATAAAGGATATTTCCTGTCTCTGGACTATAAACAAAGCAGCCTTCATTGAATTGAAGCATCTACAATTGTATAAGCTGCTAGAAAGTACTGGGTGTTTTTAGATAAAAGTATCTACTATCCACACAACAGTGTCATCAATTTTCTATTCTCTTTGGACTATAAACAGAAAAGGCTTGACAAAACAAAATCCCATTGAACTGAAGCCTCGACAGTCGCACAAACTGCTAGAAAATATTGGATGCTTTTAGATATAGGTATCCACTTATGTATCCTCGCAGTTATACCATGGAGAATCTTTTTCTCTCTTTCTGGACTGTAAATAAAAAGTGCCTGCGAGAATAGCTTCCATTGAATTGAAGCTTCGACTGTTAATCACATAGACTGTTGGAAAGTGTTTGATGCTCACGGATAGAGGTATCTACTATCCATAAAATTGTATCGTAAATTTTCTCACCTTCTCTCTGGACTATGATGAAGAAATGCCTGATATAGCAGCCTCCTTTGAATTCAAGCGTTGGCAGTCGCATAGGCTCCAAGAAAGTACTGGATGCTTTTGGAGAAAGATCTATTTATGTATCCAAGCAGTTATATCATAGAATCTCACTTTTTCTCTCGGAACTATAAATAAGCAGTGCCTGTCGGGCAGCTTTACAGATTCTGTCTCCAGAAAAATCTTTCCTTGGAGTTAGAAATGCATCTAAACCAAAGACATTTTCTACAATAAGAACTTATTATTCGACAATATGTACTCATTGGATCAGTAGTATGGTCCATTCATAGACGAACAGAATCGTTTCTGCAGATCGAGTATGAAGTAAATAAACACTTCAAACCATAAGCTATCAATGGATATCATTAGCATATGCAGACGAAATTCTTGTTAGCGGTCTGACAGAGTATTGCAGAGGCAATTCCAGAGGTCAATGAGAGCAGGAAACCTTAATCTATTGCATCTGCAATGGCTGAATATTAAATGGCCTTTATGCTTACTAGATCATTAAAGATAACTTCGCCCATTAACAAACGATCCACTCTTCCCACTATTATGAGTTTAAGGATCCAGACGTAGTTATGACTGTCTGATGAAATGAAGTGTGATCAAAATTCTAAAATTTATATCATACAAAATGATGCTGAACAGCAGGAAATGTCACATCAAAACTGTTGTAATTAAAAAAAAAAACTGTGCTTCAATAGATTCTCGAATTGCAAATTCAGCAGAAAACTTCTTGCAATCACCTGTTATTTCTTTGAAAATAGCTTTGAAATTTCTATCTGTCAAGCCATCTAGCATTAGTACAAAAGAACTTTCTTAAAAATCCGAAATGGAGATCCATTCATTTTATTTTATAAGCAGCTGCCTACATCAGTGACCTTTTAGTGCTGCACAGTGATGATGATCATTAACTGATACTGGGAGCTGCTCAGAAAATGTAAATAAGATTATTGTGAATGCATAATGACTTTTGTTTGTATGTATGTATGTATATATATTATTATTATTTTATTATTATAACGATTCTATGGTGCAGCTTTTTCGAAAATATAGCATTTTCCATCGAATAAGCATAGTTAAATATTTATTGACTGGTAAAATATTAAATACAACATTTATGAGCTGATAATGTAATGAAGAAAAATCATAACTGTTTATCATAAACAGGAAAAATCCTCCAAATAGAATTCAGAATTTTGTTATAAATTAATTTTAAATTTGTCTTGGAAAAGTTCAGTGTTTATACATTGGTGCAAAAAATTGATTCAACAGTATTAATACCTCTAAAATATATTACCTGATAAAAATTTGTACGAATTTTCAAACTGTTAAGGATATTATATTTATATATTGATATAATGTTTAAATAAATTATTTATTAATAGCTTAATTAAATTAGAAACATTAAAAGGATGAAGTTATTTTTTAAATTTTTAGTAAATATGAATATTGCAATTTTATTTAAACCTGCTAAGAATTTAAAAAAAAAAAATGCACATTTTTTTTTTTAATAGAACCTTAAGTTGTTTCAAAAATGAAAAAAGAAAAGCAATTCTGATTAAGAAAAAAATTGCTTATTTATTCTTTTAACCTAAGATAGTTCACTTTTATTTACTGAAATTTAAAGGAAATATCGTATTTGGTGTCTCAGTCTGACAGTTATAGTTTTTATGTTGAAAATGAATAAAAATATAGTGTAAAGCCTTAATTTGATCATTTGAAATGAGCTGTATGAGCCGAACTGCCTTGAAAGTAATGACTTCAGGCTGAATTTCTGGATAAATTCTGATATATTTGCAAATTTATGAAAATCTCTTGTGCCTTTCATTCAAAAAATATTCTGTATAATCCTAATTTATAGAATGTTCTGTTTCTAGTAATTCCTGTTCCTTCGAGATTTCAATTTTGCTAAATTCTTAAATCCTAAAATTTAACTGGAAAAGGCATTATAAAAATTTGAAAATTTTCTGTATGGTTGTGAGTATACAGATAATTCCCAATTCACGTATATGCGAGATAAAAAAAAAAAAATTAAAGCTCATACAGTTCTTGCAACATTTTAAATAGTTGCTTGTGTAATAGTTTGATATTTACTTCCATTATGTCTTTGAAATTGAAAGATAGTTGCTTGTATACAGTTAATTTTATATATTTATGAGCATAGTTTGTTAATATCGTATTGGAGTAAAGTGTCAAAACTGTAAATTTGTATGTTATTTCTTGTTTGTATATTAAAAGTAGAAAAAGAAAAGCAAAAAAATATGTATAAAAATCAAAGGAAAATAAATGAATAAAAAGGTTAAAAAAAGAAAGAAAAAAAAAAGAAAGAAAAGAAAAGAAAAGCGAAAAAAAAAAGGAAAGAAAGGAAAAAAAAAGTGGAAAAAAAAAAGCGATTTTTATAAATAAGCTCCCTTTAAGTTGTATAAAATTCTGTAATAAATTTGACATTTTTTATCAGTTTATTTTTTAAAATTAAAAACTGCACTTGAGATATTTGGACAAGTGTGTATATGTATATTGTATTAAAAGTTTGTAACTGCTTTAAAAGAACTGACTGCCAGATAAATATTCAAAATCTGAGAGATAACATATTAGAAATAGATAACTAAAGAAGCATAAAAAAAATGACTAAAAGAAATAAGAATTAAATTCCTTTCCAATGTTAGAAGTTACGGAGAATTCATTGCTGAAGTTAAGAACTAATCTTTCTATATCTTGTTTAAAAATTTAGCTCAAATTATTTATATATGTATGATATTGCAAGCTTTTATATTATATTTATATTTTTATCTTATTAGCTGATATAGACTTCATAATATCTAGAGGAATGAATAGAAATTCTTAATGTATATTTGCCCTTAGATTTCAATGATGGCAGTCAATTTTTTTTTAATTTGAAAAAAAAAATTGGAATCATAATTTAAGGATTTTTAAATATATTCTTTGAATGCTTTTTTAAATGTGTAATACCGACAAATGTTTATAAACATATGCGATTTATTTAAAAACTTTTTAAATAGTGATTTATAAATCGCATGATAAAAATTTTTTGTCGGAGCTGTTTTAAATTCTGTTATATTTATGAGATGCAATTGCGTATTATATGAAGTTATGAGAAGAGGAAAACAGAGCCTTTGAGAAAAAATGATTGAATTTAATAATATTTGAATAATTGTAAATTTATATTTTAATGATTTAAAAAGTTATTTTTGTAACATTAAATTTAACGAGTAACTTTCTAAAGTATTTAATTTCTCATAATTATAGTCAGTAAATTTCATTTGCAAAGAAAAACTATTTGAGCAACCTGAACTTTCTCTAAATTAGAAGAATAATTTTTGTATATACTATTTATTCATTTAATAATTCTAAAGATGCAGTTTTTACTTTTTTTTTTCTAAAGTGCTGTACTCGTAAACATTTGTTTTCTATAACCACAACTTGCAGCAACCAGCTTTCACCCAGTGATAAGCACCTGGAATTAATCGCATCGTGGTTATTGAGAATATATTTTCGACTGTAAAACAGTATTTCTCATTTTTAGCTGTGAATTATGTAATTTTTTAAAATTATGACACTCATTTTTATTTGTTGAAACATTAGTCGTCATATGAACACATTCATATTAGCAAAAATATCCAACATTATTACGATGTTTTAGCGATATTGGCCGGTATACAGAATATCAACCAACATCGTGTTGATGTTGTGCTAATATGGTTGCATATTAAACGGCTTGTATTCATAAATTTTGTTGCAGACCTTTGATTTCCATTTATTGCAAATTCACTTCTGTGCCTAATTGGTTCAAATTGTAATTAACGAAAACTTGGTAAAAATTAAAACGCGATGGATCTTGAAATTTTAATTTAAAAAAAATCTGATTCTGGGTTTATTAGTTTCAAATTTTAATTTTAAATTAAAATGAAGAAAATTTAGAATAGCTACAGATCTCTCGGATTTTTGAATGCGAGTTTTCATATTGTTTTTCAATATATTATCTTTTCTGGAACACTACCAATAGATTTTTTTTTTTTTTTTTTTGAAAATCGTCTTGTGTAAAATTTTATTTTTTTAAAGCGATGAATTTTGTTGAAAATGCTTTAAATTGAGCCGAAATAATTATACTTTTTATGGGCACTCACCGAAAAGTGAGAAGAATGCATTAATTATAATTAAGCAGTTCGATTAAATATGTATTCGTATTTGTTAGAGCTAATTAGTGTTCTATTTTAATTGATTAAATGAGCTGTTGAGAATCTGTTTTGTAAGTTGGTCTCTGATTCGACATTTAGATTTCAATCTACAGCATCTCTGTCTTTTCTATCTACAGCATTTCAATATTTTTACATTAATAAGAAACGCGAAAGGACGTGTTCTGTTATAGTTTTATCCTCTTGTTATTTTGCAGTCAATTCTTGGTCATGAATTATTCAATAATATAATTGGTAATTATGCTATTTAATAAATAATATAATTACCAATATAATTTATGTAATATTAAATATAATTATTAAATAAATATTAAATAAAATTATTAAATAAATATTAAATAAAATTATTAAATAAATATTAAATAAAATTATTAAATAAATATTAAATAAAATTATTAAATAATGGTTATTACATAAATATGTAGAAAGCTAAGATGAATAACAGGAAATGAGACTGCATTTTGAATATTATTCGCAGACAGTTACATCTTCGAGGACTCGCAGGAGGAATACTTAGGACTGAGCGAAGCGAGCAAAGATATTTATACCCACAAAAAAAAAAAAAAAAAAAAATAGTTCGCTCCACCATTTTCTGAATGATATGATGGTCTAATAATACAACACTAAATAAAACACTGTTTATTCGATGATTGAGCATGTTTCGTTTTTTATGCTGATACTTGGCTATAAAATTTTACCATATTCTGATATTTCTTTGGATTTCGATTCTTCGCCAGATGTCTACACTAAATCAATAATGCCTGATTTATTATTTCCAGTACAAAATTTTTTCGTCGCTTCAATATAAATCTAGTTTAGATCAGTTGCAATCGGTAAACAGTTTTTTGAGAATGACTTTAATTTATGCTTTAAAGTATCAATTTCATTAAAAATATTATTACAGTAACTAGTTAAAAATATGCTGAATGCTGCTCATTCATTGACAGAAGATTTTTAATTAGACCACATTGCGTTAAGTGGATGAAAATTTTATTTGATCTTATACAAATTTTCAGTTTATTTATGAAGTTGAATAATTTATTTCTACTATTTATTACCTTCGATGAATAAAATCTCATGTTGCAAGATTTCTGGAACTAAGTATTTCAGTATTGGGCAATATAAACTTAAAATTTGAAAAGTATGTATTAGTTCCCTCGTATATTAAATACATTTTTAAGATAGTTTTGGTTAAATGAGAGTTTTTAAAATGACAAAATTAAGATCAGCGGTAAACAACTTTACCGTCGGTATTCTGTTTTAAAAAAATAACGTGGCTTCTTATTATATGTTTTAAAGATATTTGAAGCTGTTGCAAAGGAATTAGAAACATCTGAGTCTCTTCTCGTCTGGAGGAGGGGGATTTCTATCACGCCTTCTATAAAGCTCATTTTGGGAAAATAAATTTAAATCTAATATAAAATATTTCAGCAACTTTTTCTGTGATTTTTTAAATGAGACTTATTTAATTTCTCTAGAACAAATATGAATGAATTTCATTTTTTCACACATACGACTACAATTAAAGGTATAATGCATTAAATAAATGATTTTTTTACTATTAAATGTAGATTATGCTTTTTTTTATATGTTCAAAATATAAAAACTTACTCGTACTTTTTTTTCTGTTTAAAATTAATTTTTTTTCTGTACTCAATTAATACAAAAACAATGAAGAATAATGAAAACTAAAAAGGAAGAGATATATATTAGGCACAATTATATAGGATTATCGTCCCACAATTCACTTCAGATAGTCTGATTTGGGATTGTGGTCGAAACGCATGGATTTAAACATGGCTGTTTCTGTTATAGAAAAGAAAAACAATTAAGGAAAAGAAGTCATGTCACTATATAGGTTTATTCGCTTTGGCACTGCTGAGCAAATTTCAAGCTTTCCTAAAGAAGCGGTCATCTTAAGTAAAAACGTTTCTAAATTGAACGAAAAAATATAAAATTACGCACTATTCCTTTAATCCTTTCGCCGTCCACCCCTGTCCACGAAAATTTCTCCCCAGCGGTCCTGTTTTTCGCCGCATGTAGTGTTTTCTCTGTACAGATTAGTATTATATTAGTATATATACTCTATATGCCAATACCAATGATATGGGGGTTGTTGGGAAGCGCCTAGGTTCCGAGGCCTTTCATCTTCCGCTCGACTGACATGATGAATGAGTAACAAACAACTTATGTTGAACATAATTTGGAAACTGTATTATTTAATTTTATTATTAATTATGCGGAATATATTGATTAAGGAAAAAAATAAAATAAGAATTTAAATTTAATAAAAAAGAAAATAAAAAGTAATTTATTAGTTATTAATTAATATCATTTTACTTAACGTTATTAATATCTATGTACTAGAATAGATGCATTGAACAATGGCAGGGAACTTTCATGCTGGCGAGGTGCGGGGGTGGGTCTCGTAATGGGGTAGTGTCAGAGGTCTTCTATTTCTTTCCTTTTTTCTTTTTTTTAAGGCTCTTCAATTGTTGTATTTTTAAATGTTTTTATTTCTAGGTAGGGAAACCCATTAATCAGTAATGTTAGGAGACCTAAGCGCCTCCGCTAAGATCATTAATTTTTCCCATACATTTTCCTTACTTTTCATGGCTTTCAGTGTCCCAGAAACATCGTTGATAACGCTAAATATTTTCCTAATATCTGTCGCGAGTCTCAGCACATCTTCTAATTCCCCTCTTTGCCGGGTTCGCATTCCTCGCGGCGGTGCTTGTTTGTCGTTTCTCCCCTCTCTCTGCTCGGGGGGGTGAGGGGGGATTTCTTTTTTGTTCGTTTCTCCCGTCGTAGTTGCATTACCTCTACTGTTAGGGGGGTTGTTGTTGTTGCGTACAGCCGACCACCCCGCCACCACTGAACATAGCAGTATCGACAGGATTCGTTGTGGCCGACTACTGTTAGGGGGGTTGTTTTTATTTTTTACTGCTTCCGCGAAGCTTTTTCCAATTTGGGTTGTTCTGAATTGTTGATTTTTGTGCAGCCTCTATAGTTTGCGGTATGCGGCCCTCCACAGTTAGCACATTTTATAACCGCGTTTTCTTTCCCTTTATTTGGACATTCTTTTGTGGGGTGCGTACCTGCACAGATTACGCATTTTGGGTTTAATTTACAACCTTTATGCTATATATGCTATAATATATTAGTACAGATATCTGTAAAGATTAGAACAAACTAAAATAAAAACTCAAGCAATTAAACATTTACAAAGCGTTATAAACGTTTAAAAGTTTCAAAATGTAGAAGAACGCTTGAAGCGCGTTACGACCGCCCTGCAGAAGTTTCACTTAGGCGCGTTACGGACGACGAAGGGGATAATTGCCGTATAAAGATGGAAACATTTCAAAGAAAATTGCGAATTAGGTTAATTAAAGAATAATTCATCGTCAATGGGTGTGAGAAAATATTTTAAAAAAATTACCAATATTCAAAAAGACTCCCTCTGTTGACTGCATTCTAAGACCAGGAAAGCAGGTTTCACTGAAACATCATATTATAACTTAGATTCTTTATTTTGTCCTTCCGTCACACATGCAACCTGAATATTTTTAAAGCCAATGCATTTTTAACTGCCAGCTTCGAAATAAAATGCTATTTTCGAAACCTTAGTCGAAACAGAATTCTGAAGGCATAATTGAACTGTTTCTATTCCATGAAAATGAACAGATCTCATTCGATTTCAGTTTTGTAAATGTTCCATTAGCATTTTTTAAAAGTTTCTTCTGTAGTATTTTTTTAATTTGAGTTTTATAAATTTTGTATAAAATGTGGCTAAAAATATATTTTATTTACCTAAGGCCATAAATCAAAGATCTGTGATTTTTTTTCCAAGTATTAAAATTTCCGTTTGGAAAAATGCATTTATTAACTCGAATAGTTTCTGATTTTTTTTGAGTTTCTTACAATTAAAAATGTCATTTGTAGAAATGTTTATTGTAACATTTTTATAATATATTATAATTTTTCTGTTGAAAACGAACCTAAGACTTGCAATCTCGTTGGCATGCCCTTGTTATTTAATAAGCAGAGTAATAATAAATTTCTTGTATATGACATAAATTATACTTCGGTTATCATAATATATTCAAACAAAAATGCAGCATGTTTTTGTTTGTATTTGCATTTAAGGAAATCAACGCTACAGAAACTCCAGCTACAGTATTTTATTGTTTTGAAAAAAATCGAAACATTTAAATATTGGGAGACATTTAAGGGCATATTAATTTCAAGAAAGTATTAAATTATACGGGTTTTAAATCCATTAATTTTATAAAATTCATCTAAAGAAATACTATCAATATAATTGATTTTAATAAATACATTTACAGATAATCTGCTATCTTTGAAATTCAATTCTTCATAAATATGGAAAACACTTTGTCGATTATAAGTAACCAATTGCATTCTTACGAGTTCCTAACTGAACGGTGATGCAAAGTACTGGATTTTCGGCGTAGTTCTTAGTTCCATTTTTTGTGGTTAATTACTATAAAGACTATTGTCATTGGTGAAAGATAACATCCGAGTAGATCTTTTACAGAAAAAAAAAATCTGAGTGTTAGACTGAGGTTGGAAATTGCCTTAATTGGAATGATTTTTATGAAGGTTCAACATATAAAGTCAAGTCTATTGAACAAAATTATAAAAATAAGAAAAACAAACTAAAACGTACCTGTCTTTTTATTGTCTCTAACACTTATACTAAACTGTAAAAAAAATTACTCAAATCCTATTTTATTTATTAAAAAGGAAACTTTTCATAAAATTTTTCAAAATTTTGTACATATTAACATATCTAACATTTTCTTGAAACTACCCCCCTTCTAGTATTGTATACAATGCTTTTAGCATTTTTCCTTAAGACAGTACGAAATGAAGCTCCTTGGAAATGTCTTCCTTTTCCCCTTCACTCACTCAATGTCTCTATTACATTTGATGGATGTCCTACAGAGTATGGCATATTTTATTCATGGTGTCTTCATCAAATTCGAAAAAATTAGATAGCTTTTACAATTAACAGATCGCGGGATTTTTAAAGATGCTGTCGTTTTTTCAATAGCCGATTTGATTGATTCTGTTGTAACTTCGTAAAATGAGAAGTTTTGAAAACTTAAAAAAAATTTGCAGCTTTAGAAAACTTAATTGAAATTTCTTTGAATTGAGAATTAACTGAATCAACTTTTTTTGAGCTCAAGATTCACAATTCTTCCTTTTTTCAGTCGTGTTTTCTCGTGATATCTAAATCATCAGTTTATATAAAGACATATGAAAAACCCTCAAGCTTTCTTTTCTGAAAACTTGTCGACTATTTCTGAGAAAACAATTGACGCCGTCTTAGTTTGAAATCCAAATATTTTCTTTCTTTTTTATGTATCTCCATGGTGCAGCAGGCTAAAGTAAAAAGCATTTGGAACAAGTATTTCCTGCTACAAGACATAAAGATATTAACGTGAAGCTCTCTAGAGGAGAGAATTCTTTCTAGTGATTAATATGATATGAAGGAAATGTCATTTAATTTTCTTTCCATATGGAAAAGATTTAACTGTCTTGCTATATGCTTAAATTATGTCTATCATTCCCATTTTTTTTGCAAAGATGCTAATGATTCCTAGGACAAGATAAATATTTAAATAATTTAATATATTAATTAAATTCGCGTTGAAAATCAGTGCATATTCATTGTTTTTCAAGCGGTGCGATGGCCTAATGATAAGGTCTCGGCTTCGGAACCGGAGGGTTTCATGTTCGAGATTCAATTCCACTGAAGAACTGTCGTGTAAGCGGGCCTGGTGCACGTTAAATCGGTCGGCGCCAAACATCCTCACCCTGGTGTGGCATGGAAGTTTGGAGAGAGGGGTGCCAGTTGAGGTGTTGTAATCGTCATCTGACCGAGGTTCAAAATTACGAGGTCCGTCCCAAAAATAGCCCCAGTGTTGCTTTAAAATGAGATGTTAACATAACTAAACTCATTGTTTTTCAAATAAAATGAGTTTCTCTGATGACGGAAGAAAGACAAAATATTAGTTACTTTTGCTGTGGCATTTTTGAAATTTGTTTTGCATTAATCATTTGACATGGTTCCGATAAAAATTAAAGCTAAGAAAATATAAATACGAATAGAGCCGTGTGGTCTTTAGATACTGCTTTTAGTTCAATGACATAAAGAAGGATGATCGGTAGCAAATAATAAATTTGTTTTTGATACTTTTTTCTGGTCGACAAGCAATACGTTCCTTCTCTCAGCCTACAGTTTACTTTTCTTCATCTCCTAAAAAATGTCATTTTCGCAGTTGTAAATGAAATTAGGTTCTGATTTCATAGTTTCTGTGTTTCATGTCGACCCTCTGTTTTTGCTAACAAATAAAACAGTTCACATCTTAGTTTTACCAAATATAAAGTTAATCTGGTTTCTAACTCATTTTGGAAATTTTATAATTTAATTAGCATTGTTTAAGAATTTAATTTAATCTGTTACAAACATTGAGTATGCCTTCGTATACATGAGCTCTTCAGAACTTATTCTTTTTTCTGGTTATATTCTCAAAATTTAATTGAGTGTCGGAAAGATTAGGCATAGTTTTTTGAATTTCAACCTCAATATATCTGAATGATCTGGAAATTAAGATAAAAGCAGCATTTCACCTTTTTTTTTTTCTTTTCCCCTAGATGCTTCGGAAATTTTATTTAGATTGTTGAGCTTCTTCGTATCTGGCATTTCTACTAGTAGAAAAAATTACGTTCTGTTTAATTTCAAAAGTTAATTAAAATGCAGACATATATGCACTGCAAAAAGATTAATAATTGTAGTTAATTTTTGAAAAAAATTGTAGCTCATTTTTGAATTTATGGTGTGGGAATATAATTTTTTTTTTTTTTTTTTTTTTTTGCAGTGTTGAAGAACTCATTTCAAAATAAAGTGAAAATTCTGCTTCAGAAAACATGTTTTGTATTTTCTAGTGTTATGTAGGTAATTAGTTTTTCCTTTTTTGTAAAATTGTAAAAGGCATGATCAACGTTTGAAATGTGGAAAAAAAAAAAAAAACCCTTCCAAAATTGAGATAATAAGAAATTTTCGATAGAATTTTATATAATTTTTTTGCCAAAATCAGTCACTTTCCACGCTTATTTGCGGAGTTACTTTTTCAAAAAACGCCCACCAAATTTCAAACTAAAATTATTGCTATATGAAAAGAGAGTAGATTACCCTCGATTTTTTTATTGCTATTATTGATTTGTAATTTGTATTTATACCCATAATAATGAAATTCGAGTATTATTATCAAACATTAACAAAGTATACGAGTGCAATAAATACAATACAGTGGAATAAATGCTTTCATTTTATTATGTACAGAATCTGCATACAAATTCTTTTTGTCACCTGGACTTCTGACAACAACGATATGGTAACCATTTTATTAATATCATATTGAGAACAATGAAATAAATGAATTCTGGATATATTGTTTCATGTATCATTTGTTCAAAATTTCCTTCTGCTTCTCAAAACTCTTGGTATATAGAAGCGTTGTTACTCTAAAAAAGGAGAGAGAAAAAAATTCCAATTTTCAGGAAGCTGATTGATGTCGCCAAATTTGTCAATTTCCAATCACCGTTGGTTTCGATTATTTATGATCGAACCACTTTCAAACAGTTAATAATATAGAGAAGCGAATGCTGAAAATTATATTTTTTAATTTAATAATTTAATACTTTAATTGGAAACATTTTAAAAGAAAAGAAAAATTACGGGAGGGTGCTGTTTAAATTTCAAACCCATATTAATATAGCTTTACGTAAAACGGATAAGTTCGTCCGTTTGTCTCTCGATAATTATGATCTCAAACATTGGACTCATTATCGGCGTAGTTGAGCTTTCATGGGATCTTTTACTACAAAATTGAAAGAATTCTAAAATGTTGAAAATATATGAAGCCAACTGCTCCTCCCCCCCCCCCTCTCGATCTCCAATTCTGATATACAGCGGGGAAGGAGTCTCATATCGAAATTCATCGTCATGTCAAAATAACAACAACAATAATAATAATTTATCTTTTCGTCTTTTTTGGACCTGCGCCTGATCTTTGATTGAATGTTTGATGCGTCTCGCATTGAACCTGCTCTTGTCCTTTCCACTACGTTGGCTGTGCCGCTGATGGGTATTCATTATTTTTTATATTAGGGCGTCCCATAAGTTTCTTTCCTTTTTCTAATATGAAATGAATGCACAATATTTGCTGTTAAAGATATTATTTATTTTGTTATATAAGAACCCTTTTGCTCTATTACCTTCTTCCATCACTCAGGAAGCCTCATTATGTCTTCCCAAAATTGTTGTGTTTTGGACTAGAAATAATCCTCGAGGTGCACTTTTATTTCGCTGATGGATTAAAAGCTATCATCGCTAAGAGAATTTTTTAAGGACATAAAGAAGTAATAATCAGATGGAGCGAGATCTGGAGAGTATGCAGATGCTGTAAAACATCCCAATCAAACTGTAAGAACTTCTCTCTAACGACTAATGCAATATGTGGCCTTGCGTTGTCATGTTGAAACGCAACGCCTCGTCGGTTCATTAATTCTGGTCGTTTTTTTGCTATGACAGCTTTTAGTTGATCCAGTTGTTGACAGTATTTCTAAGAATTTATTGTTTCACCTTGAGGAAGGAGCTCGTAGAAAATTACGCCTTTCCAGTCCCACCAAACGGACAAAAGAACTTTTTTGGAGTGTAGACTGTGGCACAAACGAAACGTACTGTGAAAGAGCTCTGGTACGATTGAAACAGATGACATAAACGGCTAATAGATAAACTTGTATGTTTGCTCAAGCAAAACCAAATAAGGCCATTTATAGCGCGATGAGAAAGAAACTTTTGGGACACCCTAATAAATACTAATCACTAAAGCTAGCTGCTATCGAACGAATCATTAAAAATATTGCTCAAATTCATTCTACATTTTTACAATACCGAATTTTCATCCCTTCCCATCCGATAAACCCTGTTTCAGGAACAGAAGTCATTGCGTGACCAATGTTTCACAACCTGTGCATTCCCATCCGATCGATGTCGGGTCGATTGATTCCTTCCAATGAAACGAGAAGATCGATGGAACGACACACGCAAGGTCGTGATATTGATTAGAGGCAGAATTTCTTATGCTTACGCATGTGCAGTACGGTAACTGTGTTAAAAATTCATGTTTGCATGTGCAATTGTAGAATGCGATTTCTTTATAAATTTTTTTATGTTATAATTGTGAAATTTAGTTAATGGTCTGAAATGCTTTTTGTTTTAAAGGTAAGTCATGTTTATATAAGTGTTTATGTATTTAAAATGCTCAAATCTTCTGGTGAGTATTTAAATCTCTATAGATTTTTGAAAGTAACCATGAATTTTTTTATAAAAAAAATCTTAATTAAAGCATTTATTTAAATTTTTTGTAAATATTGTGTAGTTTATTTCAAAAACAGAAGATCTCCCCCCCTCCCAACAAAAACTGAGATTTTCTCCAAAAGAGATCAGATATGTTTCATTTCAATATATAAAACTTTTAATTCAATATAAGAGGATTCAATTTTGTTTTTATCTTGGAATTTATTTTTTAATATTATTTATTTTCAAATGTCGACTTTTAGAAGGTGATATTTTTCAGTGACTCCCATGCTTCCACTTCCGGAAAGTTTCTGCATATCTTCTGTAATTATGATCCATAGAATCATAAAACAGACCTAGTTTAAATACAATATAATTGGAGAGGTTCAACAATGATGACGGACCTTTTTTAGTTTTTTAAAGAATTTATTGTTTCTCCGCTTTCGGGAGTTCCTTTGAGCTTTTCCTTTCGGCGTGCTGCTACATCAATGAATATTTTAAAGTCATTTGCGAACTCCGCCGGACTAGAAATCATCGCCCCACCCACCCCCACTCGCTACGGAAACTACACTGCATCTTTCATAGATCTAGCAATAACAAAAAATTTTCTACACCCATACGACATATCCTCGGTCCCAGAACTAAGCTCAGACCACAACCCAGTTCTATTAAATTTTTACTTTAGCTTTAAAACCCCCAAACCCAACAATAAATTAAAAACAAACTGGACTAAATTTAAAACAAACATGCTGTACAACACCGACCTAAATATTAATGTTAATTCACCAGATGACCTAGACACTCTAATCACAAATTTTACAAACACAATCACAACAACTTTTCGCGCAAACTCCAGAGAAATTGATCCCAACTCCCAATATGTAAACAACGAACTAAAAATATTGTGAAATAGAAGAAATAGCGCGCGTCATAAATGGCAAAGAACTAGAGACCCATCTGATAAAAAAGACATAAACAGATTAAATAGAGCAATAGAAAAAACCAGAAAACGAGTTTCGCAAGAGGACTGGAAAAAACAAGCTTTTAGCACTTCAGCCCAACGATAATTCACTTTGGAACACAGCAAAACACATGAGGAAAACACGTACAAAAAATCTCCGCCCTTAAAGGTCAGGCCAGCACTGTCATTTCAAACACTGATAAAGCCGAAACTTTAGCTGATAGCTTGGAGCAACAATTCACCTTGAATAACATGCACTACACTGACACAGAAAACAAAGTAAACAATACCCTAGAAAACTTTTTAAAAACTTCGATCAACTCCGAAATAGAACCTCCAACACCTATGGAATTTTTCCAGTACATAAATAAATTAAATGTAAAAAAGGCTCCAGGGATAGACGGTGTTTCAAATAAAATTATCAAAAACCTTCCACTCACCACCAAATTCAAACTGTACTTAATAATCACCCTCGTTTTCAAATATAAATACTTCCCCTCTCCTTGGAAAACTGCTGTCGCGATTCCTATTTTAAAGCCTGGAAAGATCCTACTGATCCCACCAGCTACAGACCAATATCACTCCTTCCTAATTTCAGCAAAATAACAGAACACTTTATCCTACAAAAACTTAATAAGCACCTGATCAACAATAACATTCTAATCCCCATGCAATTCTGCTTTAAACCCAAATTGTCTACCACCCACCAACTCCTTAGTCGTTGAGTATGTCACCGCAGGCTTCGAAAATAGAGAAAACACGGGAGCAGTTTTCCTCGATGTTAAAAAGCATTCGATAGAGTGTGGCTGGAAGGACTCATTTATAAATTAATCTCTTACAACACTCCTCCTCCTCTCGTAAAATTAATTTCCTCCTTCCTCTTTAACAGATACTTCACAGTACGCGTTAACGCCACACTCTCCAAACTTCGCTCCATAAAAGCAGGTGTTCCGCAAGGAGCTAAATTATCCCCCACCTTATACTCAATATTTATTAACGATATACCTCAGAAACACAATACCAAACTATGCATTTTCGCAGATGACACAGCTATACTGGCCAAAAACAGAAACATAAAATTCATTACTCACGCATTAAACAAACACATCCAAGAACTAGAAAGCTGGTTCTCAAAGTGGAAAATCGCAATAAATGCCTCAAAAACAATAACAGTGCTTTTCACAAAGAAAAGGAAGACTACACAAAACCTAATTAAAATTAATGAAGTTGAAATCCCATGGTCTCGGGAAGCTAAATACCTCGGTGTAATATTAGATAAAACCTTAACTTGGAATCCCCATCTTAACTATGTCAAACAAAAATTCCGAGATAACGCCCGCAAATTATATCCCCTTATTGCTCGGAATTCAGAAATGACTAGGAAAATAAGTTGCTTGTTTATACAGCCATGCTAAGACCTGTCCTAACGTATGCTTGTCCAGTTTGGGCATACGCAGCAAAATCCAACATAAACATCATAGACAGGTGCCAAAATATAATCCTTAGGCAAATAACAAAAGCGAGGTGGTTCATGAGAAACGACGATATAAGACGAGCCCTCAACATCCCTTCAATAAAAGAATTCATCAAAAGCATTGCAGAAAAATTCTTTCTCGACATAATCCACATTGATAACGAAGCAATAAAAGAGATAGAAATTTATCAACCAAACAAAAATAGCAAAAGACCCAGACTAATTCTCCTATAACGTAACCAATTTTAAACTAATGATAAAACTCACAAATCAACCTTCACATCTCGACCACACTAACTTTAAATAAATATTAAATTAAATTAAAAGTAAATCATAAAATTCCCCCTATCTATCCCCTTAGCTTATCGCAATAGCGCAATCAAAGTTCTCATGAGCCATACCGTAATTTCTTCATTGGACTAAAACATGCTCCAACCCCTGCACACCTCCCATACCAAGGCAAGATGCATCTCGGCTCCCCCTCTGGAACTGGACCCGCCTCCTACCAACGAATTTCGACTCAAGCCCCAGACCTCATCCACTCCCGCAAATTTACCAATCAAGAACTCACCATCACTGATTGTGGGTAACAGCGCTTCGCGCTGTGGACACCACAGCGTATTTTGTCTACGTCTATTCAGACACTATATGAATTTCACACATCACAATAAATTCGACAGAATTATTACAAAAAATGAATAAATATAAAAACAAATAAAAAAAATACTGAAATAATTCTTATATACAAATGAGTTAAAGTCTCTATATATTATTTACAATCATATACACATGTAAATCCAATTAATTTTTTGGGAGTAAACATATTTGACTAATATCTTTTTTAATAACTCCATTCAAAACTCTTATTTCAACAACTCTGACCAAGCCATCTGAACCTTTTATTAATTCTTGAATTCTACCCAGTCTCCATTTATATGGAGGCAAATCTGGATCTTTGATTACAACCATATCATTGATTTACATTATTCTTAGCAAACTGCCATTTGTTTCTAAGATGGAAATTATTCAAATAATCACGTTTCCAATTTTTCCAAACTTGTTGTACTAATTTAGTTAATTTTTGCCATTTTGACAAATAATTATCTGATTTTTCAATTAATTGTGGTTCGCTCCAGACGAGGTGTTGTTGATTCCTTGATTGGACACACTCGCGATTTGCTGCACAAAAGACTTGTTTTCACTTCACCAGATTTATTCTTTGAACACACATAGATGACTGCACCGTAGGCCTTATTTGAGGCATCACAGAAGCAATGTAGGTCTATGGTGGTGGGATTCTTGATGATAACACATCTTTGAATTTTTAACTGGTTCACTGCCGGTAAGTCTTTTAAGAATTTTAACCAGTCATTCAAATCCTTTTGTGGAATTGTGACATTCCAATTTAGCCTTTGTTAACCAACGTCTCTGAAGAAACATCTTAGCGCTAGTTATAATTGGGCTGATAAGACCCAAAGGATCAAATAGTCTTGCTATGACTGAAAGGACTTCCCGCTTTGAGTGAATGTTATTCAAACTGACAGTCGCTTTTAACGTGAAAATGTCTGATGTGGGACGCCACTGCATTCCGAGCGTTTTAACTGTTGTTAAGTCTGGAAATTCAAAATTTAAGTTTTGATTATTTCCTAATAATCCAGGATAGTTTGTAATCCATTTGTGGAGTTGCATGCCTCCTTTATTTAAAAGTTATATTAACTGCTGTTGTAAAGCCTTGGTTTCTGGTAAGTTATTTGAACCAGTTAAAATGTCATCAACATAAACATCAGTAAGAAGTGTTGCAGATGCTTGGGGAAATTCACTTTTTTCTTTCTCAGCTAATGCCTTGAGTGTTCTGGTGGCTAAAAATGGAGCACATTTTGTTCCATATGTCACAATCCGTAGTCTGTATGTTTCCTCAGGAGCAAATCCACAGGAATTAGGTTTCCACATAATTTTTTGCAGGTCTTCTTTTGCGACCAAAATTTGGCGATACATTTTCTTTATATCTGCACGAAATGCGTACTGATATGTTCGGAATCTCAAGATGATGCAAAATAGTTCCTGTTGAACTGTTCCGCCGTTCAATAAAATGGAATTAAGTGAAACTCCACTGCTAGAATTTGCAGATGCATCAAAAACGCCATGCAAGGGTGTTGATGTACTTTTTGGGCGAAATACGGCATGATGAGGAATATAATATTCACTATTGGCAATTTTAGGAGAATCTAAAATTCTATCCATATGATTTAACTGGAAATATTTATCCATAAAAGCCTTGTATTGTATTGCCATTGTTTTATTTTTATATAATCTTTTCCAAAGTAAATTTAAACGCCTTTCCGCCATTTCTTTTGAATCGCCTAGTGTAGAACGTTTTTCTTCAATTATTGGTAATTTAACAATATACCTTCCGGTACTATCCCTCTTATGAGTGGAAAGAAAATGTTCCTCACAGTAAGTTTGTTCATATGTTTTTGATTCAACTGAATCATCCGTATTATCACCTGGAAAAGATTCTAAGTTAAAGAAATTTTTAACAGAATTTTCCAGATTATCATTTTCAAAAATTAATCCAGAAAAGAAATGAGAATTTCTGTCGTTGATTGTTCCCGTTACTAAATATCCGAACACACTATTTTGTAACAAGAGTGAATTATTATATGATCTAAATTTTTCTGCCTTCAATAAATCAAAGAACAACTCACATCTGAGTAATGCATTAATTTTACTAGGAATATGAAAAGTCTCATCCGCAAGTTTTATCTCACTTGGGAAGTTAATTTTCGAGATCAATTTCTTTAGAAGAAGTTAAATGCGTTATTTTAGGCATAATTAAAAATGATACAGTTCTGGAAAAATCCTTGTCTTCATTAAAAATGCCTGTGGTTATTTTATTTTTAACGAAGAATTCTCCTCCGTTAATACCAGAGATGGATGCATTAACTTTTTCCTGCTTCAAATCTAAAGAATTGGCCAAATCTGTAGTTATTATGTTTACCGAACTCCCAAAATTCGACAGGGCTTTTATTTTTATTTTTTGACCAAATGCATCTTTAATAAATAACCGTGCGGTGCATAGAATGTTTGAAGATAGTTTCGAGTTACTTGTAAGCGTTGACTCAGCATCAGTGGTTACTTTTTGTGGCAACCTTGACGAGCCAGATGTTTCATTGTTTACATTACGTTGCTCCTCCGCGCCGAAAAGCGTGACGTCTGCAAGGCGCGTACTTAAGAGTTTAGGATCCAGATGTATGAAAGAATTATGACCTGATTTTTGACACCTTCGGCAGAGGAATGTGGATTAGCAGGGTGGCTTATGCAATTTCAAACAGTTCTCACAAATGTTATATTTTTCTAAAAGCTCGATTCTTTTAGAAACACTCAATTTTAAAAATTCAGAGCGTCTTTGTAAAGGATGTTCAAATTTACATAAAATACGTGGCTTTACATTACTTAGTTTATTCGCATTAAGAAGAAAGTTTTTTGGCTTATTTATTGCGCCTTGAAATTCCTTGTGGAATTTGTTACTTGTAGGGTATCGCCCTAATTGATCGAGTACCATCGCTCTTGATTCTAAAAATTGCAAGAGCTCCTTCAATGAAGGTATTTGTTTTGATTATATGGACATTTCATATGCCTTTCTACTCTCTTTGTCAAGTCTTTCTAATATTATATTTACTAATATAGCATTTGTTAAGTCATTAATTCTAAATTCAAACTTTTTAAACCTCTCAGACTTTTATTTATTGTGTCTGTGATATTTCGTAAACCTTTTGCAGACTCAACATTTAATTTTTCTAGTTTTAGCATATTTCGAATGTGAATATCAACAACTGCTCGCTTATTTTCAAAGCGTTCTTCGAGAGCAGCAAACAGTAACTCAAATGTATCGTCACTTGTTTCTATAAATTTAGCTTCACCACGGAGGACAGCTTTTAAATAAAATAACGTTTGATCATTCGTTAATTCGGTATTATCGTTTATTAGACACATAAATTGGTTTTTGAAATAACTGAATTCTTCCATTTTTCCGTAAAATAGCGGTAAGGGAATTTCCGGAAGTTTCGTTTTTAATTCAATATGATTGATATAAGCTTTCAAATTTGAATTTTGATCATTTATATTATGAATTACATTTTCCTTAACATTATAATTAGAGAGTAAGCATTTCAAACTTACCTCTATTTCGTTTCTTTCTTCTTCGATATCCAACATTTCTTGATCGCACTTCTGGCTAAGTGTTTCATCTTCGTCGATTTCTAAATAATCCTTGAATAAAATTTCTAATTAATTTTTTATTTCTTCCACAATTGCCAGCTTTTGTTGACAGCTGAATATAAATTTATTCAACCGTTGAACTACTTTCAACAAACTTTTTAATACTTGTTAGTTTCGCCTTTATCCTTCCACGGATTCTATTTAACTCTTTGGCTTTTTGAGTTTTATTTTTTTCCATATTTTCGCTAATCCGTCTCCGGGTCGCTAAGACCAGAATGGAGAGGTTCAACAATGATTACGGACCTTTTCTAGTTTTTTTAAAGAATTTATTGTTTCTCTGCTTTCGGGAGTTCCTTTGAGCTTTGCCTTTCGGCGTGCTGCTACATCAATGATGTTACAAAGACTCATGGTTTTTTTACATGTACCGCTAGAGGGCGTTACAAGGGAGAGGCGGCAACATGCTTACTTAACAATAATAGGTGTGAAAATCACGGACGAATTCGTAAATGAATCATCCAGATCAAAGAAAAATGAAATATTCACTTATTTATAATCTCTTAACGATGAAAAGCAGAAAGATCATTCAAATAAAAGGCGAATATTGTCTCATTATACTGAAAAACATGGATTCTAAAAATATTTTACTTTCTAGTATAAGAAGGATAAGAAAAAAGAATTGTGGTCATCAAATAATTTTTCTTCCAGATTTGACGGACGTAATTCTGAATCCAACAATTCTAAAACTTTGAGAATTAATTAGGGTTTAATTTACATTTTTAAAATTGTTTGTCTGTGATTACAATAACTCAAACATTTTAAGTTAGTTGAATGAAATTTTCTAGTTTTCTCAAATTTGTGGGTTTTTCTCAAATTTCGAACACCTATATTAAGGAGTACGTGAGAAAGTCTTGGGAAGATAACTCCCGATACTTTGATATTTGCCACATCTTCAAAGTTATGGAGCGATAACCTTTCTCTTAGATAAAAACGTCGTAATACAAGTTTTGTTTTTATACCTCGAGACTCGTCTCTAATGAACTCTATTTTGACTTCAGGACCAGGAATTAGCAAGTCCAGGACTCTTTTCGGAAGATCCATCGTGCTTAAGAGTTATATCTTGCAAACAAAATTAATGCGAAAAAAAAAATGCTTTCGTAATTCCAGCTTTTCTCCTTCTGGAATTCTTTCTTCTTTGAGAGATTAACTAAAGTTCTTTATTGTTGAAGGAACTTGATATATCTACTTTTAAAATACAACTTTGTTACCCATTTGTTTTCCCCAAACTCAGCAGTGCAGTTGATGGTAGGGAGGTTTGAGGTTCAAACATGAAGCATTTAGGCCCATTATTTATAGAGCCATTTTTTATATTGTGAGGAGAAATTTATATCAAAATAGATAAATATTTTTACAGGGAAGAAAATTGTTTACGAAATGACTTTTTGTGTAATCTGTTCTGGAAGTACTTTTGAAGTACCCTGGGCTTCGTATTTTTCAGTATACCGTGCCTAATATATAATGTAAAACGCATATTTTTGAGCAGTTTCGCGGTCGAAGAGAGAAGACATTTTAGTAATCTTCACTTTTATTCCATTACGGGAGGCATATTTTATGTACGAGACGTGAGGGCGAACTGACTTCCATTCACCAGCGATACAACAGCAGAAGAGAGTAAAAGAGAAAAGAGCGAACGAAATATTTATCCCCATGATTACATACTGTGAGATTCTGATTGGGATTTCTGTTGTCGACTTAGGGTAGGAAAATCTAGGTATCTTTTAATAAGAATTCGCTTAGCTTGACAATTTTTTATCCCTTCACTGGGAGCGAGGGTAGAATTTTTACAGAACTTCTGTAGCATTAATTAAATAAGAAAGATGGAATCGGATCAGGAAATAAGAGGAAATTTTATTGTCAAGTTAATATGGGCTAAATTAAAATAAAACTTTGGGAATTAATGAGTTTTTAATTTAGATTTAAAAATATCATATATAATATAATTGTGTGTGTGTGTGTGTGTGTGTGTGTGTGTGTGTGTGTGTGTGTGTGTGTTCAATGCGCGACGTTAGGTTAGACTAAACTACCAGGATTGATCTCTCCGACTCTTTCTCGAATATTTTTAACAAAGGTGTTATCTCATCTCGCTATTAAAATTGTGATCTTGGGCAAAGCCGTAAACTCCAAGAAGACTTAAATTTTGATTTTCAATTACATATGAGAAGTTACATATGAGAATTGCATATGAACAGCCACATATGAGAGTTGTGTACTTCTTAATAAGTAAAGAAACCGGTATTTATGTATTAACTGCTTGCCATTGGCGAATAATAGTTACGAACGATCGATCTGGGGTGATTAATTACTGAAAATCGAATTTGCATTTTGGAGGCCTTTCTTCTGATCGACTGAAATCAATATTTGAGATAGAACTACAATTATATTTACATAGATACAACTACAAATCCAGAACCTTGATATTTCCGGTTTCTTATTTATCTGTTTTGTTATGTGGGAAAGAAATAAACTATCCTCCTAGGGGATACTTGCATATGCCAAGTGTTAAAGTCCCGAATAGTTGCCTTCCTTTAACAACCCGGCCGTTGATTGGAAGTCGCTGAAGTTGTTGGGCACACAGTGGGGCATTGAACAGTTTTTTACCGAACATAAGTTTGTATTAATCATAAGAGTTTTAGTACGAGTGATAGAAATTAATTTTGTTTACAGGGGCCTAAGAGCAGGAGCATACGGATCGAGTTGTATTGCAATTTAATGCAAAATATTTCAAATATGGAAAGTACGACTAATAAAGTACAAAATTTTCAAAATGAGAAATATATTAGATTAAATAAAAAATTGCAAAAAGAAAGAACTAAATTTTCATAATGTAAAGTTATAAATTCAGAATGTATTATTCAAAATTTTCATAACGAAAATATTAATTTACATTAGTAAGCATAAAGAAAGGCTTGGGGCTTATAAAAAGGACAGAGCTGCATGGAAAAGAGCATACATAGCATTTAAAAAGATGCATACTAATTGCTAAGTAATTGAGTGGTGGTTATTAAATCAATAAGTTAGGGTATAAAATCTTATAAAGACGATGTATGAAAAATGGATAATTAGGTGAAGTTTATGTTTAGAGCGCGGGATTATCTACAACATTTAAAGGATATTTGAAGGGAGCCTATTATATTTTTAAATAATCTGATCGTTTGTAAGTTACTTTCGTCAATAGGATTACACCAATGAATGCACAGGAATTTGGGCGAATCAGATGGCGAAAAAATAAATAAAGCATAATAATACACTTCGTATGAAATAGAGATGATTAAGTTCTAAAAATGAAGTATATGTAAGAAAGGGACATTAAATGCTGGCTCTGGACTTGAGAAACCCAGATATGTACAGTTATAATCTTAATGATTTTCTTAAGATGAGAGTTATAGGATGAGTCTTACTCGCCGTTGAAACTCGATTCGGAATCGGTTCCTGAAGACTCGACTTTGTCCTTTGTTGACTTTCAGAAATGAGCCGTGTTGCATTATTTTATTCCTTGTTAGCTTAAGACAAAATTCGTTTCCACTAGAAAGGTCATTTGAATACTAATTTTTAGTTTGGTAGGAGGCAGTTGGTCGCATAATTCCTGCGTTTGAAGGCATTAAGGATAATTTTGTAGACTAATCTTAGCTTATTTCCTTTGTCCCATTCCGATTTCCATCTGTCATAATAAAATCTACTTGAATAGGTTTTTACCTTTTATAGCTGGCGGTTGAACTTTACATACTTCTTTTGTCGATGTTTCGGCAAGATTGCCTGACATTTCATATACTATTTTCTCTACATGCTCTTTTGCCTAATCCAATTGGATTGAGGGATTTCAATAAGAGCCTTATTAGAATAATAACAGAATTTGATCTCGAGAACAAACTCGTTGTTGTCCAAATAGCTGTCTCTTTTTTTTTTTTTCATTGTAGTGGTCCATCGTAAAACTCTGCCTAAAAATCTATAGAATGAGTTTAATTTTGCTGTCCACTTTACAATGAAAATGCTTTTTTCAAATGCACAATAAGTTTTATTATCAAATTTTGAGCCATCTGTAGGCACTTCTAGGTTTATAGTTGGAATATAACCCTTTAAGAAGATTCTATCCTCCAAGTTAAAGTATGCTGGATAAATGGTGAGAGATATTTGGATTGTTCGTAATCTAGATAGCTAAAATTTATACCTTCTAGAGTACAACTTTTTTTAAAGTTGACTCCCCTTTTTCCTGTTTTACTCTAACATGAAGCTGAAGTATTCCTGTCATTATTCTGGGGGCAACAGTTGGAGTAGTGCTGTAGGTCGTCATAATGTTGAGTCAAAACTGTGTCCTAATAACCTTCTCGTGATATTAGATTTTGAGCCCATGTCGCAACTACGTGAAGGGCAACATTTCTACCATGAAACGTAGATTCTTTTTATTTCTGTGCTAAGGTGTACGATTAGATCCTGTGATCTATTTTATTGCAGATTCAGAAGGATTTCTTTTGGTTTTAGTTAAGCGTGCCGCAAATTCAATGAAATATTTGCTGCTTCTATGGACATGCCTGCTCTGAATACATATCGGTGTAGGTACTGAAGATTATTATTCATTTCGTGGTAGTTGAGTCTATGCGTTGACTCCTGTGGGTAGAGATTGTCGTTATAGTATAAACATATTAAAAAAATGAAGTAATTTGCGTTTATTCCAATTAATAATTGTAACTGATGTATTCAAAAGAGTAACAGATAATATAGAAATCCAATATTAACAAAACAGACTGTTATAGAAAGAAAAAATATAAATTTTTTAGTTCTTCTCGATTAAAAAAATCTTAGTACTTCTTTAAACACTTCAAAGCTTTATAATAATAGTTAGGACATAGAAATTACACTTATTACTTACTAACCGCCTTTGGAGACCACCTAGTTCGCTGGAATTAATGATTGCTAAAAGTTTCCATTATATATTTCATGTAATTTAATCTTAATGGCTTACTCAGCAAAATATTTTTAAGCTTCAAATTTTGATAGTAACTCGTACTATTTTAGAGGCTTACATCATTCTATTCATTATACTGTGCCTAATTTTCTGTCGTTTCCCCTAAAATTTAAACTTTAATTTGAATTTGAATGGATTAAGCTTCAGAAAATTCAAGAGAGTTTTAGTGAAGCCAATTATATTATTTTATAAATATGAGTACAGAAAATAGAATCGTTCAACATTGTAATTTTATGTATACCTGTCTCGGAAAATTATTCAATAAATATATTTCTGCTTCAATAAGAAATTCAATTTCCTTAATTTAGTTTATTAAGGAAGTAATTTTAAAGTGATAAAAACGGTAATATATTTTTGGTCATCTAATTATGTATATTGCAAGAAAGATGAGCTGTCTTCTAAAAATGAACATTCTCTAAAAACAGTTTTTTATTGTTTACTTGCAAAATTAAACCTACAACTAAAATTGAACAAACTTTCAAAGCGTATATTAACAATACACGCTGAACAGAAATCTATTCAATATTATTCACCTTTGGGGACTAGACCAGTTAGAAAAGCCGGTTATCGTTAATTTCAGTCAAGTCGTTTAGAGATAACTTCATATCCATGACGCAGTAGAATTGTCTCACATTAAAGATATAATACTTTAATTTTCTGACATATTTTCCTTTCATTGTCAGTTATTCCGATTGTAATTCCTTCTGAATTTAAATATGAAATCAGCCTGTAAACGTATGCATTTTGCTTCAAAAGTAGCTCATCCCGATGGAAGAGGACTGTTTCTAATTCTAGATATATTTGACTCCAAAAAAAGTTACGTTTAAATAGAACCTGTTATTAAAATACCGCTCATAGAAATATTTCCAAGAATTACAGCGATTGCATCTGTCTTATTAAACAAATATCTTTCTCAAAAGTGTTTAACGAAACAAAATCGGAGCCGTATTTGTCATGTAGTTCGTTTAATTAATGCTGTTCATTAGAAGGAACTGGTACTTAGTGAAAAAAATATTAAAAACGTTACTTTTCTCTACTTTCATTATAACAAGTGCAAACAACAGAAACTTGCGTCAACAACAGTTCAGAAGTTTCTTCTGTCAGAAGCAATTTCTTTTTTCCCCTTCTATTACATGCATTTTTATTAAATTGTTTTGACTTATTTTATGCACATTGTTATTAATAGCATCTTTTCTTTTTCATGTACCGCGATGAGCGTCTGATTACTTGGAGACTGGGTTGGAGCAACTACGATGACCATGATAAGAAGTCACTGTTCAGTATGGGTGGAAAAAATGAAATATCTGTCGAAAAATTACATAATGCAAGGAAATGAATTCATTTGTGCAATAATCAGGGACTCTTATTAAATTTTTGCAAGGACTTTTATTAATACTTCATAAACATTGGCAAGCTCTTGAGACTATGGATTCTTTGAACATTACTTTTGTACGCCTATTCTCTTTGATGTGTGATTTACGTTAAAAGAACTTTGGTACATACAGTTTATTATGAACAAAATAATATGGACTCGTAGCTGACAAAGGCATTGGATATACCAGATTTTCTACAAAGTTTTTAAAAGGCTTGCATATTTTGTAAATCTTCTGTTATCTAAAATTATGTTGCTTAATAACTTACGTTTATAACTTACGAAAGAAAAAAAAAATATATCATTTTCCTCCTACAAAAGAAAAAGGAGGTATTTAGCCAACTCAAGGCTATCATGAACCCACATCTCTCGCATCCAGACGCCATTTTATGAGCTGGCATGCGACTGCTGTGTGGTCGCTAGGTGCATGTTGTTGTTTGTATTCATTTATTTCCAAACACCGAAGGCGAATTTTAATTATGGTCATCCGATACTATGCTGAATTTCCACATAAATAATTTGACTTGTCTTACCAAGTATAGTAATAATAGTTTTTCTTTTCAAAAGATTAATTCTCTGTTTATAAATTTGCTTTCGTTAGTTTTTTTACCTGTATTATAAATGCTAAAATAATTTTTCTTAAATTATTTGTATTAATGTTTTTAAATTAACAATTTAACTACAATCATGCCTTTTACTCTTAGTATAAATACCCATTTAAGGGGCACTCGGTACTCTTTACAATTTCTTTCAAATTTTGTGACAAATAAAACTGTGCAAAAACGTAAATTTCTAAAATATTTTTCAGTTTCAAAAGTGACAATTTTAAATTTTTTTAAAAAAATATTAAACCTTTTTTAAAAAGCTGCTATTTCTAGTAAAACTTTCTGTACTTCCCCCCCCCCCCAAAAAAAATGTTTTAAAGGGATCTCGCAGTATATTTAACAAAATTACGAATCCGATTTTTGATATTTGTATTCGTGTGCGAAAAAAAAATAATTCTTAATATTTTGGAAAAGGAGATTTTTTTCAGGTTGAACATTTTTAGAAAAAATCCTAATCAAAATTTGTACAAATCCACCCTAATTGTATTAAGCAAGTAATTACGAGTGAACAGAAAAAAAAAATTTATGCCATTACAATAAAATGTGATTGATTTTTAACATTTTGTAGCAAACAGACTTTTGAAAAAAAAAAAAAAAACCTAGATAAACAGTTTTAAAATTTTCAACACAAAGTAATTGTGATAAAAAAACAAACAAAAAAAAACAACAAAAAACCTCGTATCAAATGAGTTTTTTCTCAAAGCAATAACGTGGCCGTTGTAAGTTCTAAAATATCAATTTTATTAACCTATTTTATCATATTTATTAATGACCATTATCATAGATAGGGATTATTCGAAGAAATTTACTTTGTCTGATAATTTTTTTCCGTCAAAATATCTACTAAATGTTCTGGAATTCTGTTTATCATATTTATATTAATACACAGCAAAAATTCTAGATCATTTCGAGATATATTTGAGATATCGCGAGATATATTGATGCAAACACTGGAAATGGGCGTGGCACCCGTTATGGAGTTAGACAAAACAATTCCATATCTCACTAAATACTTGTCCAATTGTTTTGAGATTTTTAGATTAATATGACAAAGATTCAAGGATCATTTTCCACTCAAAATTAGAAAATGATTATTCGTCTATTTTCCGCAATTCCCAGGGTACCGAGTCGCCTTAACTACAAAACCACAGTTACAATGTTAAGTAAAATTTGAAAGCTTCGTTATAGTTTAAATTAATATTTACACATTTTTAAACATGCTCCCTGTTTTAAAAAAAAACTTGATCTTTCAAAATAAGCCCTTTTTTTGCACCTCTGTCTTTTTCTCTTGATATGATGGCATCTGAAAATATCAAAATTTAGATTCCTCCCAAATTTAGCAGTATAATCAGTGACATTAAAATAATTATTCTTGATCGCCTTTCTAGTCATATAACTTATTTTAAATTTAATTTTTTTTAAAAATCATTTCTAGAATTTAGACAGATAATTATTATTATGGATTACAACTAGCAGTAAAAATACAATTAAAACAATTTCTAGAGTGAGTAAGGAAGTTTTATATATTATCTGCTTGTGAAAAGTAAGCTTTCTTTCCTTTTGCGACAAAAGAGACTTCAATAAAATTATGTATCGTAAAATACGATAAATTTGGAACAATGTTCATTCAAAGTTTTAATTATAAATTATAATTAATTGGCCTGAACCGCACAACATTATATATATACTTCCATTCTTAGCAGTCCACTAGTCGCGTTACCTAACCTATGTATGCAATCGCCATTATTTTTACCAACATTGCTATTTGCATTTCTCTTATGGTATGAACATTTGAAATGTTAGAAGGAAAATTAGAAGTGTAAGAGTTGGGTCTAAATATTAATTTTAAAATGATCAGGATTCTTCCTTTGGATACAATTGATTTTAGGAATTCTGCTGTTATTTTATAATACCTTTCTATTTAAACGATCCAACGCTATTTAAATCGTTTATTATTTTAAAGCCTTTTAAGCTGCTCTTCAATAACAGTTTAATTATAAATTAGATTTAAGTACAATTAATTTTTCCTTGAATTGTTAGATGTTGGGAGTTGCATATTTAACTGCCTATTATTTGGATTGAATAGTGCGGCAAGATGTTCGATGCGTTAACAGTAATGTTAGTTAATCTTTTTTTTTTCTTTGTTGTTGTTGTTTATTGAATTTCAAGTACTCTTAAAGCTATCAATTCAACTACAAAAATCATTCCCAATCTTCTAGTCGAAAGTAAATCCAGTAGTATAGTCGAAACAGTACGAATTAAAGGAAGTTGTGTGATGAGAAGGGTGATTAATTTCGACTTTTTTTAACTATTAAAATTTTAATTCGGAAGTTCATTGAATGTAAGTAATCTAAAATGATTTTAACGATACAAATTAATGCGTATTTCCGATTACAAAATATGTGCGCTATGTCGGTAAATCGTACATTGTGAATTCAATGGTGCGCAGTTTATGGAACTGAATATTTTATCCCGAGTTTATTTTTTACATTTAATTCTTTTGATAACTAATAATGAAATAAATGCCTTATCAAACGATTTAACAAACCATTCGATTTGGAGGAGAGATATTCAACTGATTATTATTCTATAGAAGTTAGTTAAATGTGTAGCAATTTCTTTCCCCTTTTTAAAAATTTTGAATCTTAAAAAAATTTTTCCGGATAAAAAAAAATGCGTGACGGGCATTATATATATATATATATTTTATAATAGCCATCTTTACGTTGTAAAGTGAATCAACGTTGTTCATACGCATTTATGTTTAAAGTTTGTTCTCTTAGCTATTTATTCAAATCTCAAATTATAGTTTAGGACACGAAATTGTCAGCTAATCCTACTTCTCAACTTACAGAATGTGACCAAAGTCATCCCAAACGACTAATACTTAGTTGATTGTGGTGTCTTAATCCCGACGAAGCATTTTATTTAATTTTGCTGTTTGTATGTAGTGTCCAAATAGAGCATAGCTTTAAGAATATACGTTGATAAGTAGTTAAATTATTTTATCTAAAGTGCAAATATAAAGAAATCGAAACTAATTTGCATTTCGCCGACTCAATCGTTTCATAAATTTGTAAAATAAATTTCGAGTGTGTATTATTTAAATTAGAATACAATAAGAGGTTTTTAATTTGTTTTGCAAGTTCTGTAGCAAATTCATTAGCGTAAGATTCAACCTTTTGTGGCGGGGGAGGGGCAATTGGTATTAATATAAAATGACTGTTTGAGATCAAAGTTGAGTTAAAAATTATATATCTTTTTTTTTTCTTTTCTTGTTTTTAATGTTCAGAAACATCTGAAGATGTGACGGTCATTGCTAAACCCGATATTTTTAGAATAGAATCAAAATTTGAATGTCATTTGTATAAATAAAGTAAAATGTGACACCAAATAATTCTATACCTATCTTAACTGGTTTATGAAGTCATGTTTAAGTAAATGAATTAATTTGATTATAATCATTTTATGAATGACATCAGATTCAAATATAAAATATAGGATTACTCTAGTTGCGATAAATTTCGATTTCTTCGGAGAACTAATGACTATAATGAATAAAAAACGAGAAATATACTTGACCAGATGAAAACGGATCCTCCACAAAATCTTAATGTTTTTGTCCCTTTCTTTCATTTTTAAGATCGGTTAAGAAAAAAAAAAAAAATATTTCGAATGTATAGTACCGCTATCTATGTTGGATTTGAATATCTCTCTCGCCTTATTGATAAGGAGATCTAATTAAATTGAATAAGAAATAATTTAAATGACTGAAATTAATAAAAATTAAGTATCTTTATTTTTAATCGATTAGATTTCGGTTCCAAGTATTTTAAAGTTAAAGAAAAATTAATTTTGATATCTTGTGGTTTAGCATATTTGAGATAAGATACCTGCCTTATTTTTTTTTTTTTTTTTTTTGTGTGTGTGTGTGTGTTTGAAAGAAAATATTCGACAGACCCTTTTAATGTGTTCCAGCCAATAGGAGAAATTGCAGAAATATAAATGATTTAAAATCACTCCAATGAATTTGAAAGAGAAGGTGATGTTGCAATATCTAGGAAAATTAAAAATCAATTCACAGTTTCTCATGCATATACTGTGCTTTAGAATTCTGTTAGTTGAATGTCTGCGCGTTTCTATATATTTGATAATAATTCTATTGTAGAATTCTTACCCTCCACAGTGACCCGATTTCTTTCTCTTCTAAAGCGGCGGTCCAACGACCTGCCACCTCACGGATTTGGTCCTAAATCTGACATCCGACCCACTGGGGGACCACACTCGCCCGTGGTACGCCTGTAGCTTCCCGCAAAATGTCGGTAGATGGATAAACATCAAAGAGCCGGAAAATTTGTTTGGGCTATGGGGGGGGGAGGGGGTCAAAGAAACTGAGGGATTTGAGCGCTCGAAAGGGGAACGCGTGCCGTCTGAAGATTTCTCTGGTCGTGGGTTCGCTGCCACAGGCGGGGGTGGCACCACGAAGGAAGGGTGACAGTTTTATGACCACATCTGTGAAGATCATCCGGTCGTTGGACCACGGCTTAGTACGCTCTCGATTCTGGTTTTGAAATCTTTTAATAATTTTGAAATATTTTCTCAAAAGAAATATCTCATTCTTGTACACGGCATTTATCTTCAAGGAATTAATGATTGTTCGCGATGGTTTTCATCGAAAGAAATTAGGAAATACCTGAAGAGGAAACAATAAATTTAATTAAAGTTAATTTAGTCATAGCAGAAATCAATTGATCCATGAGATAAATGAAAACCACTATTCTAATTCTACAGTATGGACCAACTGTTGTTTCGTGAATGGGTTAAATCTTGCAAGTAATTCTATAAAATCTAAGAAATTGCAATTAATATTAAGCATTGTTAATTTTCTTACATGCCAAATATAGAATTATTTTCTAGAATTGCTCTCACAACTCGCTCGTAAACATGCTACAGGCTTTGTTAAGTTTTTAGCTACTTTTATGTGTTTTTTCTTGCAACAGTTCAAGGTTTTTTTTTTTAATTGTAGTAATTTATTTGTAGCTTCTGAGTGACGGATTTAGGTATTTTGTGACTTTAGTCCGATACATTCCTTTTACGACATCTCTTTTTTTAAAGCGCTGATTATTTTAGTTTCACTCTATAAATTTATTTAGTATGTTAATGATTTATTTTAGGTTGTTTTTTTACAGTAATTTCATGAAAATGTATGCGTTTTTATTTATTACTTGTTTTCTCAGACGACCCAATGGTTCGCCAAGAATATTGGTTATATTTGATTTTGAACAAATCGTTTAGATCATATTCATGATTCTGAAATCAAAGGCTTGTTATTTTATTTCTAGTATTTAAGTTCTACTTATATTGTGCATGAATCTTTCTAATGGAGACAGTTCCATAACGTCATAGCACTACTAAAAACGTAAATATCCAGTTCGTCTCTCTTCTAAAATGTGCAATATGGAAGAAATTCACGCGCATGAATATTTAACCTTTCGCACTCGGAAAAGTAATTCGATGCATAATACATGGACTTGTTTATTACACTAAAAGATAAGTACATACAATAGTTTTAAGTTGAATTTCCCTGAAAAAAAAATGAATCTACATCTTTTTACCATTCCGAGGTATTTTTAACAATTAAAATTAAATTAATAAAATGTCAAAATCATGCACCATCTTGAATGGCAAGAGACACCATCCGAATGCAAAAGGTTACTGAAATAATGAAAACGGTTTAAATTTCAAGGCTATGATGTTATTTATTGTTGGAAATTAGGCAATTATATGTTAAAATTTGGGTTGCATCCAAAAAAATTCAAGAATAATTTGTATGACTATCAAATTAGCACCAGTAAAATATTTTCAGAATTTATTGCGAAATAACTCCAAAATCCAGTTTAATTTTTAATTAAAATTCTAACTAAAATTTTAAATAAATTACTAGAACTGCACATTCCCAACTTAGAAGATATAGGTGCTAAATTTAATAATTATCAGTCAACCGGTACTGTCTGAATAGCAACAACGCACAAATCTTCATCTTTATTCCAGACTGTCGGAATCCAGGTTTGTACGTAATATTATTGAATCAGGGGTGCAATGTTTATAAATTTCTGATAACTAAATAAACGTAATGAAATATATAAGAACTTCTCCTTTATAATCGATTAAGTGTTGATATTTGCCTAATATTTTATAACTCACAGAATTTGTATTTTTTATATATTTAATTACTAATTTTTTTTTTTTTTTTTTTTTATAATCGACTTACTTGCGATTCCCTCTCAGCTTAGCGGTCCTAGACAGCTACCTAATTGGAAATCCATCACAGCTGCATATAAATGATATTCTGATCTTTCAAAACGTTGCAATAGCGAGCTTAGAGTACATCCATTCGTTAAGCTCAGATCAAAACCAAGAAATGGTATTTGAAAATAGTAGCTCGTATGTATAGGATATCTTTGTATCTTGAGAAATGTAACATCCTCGTTCTTGCTGTTCGCCATTCGTTAATTTTTTTGGATAATAATTTTAGAGAAAACTTATTTTCTTTTTGAAAACTCGCAAGTTTTTTTATTTGTGTCATTTTGTATCATGGGTATTCTAAAAATTATCAGTTATGATTTCAAGCGAAGTAATAGGACCCTCTATATCGACTTTCTTTCAGATTTCTTGATTCTATTGAGGATAGATATTGAAATGATTCACAGTTTTTTTTTTTTATTCGATCCTGTCAGAAAGACTACTGTCAGTAGTTTTCTCTCGTCATCCTGCTAGCCTCCATTTCTTATTATTTTTTGTCTTTTATTCGCTTTCATCTGCAATAAGACGAGAACTAGTTTATTGATGATGAAGAGAATTGTTTCCATGGTTGCCGTAAGGTGCACTTTCATTTCCTCAATTTTAATTTTTTCGATAAGTGTAAATTGCGTGCTTCAGTTTTGTCTCTTTATTTATTTATTTTTTTATATATATTGAGCATGAAGTGGATTTTTTTTTTTTTTTTGTTTCGTCTCCTCTCCCCTTCCATTTATCTGAATCAAGTATATACTTTCTTCCTGCAACTCTGTCTTTACTCGTCATGTCTAGAGACTGTCCGAATATACTATAAAAACACTAAATTATTTTAGAAATTTGATTAAAACAATGAAAGCAAAGTTTAATTATATAGGACATTAGTTTACATTTAGCTATTAGCTACTTCGTTCTGAATACTGGCTGTTAAATTATTGATGTAAAATGCGTTTATTAAAAAGGTTTCTTTATTATTTAATGAAACTATGAAATTAATAAAATCAATATATTGTGAATTGCAGAGCGCTTAACTTAAAAAGTGCATTTATACACCAAAATATAAGCGAATCCTTCTTTAGGTATAGGAAGTATTTTATTTTATCATAACATAGTAAAAATATGCGATTGTTTGATTTGATGGAAATTAATTTATATGAAAGAAGTATAAATTTCATCATAATTAAAAGAATTACCCCAAATTTTAATATTAAAAATTAATTTAAATTTAATTTTTTAAAATTAAATTTATTATTAAAAATTTTATAACGTCTGAGGAAAAAATTGTACAGATATGAAATTAGAGTCGCAAAAATATCATGTTTCGAGTTTTAAGAACATGTAAAAGCTATTTTTAAGAAAGAGCATTTAAAGGACAACTGAAACATATCAAACGCTCAATTTTTAATTAACCTTTCAGATTTTTCTAATATTGATAGTAATTTTTCCATTTCTAATAGAAAGTGTGTTAAATTTCATCAGGATCGGCTAAAAACTATAGATTTGTTTAAAATAATATAGAAACAAACATTTATTTTTATATATACATAGATTAAACACCCGTCTTTCATTTAAATGCGAATATTGTCATTATTTTTACACTTCACAATAAAAATGAAATGTAAAAATAACGTACAATCAGTGTACCTGATCTGTTCAGTCAGCTGTTACACTTTAAACACTAAGAAGCATTTTTAATTTTTTCACTGTGCAGTGACTGCAATTAGTACCGGAAAGTGTGGCGAGGTTCAGTCCCCCGACTTTCCCTTGGCTTTCCGATATTCGCATTACACTTCCCCATACAATACACAATACACTATCCCATATAGATCATTTTTAACTGCTTGTGACATGGCTTCTGACTGCATATATTCTGTTCACTCCTTGTGCATCTATTGGTAGAATATAGAACTAAAGTAAACATTTTAAAAAATGAGATATATTTTTAATTCAACTTTTTCAGAAAATGGTATATTTAAATAAATAAATTAAATAAATAGTTTTGAAAAAATTAAATTTAAAAAGTAAGCTAAAATTGATAAATTAATTCAACCACGTTTCTTAAATTAGTAAATTAAATATTAATTACAATTAAAAAATATATTTAATACTAATTAATAATTTTAATTAATACTATGATTGAAATAACAGATATTTGGAAAAAATATTAAAAAATAACAATAGCAAAATTATTTATTGTCAAAAATTGTGGACTATGCATCTCTATCATTGATTGACGAACGAGCCTCCCGGTAGGAAAAGTATCCAGACCGGTCACGAAGTTGTCCGTGTCAATAATCCTGGAGGAGGCGTGGCTATGCTTGAGGGTACATATAATAAGTAAAAGTGTCGAAGTTGTCCTCTTTTCAGCGCATGCGTAAGGATTGAGGGTTCGTATATATCTTTATAAAAAGTAAAAAAAGGTAACTTCTTAAGTAGACAATACTTATTTTAACAAAAAAAATCCCGAAGAGCGAGATGAAGTTAACAGTAGCTAAGCCAAATGGATGAGTGATATTATTGTGAATTTAATGAGGACTTTTTTTTCTTTTAAAAAAGAATAATTGGAAAGTCAGAATAAATTGAAATTTTACACGCCGGGTAGAAGATTTCGATGATTTAATTCGAGATAGAAATTTTGATACTCAGTTTTTTCCAATTTAATTTATAATCATGTGATTAATTCAAACAATAAAATAACTCATAGTCAATTAATTTTAACTATTTAATGAAACTAAAAATAAATTCCTTAAATGTGTAGTTTCTTTAAAAAAATTAATAACACATGCAAAAAAAAAAAAAAAAAGGCATAGGTCGTTAAAGAAACAATTGAATGTCGACTTTTAATCAAAAATACCTAATATTTTTAACATCTACTTTGATAGAGCTTTATCTATTAAATTATTTATAGACAAGAAACAAAGTTTTTAAAACTAAAAATTTCACCAAACTCCATTAGTTTAGAACAATATCTTTCGATCGCAATAAATTAATATTCTTGATTATACTAATAATTATATGTATTATTTCAATACTTGTTTTGTAACTGACTCTTTAAAAAGAAACATCAAACATTTTCATTTATTAATTACTGATTGTTACAATATTTGTTTAAAATAACGCTGAAAATGAAGGTAATGAAGGTAAACATATGAAAGTGTAACCTGCAACATATTTTAAAACTCTCCAAATAAATAAATACTTCAAGATATTCTATTTTTCCAATAATTTTTAAAAACCAAGTTTTTACTTCCGAAATATAAAAAATGTATTTCGGAATTACCCCAAAATTAGGACATTTACATTTGTGACTTTTTTGAGGACGGGGGGGGGGTATTTACTAAGGAAACATTACAATGTCTTTCAGATAATCGGGTAAAAAGTAATTTTAAAGTAAAGGTAAAAATATGGAAAGTTTGCAATACAATCTGAGTATTGGACTTAAGAATACTAGTAAACTATATAGACAGGGCCCTGACTAATAAAAAACATTCTTTTAAATTAAATCTTATTTTGAAATTAAATAAGCCAGCTGGAGTGATCTTCCCAAAACTTCATCGTTATGCTTTAATAAGGGCGTTATCTCTTCCCCTATTCCCACATTCCTTGGATAAAGGCTTGTATCTTTATTATAACATTCGCAAATAACGGTTATGAAATATAAATCTTTGGCGTAAATTTAGTGTTTTTACTGAATCTATCGAGTGATTTTCGATGGGTTTTTCAGAAGGATTACTCCATAACATGCTGTTAATAGAAACCGAAAACTAAAATTGTGTTTTAGACGAATTTTTTCTCCAATCCATTGAAAACAAAATTTTATACAAAACAATAAAATAACTCATAGTCAATTAATTTTAACTATTTAATTGACGTTGTCGCAAATTCATAGAGTGCTTGTGAAAATTCTATTTTTAATATATGGAACAACAGACGGTCAACCCCTTGACTGATTTGGTTTTGAATGAGTTAAATATCTAAATATAAAATGTTAAATCTATGTGCCAAATTTTATCCATCTAGCTCTATTCCTTTTATCATGTTAATTTATATTAGCGCAGCTGGACAGATAGACTATATCTGAATGGATTTCGAGCAAAATTTGGTAGAAAACAAATTTGGTGTAAATATCATGAACCAAATTTCATTTGTCGAGCTCAAAGCGCTATTGAGTTATCGAGTTCCAGGACAAACAAACAAACAATGAAACTTTATATCAATTTTTTTTTTCTTTTGTACTCATTGAGGTTTAAAACGAAGACATTCGTCAAAATCTCAAGTCAAATTTTTTAAAGATTATAATACTTACTCTTTATTTCGTTAATGAAAAAAAAAAAAAATAATTAAAAAATAAATAAAAATTTTATTGTTGTTGTTTTAATGTTGGCTATTTGTTTATTGCTAGTGTTTAAAACCTGATTTCGTAGGATTTTGTTTATGTTTGTGATGTACAAAGAATTATATTTTAGGTACTTTATATAAAACCTTATTATCTAACTCTTTACGCTTTTTTACTTATTGTGTTCGCCTGTACTCAAGTAGACCTACAGACTTCCTAAGAATGGATTTCGCTCAAAATTTTAATGAAATCTTCAAATTTAGCATAAAATCCATGCACCAAATTTCGTACATGTAGCTCAAATCGTTTTTCAGTTATCATGTTCTAAAAACATGTTTTCAAACTCCGGAAGATCTGAAACATACACAGTAATCAAAATCATGACTTTCAATTTACTTAAATTTTATTTTATTTATTTATGTATTCTTTCGAGAATTATAATTGTATGTACTATCTACATGTATAAAATTTGGTGCATGGTTTTTATACTAAATTTGTAGATTTCTATCAAATTTTGAACGAAATCCATGCTCAGGAAGTCTGTACGGCTATTTGAGTACAGATGAACACGATAAGTACAAAACGTAGAGAGATAGATTATAAGATTTTATAGAAAGCACATAAAATATAGTTCCATATCATATTTTAAATAATATCTAAATGCGATAACTTAAATCAAAATAAATGAAATTTGGTACGTAATTTTGTTACTAAAATTGCAATCCTGTTTTTCTGTTATATTTGGGATTCAGGGTACAATCGGTAGAAGAAACGTTCCTAAAATACATACGCAGTTTGCATAGCTATATTAAGAAGCACAATGCTCTCATTTACGGGGCTCTGAAAATAAAAATTTGAATACTCGTGATGTATACGACCTTTATTAAGGTCCATTTTTGTGGTAGGAGGAGGGATGATAGCATCATTATTAGAGAGTATACGAAATAGTTTCAGGGAGACTATTTCTGTTAACATTAAGTTTAGCTGCGATTTTTTTTTTAAATTTTATTTTGAAGTTAAGATTGCGACTTTAAAAAATATTTTGATTAGTATGAATATTACAGTGAAAATCGACAAAATTCCTCGAATTACAATAAAATATCTCCATTGATATGATGTGGAAGTTTGAAGAAATCGTAATACTTGAAAACTACTGATAAGACTTTAAATTAATACTTTAAATTGACTTTAATGGAAATATTTTTCTCTGCAGAAAAAAATTTCACTTTCCATTTGGCAGGTTATAAAAATAAAATTTGCAAAGATGCGAATTTTAATTTTCTCATCTTTGGGTTTTAAAAATTTCAGTCGGTAAACTGGAAGACGTTGAAAAATTTTGTTTATTAAGCAATAAAAAATACAGCTCTTCCGTCATTTTCCCACCAACTTTCTAAAAATATAGCTACGAAAATGAAAGAAGATGAGAGAGAATGTAAACAGCATGAGTATTCTAAAGAATTGTCACAAGCAATGCTTAGAAAAGTTAAAGAATTTCATACTTCTAATTCAAAAACTCAGTGCATGACAATTTATTAAACTTGATTAGTTATTATTTTGAAAATTTTCTCCTAATTAAAATAAATAGCAATGAATATGTACGAAAATAAATGTATTCAGTATAGTCACTAAGTGCCTGAAAATAAATAAAATGACTGAAGTAATAAAAAGTATTACTATAACATTAAAATCTTGAAAAATTAAAGAACTGACTGGAAATAAAATTGATTTTACTGAAAGGTACAGGTGAACACGATAATTTCAAAACATAAAAAGCTAGATAGATATATTGTGATAGAAAGATTCAGCGCATAAATTATAGATACGTATCATATTTAGAACTGAGTCTATCAGGAAGTTAACTATCTGTCTTAAAGTAAACATACATAGAAATGCAATAAGTTAAGTCGCAACAATTTAAATAAATTAAATTTGATAGATTATTTTATTACTAAAATTGTAATCCTTTCTTTTTTATGTTATAATTCGAATTCTGGTCTCAATCGTTAGAAGAAATTATCTCCAAAAATGCATATTGATTTATTCTCATTGCTTTCATATACGGGCCTCTGAAAATAAAAATCTGAATTTTCGTGAAGTTTATGACTTTTCATGTTATGTTTGGTGTCGATGAAAATTATTCAAGAAAACAGGTTTATATAGGTCGAAAAAGTAATTAATAAAGTTGATTAACATAGTGTTAATATCACGGAATTTTTCCATTACGGAAACAGATTTTTCAAAATTTTGGGCCCAATATGCCTTTATATATAAGTGAGTGTCAAATTCGATTCCGAAATTTTCAGTAGTTCTTGCGTTATAAATTAATTTTGTTTGCTTAAATTATGTAATAATTAAGTAATAGTTATTCAGTAATAGTTAATATTGCTATGTGTTCCCTGCTTTAAAATCTTATATAAAGATAATTTTTAAATTAAAGTTTTTTTTCTGAAATTCTTATTCTATTGTAGACTTCATAAATAGGAAATTTTATTTTGCATAAAAAAAGCATTTTTACACAACCCTGTTGTTTTATCCTTTCACAACTATCTTAGTCATAACTTCAGGGTTAAATTTATTAAAATATTTGACGCGTTTAAATTATATGCTTAATACATACATATTATATATATATATATATATATATATATATATATATATATATATATATATATATTAAGCATGTAATTACAATACATATATGCACATATGATATTTTGCATTACCTACCTTGTTTTACCTACAATCTGCTTTAATCCTATGAGTCCTGACCGCCTTATTCGATAGGCACCTGATTCAGGCGCTTTGGGGTGGTTAAATAAGTTTAAGGGGCGAAAGGTATTTCTCGACGAGTGCTCCTTTAAACTCATTTAACCACTCCAAAGCGCCTGAAGCAGGCGCCTATCGAATGGGGCGATATCGGGCGGTCAGGGCTCATATGGTGAAATATTTCTTTGGAATCAACATCCAAAAATTTTAACTTGTACATAATAAAAAACAATGAAATATGTAATTAGCTGACATCAAATTATCAGTATCAGTTAGGTGACATCAAATTATAGGTATCATCAAACCAACATTTATTTAAGTAAAAGGATTCTTGATTCATGGATTCAATAATTTATTTGAAATATTTATAGAAAATCTTGTTGCAATTGCATTTTAAAGTGATTAATTCTATCATAAATTTCACTCATTCTTTATAGCAAATATATCAAACAAGGTTTATATAGAAGACAAAAAAAAAAAAAAAAATTCTTTCTGGAAATGTTGGCTTATTTTAAAAATGTCATATAAAAGAAGAAAGACAAACTGATATCAATGCTTCCTTCTTTGCACGAGGCATCTTCAACTACCCTCATTCCTATTTCAGGAAATAAGTTGTGAATAGTATTAATTTCAAAATGATACAAGATGAATATCAGTAATTCTCTATCTGACAGTGAACTTATTTCATGTCAAGTGAAAATAATTGCTCATATCTATAATTACTTCAGAAGAGGGAAATAATTTTATATTTCAAGTTTCAAATCTGTCTGCGAAATATACATTCTATGTCTATGGAAAAAATTTCAAGAAATGAATAAAACTATGATTCCAAGGATTTTAAATCCTGAAACTTGTTCCATATACAACTCTCAGCCTTAAAATGTTTTTTCCCCCTGTATATTTTTGATACCATTCAGTTTCTACTGAACTTGATCTATTAAAAGAGTTTAATTATGAATTTTAAAAATTACAGCAAAAATGTATTATTTACAATTTTATTATATAGTGTTATGGCTACTGGACCATTAACATATTTAATGTGGCTCAGACTGTTGTTTTGAGGAATAAGATATGTGATAACTTAAAAATGAATAATTTTTTTTCACATTTTCTTCCCTCAAATTTCTAAAAGCATTCAATAATAGAATTACAAACTTGTATGATAAATGTATACTTGCATACTTCTAAAAATTCTTATCAAAAATAGTATTCAAAGCAAATAAGATTATTCTAATGATTATCACTACCACTGCTTTTGCCATACACAAAAATTTTTATTAATAATAATGTTCTATATTATTTAACGGGGTTTCTCATCCTGAGTGTTGAAAGAAATTATAAAGTAATGAACATATATATAGATAGTCTCTTTCTTAGTGATTTTATTTAAATTTTATGTTATTAATATAAACATTTTTACAAGGCAATTATTGATAGATGTGTTTATGAGAATATATTTTCTAAAATTAAGTCCCATTTCTGTTATTTGTTAGCATGCATGCAGAAGTTTTCTCTTAATATTTCACCTTTCTTATTTCATGCCATACCATTTAGAATAGTACAGCACATATAAACTTAATTGCATTATACAGAAATTAAAGAGGAGTAATGATTTTTTGCCAATCTTCCTTGTATACTTCAGGTAGCAAAACATATACTGATATAAATCTTTAAATAAAGTATTTTTTTAGATTTTAAATTTAAAAAAAGACACCTCAAATAATCATAAAAATACATTTTTTTTTATTGGTTCTTTTATAATATATAACTAAGTATCGTTTGATGTAAAGTAAACATTTTTTTTTTCATTTAATATATTATATATTTACATACTAACAAAATTATTTTACTGTCAAATAAGGAGGAAGCACAAGATTTACCACTTTTGATCCATTTTTAAAAAAAATAATATCTATTAAAATAATAATAAAGATGAATGAATGTGTATTAACACTCTACAGCCCACATCATTTGACCTACAGTGTCAAATATGGGATATAATTGAAATTAAGTACAACCAATATCCTGACAAATCAGCCATGTTGGCAAAGACATCTAAAAAATAATAAAGTTGATAATTTTAAATTCCAACATGAATTTTTTATTGGCTACATTTCTATACTAAATTTAGATGAATAAAATCACAGCTTTTGGCATTTATACTTTATTTACATGTAATTGATTTTACAATGATCAAATTCTGATTATACATTAATATTTATAGAGTTCTAAAACATTATCATAAAATCCTATGATTTATAAATTTTTCAGCAAATAAAAATATTAAGAAGTATTTTTATTAATAAAAACTAACATTTTCATTTCGAATCATAAAATCACAGTTTATAAATAAATCAGTAAATATTTATATTGCAATCATAGACATTAATAGGTCAAAGAAAACTCTAAAGGCATTGAGCTGACTATAACTATCAAATTAATAAAAGGTATTTTAAGTTACAGAAATCCTTTTCTTGTATTTGTTCTTCTAAAAAATATATTTCATAGATACATGTTAAGAATTACATTTTCCTAGATTTAGTTTTTTTGTGAGTTAACCTATTAATTTCAGCTTTTGTTAACATGATAGCAAAACATTGAACGATCATTTCCCCCCCCCTTACAAGCATAATGCATTTTTGCACGTTATATGGCTTGTATGTATGTACACAAACATATTATTGAAATGCATGTTTTAATTATTTAAAAACTGACTGAAGATTGAAAACAATTATTTTATGTTGTAGTAATATTCAAAGGTTATTGCCAAAAACAAAGACAATAACAACAACAAAAAATATCTAGAAATAAGATTAAGAAAGTGAATAAGGCTTTGTTGTTGGCAAGTTGGCTGTTAATTAATAAGTTTATAAATAACAAAGAAAAATGTGACAATTTTAATAAAAAATGATTATATTTTCAATTCCTATAAGAGGATTATTTCAGATACAAATGAAAAACTTTAATTGAATTTTCATTTCCTATTACTCAAAAAAATTTACAGTACATTTCAGCTTACATTAAATAAAGCTTCCCATATTTAAAAAAGTTTTTGAACATCCATGAAAATTAGTTCTCCATTCCAATTTCAATGCAGAATTGATTACTTCAGCTGAATCTAAAATACTTAAAAGGAACTTTCCTAAACGTCAAAAGCTTAAGAGAAAACCAGAAAATATCTCGACAATCACTTAAACCCAACCATTGGGAATGTAATTCCTGAATTGGAAGACAAAATAAATAAAATGGTGTTTTTAATAATACAAGCAGCAACATGAATACTTAACAATTTTTTCAACCCTTCAAAGCACATAAAAAAGCACACACTTCAATATCTAGAATTCACATCATAATCTTTTAATTTATATTATAGATTTAAATTCCATATACTTACTAGGAAGTCAGGTTCTCCATTCTTGCATCAATTCAATATTGATAATTCACATTTGATTGTTACTGAAACTGAAATAAACAAGGAAATTTCCTAAAAGTTAAGAGCTTAAGTGAAAGTCAGAAAATGTCTAGACAATCACCTAAACCCAACCATTGGGAATTTTATTAATTTAAAGTTTAAAATATTACTGCCAATTCCTATATTACAGCCCAATTCCCATTTTTTAAAAATTACTTAAAGAAATGTAGTGAGCATACAATGCTGAAAATGTGTATTCAAAATAAAACTAGTATTTTAAATATTTAAGCCCGCAGTGATCTGTACAAACATTAATGCTCTAAAAGCAACTATATCGAAATTTTCAGTCAATGATAAATTGTTTAATTTTTGATACACATAGTAACTAATATAGACACCACAATCATCTATTTGTTTTACATGAGGTGGAAAAACAATCTGCCAGTGGCTATTTGAATTGAGCAAATTATTTAATACAATACACCAATGGTTTATTAATGTTGAGGTATCCTTATCTGGCTTATAACAAAGTGGGTCAAAATATTCAAATATTTTATTTTTCAAATCAGCTATAATTAAAGTCCAATGGGAATTTAAATTTACAGGAATTATAAGAAAATCAAAATTTGCTATTTCTTGAATCCAAGGAAATTGAAGAATGTTTTTTTATTATTAAAAATCAAAAGAGTGTGTAAAGATTCTACAGCTTTGAAATTTGTGAATCTTCTAGTTAATACAAAATTAAATGCATCAATGACTGAATCGTATAGCCAACCTTTTTTGAAATTGGATGATATTGATTTAAGATATTTTTCTTCTTTGACAGTAACAAATGGATCTAAAGATTTTAAAACATATAAAATGAAAGATCAATATTATTAATAGTTAATATTGTAGCAGTAGGATTTGTGACATTAAACTTATAAAATCTATGAAACATCAATATTAACACATTCAGAATTTTTAACATGAAAGGTTTTTAAATCTGCCTCTTGCTCAGAAAGATTATTAGGTTCATCAAGAAGTTCATTTAATTTTTGCTTCTTATTGTAATTTTCATGGGCCACACAATTCCTCTTTTTTCTACAAGAAGTTTAAAAAAACTTAATCCGTGGATTAATTTTTTTACTAGGTGCAACGTATAATTTAGGTGTAACAGAAGCCAGATTATTTTTAAGATTCAAAACCCCATGCATACCAGCTACTAAATTATTCAAACAACTAACTACATTATTTAACATGATTTCTTTACTCTGTGGAATTTCTATTAATTCTAATATTTCTGAACATAACTTTTTGCACTCTGCCTCCTTCAATCTGCACTTCTCATTAGTAGATAACATGTTGGGATTTAATTTTTCATTCAAAATATCAGAATTAATTGTAATACTATTTTCTTCATCAAATTTATGAAAATCATCAGTTGTGTACATATTAGGTTAGGAAGACATTAAATGAATTTTATGTATGTGCTTACACAAATTGCTGCAGTCTTCACAAGAGCAATGATACAAATAACTGCACAATTAATATTTGTACATTTAAAGCTGCAATGATCCAATAAAACACAAGCATTTGCAATTTTTCTTACTACATATATTTTTTCTTTTACAGATTGAGATCTAACCTCCCAATGATTGTCATATTCAATGACATCTGTATTCTGAATCTTTACAGCCCTGTCATGTTTGTCTTTAACAGTTTTAATGAACTTGGAATGACTAGGAATATTATTAATAGCATTATAAGAATATTTTAAAAATCAATCCTTTTCCATTTTCAAAAGAGTTGAAACAAGATCATCTATTCACCTATTATACTTACGCTCAAGATATATTGATTTTAACCGATTGCGAAAAGATTCGCAATAATTGTTAGTATTGGTATTACTATGTGGAAATCGTCTAAAACAGGTTGCCCATAATTCTTTTCTCCCAGAATAATTTCTAAAAAAATTATCAATAAAATTTTGGCATTAATTTGAATTGCAGTCAATAAACATTAAAAGTTTATTTTCAAAATTTATTTCAGACACTTCCTTTATTATTTTTAATAACCCGTGTAACATTTTTTGATGGCAAAACTTATCACATTCTTTTGAAGATAACTGCCCTTTCCCAAGCACAAAAATGTGCCATTGGCATAGTAGATGCTTTATATTTGGACCAAATACAGAATTAAATGCTTTAAAGAAATAACCATCATCATCAGTCATTACAATATTTACATTCAGGTCAGGAATCTGACAATGTAAACTTGAAAATAAATCAATTAAGGTATGATAATCTAAATCATTAGTTACACAATGTGCAACTGGATTAACCTTGACCATACTCATCCTGAACATGCAGAGAAAGAAGATAAAAGTCATAAAAGTTTGTGCCATGAGTTGCATCAATACAAAGAATTTTATCTGGATGCTTAACTAACATATCCTTTTGTACTTAAATCTGTAAATCTAATGCAAAATAACTTTCATAGTTTGGCAGATTATCTAAATGTGCAGGGCCTAAAATTCTTTTCGATTTAAAAATTAAAATATTGTATGGCTCTTTCCTTAATTCCTCTACCATACAAGAAACAGATATGAATTGGATGAATTGAATTGCGTAAGCAAATAATAATAAATAAGTTTTCCCACAATAATCACAAGTCTTTGAATATGAGAAATTCTGGGCACCTCCTCCAGTGATATTTAGAGCCATAACTATATATGTCCTATTTTCTTCTTTACGATCATCTAGTAACACTACAAATTTATTTGTTGTAGGAATACTGCAAATAACATTTTCATAGATATTTTTGTCACATTTTGAAAAAAATATTTTTACTCATCTTAGTAATTCTTGCTTTTCCAAGTTTGTTAGAAGCACATGCTGGCCGACACCGGGCTGGGGAGATGCAAGGAGCTTCTGGTTCAGAATGGACTGGGGATGTGCGAACAAGTTCTGGTTCACAGTGGGTCGCCAGAGTGCATGCAACAACTGACTGAGTGCAAGTTGGAAGAGAGGAAACGGCAGCAGGTACAATAGCTGGTAGAAATGGTTGAACAACAGGTACATAAAATGGAGGATGTGACACAGTAATAGAATGGGATGGCAAGAACTGAACCATAGGCATATAGGAAACGATAGGTACAAGAAATTGAGCATGACCAGTAGGAGGCACAGGTGGAGAGGGTGGAAGAGAGCGAGAAGCGGTTGAGACTGCACAAGCTGAAACAGATGGCTGCGCTAAAGGCCAAGGAGCAGGATGTTTAGACCAAGATGATAAAAATGAAGATTGTCTAGAGGAAGACAATGCAGGAAACTCAATAGAATCCAAAATGAATTTAGGAGCAATTGATTGACATTTTTGATCCTGTAAAAATATATAAGAAAAATGAATAACAGATGTTTCAAAACACTCTGGACATTAAAAATATCAATATAAATTATATACGAGATAATAGATGCATTTATATATATATACTTTTTGAGAAGCTGATGGAAAAGAAGAAACATATGAAGGAACTGGGTCAACAGAAGTTGGTACCTTGCTACAAGGCAAAGCAGAACCAGAATGCTGTAGCCATGATGACAAAAATGAAAGCTGATCACAGGAAGGCAATGGAGGAAATGCCAAAGAATCCAAAATATATCCTGGGGTGATTGACTGGCAATTTTTCCTCTATAAAAGTTAAAACCAAAATCAAAATAAATACAAATATTTTTCCCAACTTTCATCACTACTTAAAAAATATATATTATAAATTGCATATAAACAATAATATTCATATACTTTTCAACATGCATTATCTGAAGAAATGCATTTCTTTAAAAACCTACAGAAATAATTGGTCAAGTGAAGATCACCACTTTTAATAGGATGTAAACCATCCTTTCCAAGGAAACCAGACCAGGATGGCTTGTTAGAACTGCAAAAGATAAAAGCATCTTCATTATGGCACAACTTTTCTAATGCTTTATTTACAGCTTCAATCTTATGGTTTAAGATTTTTATATGTTGAACAATTTTCCAGTAATTGTTTTCAGAGTAATTAAAATCTCTAGGAATGATACTGGAGAAAATAATTCTTGCCTTTGAACTGATTCGTAAAATCTCATTAGCCAGTGACCTATACTTTTGAAGTATTGTTTTTACACTATCAACTGATATGTTATTGGTGCCAACATGCACTAAAATCCAATCATAGTTTTTCTTTATTTTAGAAATTCTACTGGTTAACCTCTCAATGGTTGTTCCTCAGTAAATAATAACATCCAAACCCTCAGATAAATGCACTTTCAAGTGTTTAATCATCGAATCTCCAATCAAAAGAATATTAATTGAGACACAGTTAAATATTCTAAACTGATTTCCTTATAACAAACGATTAATAGCAATAAATATCTGAATAATATGCACACAGATAAGCTAATCCAAGATCAAATAGAGCAAAGTCAATACAATACTGAGATATTTCCAAATTCTACTAGCTACTACATGAATGATATACTTTCTACTGTAAGAGAATAAATAACTAGTCACTAAAAAACATTTCTATACAATGTAATAAAGAAATTTATTTCTTAATTATTTTTTATACAGTTGAAAGTAAAATTTACTGCAAATAAATAAAATGACAAAAGCACTAGAAAAATTTCTCTTACTATTTAACCCTAATTAACACTATAATTAAACAGAAAAATATGGCAAACAATCAATGAGAAATATTTAAGACTATGCAATTAAATTTAGATACACTTATTACATGAAAAAACAAAATAACAAATAACACTAATCAAACTCCTCGTTTACTCTTAACCGTAATTAGTACTATCTTAAAAACAATAATCCTAAGTAAACGAAAAAAATTATAACAAATTTTCTTAAAGAGATTAAATAAGAATAAGGCCTGTAAGAGTTTTCTTCAAAGTGAATCACTCGCTGACAATAGTTAATCCTTCCTTCCTCTTGAAACAAAGAATGAATACTAATGAAATAGCTCGCTCAGTTTTGAAGCTCAAGTGCGACAGTTCTCAACTAAAAGAATATAGGATACTGATATAATGATTAATTTTATTTGCAAAATATGATTTTGAATTACTTAGGGTTTTTCAGCAATAGTTTTTTTTCTTATTTTATAAAATTATCTAAGTAATGTTGATAAACAGATTAAGAGAAGTGAAGAGATTTTTGAAATATACCCGCTCGCTTTTAAATTAATTAATGGCAGAATATTCTTCTACTTTGCTACGCATATTAGCCAACATTGCTTACGTTCTATTTAATTCATATATTTAAAATTGTTGGAATTTGTTTTATAACAATGATTTTGTTGAAACATATACCGCGTGATGTTTTTGACATTTTGTAAGTATTTCTCAAGCAGTTTCTTGATATACTTTCTATATTTTTATTCCGTTACGCAGAAACAACTAATTATTAATTAATTGTCATGTCAACTAATAATTTTAATATCAATGAAGCTTTTATGTTAGGAAACCTGCTGTATCATGATTATTTTTGTAAAGTAATATTGTCTGACTAGTTGTATAAGATTCTGTTTGTAGCTAGTGGTGCTAAATACTGAAATAAAAATGTACACTTTCTACAAAAATGGATTGAAAAAAAATAACCATAAGATTGAGGGGAAAATATTGATGCAAACAATTAGTTTATATCATTATACCCAATTTATCAGCTATAAGTATTGATACTATTTTAAAACAAGAATATATTAACATTTTTTTAACTTGGCATTCCAAAATTAGAGTTCTATTGTAAATATAAATATTCATTTATTAGATTAAAAGTAACAGCATTAGATTTTTTTTTCTGTATTGGATTACAGAGAAACGAAAATAGAATGAATAATAAAAATTAAAAGAATATATATAAATTAGAGTACTAGGATTAGATTGGGGAGGAGAGACTATTAATAGTTTTGTTATTAGCAAAATGCTGATATCTAAGACCTCTAAATTGTTCTTTGAAAAAGAAGGTATTTATATGTAAAATAGCTTGATATTATTCAAAATTGATGCATTGTAGCTTTATCAGGTTACAATCAGCCACAGACTTCCTTTGTAAAATCTTCAGATTCACATCAAATTACAGTTATTAGATTATCCTGTAAAATCAAGTTAAAATGAAGGACATAGAATTATTTTAGTAATAATTTCTTTTATATTCTCAAATATCAAAAGGTGTGATGTGAAAAAAGATTTGAATTGATTATTTTAAAAGTCGATGAAAACTTTCCATGTTTATTATAGCATAGTAACAATAAATAAGGCCTGGGACTTTTTTTTTTTTTTAATCTTTGAAATATTGTCTCATTTTTTCACTTCTAGCTTTGAAAACTTGAAATAATGAAAAAAAAAAAAAATATTGTTTTTCAAATAAGATGAATGTGCCTGGATATATATTACTTCCTCTTGCTTATCTTTCATTACATGTTGAAAGTTATCATTTACAAAAATCCTCTTTAAAATAAAATATTCTTGGTCTAAATTTTTATTTCTGGTGTTCCTATATTGTTTTTTTTTTCTGAACTTAAATTTTATACCAAATTTATGAGTATTTTTTAAACTAGTTCATATAAATTAATAATATATGTATGAGAATGGTATTATTAAAGGAAAAAATTCTTTTCAACTTTTCTTCCATTCAGTTTATTCCCATTGGAAATGATTATTTGATTGTTCACTATTCTATGCATCAAATGGAATTTTTTAATTGGACTAAAATAGGAACATTTTCTTTGGCAACTTTGTATAATAAAATCTGTTTAAATAGCTAAAGAGTATAATTACCGAGAAATTTGTTCCTTGATTTTTTTTTTTGAGGCAATCATTTAATGTTTTTTTTTTTTTTAATCCTGTTCTGTTTGCCATTCACAAATGTAACATTTGGTCCAATATTATTTAAAACATTGAATATTAACTTCAGAAACTTATAGCCAGCCTATTTTAAGAAAAATATATTTTCTAACAAGTAGGAATTGTTTTACTTGAATAAACATGATGTAATTGAAAAACGCAGCAAATATAAAGCCCATTTATTTAAAAAGACATGTATTGGAGCATTTTTTAAAATCTTTGTTATTTGGACAAAGATATGCTACATGGAACTTGCAAATTTGTTTTATATAATTCTTGCACAATTTATTTCATTTATCATTATTTGAGAGATACAAACTGCAGCACTCGTACTTATTACTCAATTATGAATTAATAGATGATAAATCATTGTCTTTTACCCTGTACCTTCTTTCAACAATTTTTATTGCTCTTCATTTCTTGAGAAGTATGATCTTTCCTGAATTTTAATTTGTCTGATTCTTCTAAAGATAGTCTTCTTTTGATTAATTTGTTTTCTATCCATTTATTATTTACCAGTGTCCTGAGAATAAATGTGTTGCAAGCAAAATTACTAGAACTGCTATAAAATATATTTGACCAGCATTTTTTTTCTTTCCTTACTATATGTATTAAAAAGTTGATCAAGAATATCAACACTTTTACCAGTATTACAATTCAGTATCATATCCAGCTGATTTATCTAGATACATTTTTATTAGAGTTACATTGTTTTATGAAATGCAATACAAAGCAATTGTATTATTTGCAAAGTATAAGCTTCAGCTTTATATCTTAGTCATTTGATCAGGAAGTTTTGCTTTATTTTTCTGATAGTACCAAGCATAGTAGTATTTTGTTTTAGAAGGAATTAATTATCTTTGCAAGAAATGATGTTATTGCAAGATGTTTCATTGCACCTTCCAAGTTTGTTAGATTGCTTACAGCTTATGTACCTTGATTTCTTTTCTAGGTTTGGCTGTCTATTTTTTTTTTTTTCAGTTTAATGATTTGCTTTTAGAATTATTGCATAAATACAATATTTTAAGGCCATATTTAGATGTTTATTTTACATATGCTGTTTGATGGCCATGAAAAGAATTGTAACATTTTCATATTGATTTTGGCTGAATTTCTTGCTACTTTTCCTAAATCTCTGGAACAGAAGAAAGTTTTATCTGTGCAGCTTTTATGGTGAATTGCTTTATTATTAAAGTGACTATTTTATGAGAATTTATCTTTTCTAGTGGAATTAGTTATATATGTGGGAAAAATTTTATGTACAGTTGGAAGGAAACTAAGAGTTCATTTGGGTTAACATAAACCAATATTTTGTTACAATTAGAAAAAAATATATATATATAAAAGGAAAATCCTTTTCTGAGATATAACATACTGTCCTTGCTAACAAAATCGCAAAACATCTACAAAATGGCTTTATACCATCATTTTTCATAAATATTTAAAAAATATTTGGGGTCATATAGACTTTGACAGAAGAGAAGTGAATATTGAACTAGAATTTATTGCCTTTGAATGTTAAAATTTTATCATAGTATATTATCATAGTTAATGTATTAGAACAAAACTATCCTTTCAAATATCAGACTAGATTGAACTAATTTATATTATGCATTTCTCTTTATAGGCAAAATTGTTCATGACACATGTATTTGGATTTGACTGTATCACCTTGTGTAAATCCTGAATAATGATAATATATTGCTGCAGAATTTTCTAAAACTTAATAACATTCTTCTTTTGAAAAATAAGATCCAGAATGTCTAAACCTGCTGTAGAAAATACAATGGCATCTAACTTTAATCAAATGGATGATTCAATCATAAGTCTTCAAGAAAATTCTCACCAGCTCTTTAGAACTTCTAATCTTAAACACGATTTTAATATTGAATTAAACAAAGCATACAATTTAAATGAACATAATGAGCTTACTGGTACATCTGATGGAATTAAAACACCATTCAATAAATTTATGTTTGATTATGAAAATCCAGAAAAAAATACTACTAGAAAGTTATCTGAGATAGAAAACTTAGACCACTTGGAATCAGACGAAAGCTTGGGCATTCTTCCAGATTTGTTAAATGATGAGGCGACTTTTGATGTATTTAGAACAGATTTGGATTTTTCTGAGGGTGATATTAATGATGGGATTAGTCTTGAAACAAACAAGAGTCCAGCACCATTGGTATTTTCTCCACCAGTTGATAACCAGTTTAATAGAATAAGTTTATATTTGAAAAATATTAGCACGCCTTTGCCAAATTTTGGTAATGAACGTAGATGTAGCAGTACCCCTAAAATTTCAGTTACAAGTCAATTTGTTGCAAATACAACTGATAGTATTGAAGATAATTCATCGTTGCATCTTTCTGATGAGAAAGACGAAGCGATTATAGCTGGATCGTGCCGCATTAAATTTGAAACTGATTTCAATTTGGATGATCTTAAAAATGTGAAGCCTTTGACTTCAACTAATAAAGCATTCTCTCCTCCTCGGCTATCATTGATTTTAAATGAACTGAATGAAGAAACTGGTTTGAAATCTGAAGTAAGCTTTCAGAAACAATCGGAAACAATTGAAAATAATTTAAATGTTGTGCAAACTCTTTCGGATAATGTTGTTGAAGAGTTACTTCCTTGTGAATATGAAAAAAATATCCAAAATTTAAAAGTTTTAAATGACACATTTCAAGTCAAGCAATCTGTTTTAATAGATTCTGTTGATGCGTTTTTATCGCCCAAAGATTGCACTCGTAACACCTTGGAGGTCGGCCTAGCAAAATCTAACAATTATGAAGCAAAAGGAAATGTTAAGACACTTGATTCTACATTTGCAATACCTGCAGATAAATTTAATTGCAAAGTGGATTGTGAAAAGACATTTGTTATTGATTTTAATTCAACCATAGGAACAGAGGTATCTCCCAAGTCCATTTATACAGATAGGATACTTAATGAAACTCATGTGCTTGGAATGGATTATATGGAGTTTTCTTCAAAGAAACAGGATCAGATTGCTAATGTAACTTTTACTAAAGATTTAGATGATACCAAAAGCAATATTGAAAATCATTGTTATAGCTTTCATGGTGCAACATTCAAACCACTTAACCCAATTTTGGAAGAAACTTTTTCTAAAAGTGATTTAAGTGAAATGAAAGATCTTAGCAAAAATGTTTCTCAGTGTATTAATAGAAATCAATTAACTTCTCCTGACACATTCAATATGAAGGGAGATGCAACTTATTCTGAAAATGTTGATAAATTTCTTCTTGAGATGAATGGAACTCGAAATATCAGTTCAAATAGAAGTTATCAAATAGAAATTGCATCACCAAATTCTCCAAAATCACCTAGAAGTAATATTTATGAACAGGAAGGAGAAAATATTTCCCACGAGCAAATTAATCTTACTGAAAATGAAAACAATCCTTCTAATAAAATTTTACTTTCTGCTGCATTGGAATCAATAATTCCAAAAGAGGATTGTTCTTTTGAAATATTGACGAAGTCATCTAACCCATGTATAAATACTACATTTACAGAAAAAGCTGATGGAGCTCAGAATGATATAAATTTGATTTCAATTGAAAGTAATAGAGTTCAAGCATCTCAAAATTCATTGAAAGAAATTTCAAATGCTACTTTTTCTGAAGAAATTTGTGAAGCTCAAATTAAACTGAATTCCATTCCAACTGAAAAGGATAATTATCAAGCATCTCCAAAAGAAAAAACATATGACATTTTTTCCGAATTGGCTGATAAAAATGCAAATGTTCAGCATGAGAAACAGTTAAGTCAGTGTGATAGAGATTCTTTTGGGGGAATAACATCTTCAAATCTAAAAAAAATTGATTCAAATAACACTGTTTCTAAAAAGGATACTGATAAATCCAATTCTCTAAAAAATTGCTCCGTGGAGTCTAAAACTATTCGGAAAAGTAGATTGATAAAGCCTACCAAAACTACTTTTTCGAGTAAGGTTCCTGAGCAATTGAATAACCATTTATCTGTTCCTAAATCCCTTAATGAATCTCTTAATGATAAAAGGTCCATTACTTTTGACTTTAACAAAAGATTAAGCTTATTTTGCTCATCTGCAAATGATAATAAATCTAAATATAAGACTGATTTTAAAAAACCTTTTGAAGTCCCTTCAAAGGTAAGCATTAAAAGGCCAGAGTCAAATTTAAAAAATTCCAGGTTGAACTTAAAATGTTCAAATGGACATTTAAAAAATGTTAGCACAGTAAATGAAAAGCAAAATTTGATTACTCAGCCCAATTTAAATTCTGATAACAATTCCAGGATTAAATCTGCTACAGTTGCCTCTGGTAGTCGACCAGTTTCTTCAAGGTTAAGTCTTCCTGAAAAATTACCAATGAAGTCTGTTAAAACAAAGGGATGTGAATTAAATACAACAGTTACCTTTACTACTGAAAATAATTCTAATAAAGTTATTTCTTGCCCAAAGATCTTGGATTTTCCAAAAAAAGAAAAATTATCTGAAATTGGAAGGAATAATGCTAATACTGGAAAAAAAATTTCAAGGCACTCAATTGCTACAAATTTACCTAGAAAATTCCCACCATTTAATAATCACAATAATATTTTAAATTCAAAGGCTGCAGTAATTAAACAAAAGAGTGCACCAGAATCTAATTCCTGTAAGCCTGATTCAAAGAAAGTTCCAACCAATTCGAAACTTGTTAGTTCTATTACAAAACTTAAATTTTCTTCCTTACCTAAGGTGCAAACATGTACAAAAACATCATCTGTTGAAAATGAGAGCAAAAATGCAATTAACAAAAGTGTAACATCTAATAGTCAAAAAAGCAATGGTCATCTGAAAAAACCTTGTGTACTTGAACACAAAGCAGTACAGTTTGTGAAAAGCCAAATAAGTACAGATTATGTGAAGCAGAAAGATAATACAAGGTATGTTTTCTTTTTCCCTTTCAAATGAAAGTGTTTAAACTTTTTCATTGATGTTCTCTTATAATACTTTTGTCTGGATATTCACATATTTTAAAATTTGTTGATATCTGATAGGATAAAATGTTTCTTATAAAAAGGGCTATTGTGAACCCACAGTGATTTGATAATCAGCAAGAGACCTGAAGCTCTGCAAAGCTTTATTTGAATAAGATAACTTTGTGGTAGACTTGGCTTCAGGACTGGAGGATCGCAAATTCGAAATCCAATTTTACTGTAAAGATTGCCTTATAAAATTTATAAAAAAAAAGTATCCAAATGCTGCTTATTGCTCTAGCTAATTATTATTAATACATAGGACTTGGGATCCTATTTTTAATTGAAATTTGGATCTTCTAAATAACGCTTACAATTTTTTAAATGTATCTCAAGATATAATTGATCAATTAATATAAGTCTTTCTTTCCATTAATACAAATAAAAATTTATGCATTTTTTCAAAGTTTTAAGTAATATTTTTAAAATTTAATTATTAAGCTTGTACATTAAAAATTGATTAGAAATTCATTAAAAATTGATACCATTTTAAAAAGCAGCAGCTAAAGTACTACTTGTAAAATAATGACAATTTCTTTTCTATAGTTCCAAAGATATACAGCTAGATTCTAAAGCATATTAAATACCTATGTCAGGGTTCCTATAGCATTGGGAAAACTCGGAGTTTTGAAAACCATATATTAAATAGGGAAAATACGAGTAATTCTGAAATTTTCCTTGAAAACAAGAAAAGAATTTTAGATTTTGTAGTTTTTTAATCTAACAAATTCCGGTTTCTTTAAACATTGCATTTATAAAAGGTTTTCACCATAGCTTTTAAAAACTAAGCACCATTTGCGACTGTTAAACCTGGGAGCTTATCTTTTTTTCTTCTGCATTGAGCAACCAATTTTTAAAACTTGGGGGAGGGGTATCAATATTAGAAAGACTATAGCCGACTTGAATATTAGTGCAGCAGAGTGTTTTATAATTGTGAAGAATACTACAAAAAGAAAGACTTGAATGCATGTCCAAAAACTTTGTTTTTAAAGGTTTTCATCTTGTTTTAATCCATATTCAGTGAAAAATTAAACTTATCCAACAAACACAAAACAGCATTTGAAATTAATTTGTTGCAAAGGGGGGTGGGATAGAACCAATGAGTAAAAAATTTGCAGAAATTTGATGCTTAAATGTATGAATTTTCAAAAAACAAACTTCGTAATGTTGAGTAATTTTTAAATAGTTTGTATCTTGGTAAGAAAGATTATTGCATTTTATTTCACTTAAGTCCTTAATATTGAATGACTTTAAATTTGAAAGCATGAGCAGTATTTTTTTTTTTTTTTTTTTTTCCCTATAACATGTGAATTTGTCTTGCAATATTTTACTCAATAATAAAGAAAAATTGTTTTTTCCTGTTTGTAAACATTCATTTAATATAATATGGCTACAAGTAATAATGAATTGTTGCTTGTTTCCCTTTGCTTTTTCTTGTTGATAAAAACTTGGAGGGTATTTATTTTTATGGGTCGGTCCTGATCAAATATCCTACCATTGCTAAGTAGATATTTCAAGAGAAAGTGTTGGCACAGTATCATCACTATCTAACCATGATTAGAAATTGTGAGGTCTGCTTCAAAACAGCCTCAAAATGGAACATTAATCTGATTAATGCATTTTGTACCTGTCATATAAATGTATATTTTGTTCATAATATCTGGAGGCAGAGTAATATAGAAGATTATGCTCCATTAAACTACCTTGCTGAACTTATACATGACACTAATATATTTTTATTAATTCATTTTAGATGTTTATTATTCTATTGCAATTAAAAGTTTGTTATTTAAAATGGTACAGCTACGATTGTGTTATTTGTATTAGTTTGCTGTTATTTTAAAATTTTCACTTCATATTTTATTACAAATATTAAAATAAGCTTTTTCTTATCTAAATATGTCAAATTTCTCACTATAATGAAGCACCTTAAAGTTATTTTCAAAATATTTTGGATAAAACTGGGATTTAAAAAAAAAATGAAACTGATATATCTGTAAGAAATTCAGTTTATAAAATGAATTGCTTAATTCATTTCGATTAATATAATTAAATTTGTATTAGTAACACATTAATGTTTGCTGTCATTCAAGTTTTTCTACACAAATTTAAATTTCTATAAACAGTTTTAATGATCATTTCATTTTCGATCAATGTTTTTGGTGTATATACATATGCCACTTTCAATACATATTCACTTTGGATCCAAACCAAAAATGATCACTACATCCATATAATTAGTTACATCCACAATGCTTTAAAAATAATACAATTCTATAAGTATATAAGTTTAACAGAAAAAAGAGTGACCACACATCATTTGTGTTCATTGGTTTTAATTAGTAGCAGAAAAATTGATATATTGTATAGGATTGAAAATTATTCATATAAATTTAATTTTTTATACTTTTTGAAAAGTTTTTGAGCTTATTGAGTTATCAAGCATTCATTGGATAAAGCTTTCATACGAATAATATTCATTAAAATTTCAGTGTGTTTTAGACTGATCTTAAGGGTTGAAGAGCTTATAAAGTTTAGTGGGCCGATGCTCCAAGATGATGAAAAGGAGCCATGCTCTTTTGGCTCCTTTCAATCATCATTGCCCTTGTGCTGCATGCTGTCACCTCTTTGCTTCATCTGTGCATGACAAATTGTTCTTTTTGTAGTTTTTTTAGTTATCTTCCAGTTTGTGTAAGCATTGATACAGGCCTCATGCTCTTCTTTGGAAAGGTCGGTAGCTTTTCTATGAACCAGGGTCATTCTTTTGATTGGTTGTAATACAGCTTCCATGCCAAATTGTCTGAACATCAAAAGTGATCACTATAAGTGAATTGTTCATTTCTAGAACTGGCAGATTTTCTCTATATTTAGATTTGGGAGATCCATTCTGTGCTATTTTATCAGTACAAATTATAGATCATTGTATCTATGATCACTTCAAACAAGAATACTGTGCCACAAATTTACTGTGATCTTAAATGAATTTTCTTGTTTTCAGGGAAATTGCTGCTCCAAATTTTTCTATGTTCCCTCCAAGTGAGCAGGCCGCACAGTTATTAAATCCTTTAAGTAAATAAAAAATTTGTTTATTAATTAAATTTTTAAGTTTCTCCATAAATTGCATTAAAATTAAGTTACTTTGACTTCTTTAATTTTATAATGTCAGAGATATTAAAATGGTATCTTAATATTTTATATTATTCATTTCATTATTTTACAGCTCTGTTGCCTTTTATATAGAATTTTTGATATTAAAAATTTATATGGCTGTGTTCTGATAAAAAAGATCTTTATTTTTTAATTGTTTTATTTTTTGTAAACTGTTTTTGATTATGGTTCTTATATTTCATATATATACATTATTAATTCATAATTTCTTTGATTCATTAATAATTTAAATATTATATCTACTTGGAGAATGAAACTAATAAATTTTGTTTTAACATTTCTATCCCTTGAAACTAGATTTGCTTACTATTCTGCATATCCAAATAATAACTGTCCTTTCCTATCATAATACTGTTGTCATTTCATTAAAACACCTGTACTTAGATTGATTTTTTAAAATTGAATATTTATCAATATGTTAAATGTTCAAATGCTGTTGCAACACATTTATTAGTAGCATACACATTTCTAAGCATTATCTGACCATCTGATATATATGTCAGGGTGCATAGTGTCATTAAAAGTCCTTAGAAACTGATTATTAGTTCTGATCCTTTATATGAAAGCTTTTGAAGTACTTATTTTTTACTCGGATTCTTCCTTTTCTTTCTAAAAATGTTTTTAAAAAATTCTTTCATTGGCAAAATGCCAATGAGTTTGAAGGGAAATGTAAAAGCTTTTCTTTCAGTTTAGTAGGGAAGATTGATGTCAGGGGGAAAATATACCCCTTTCATTGTCTTGACTCAGCTTTCATCTTCTTTTGCTTATCTAGGTAGGAGGGGGGAATTGCTTGATAAGAGACTATCCATTCATTTGATAAGAGCATCTTAAATTCAAACAGATTTTTTAAAGAAAGATTACTTTGTAACCCTGACAGCAACACAATCTTTATAAATTTTTATCTGAGTATATTAGCAAAGCCCATCTAGGTGCAACTTAAATATGCGATGAGAAACTTCCTTTATGATGGTTGGCTCTTACTTTTTTAGTGGATTAATTTTATTGAACTGAGTTGTAATATTTGTTCTTCCTGATTTTAAAGATTTGTGAAGTTGTAGTTGAAAACTGATGTTGAGATCTGGGTTGAATTTTCTTTCTTCTTTAAAGGTATGCCAAAAGAAAAATTTAGGAAGACCACGATTTCCATGCCTGCCTACCCAAAATGCAGGCTGGTGCTTTGATAAGTAGCATCAATATAATACTTAAATCAATAACCAATTTTTGTTATCCTCTTACTCTTAAAATGAATTTGTTGTGTTAAAGTAATGCATTTTTTTCCCGATTCCCTTTATTATTTAAATTGCCTTGTAGCCTATTCTGTACTTAGCTAATGAGTTGATGTATACAACTATGTTATTAGGTTGTTACATGCATTCTTTGAAAACCTAAATGCCACTGACAGTTTAGGGGCAGCTGTATTACTTTTTATTGCAAATTTTCTAGCTAAAATTTAATATATTATGATCATACATTTTTTTTTTTGTCATATATAGTAGTACTATTTCTAAATAAAATTGCTTTTACTTTCCCGATTCCAAATCAGATTATAGTGTATTTTTTAAAACTTTCTTTTATGTTCACTCTAATAACTGTTTTCTTTTAACAGAGTGATTATTTTTAATAAATATTTAACTTTATAATTCCTTTTAAAAGATTACCATTAACGCCTTACTCTTTATAGTTACAGATTTTTGATGTTCAAATTTTTAAAATACTTGGGCAATTTGATAGGGACAAAGCTCATATTGCATTGCAATAAATTTAAATAAATTCTTGATTTGTTTCAAACAGTGCATATTTTCTAATCTTTACTGTATATCATTTTCAACAAAAATATGAAGTAAAAATTCGTTTTCAAATTATGATACTTACTCCCTTTCATGCTTTTAATTAAGATTTGCTTTTCCATAAAAAATGTTGAAAAAGAAATTGATGCAGGATGTATGATTTCGATAGATGAGCTAGATTGCAAATGATAACTTACATTCTACAATTACATAGAAAAGAAATTGATAATTCAAGTGTATTTTAATACTATATATAATGAGTAACGGTTTCATGTACTAAACTTCAAAGCATTTTTGACTTATTTTTGGAGGATGTTTTGCCTGGTGTTAATAGTAAATTTCACTTTGTATAATGGTCAGTTCATTTTGTATTCAGATAAGTTGCCAATTAAATTTAAAATTTTTAGATTGTTTTAAATTGAATAGGATTTAGTAGCTAATATTGTGTAAATTTCATTCATAATTCAAATCAGTCTGAAACTATATTTTTTATTTGGATTTTTTTAAATTTATAAATTTTTTTTTTTAGATGGTAATAAATCTAATGGCCAATGCAATTTTCGACCTATGCCTAAAATTACAAAAGGCAGCATTAGAAGTATGAACTCTAAAGATGTCCATATTGTTCAGCAATCTGACCTTCAAAATCAAGGTACATAATTTTTAAACAGTGTGAATCTGATGTCAGAATTTTAGAAATAACAAATTAAATTCATTTTGTCATGAATTCCACCCTTTCCTGCTGCACAAAAGTAACGTTGCAAATGTTACTGGTATATGAAATTAAGATTTTTTTAGACTTTGAAAACAATATTTTGCATTTTTTTGGTAGTTTTTATTGTTTACAATTAATGCAAATCAATAAATGTAAATTCAGATGAAAAAAATTCTTAAATGAAGTCCTTTTCCCCCTCCATTTTAAGTGTTTGGCATGAAATTATATAGTCGTCATTGTTCCACATTATAACACATATATCCAATACTCATCCCTATCTTTAAGTCATTCATGCAAATGGGAAAACATTATGCCTTGAAAATTTAGGTTGTTTTTTAGGATGTTGTGTGTTCAAATTGTAGCTGCTTTAAACTGTTTTAACACATTTTTCTGAAGCCAATTAAATGTTAACAATTTTGTAAGGCTAAGGCAGTTCAACATTTGTTACTTTTCTTCAATATAACAATTTGATAAACCATTCAATTTTATATTTCATGTCATTAAATTGACATTACAGGGAAAGTTATAAAATGTATCATTCCACCTGGTCAAATAATTCTAAAATAATTTAATTTTATTTCACAAGTATCTGATTTATTTGAACAGAAAGTTATTTTAAATACCAAAATGTTACGTTTTTTTTTTTGTAATAAAAATTTATTTTCAAATTGAAAATGGCCCGCCCCCTTCCCTTTGGTCTAATGTTAAATAAATTAAGATTTGTCCTTGGTACATTCCAGGAAAGAGCATTTGGTTTATCATTTTGGAAGGTAAGGTTGCCAACATATCTTTTTCTCTGTGCTAACCATTAAAAAATGAATGCATAAAAAAAGAGTAATCTTATTTTGTAATGTTTTTAATTAATCATTAAATGATTTGTATCACGATAACAAAAAGGTTTTCTTTTATTTCGTCCAAGTCCATAATTTTATGCGACTTAAGTTAAAGAACATGATCAGTAATATATTCCCCCTTAATAAATAAAATTTGCCTTGCTAAATTCTAGATAACAAAGATAATTTTTTTCTATATGCACATATAAACCTTCTTATAAATGCTATTTCGAATAATGTTAAGTTGTTGCTTCATATCCTTGCTTTTTCCACTCCTTAGAACCATATTCCGTTATAACTAGAACATAGTGCTATTTGCATAGTTTCTTATCTTGAATATATGTAAAGGGATTTTAGATGAGTGGTAATGCTGTTAAGTACAATATGGAGGGGAAAAAATAATCAATCAACCCATCAGCTTTTGTTATCAAAGTGAAAAGTCACATAATTCAATTAGCATAATCTGCAATTTAATAAATTGCGCCATATTTTGTTGGTAAAATCTAAATGTAGAAATACCTCTTCAGTGAGTTGATCTGTTAGTCTTTTCCGTAATTAAGTTAACCTTTTCTTTACTTTAACATCTTAGACAGTAATAAGCAATTTCTTTACATAAAGGGTTAGAATGAGTCATTTATTGTTTGGTTTCTTTAATGCTTCTTTATTATCAACCAATCTCCCCCTCTTTATTTTAAAATTACGAGCATTTTTAAAGAATTTTCAATTCTGTATACATCTAAAACAAAGATTTTCTTTCAAATGATTATATATTTGTTATTTGTATGAAATTCTCTAAGGTAATTATTTTTATAAAGTTTATTTCTGTCTTATAGTTTCCCAGCACACTGCAGGAAAAATACCACAAATGCGAAGGATTCCAGCTCCACGTTATAATAATTGATATTGCCTTTCATTTATGCACATGTAAATATTTAGTGCCATAAATAATATATATTTATAAATGTAATTTATATATTTTAATATTTTCTAAATTAATCATTTTCAATGAATTACTATTTTATTTGTAGAATGAAGAGCTTTTATTTGTATTATATTTTATTTTAAGCTGTATCCTAGTATTGCAAATGAATTGTCACAAAGTTTATAGAATATATATTTATACTAACAAAGTTGTAGTATTTATTAGTATTAAAGGTAATTTCTTTAAAAGTTGGAAGTTTCTTTATTGTTTGTAGAATTTATCATTGGTGTTGATTGTTGATATGACTTATGTATCAGTATGTAGAGGGCTATCCAGCCAATCTACTATCTAAATGAAGACCTATAATCTATGATGTTTTGCATGCCTACTAAACCGAAAACCTATATGCATAAAATGAAATTTATGAAAAAACATGAATTCTCATGTTAAAAATCTGAACTATTTTTTTAATGTCATTTACTTGTATAAGAAGCCAAAATTAATTGCATCGTATATATTTTTTCGTTAATTTGTTGCCATTTTTTAAAGCATCAAAATTTTTGAATTACAGAAGGGCCTGTTTTTATCAGTGAAATCCAACTGTAGATGGTAATCTTAATTGGAAGAGTCCATGTAAAAGAACATTACATAAATATGAAGCAAAAACAATTATGTTAATTGCAATGAAAACATCAGATCTTACATCTAAGGAAGAATATATCAATTGCTGGAAAGAAAAGTGGTAAAATGTGATGTGTGCTTGACAACACTTCACTTAAAGATAAGTCCCGTCCCATTTTAATGGGCAGCAGCAACTCATTCCAGAAAGGAGTAGTGCAGTATTGTAAATTTTTGCATTTTTAATAGTTTTATTGTACTTCTGCAGTTAATAATGGAGTACTGGTTAAAAAATTTACTACAATATGTACAATTAAAATAATCTGCATTCTTTAAATTATTATTTTTTGTCATTTAAATTCAAATTTAAAAAAGCACTTTAGCCTCTGATATATAGTAGCAACTGACTTCCCCATGCTTCTTGGAATGTAGTTTTAACTTTTCATAGTAAAGCTGCAGTATCGTATGAAAATTTTATGCCTTAAGGAAAATATCTGCTCAGCTATATTTCAATAAAATCTCCACGAAGAAAGTTTATAAATTCCAAGTGCACTTATAGATTTCTATTTTTGTTTTGAGCTTAAAAAATGCAACTTTTTTTTCTGATAATGAAGAATAAAGTTATGATGTAAAGCCAATCATCTTCCACTTATTTTCCAAAAGAATAATACACACACATTTATATTCAATGAAGTGCCAGAAAAACTGGTACACCAATCTAATATCGTGTAAAACCCCCACGAGCACGCAGAAGTATCGCTATACGTCGTGGCATGGGTGCAACTAATTTGTGAAGATATTCTAGAAACAGTTCACGCCATGATTCCTGCGGGGCAGTCCACAAAGTCATGGTAGTGCGAGGTGGTGGAGATCTAAGTCTACACGCTGCAAAACTTCCCAGATAGGCTCGATAATGTTCATGTCAGGGGAATTAGGTGGTCAAGAGAGGAAACAATATTCCGGAGAGTGCTCCTCTAGCCACTCGGCAGCCACTGTAGACCTGTGAGATAGCGCATTATAATGTTAGAATTGTCGACGTCCGTCGCACACAGGAAATGAATGGATGCAGGTGGTCAGAAAGGATGTTAACGTACCGCTGACCTGCCATGCCCCATACCATCACAGAGCCTCCACCAGGTTGAACAATTCCTTGTAAACGTGAAGGATTCATGGGTTTTTCTCTATACCCATACACGGCTATCCGTCCGAAATAGTTGGAAACGTGACTCGTCAGACCAGGCAACATTTTTTCAATCATTAAGGATTCAACGACTGTTGGAGAGCACAGGCAAGGCGCAGAGCTTTTTGCCGCTGCGTCAACAATGGTACACGAGATGATCCTCGACTGAGAAAGCCAAAGCCCATATCAATTAGGATACGTTGCACAGTGAGTATGCTATTACTTGTTGATGGACTGCATTCAGATCCGCAGCAATTTGAGGAAATGTTTGTCTCGTGTAACGATCCTTTTCAGCCGTCAAAGACCCCTTTCTGTCAAGGTCTTTTTCTGGCCTCGCCGCTGTCGAAGATTTGAAGTTTTAACGGAAACCTGAAATTCACGGTGCACCCTTGTAATTGTCGTTAGGGATTGCAATACCGGACCAAAATTTCAATACCGGTATTCGGTATTTTTTAAATCTTAATACCGGGATACCGGTTTTAATACCGGCATTAGAAATTTTAGAAAAAGAAAGAAAACACAGGTGTTTCTTTGTTTTATTTGCCAGTTTTATTAGAGAGTGTAAATATCACAAAAAATAATTTGTAACTTAGAAATTATAACAGTATATAATCACAAAAAAAGTAAAGGAACATCTTATTTATTTAAATCACAAAAAAAGTGTAAATATCACTATTCAGTCTGTGGTACTATTACAAATTTTTGAAATGTGATCTTAAAAAACATAATGCATCCATTGTATTGTCATTAAGTCTGAAAAGTAATTTTGTGTAAAAATTACCAGCTGTCGAAAACATTCTTTCGGCATCTACGCTAGCTGGTAGTACTGTTAGCAATGCGCGATATATTTTTTCAAGTATTTACCTCTAAATCCCTCATCTTCAAATAAATCGATTTCTCGTCGGATGGTTTTGGATATAGCTGATTTCTGTATTGTATTTTGGTTCGTTGGAATTTTTTTTATTTATCGCTAATTCTAATTTTTGTTCAAGGGACAATTCCTTTTCACAATCGACAGTAGTGACATCATAATCTTCGATAATTGAACCGAATTCTGAATGTGGATAGGTTTGTGGGTAAAAAGTTTGAAGAAAATTTACTCTAAACTTAATCAGATTTGAATTGGTTATTTTCTTTTCTTTTTCATTTTCATTTTTAAAATCATTATAATTATTTAAATACCAAAAGACATTTTCTATTTCGGTATGCCTTTCTTCTATGCGATTTTTCAATGTAATATATAATTCTTTAGATAGTGATGTGTGCTGTTTTTTCAGTGACTGCAACATGAAATTTATTGTTTCATTAGTTGTTAATAAATTAGAATCTCTCCGACATAATGCCTCAATAGTCAGTTTTATTGGAAGTAGAGCTGATATAGTTCTAAATGTTAAGTCGAATTCACTATCTGAAAAATTCATTTACAGGTTTAAGTCGATTATTGCTTTTTGGATTGGATTTCTCAGTTTCAAAAATCGTTCCATCATTAGGAGTAAACTGTTCCAACGTGTTTTAGAATCTAATATTAACATATATTCTGTTTTATTTTCAGTTAGTATATATTTTAGTGATATATCCTTTTTTATAGGGGAACGTTTAAATATCTTAACAATTTTTCAAACTTTATAAATTATAGGAAGCAATTTTCGATAGGTTAATATTTCAACCTCATTAACAATATCTTCTTCAACAATTACATTGTCATTATCTTCATTGTCAATATCACTAGCACTCTCTTCAAAGTCTGAATCCGAAGTTTCTATATCCACAGTATTTGAATTCTTCTGTTCTTTATTTTTATGGTATAATACACCTATTACTCCTAATTGAATTCCATGTGCATAGCACAACTGCTGATTTGCACCAATCAACTTTCCAACTTTTTTCATAATTGTTGCTCCATCAGTCGTTATGGATACAATATTTTCTTTCAGGGATAATCCATGTTTCGCTAATTTAGATTTAAGCAATTAATTAGCTAATTAATTTCGCCCGTTAGGGAGACATAAAAACAAAAACGTATACTATATTGCTATGTTCGCGATACCTGAACCTATAGTGAAGACAATTTAAAAATTTTCTAGGAAATACCGAAAAACCGGTATTTAAACTTGTGAATACCGGTATTACAAAATTGTACAAATGGCTCAAAATACCGGTATTCAGTATCCCTGTATTGCAATCCCTACAACTGATGTATCTAAATCAGACCTTTTTACTCTGAATTCTTTTTACTTCTGGGCTATTTATAATCTTAATATGCAAAAATTGAATTGAATTACTCCAAATGTAAATGAACGTATTCACTATTTTTAAATTACATGTTAAAATCAATAATCGGTATATCATTCTTAATCATAACCTTAATCTCTTAGAAACTTTAAAATCAGCAATCCGTCATCCTTGAACTACATAATTTTTCATTTAACTTTTAATCATTCGCTGTCTATCTGGGTCCCTGGCTAAGAGGAAGGTTAATATTTCATCCTCATTAGCAATACCTTCTTCAACAATTACACTGTCATTATCTTCATTGTCAATATCACTCTCACTCTTACTCATTTCAAAGTTGGAATCCGAAGTTTCTATATCCACAGTATTTGGATTCTTCTATTCTTTATTTTTTTGATATAATACATCTATTACTCCTAATTGAATTCCATGTGCATAGCACAACTGCTAATTTGCACCAATCAACTTTCCAACTTTTTTCATAATTGTTGCTCCATACAATATTTTCTTTCAGGGATAATCCATGTTTCGCGAATTTAGATTTAAGCAATTAATTAAGCCATTAATGAGCTAATTCATTTCGCCCGTTAGGGAGACATAAAAACAAAAACATATGCTATTTTGTCATGTTGGCGATCCCTGAACATATAGCGGAGACAATTTTAAAAAATTCTAGTAAATACCGAAAAACCGGTATTTAAACTTGTGAATACCGGTATTACAAAATTGTACAAATGGCTCAAAATACCGGTATTCGGTATACCGGTATTGCAATCCCTAATTGTCGTGTGCGAAAATCCAAATTTCATCACTACTTCGAAAATTCTGTGTCTCATCTCTCGCGCAATTAGTTCCCGTTGAAAATCACTTAAATCTTTATAACCTGCCATTGTAACAGCAAGAATCGATGCAATGGCCTCCCCAGGCAACTGTTGTTTTATATAAACACTGTCGACCGCATCACATTAGACTGATTGGTTAAACAGCGCCATTATTTGTATACGACCTGCTATACCAGTTTTTGTGGCTTTTCAATGCATATATATGATTACATAAACATATTTTAGCAGATACGTGTCCGAAGAGAAGAAACTTTTGAAAATTTTAACTTCGATTTCTTTCTTTCCGGGAGGCATAATTTGTACAGATAAAAGGCGGCAAGTGATACGCCAGTCTACATCGCGACACAAAAGTAAGAGACCGAAATTTTTCCCTGTAGTGATTTCACTGAGATTTTGATAGGGATATCTTTTACACATGTTGACTTAGGAAAGGGAATCTTGGGTATCTTTAAAAATCTTGTAAGCATTAAGGATTTTTATCCCTTCACTTGGAGTATGAGAAAATGCCGAAGTCAGCAGTTGTATAGAGTGCGTGTAGAATCAAATAAAAAAAAAGTGAAATTTGATCAGGAAATAAGAGAACCTTTTAGAATGAAATTAATATGAGCTGAAGTAAGATAAATTTGGAAATTAATATAGATTTAAATTAGATTACAAGATATCAATACATATATATAATTTTTCTGGTGAAAGATTATCTATTGAAAGATAATCGATTCGTAACAAGAGAAATAAAGCATACATTTTAAATAATGAGTACAACAGGAAATCGCACCAATATTAAAATGAAATGATTTAAGAAAAAGCAAAAGAAATCGACAAATAGAAGAGATAAGAAGATATGGAAACATTGCCAATTTCAATGTTTTGTTATAAGAGATTATATGCTAAACCTTGCAATGTCAGTAAGAGTATTTTCCCCTGGTTTGTGCATCATTTTTACAAGTGCAGTAGACGATTTTTCTTGGTCTTGGTTAAAAACAATAGAAAACATTCAGTTTGTCCATAGAAATTAAATGCAGCCATTATATAAATGGAGCACTGGGTGTTAACATACTAAGATTACCGAAAATTCAGAAAAGAAAAGATCGCCAAAATAAAATTTTGAGATGATTACAAGGGTTTTTGCAACCCCAATTGGTCATAATAGTTCACAACTGATGGGCTATTATGACCAGTTGCCAATTGAAAAAAAAGGGCAACAGTTCTTTACGACCTCTAAAGATTGACGAATTTACTTCTAAATTGTTTGTCCTTTATTTGCTTATTTACAGTCTAAAGATTTTGTCTTTTGATAACAAGGAAGATATAATACTTAGCTGATTTTAGAGCATTTTCTTAGACCTGAACATTCTAACCATTGCTTCCCTCTTCAAGTGTATGTTTAGCCTCCTTTTTTTGTGGGTTGTGCGTTGGACAGAAATATGCGATAAAATGTACTCACAGAATCATTAAAAATAATTTAGACCTGCACACCTATTTCTTGTATGAAATAGATTTATTGCGATCGGCATCCATGAAGTTTGAAATCAATACTACATGAGAATTCGATGAGTCATTATTTTAACGATATTGGAGAACTTTGTCAGATGGGAGAACACCAAACGAATAATGGGTATAAAAAATACAACTTCTGGGTATAAAAATATAAATATTTGCCTCCATTCAAAATTTCAGCCTCTTGCAGCTAAGAATCGAATGGGTTAAACTAATATATTATTCTCTTCAGACGGTGAGTTTTTGAACACCACCTATATGTCCAAATGAATGAGGATTTAGCTAACGAATCACGATATGTAAATTTTGGCCTTATTGATCATGGAAAAATAAATGCAGTATATATTTCTAATTTGTACATTATTTGCATTTATAGTTAGTTTCATCATAGTTCCAATTCATTCGTTCTATTATAATGATAAAGTAATAAAGTACTTTGTATGATGCAAGGCTTTGGTTATACTACTGAGATCTGACGTTCTTTTGTATTTCTCCTTCTCTCTATTCAGTGCTTTTGAACAAATATGTTTTTACATCTATATACTGATTATAATGCTTTTTTTTAAAAAGTCTGTTTCTTGCTAGAATCAGCATCAACAGTCATTCTGGGTAGCATGCAATAATAATCACCAACAACTGTTCCCATTTTATTGCCATTCTATAGAATCTCTTGATTTATCAATAGAATCCGTTAGTTATATTGTTGCTATAGTTTCGTTATATTTAGCTTTAAAAAAAAGTGGTGGATGAAAGTAGAAACTACTCTTGTAAGTTTTAACTTCTGAGCTGAAATTCCGCAATTTTTTAAAAGGAATTGCAATCGTTATCCATTATTTACTTTTAATAGCATTCGTATTTCTCTTTAAACCAATTGATTCAGTAATACTGAAAAGACAGAATTCTATCTGGTCAAATCAAAATGGGGGGAAAAAAGCCTTCCTGATCCGTTTAGTTTTATTCGTATCGTTCATAAATAATAAATGATATGAAACTACATTTTGTTCCTTTCATAAAGAAGAAAATCATTTCGAACATGATGAAATTTTTGATTTGTAGATTAAATTGATTGAATGGGCAGATCAAAAATCATCTTTGGAGCTATGTGAGTGATATATTGTGACGGGCTCCGTTATACTGAACCATAGTTAGATGATGACTGTTGAAATAGAACTCCATGATCTAAGTCAAAATGATTGTTAGAACATTTGATTCGCGGCATATTTAACATGAACGAAGCCCAGACAGACTGAGGATTTTCGGAAGACTTGTGCTTCGAATTGATAATCCTTCCATTCTAACTCCGAGACTCATCATGTCGCCTTGATTTGAATGGAAAGAAAGAATGCGAGTACATAATCTACCCCCCCCCCCTCCGGACTAGCTTGTTCCAAGGCGTCGATAAAGGCTTTGTTAGTTTTGTACAAAATCTCACATAAACTCCATTCTCTCTCTCTCTCTCTTTTCTAAATGTAAATAATTTCCAAAAAATCAAAATAATATTTTGCTGTACTACTCTTTAAGTCCAATATGGGTAGCATTCCCAAAACAGTGCGGAGAGAAATTTCAAGGTTAATGCTACACAACAGAGTTGGAGGATAACGCCTTGAACCTCAATCCGAAAAGTTCGGATCCTTTTCGAGTACACATTGTATTATCCTTATGCAAGGAAATGCCAAGATGACCATCAAATACAAAGTTTGCTACTTCGAACCTGGAAGCCTTTGTGAGTGGCATCACTATAAAAAAATAATTGGTTGAGAATCTAAATTGCAACATTTCACTTGCGGGTATGTATTTTCAGTTCGGTGGATAATTGTACCATTTAATCAAATTTGATTTTTACGCTGTGATATTTAACCAAGCTGATTTTAGGATGTGTATGTTTCCTTCTATTGTTTAATAGTTCATCGAGTCTCGGGAATTAGCTACTATCGATTTGGAAGTGTTGCTCAAGTAATGCTTATTCATGTGTGGTATGTATTCTTAGATGTTGAATGTTTAAATGTCATTTTTTAAAACAAAAATCATTCCATCAATAAATTTTTTGAGCAGTAATATTTGATTTGATATATGTGAAGTTTAAATGTTTTTTGTAGCTGAGAAATCATTCATCATTACTTGGTGTTTCATTGCTGTGCATTATTGATCAATCTCCGATTTAGATAACAATTGACAGAATTATATCCTATTCTTCATGTTCCTGTCCTGAAATTGTTAGCTGTTTATGGAATCAGTTTCTGTAATGTCATTCTCACAATACCATTGTAACTGCAAGGATAACGTAATTTTAAACTACTCTTTGTCTAACACTTCATTTTGACACTTCGCCCTTTATCTTCTTATTCTAAAAATTGAATTGGCATATTGCTTTATACATGCATCACAATGACATCATTATGTCAATGTGATGAAAATGATGTCACATCGACATAATTATTTTCCGACAATGTGGATATTAACTGCTTTTCTTGGTCATTAATATTAGTTCGCTCTCTGTGTGTGTTTTTCTGCATGTGATTATTCTACCTTGGTTTTTGAAATTAAAAAAAAAGAAAATGAATTCATGCTTCTGTGCAGGAGGTATAGTAGATAATTCTAGTGCAAGGTAGTCTGAAACATTTTTGGCAATTATTTACTCGATTATTTTCTCAATTTTAATGATTATATGATAAGCCAGGTGTCATTCGTAAAAAAAGCAAACTTCAAATATTATAAAAGTTTGAGAAGAAGTATAATCAAACCATTGAGTCTGAAAACACTAAGGGTCACATGCCCTTCTCCTCCCCCCACAAGCATTATTTAGATAAATCTAAAATGAGTGTGAAGCAAGAAAATTCCATGCTAATCTTGTATATGTCATTTGAAAGGACAAGAAATGTCATATTTTGTATAAATTATTTTTGTTGGTCGATTCTACTAAAAACCGCTAAATCGTAATATAGATTGAAAAGATTGCTATATAGACTAGATAAATAAAATAATAAATTTATAAATTCTCGCTTATTTCTTCAGAATCGGTCGAGTTCAGTTTAATATCTGCATTGATAATTTAAATATTTAGCTTCTACAGATTTTTTTGGTTGTGTTGAATTGTTGTAGTGTCGTATTAAACCCCATTACATGAAAGATGAATATGCTACTGATATTTCTAATCAGTAAGTATTGGGCAAAATGTATATTAAATAAATTTCATAACTTTTTGAAAATATCCTTTATTAGTGTACTTAAAAATTAATTTTTAATTTTGATTTTCTACTTTTGTCTTTAATTATTACAAATATTATGAAATCTTAAAATGGCTTTTCCCCTTCAAATTCACTACCAGGTGGCACCACTGTTGTGGAATCGAAATGAATTGAATAAATTAACTAATAATTCTGAAAATATTAAAATGTATCGTGATCGACAACGTACAAATGACATTTCCAGCACATCTGGAAGCGAGTGGAAATCGATTACGATATTCCTTTACAAAAATGGAACAGATGAGGATAAATAAAAATAAAAATAAAAAAATAAATAAAAATCTGTAAAAATAGCTTCGATACACTTTCTATTTATTCAGCCGCGTATTTCTCTACAGTAACAGCTGTAATTTTAAAAGTTCTTTTTTCTTCAGTCTTGTATCAGAAACAATGGAATCCTAATGATGCTGGTTAAGTTTGAATAAATTTCTCAAAAAAAAAAAAAAGTTTTTCGCTGTTTGAAAATTCCTTTATCTTAATTTGCCTCTATTTAGCACACATCTCAATAAGATTTCTTAAGTCATTAGAAACTCGGTTATGGTGAACCAAAAATTAAAAATAAAAGCTATAAGATTTGATATTACTCATTTTATTTTAGCTCTTCGCCTAGGCAAATATCTTTTCAGAACCCAAAAAGTTTGTAACACTCATGGTAATCAACATGCAACATGTTGCATAAAACTTTCTGTTTAATTAGGACTAATAGTATTGGAATGTGATTCTTGGAATATCCGTACCTCCTTGTCCTTTCATTACGTTTCCACTGATCCGTACATGAAATGAAAATCTGCCTACGAAATTTGAACGTAATACAAAATTAACAAGGGATAAAATAAACCATGCGATATTTAAAATTGGTTCTGAACTGATACAGAGATGGAGCCACGAAAAATAATAAAACGATTAAAAGATGGCGCTACTAGTCCTACAGAAATGAATAATATACAAAGCTAGTGACAGGAAACATTGTCACAGAGCTTATTTTGTACAGTCGTTCATGCAGAGCAATTTAACTTGAGTAAATTGGTATTTTACACAATTTATTTTATTTGTTAGAGAAAATGAATTATTAACACATAAGAAAAATATGACGAAATTAGCATATGTAATTTCGTGCGTCAGTTCTATATTAATTATGCGGGACAAGGGGAAATTTTTGAAGAATTTTGTTAGATATCACTGATTTTGTATATTCAAATTATGCGAATTATAGATGGTTCCTTTTATTTTATCACGTTGGTTTGTTTTAGAATTATAGTTTGCAACACAAATAAATTTAATAAGCAAAGTTCATAAGCAACATTTTTAGTTTTTTCCCTTTTTAGTATGTAAAAAAAAATTAATTAAAAATATAAAATTATTTTTATAAATGTGAGTTTTAATAAAGTTGCTTTATATTTTAATATTTTCTGAAAAAGCAAGTTGATAACTGCTTTAAACATCACAAGGTATTCAAAATAATCTGGCGCATGATCAAAAAGCTTATATATGAAGTTTTAATAAATGCGCTTTTTATCCTTGTTCATTATTTTTTTTATGAAACTAATTAACCCTTTTATTAATGTTTCTCATAGTGAAAATAAATTGGTATGTATAGGAATAAACTCATTCAATCGGTGGGGCCCTCTTTAGGCTGCCAGATGCGATGATGGTATGCGATTGGTTTTCAGTTACCTTCGAAGTTAGTTCTATTCCTATCAACTTCGCAAAAAATTGATTCGACCTCTCAAATATAAATATAAGTGCTACGATGCATAGTAAAACAGTTATTGTTGGTCGGCGGTCTAAAGGTCTGAAGTATCGATGTTCCATAGTAGTGTGCTGCACATTCTGAAGTAATGCCTGGTATATGAAATATGCGGCGCGATGAATTCCGCACCACTTTACCAAAAAGCTAAAATGATTAGTTTCCAAAGATGAAGGAACCATTTCTAGATATTCAATATAAAATTGTATCGCAGATTCTTTTTGAGAATCTGATACAATTCTATTTTTGAAATTCTCCAAACCATCAACGCAATTGACACTGCTTCAGGAATTTTACAGCTTGTTATTCCAAACTATCAGTAGAGCTGGTAATGTTTCAAGTCTTCAACAGTCTCCACATTATTGACAGTAGGTAGCTACTGATAACATTGAAGGACTATAAACGTGTCAAGCAAGTAATTGTTTGATTGCAATCTTGAATTTCCGGCCTTTTGTATAATTAAAAAATAAAAATTGTCAAAGATGACATGAACATCGGTTTATTTTGTCTTCATACAACAGGGGGAAAATTATACTGTTTACTTAAGACTTATTGTAATTTTAAACTTCAACGCATACATTCTAAAACCACCACGCATGTTATAATTAGTATTAAGTTAGTTTTGACATTTAATGAGGATCACAAAACTGCTTTGATACATTTTTATATTAAAGTGTGTTCCTTAGAACCTATTTTTTCCAATGTTCATCTGGTTCTTGAACCAATTGTTCTTATTGTGTCGTCTTGTTCCATTTACACATGAAATAAGGGTAAGTGATGTAACGAGCTTGTAGTTTTAAGAATGTGCATAAAACTTTCAGCTCAAATTATTTTAAGTAGTTTAATTTTCGGAATAAATATTCAATATTTTCCCTACCTTTTTAAGATAGGCAGGAGAAATTGATACTAATACTAAAGAGTGTCATTACGTCACATACCAACTTTGCATTTCTTCCATACAAAAGAAATTTAAGTCTAATCATGTATTTTAAACTTAGCCTTTAAATAAGCTAGATGCGATTACTGTTGTAATTCCAAGTCTAAATTCTTTTTTACTGCCATTTCTTTACAATACAAAATCTGAGAGTCCATCCATATATTCCGAAAATATATATTTCAATAATTCAAACACATCCTTTTTTGTATTTTTAAACATTGATAAAACGGACGAATACACAAGTAAATATATTAACACATTGCGTAAGGCGTTCAACCCGCTCCCAGGGCCCACACAATTTTGAAAGCTTTAGAAGCATGCTTGGCAAGCAATGGGATGCATATATGCACATTTTTAATTTGCATTTGGTATTATGTTTACACATTTGGTAAACGTATACTAAAAATATTGTTAAATATTATTATATATTTTATACATGTATTTATTATACAAGATTTTTTACATTTTAACTACTATTTATTTCACAGACTTGAATAATGCTTTGGAGTGTGATATTTGGTAAAGCATATTCCCTTGTGCTATGGTGTTCTGCACGATTTGCAGCAGTATCTTGATTTAAGGCATTAAGGACCGCTCACTAGTTTTCTCGTGTTGTGTGTCCTACCTGTTATTACTTTATAAATAACAGTTATGATGATTTTAGAGCATAAAGTTTGACAAAAACGTGTTGTCCCAGGCTTGTGTTTTAGATTTCCTTGCGGTCCTTAATGTGTTAAACATTTGCCTCTGGTTGGATATGCATCGATTTAGCCGAAAAACATGAAAACGAGATATCTCGTGAAACGGCCACAACGTTCGGCCTGCTAAAAACGATAAATCTCGTGACTCGTAAGTAATGCGTTAACGGCGCAACACGAATGAAAGTAGATGACAAAAATAACGGATAAAGTCGACGTCCATTAGACAATCATGCTTAATATTAACTGATGTGACGTTTAATGTTCTAGGCTTTAAGTTCGCCGATACTTTGATCTAGTAGCATTCGCTTCTAAATTTGTTTGCTAGAGTAAAACTATCTTTGTAAAGGAGAACCAAAAGATGTCCTAGTGCATAATATATTGGATTATGTGTATTTTGAGAGCGTTTGTGTTTTGTTTTTTGCGACCTACAGCTATGACACCGTGTCCCCACGAAAATGTTACCTAGACAATATAAATACGTAAATATAGAAATCAAGAAAATTTGACTTAAGATAGTATAATTCTGAGGTACAAAAATATCCTTCTGTAATTCTAGCTGCTATACTTGGTATATGGCAAGGCAATATTGTCAATTGGAAGGTTAAAATGATGCAAATTGAACAAATCTGATGGAATTGCTGTAAAATAGAATCTGAATTTCTGTTTAATTGCAGATTCTATGTATTTTAATTGCACTGTTTATATCAAATATGTAAAATAAAAAAAGATTGGTCGTGATAGTACAATACTAGAGCATTTTTTGGATTCGAGATAAACTTAAAATAGAATCCAGACAATTAACAAAACAAATTCCGGTATTGACTTGTGTAATTAAATGCATTCCTTCAATATGCCGAATTTTAGAACAAACGCATTTTCCGGGTCTGTTATAGCGAAAGTCTGATCATTTTAAGAACTTACTTGAGAAATCTAAATATCAAGATATTTAAATACCGTGTGCGTGTGGCGGTGGGTAGCCAAAGACAGCTATTCTGCCATATGAAAACCCCCTCGAACTAAATATTAAGAAGTTATAATATATTGAAAATTAAATTGTAGCCAAATAAATGAAATATAGCTAAATTGAATTTTGGGTATGGATGCTAACAGTCTGCTGATTGTATACATAAAACAATTAATATATAACAAAAATGGAAGCATTCCTATGTATTGCTTTGTCTTTTTAATATGCAAAGTTTTTCTCGTATTGGAAATTTAGATTTTCTTGTATAATAAGTAATGCTGTCTAGGAAAGAACATCAATTTGTGTAAAGATGAATGTATTATATGTATATTATACTTCCATTTTTTAAAAATCGATACTGTTCTTAATGAATCTAATAATTTATCATTTATGACTAAAAAGAAATTTATTGAAATTAAAAGAAATCAGTTGATACCATTTTGAAAATGGTAAAGTACAATAAAAATATGAATATAATGTTTCTTTTAAAATTTTTAATTGATATAACAAACCAACTAGAAAGCATAGATTCCCAATGGGGGCAGCGACAGAGGTTTATCGATGTGGGGAGGGTACAAAACAAATCCGATCTGGAGGCTAACACAATTTCTCTAATTATCTTCAAAATAACTCATAATAATTAATTTTACATTTAATTAAAGTAAATTAAGTATTAATTAACTCAATAAAAATTTTCACCCTCTGAATTTTCTATTATATTTAGATACTGACCCTAATTTTTCTTTCATTGTTAAAATTAAGATATTTGTAGAAAACTATTCTCGGTTCCTTTTTATTGATAATCAAAAGAATGTCGACATTTGAATCTATTTTTTTTTGAGGCTCTTGAGATTTAATTGCACTGAGATCTAATTCTAGAAAAAAAAATGTGATTATATTTCATTCTATATTTTAATATACAGACTGAAACATAAGATATAGCAATAAATCAACTAAATTCCTTATAGCATAATCATGGAAATATTTAATTAGATTTTAACATGGAGTAAGTTTTTAATTTCTTTGAATTTGGTTTCGAATTATTAAACAAAATTCCTAATCTCGTGGATCTTTTTTTAATACTTATAAAAAATTTCAATTGCCACAAAAATAGATAAATAGAAAAAGGCTGCAATAATTTATAAATGCCTAATAGTGATCAAGATAACATGCAAAATAACATTTAATAAATTGTAATAACTAAATCTAAAAATTCATGAAAAGTTTTCTTCGTTAGTTAATTTGCTTGCATGTGAAGAATGCTTTTACAATATGTAATTACACGAAAGGAATTAATGCATAAGACACTGTCAACGCAAGAGAAATCTTGAAAAAAATTAAATAAATCGTATATTTATTATTTTAAACCTCCTCCAATTTAGAAAGAAAGAACTATCTTCAGGCGAGAAACTTTTGATAAAATAATTTTTCATGGATTTTTCCTTTTTTTTACGTTGGGGCCAAACATCCTTCCGCTGGTGTGGAGTGGAAGTTTGAAGAGGGGAAGGGGGTGCCAGCTCAGGTATTGTTCTCGTCATCTGACCTCGTCTCAAAATTACGAGGTCTGTCCCAAAATATGTTCCCTAGTGTTGCTTTAAAAACGGGACGTTAATATAACTAAACAAAATCTTCCTTTTCTTTACTCCCGCTATTAAGATCGAAGTTACCAGCTTTTGTTAATTGGGATGCTACACACTAGTGTGTATTTTAGTGTAATCAGTGTCAATGTGTTTTTGATTAAGAACGCATTAAACTTTATAACGCTTGTACCTGGATTAATGTCATTCTAAATGAACGAATATATGCTCTTCTCATTGCGGTTATATAAAATGAAATAGAAACTTTTCAGAAATGTAGAATAATTAATAACAAATATTTGATATTTTCGTGAAAAGTCTTTCTTTTTATTTAAATTTTATTATTTTTTTTTTTTTAGTATAGTCTCAAACCTAAAAGAATTTTTAAATAAGAATTGCACCAACGAATTCAGATGTGTTTCGAGTCCGAGACGAATAAGCTCGAACTCGTATATTTAAAAATTTATTATTATTCAGACACGAATAAAACAGAATGCGAAAAAGAAACAATGTTTAAGAAGGCTGGAGAAAATATATTGTAAATATATGAACAACCCCTTTTTTTATGTAATGCTTAGCAAAATATGAAAAATGCACATGTGAAAAATGATCTACTTAAACATTAGATTCACCATATACTTATATGTGTATATTTAGACTCGAAAAGCCAATGAATTTTATTAAAAAACGATTGGATCTTAAATATGAATTTCCCTATCTTCATTTTTAAATACGTGTTCTTATTGTTAAGTGCTTTTTTTTTTCTCTTGAAGCTATAGCAAGCTAATATTTAGCTAAAAATGAGGTTCCCCCATCCCCCTCACTTGGCTGCATTGGTTTATATTAACCTCTTCGCATAAAATATCATATTTGACTCATGCATCGAATTACTAAATTTTTAATTTTAAATCTCCAGTTAACTAAAAATGTATAGTAATTTAAAATGCAAAAAATTTCCTTAAAAACTCATCATTACCTCAAATGTTCTTATATTATTATAGGAAAAAACAATTGTCCTAAATAAGATATCATCTAATTAGGAAGTTGAGTAAAAGCAAATTCGTATACCAATGGGTTAATAAGTTGTATATGAATATTTTATGAATAACTACTTTAAACATCGTTTTATTAAGACACCTTCATCAAAAATCTATTAAAAATTTAGAAGCACTCGAAATTTTAGTTAAGAATAATTGAAAGAAGGGAAAAAAATACATACCCCAATTACATATAATATTGAACATTGAATCTGAAAAATTTAGGTACTAATTTATTTGAATTTAATGCATATTTGAATAAACTTTTTTTTTAGTGCAGCTAAAAAGTTAGTGTCACACATTTATCTTTTGTCGTCATTTGCAGTCGGTAATATTTCATTAATGAAGTAATTGTAGCTTAATAAATTGCAAAATATACATTTTACTGTTAAATAAACATGATATATAGTTACACAATTTACTTACTCCAGTGATTCATACTGAATTCACAGAATTTGAAATAGCAAAGCAACTGTTCTTGGCATGCATATTGAAAAATAGTGTAATTAATATTAAATTTAAGATGTTTTATGAAATTTACTTTAGCCATTAATCAGATTTCAATCAAAGAATTATCACAATGAAATAAGCCTAATAAAAATTTAATTAGGGGATTGAAATAGGTGGATGAAAATAAAAGCTTAAGTTTTCAGAAATCTTGATGATATCCTACCTAAAAAAAACAATGATTTGGTTTTAAAAAATAGCGACACTTGCCACCTTGTCGGTTATTCTGGCAAATATGATGCAAATTATAAGCCGAATAACAGCATTTCAATCAGATGTCTGAATCTGCGGACTTGCGTGCGGTGTTCAACGCGCTCTCAGGGCTCGCACATTTTTGAACGCTCTAGAAGCATGCTTCGTAAGCAATAGGATGCATATATGCATATTTTTAATTTGCATTTGGTATTATATTTACATAAAGTATTCTTAAATATTACTATATATTTTATGCATGTATTTATTATATAAGATTTTTTTTACATTTTAACTATTATTTATTTCAGACTTGAATAATGCTTTAGAGTGTGATGTATGGTAAACCACGAATTTTCTCGTGTTTCGAGTTCCATCTGTTGCGGATCGCTCACTAGTTTTCTCGTTTTCCGTTCTCGCCTGTTATTGCTTCATAAATAAAGTTATGATGATTTTAGAACGTACAAGTTTGCCAAAAACGTGCTGTTCCAAGCGTATGTCTTACAAAGTTCTTTGCGATTCTTAATATGTTAAATATTTGCCTCTGGTTGTTTATGTATCGATTTAGCCGAAAAAACATGAAAAGATATCTCGTGACCTGGCCACAACGCTCAGTCTGCTAAAAACGACAAATCTCGTGACCCGTATGCAATGTATTAACATCGTCGATATCCATCGCATTCAGTTCTTAACCGAACGAAAAATATTATAAGCAAAATGAAACATCTTATTAACATTGCGCTATAATAATAATTTTGCGAACTTAAACCGTTACTTGGATATTTTATTCGTTCTTTTCATGTACTATTATTTACAACATATTAATTTAAAGATAATCTTTTATAATCAAATTTGCAAATGCCCAGCTCTCCACAATCGTTCTGAAACAGCGAAGATTTTTGCCGAAGAAATCCTCGTTTCTCTCCTAAAGGGGGGGGGGAGCGGTTATCGACAGAAGGAAGCTACCCCCCCCCCCCACTACTGATTCGGATGATCTTATAAAAAGCAAGAGAATGTCCGAGATATAAGAGAAGTTAACAAAATGGATTGAACATTCTTTCATCATTATTGCTATAAAGTTGAATTATTTGAAAATCGTTCCAAATAATTCGCTGACATTTGTTTATAGTTGATGCTTATAAATATTTAAAAAAAAGCTATTTTGGTTTCAATTAATAGACTGTCAGAGCTTATGAAATAATTGAAACATTCATTTATGTTTTAAAAACTGTCTTTTCAATAGTGAGAATGCGCATGTTGGACAATAGATACAAAAGCAGCCATTGAAATTCTAAGAACAATGGCTTTGGCCAATTATGTAGTTTGGGTCAAGTTCAGATAATTTTTGATAACACGGGGAAAAACATAACTGATTGTTTCGATAAATTTAAAACAATTTCCCAAGTTTTAATTTTATATATATATATATATTTCTATTCAACAGTCAAGATCACGACAATTTTCTTTTTCAGTCGTACTGCTTTTATTTCCGGGTATATTTAAAAACAGTTTGTGCATCATAAATATGCGGGTTTCTTTATCCATGAACTTCGCTATTCCAAAAAAATTTTCACTAAAAAAATATATATTTACTTATGAATATCAACTCTATTATCTAGTTAAATTGCGAATTACAGTTTGTAAATAAAATTTCATTAATAAAATAAAATTAATGCTTCGTTTTGCTGCTAAGGACTATCGCTGCAGGTCTTCTTTTATCAAACCCTTTTCTTATGATATAAATGACACGGGAGTCAGAAAGACGTTTGACCCTCGATATCGGATTACATGTGTATCCGGATCTGATGCAGGCTATTAATGAAATAGAATCTTTCGCCTAAAATCCTGAAGCTTAGAAATTGAAACTGTATTATGCCATCGTAATCTAAGAATTGTTATAATTAAATTATTGCTTAAACTTATGCTATTCCTGATTTTCCGATATCACGAATTTTTCCCAATTCAGACTATATAGAACTGCAAAATTCAGGAACAAATGCAAACCAAAGAAATGTACAGATAATTTGACCATGAAGAAAATGATCAGAAAACAACACTAGAAAATAATAAAGTCACTCATGAAAAAGTTATCAATCGCCTCATGTAATTACATCTGGAAGTTAATAGTAATTGTGTCAATGATTTCTTAGAATAGTGTCTCAAAGAATTGACAATCGATGACATTATAAAGATGAATGACCAAACCTTAACTATAGAAGCCGATACTTCAGATCCATAAATTCTATCCGGGCCTTACATAAAAATAAAAAAAAAAGCCCGGATAGAGTTCCATTTCCGCCAGAAAGGCAACTGACAACGATAAGCTTGTTAGAAAGTCTGTACTCAACTGAAAAAGTGCTCCGAATTTGAAAGAGCTTATTTTAACTACAAGGCAATAAATGATGATAAAAGGCAAAATTTTCTGTAAAGAAATTTTTCACGATTTAGATTTTAAGAAGCCATTGCTATCAAAATATTCTGCTCTCTGTTAAACTTTTATTCTAATATATATTAGTTTGCATCTTTGAAAGCTGCATTCTTTCCAAATTGTAGCCAAAGATAGCTTTTGTGCCATAAAACACAAAGTCAAACTCCAAATTAAGTGAAATTCATATGCATTTGTATGCAAAGTTAAATCCCGACTTTAACGTTTTTTGTTAGTTCGTCTATCGCTTAACCACGGAATGCTATTGAGTTATAAAGTCCCGATTTGCTTTACTTTATGGAGTTAAGTAATAGAGCTACACAAATATCTACTGAGGCCGAATCTCGTAATAATGAATTGAAAAAAAAATTAACGAGCTCAAATATTGAATATTGAGTTCTTACTAATAAAGAAAAAATAAATTTCGACACATTAAACAAGGATTTCGGTTGTCCTTTTTTCGACTCTTAAATGGTAAAATCAGCGATTGATCATATTGACTGGCATTTCTGGTGATTGTATAATTGAGCTTTATTTGTATGCTGATAATTCTTATATAATTACATTTGTCTGAGAATGGTGCATGATTTTTATGCTCTTATTTCCCATTTAAAAAGTTAGAAATTTATGATCTATTTTTTATTTACTTCATGATGCTGTAGAGTTTTGAAATTTTATACAACTGTGTGTTGTCGACGACAAAACGGTATTTTATAGTTTCCAGAGCTTAATTATCAGATAATATTTAATCTGATGAAATTTTGATTCTGCACCTTAATCAAATCAAACTTTTATTCCATATCAGTGAAATCACCTAATAGTGAATTTGAGAAGCAATGGATTTTAAAATTCTATAATACTTATGGTGAATTATGAAATATATTAAAACTAAAAAAATAAAAGGAGCATAAAATAACTGTTTTAAAAGCACTCTTTTATTAGAGGAGTACTAAAACCAAAAACACGAATGTTAAATTTAGATCGTATATATGCGAATCTTTGAAAATAATTTGAGAAAATCAAGTAGCAATGAATATAATTAAAGAGAAAAATCTTAGATATTAATTAGAAATTGAATTATATTGTGAATATGATTAAAATTAAGATTCAAAGATTCACTTGAAGTATATCTGTAAGCCTGTTGCTCTTTTCAACTTTGACCAAGAGCTTTGATGAAATGAAAATGTTCTACATTTTAATACGTTTATAAAATAGTGCTTTAAAAACTTTTTAAAATTTATTCAAAAAGGTAGGTTTTATTATGGTTCTTTAATTTTGAGTTATTTCGTGTTGTTTCTTGTTATATGCGCAGCTCGTTGATAAAATCATTGCTATTTAGAAGATTTGTAGTTTAGGCGTGATATTTTATATGGCTAATTTAATTCTAGAGGATTCCAATGAAATTTTAAATATAGTACATACAAAACAAATCGGTTTTACATTGGAATATACGAGTCTCCAAAAGTAAAAATCTTGATTTGGCTTCATCAATCGCAAAAGATCTCATTGTTTTGTAATTTTTTTTAGATTCGTTTTTTTATAACTCCATCTGCCAGGCCGAACTTCCAACAATAAATTTTGATGCGTGCTGGACCTTGGCGAACAAAAAAAATTCTTGTAGTTTGTCTTCAACTGATGGTTCGATAATCGAGTGTCTTCAATTTTTTTTTAAAATTAGGATTTATTTTAGATGTAAAAGAAAACATTCTCAGGTCCAGTGAACTGGTCAGTCTCACCCAAGTATGAATAGTTCTGGTAATCCGAGGAATGAGTTGACCAGCCATTTCGCTAAAACTGTTACCAAATATGGAAAAGTTTCGAGCATATCAGTATCGCATTCGTTTCTTAAAAATCGCTGCTTTGAAAATACTGTATCTAACTGGAATTTATTTTGAATAATTCTGAGAATGTGGTGCGTATGAGGGAGTCTTATGTCCCCAAAGTCTTAATCTTTACTCAAATGTTAATTATTACTAACCATGGCCCCTTGCCTGCCTGTCTGTCTTTTCAGATTACTCAATTCAAAATTATGATTCAATTCAACACATGCCTCTGTGGGAGTCAGTGATGCATATCATTTTGTTTTTCATTGTTTTCTTAAAAAAATATTTTTCTCTCTCCAGCAGCTGTCCATTAGTCTATACAGTTAAAAGCTCTTAGCAAAAACTTTTTTACTGGATAAGTTGTCTAAAATAATAGAAATTTATTTTTAAATTTGTATTTCTCTGAAACATGAAGAATAGTTTATATTTATCTTTCTGGGAGCACTCTCATTGCTGGCTTTTTTGAGAAGCGGGCAGTTTCTCTCGTATCTATGACTTGAAATATTTTATTATTCACTGTATCCTATTATGCTTTGCATTATATATTGTTTGAATGTAATAGATTTTTTTTTTATCAATGTGACTGTACTCTGTAGGTATTCTAAGGTGTGGATGTAAATGCGTTCCCGTCAACCATTTAACAGCTATATAATGGGTGAGTGGCTCTATATGGATTGTGCATTGGAATATATAGTTGAAAAATTCAGAAAATGACGTCATACTATATGGCATTGTTTGGATAAAGTAAATTGGGCAACACAAGCCATATTTTTTATTCAAAAGGGAAAAAGTTGCAAAATTAAGATAAAATTGTATGGCGATATTCTGACTTGGAGTTCATGCTTGAGTACAGATAGGCAGTTAGTGCATGAAACGGACAATTAGAATGGTTGAACATCGATAAATTAGTACAGTAGAATACTTTTAAAAAAACCACATGTTTGCTCACAAAGCTGTATAAAATTATTTAGCATTCAATGTGGTTGAACACTTAATTACTTCGAGCATCTTCTTTAATATATGTGCATTGTTCAACACATCATGGACAATAGAAAGAAAAGAAAAAATTAATTACAAACTGGTTGTAAGAAACACATCGATCAGTGCACTAAAAATATCTTTTATTTTAATTTTCCATTTTTTTTTTGTCTTTAGTTTATAATTCAGTATAAATATTACGGAATTTGAAATCATTCTTTTTTCTCAAATTTTGTACCAGATGGCATCCTTGCGAGATCGATTAACTGATATTTATGCTTTGAAAATGTTAAAATTGTATGTCATCATCGCGAATGCACAGCTTTATAAAATTTTAAAATAACCACCTCCAGGGCTGAAAAATTTATTAAAAAGGAAACAAATAAAATGTTTGAGATGTTGAAAATATTCAATGAGATAATTTGCCATTGCTTTAAATGGTATAATTCAAAAGGAAATAAATATATTAGGCCCTATAGAACTAAATTTATAATGTGGCTTAAAAATGTGAATGTTTTAGAATCCCTGCCAATTTTAAATCGCAATCAAAATGAATGCCTTAAACATTAAATCCATGAACGTTTAAGTCCCTTTTATGAAACTGGTGTCTCTACATTCGTAGATTTATTTTTCTGATAGAATCAATACACATGCATGGCGTTTCCACCTTTATATTGATATGTAAAATTAAGTGAATTGATTTAGTTTTCCTATCTGATTCTTGAGGTTTGAGAAATTTTTCGAGTCTTCCTGAGTGTCTTACAGGCATTGCAGGAAATTAACGCTTTCTACAGGATGCTTTGTATTTCTGTATAAAATATGAAATATCTGTTTTTGGTATTTTACACACTTTTTCAAGCCAAGAACATTATATATTAAAACAATCTCTTTTCGATGTCATAAGTAAAGAAAAGCATATATATATACTTATATGAGAAATATAAACAGGGAAATTCTCGATTTCTTTGACAGAAAGAGCAAGATCGTTTTTGAACTGTTTGTTGCTAAAATGTAGTTTGGAAAGGTTCTTCGAATTTTATGCAACTGCCCTGTCCATACAAAAACAATAGAAGGAATTTCTCTCGAATTAGAACATTGATACAAATTATTGTAGACTCATTCGAATTTTGAGGAAGTTGACGAGTTTTTGGCAAATTTGACATATCATGGTTAGAACAGTATTTGTGGTATTCATTATTAAAATTTTCGGACACATCTCGATTTTACATTTTGCCAATATTTCGTCTTTTGTATCTGGACTTTAAATCCAGATATCCTGATGAAAATGTCATCTTACAGGATTTGACCTGCTTTTTCAAAATTTGAGTTCATTTATCTTTTTTAAATTAGGATTCTTACCGATTGGTAGCATATTCATTTTTATTCACCATGACGTGCAATCGATAAGAGATAGGATGGAATTGCTATAGTATTTTATGAGTATTTATAGTATTTAAATCGTGAAACTATAATTTTATGCATGCATAGATTGCAATTTAAATCGCCTAATGGTTCTGAAGTTGTCGGAATGACACATTGGAATACATACATCGGTGGTGAAACGACTTACAAATGCTTAATGTGCCCTCCTTCATTCGAGAAAAACAATTATCGTTTCTGATGGTATGGCAGTACATGAGTTAACAGAAATGCTGCTTACTGTCGTGAAGATTTATAATTCCATGTTTGATAACCAGGTTTCTCTAAAATGGACGACACACCGAACATATGTAAATCTTAATTCGGACCAATGCCGCTGACTGTGTAACGCATAACTCCGAATTCTAGATAATCATAATCTATCCCACCAATTAATTTTGATTTCATGTTAAGAATCATCTGATTTTATTTGAACTTTCTATGAATTTTTTTTTATCATACTTCGTCTGACATTTTTTGATTTCTTCAAACTTCTGAATCACGCTTTATATAAAAATAAAATGATGTTGAATCTATGCAGTAGTTTAATCTTGAAAGAAAAACAACATTTCAATTAGGTGTCAGTGAGCCATAACTACAAGTAAAAAATCTTGAAGTGCAAGCAGAAAAGAAAAGGGTTAAAAAAACCCCTATATTCTAGAAAATTTGTCCGATGTCAGGAAATTGTCAATAGAGGGAATATATAAATATCAGATCCCAAGGCTTCAAAATCATAAGCTCATCAATAATGAAGTAAACTAAACATTTAAGGGAGAAAATTGACCGGTGAACAAATTCAACATTAAGCAGTTTAAAATGCAATGACTTATTTATGAAGGCACATGGGATACTGTTTTCTCTTAACATATGTTAATTATTGCAAACAGAATTTGATAGCTATTTAAATAAGAGCAGAATATTCATCATTTTTGTTTAAAATTGCCTGTTTTTTCGTTTAAAAAGCTTCTATTTCTTTTTGTATCCAAAATAATTGCCTTTTACACTTTGCAAAAAATCTAGTGCATATGCCAATGTTTTTCTTTAAGTCGCACAAAAATTAATTATAAAGTCATTTGGATTAGCTTAGCCACGCAATAAAAGTAATTGTTCTCGATATTACATTCTATTCGGTATATAATTATTTTGGGACTGGAAAGACCGCATTTCATCACTTAATTCAAAAGCAGGTATGTATTTTGTCAACACTTCCTGATAAGCGATTTCACTTTACGTAGATGTGATAGAAGATGTGAAGTTGGAATTCTATTGTTCTTACTAGGAATGCAGCTAGCTGTGATGAATGGCAACGATAAATATTTTCTCTGAGTTAGTTTGTAAATACTTGTTGTAATAGTATTTTCACCAATGATTAAAAGTTTTTGTAACCAACGTTTGTGTTCAAAAGAGTGAAAGTGAAATTCATTTGCTAGGCTAGGCAAATAAATGAAATAGCATAATTGTAAATAAAAAATAGTTATTTATGCAATCAACTTTTCTGATTTGTTGTGAAAAAATATCTTTTTAGTTAATGAGTAATTCCATGGAGATATTAAAGGATAAAAAATAATGGGAAAGTAAGGTTAATGATCTTTACTAAAACCCAGTAGTTGGATGCTGTAGAAGAACAATAACTGGCCAGCAAAAGTTAAGTTTGAAAATGAAGCAAGTTTTTGAAATTTGCTAAGTGTTTAGCTAAAAAAAATATACGGTTTATTGCAATTCACTGCTTGACAAAATATTGCATGATAGCTTTTGATTGGCACAAATAATTCGGAAGTCAGCATTCAGAGCTGAAGTAATTTGAAACTAGTAGAAGTGTAGTTGGAAATTTTAGCAACGGAATTCCAGAGAAAATGCTTGTCGAGTGAAATAACTCGGCAGCAAAAAAAAAAAAAAAGTCACTTGTTTTCTTATAAATGTCTTATCAATATTTCGATTTGAGGATAATATTGAGTTTTTACAAATGCTTGAAATTCAGACTGGAAAAATTGGGGGAAAAAATGGTAATTATAATGTTAATAATTATAATAAAGATCATTCAGTGACTATAATAATTATATTGAAATTTATTTTGTTCCAATTTAAAACTTGCTGACTTATTGGGTATCGTAACACAACCATTTTTCTATAGTCTTCCAAAGTTGGGTAATCGGTAATTTTTTTTGGCCGAAGAGGGAAAGGAACAAGTAAAACGGTCACAACAGCAATCCTCCATCTTCTTGACGGGCTTATATTGCTATTTTGGATTACTAAAAGAACAGTCAGGTCTGCAGTGGTTTTATGGACTTTACTTTGGGATTGAAGAATCGGATTCGAGAACCGATTCCTCGAAATATACTTTGTATATGTTGGTCTTGTGAATGTTAAATGGTTGTGGTCATACGCTTTCATAAAATGCAAGTTTAGAGAATGCGGCTGTAGGTCTAATAATGTCCTCGCAATCTGACTAAGATTTGAATTATGAGATTCCTCTCTAAATAACCCTTATATAGCTTTAAAATGAGATATAATTCTTCCGAATTCAAAGAACAATTCGGTGAGTATTATTCTGAATGCTAGTTATAATTTATTGATGCATTAAATAATATGTCTGTTTTTCACGAGTTCAGACAACAGTGAAGCTCGCACTTTCTTTTAGAATCACGTAACGGACAATGTAACGCTAGGCAATTAATAGAGTGTGAAAGTCTCGCACGTGTAATATTTCGTGCGTATATTAAAGTTGCAATGTGGTCGGAAGAGCGTGTAGACATGTTACTGCTTCACTAAATTTACTGAAAATAACAACTTTCCATGACTTTCGCTAATTTTGTAAACTTGCAGGCTATAACATAATGTCAATCATGTGCTTAAGCAATCAAATCTGCTCCTACTTTTGTAGAGTTTTTGGAGAATTTTTGGCAAATTTTATAGTTAACATGATTCTCAATAAATAGTAAGATCGTTAAAAAGATTCCATGCCTTTCGATTGGTTAAAAAATTATTAAAGATCAGCACAGTAAAAGATGCCATCTCATTGTTTAATTAAGTTTTTTGAAATATAAATTTTCAATGGCTTTCCTCGAATTTAAAAACTTGCACATATAAGCCCATTATTACAAAAATATTTTAAATCACTTTTTCCAATTAGACAGCTTTCCATTTCAGAAATTAGCATTTTAATACCTCCTATATTAAATACTTAATGGAACTTTCTGACAGATGTTTTTTACAAAAAATATTTTTATTCGTGAAATTTGCTACAATCATTGCTTGCTCTTATTTGGACATTTCCACGAAATTTCGACCTTCAGTTTGAGCGTTGTTAACACAATTAGGAACTGATCTAATGCGCACATTTTTAGATACATCAATAACTATATAAAATTTCAGAAAAAATTCTAACTCCGCATTTTTCCAAACAATTACTGTATTTTAAAATTAAGGATATTTGTTCAATTTTACAGAATAGACTTCACAGACGTAGGAGTTTAGTTATATTAACGTCCCGTTTTAAAGCAACACTAGGGCTATTTTGGGACGTAATTTTGAATTTTGAACCGCGGCCAGATGACGAGGACGATACCTGAGCTGGCGCCCCCCCTTTCCACACCACACCAGCGGGAGGACGTTTGGCCCCTACGAATTTGACGTGCACCAGAACCGCTTACACGACAGTTTTCTTTGGTGGAATCGGGTCTCGAACCTGAAACTGTCCGGTTCCGAAGCCGAGACCTTACCATCCGTCCACCGCGGCCCTCACACACGTAGGAAGAGTTTAAAATAAAGTTTAAAAAATAACAAAATTGTTTTCCTTTTCTTTTTTCCTGATAGCATGAAGTTTTTCCTTTAGCTAACTTTTAATTTAAAAAATATTAGTTCATGAAACAGAAAACATACTTTTTAATCAAATCGCAACTAAATATAAGGCAATTCTGGATAAAATTTATGGACATTTGATGTTTAGCGGTATTTTCCGTTACATCTGGAATCAACAATAAAAGAAATGCGAAACAGCCGAACTTCGCGCATGCTGAGGCCAATGCTTTGAATTGGTTGCATAACCAATTGATTCTCCCATTACCCCCTATGGGTTAAAAATGACTTCCTTAACCGTAACCACGGCTGTCTGGAACACCGAGGTTAAGAATTTCAAGTGCGAAATTTTCACTTTCCGACGTAAACTATGCAGAGGTACCTACATCATGAATGACTGCCACAGTTTAAAGGTCACCCAAGCTTAAAAGATGTTGAGCGATTTCCTAGTTTCAATTAACTCTTCCTTATAGCAGTTTTGCCTCATAGTGCGTGGGTAAATTAGAGCACTTGTCTGTCTTGTTTAGGAAGATGAGCCACAAAAAATATAATTAGAAAAGGATCATTAATTCAAAATGTTTCCCTGACCTCAAAGTTTCGTTTCAGTGCGAAGGCAAATGTGTGAGAGGAGGTTAACTAAAAATCAATTAAGAGATACTCATACATGCAAACTGTTAATTAAGTTAATAATCTGTAATTAACAGTTACTTGTGACTTTTATTTTGCTTAGTGTATTTCAGGAATCTGGAATTTTTTTTCTAAAGGTTTGCATAGTTACGGAATGATGCACTTTTTATCTTTTTAGTTTGGGTTTTATCTTACAAAAGCTAGATTTCGCCATTCTGTGGTATACTAATCCGAATAGTTCACAGTGCGATAATTTTTTATTTTTTATTTTTTTTAAAAAATAATTTTAATGTTTCAGATATTTATGCTGTCTATATAAAATATGAATTCTTGCATCGATTAGTAATTTCAGAAATGGTTTCTTCAAAGGAATCCGGTAGAATAATACCGAATTCTTTTAAGAAACTTGCTCTGAAGTTCACGACCTATTTTTTAGGGTTTTTACTAATAATGCAATTAGATTTCCAAATTTATGGTACATTTCAATGATTTTTTTGTTGTTTATTTTAATCCTTTTTTTTTAAATATTGTAATGTCTGACTAAATATATACAGAAATGGATTCTTTTGTCATCATCTTAATGAGATTTTATTCATTTTTTTCATTATAATTTAATGAAGCAGTGTAATTTTTAAAGTTTCTCATGGCAAATTAATCAAATTCAATTTTCCATTTTTTTGATTTCCATTCTTTTGATTAGTCAAATATTTATGATGTCTTTGAGCATGTACACAAAAAAGTAGATACCTCTACAGAAAGTCTCTTGAAAACACGATTTTTAATAATGTTTCAAATTTTTACTGCCAAATACAATCTTTTAAGTAGTATATAGTTAAAGTGAATTAATTTCATTTTGTTTTAATGATTTGAATTTGGCTGATAATAATAAACATAAAAACTTTTCTTACAAATTTCTATTAAATTTTTACTTTCGAATAAAATAATATTTGAACTTGAAGACAAAAAATGTGTTTTTTTTATATCTATCAAAATAAACACACATTCCTAAATAAGACTGATCAAGTAAAACTAAAGAAAACTGATTTTAGTAGCTTCGTTTATTTTAATCTCTTTTAGTATCTATTTTTAGTTTAATAGATTACATTTGTTTTCAAAACATCTTTATCAAGTTAAAAACCTTTTTTTGAAAAATTCACGCAAGCTTGGTACTTAAAAGTACACTCACCCTCTTAATTACCCGTGACCTTCCGTGGTCAAAATACCATTATAAAACTTTAATTACAAGTAAAAGAAGCGTTTCAATTGAAACAAACAATTAATCAATATTCGGAAAACAAACAAACAAAAATAAAATTAAAAAAAACAAACAAAAAAACAAGCCAATATACTTGTCCATATAAAGACCTGTTTATTAGATCATAATTATAGGCAATGTAAATAAAAATTGTTCAAAAGCCTTTTCGCGTTTGAATCCTTTTCAGGCTTATTTAGGCAATTTCATTAATTTCTCAAAATGAATAGAAAACTCGGCTTTAAAAATCTTCTAACAAGGAAATGATAATTACTAAAGCTTGCAAAACAATTGATTTGAATTGATTGTATTGTATGCGCAGTTGGAATTAAAGATAATTTTAAGGATTAAGTTTGGCTTTATTTTTTCGTAAGCATTTTAATGCTAAAATAAAACGCGGCATTTCATTTAAAATTGAAGTCAATCCAAGATATTTTTTCAGATTGGTACAAAGAGCCCAAAGCCGCAGGCATCTATTGAATTTACTTTAGTTTTTGAAAGATATCTGAATTTGTTATGAGCTTCAGTAAATTAATGCATATGCTCCTGAGAAACTAGCTTCAAAAAGAGGAAGAAGAAAGAATTAAATGTTTACAAACTTAATCGCGTAGCATGAAAAAAAGAAAATAAGTCAACTAAATCAACATACCTCTTTGACCTTAAAATTTTGTTTCAGTTCGAAAGAAACTATTTATAAAGAAGTTAAATGATAATTAGCAACATGGTATACAAAGGAATCTTCCTCAAGGTCGATTAAAGATATGGCCTTATGAGTTACAATTTGCGAGACAGAAAAAATTTCCATCATTCATAATAATACATAGCTCTCGTGTATAAGGCAGATGATTTATGTATCCCCGTCAACGTCGAGTTGTATTGCTACAACTTCTTTCTCGTATTTTACCATCTTTTTAAGATAACACGAAATTATTTGTTAGATAATTAGGCTCAGTCAAATACTTTTTAACAACGCATCTCACATTCATTTGAAAGAAATAAAAAATATTTGATGAGGTAGATAGCAAATAATACTAATATAAATTCCAATAAATTATATGATTTAATTATCATTTTTTTTTATTTTTGTGCACGTCGTTTTCATACGCAACTTATTTTGTTTGAGAAAGTAACAAACTTTCCAACATACATCAGTAAAATATTCTAGTATACTTAAAAATATTTAATTTTTAACAACAAAAGAAATATCTCTACTTTAAGGAGTTGCTTTCACCATCTTGGTAGAATAATATAGTGTGTTCATTAATTATTGTCGGGGTTTCCGTACCTCATAACTTTCGAATAAAAAAATGTTACGCAAAAACCGATTACGTATTCGTAAATTACAACGCAAAGAATTTTATTAATGATATTAAAGCACTGATACAATGATATAAAGCATGATATAAAGCTTGCACAATTTGCACTTTGTAGGTATTCAGCTGAAGGCGATTATGTATTCGTAAATTCTCTGAACAAATTTTGACTCGAATTGAGGATGATGAAAATTACCTTCGGAAATGGTTCTTCAGTGACGAATCCACTTTTCATGTGTCAGAAAAAGTGAATAAACATAACTGTAGAATATGGGGCTCGGAGAACCCACACGATTATCAAAAGTCAAAATTTGTTCAGCGAATTTACTAATACATAATCGCCTTCAGCTGAATGCCTACAAAGTGCAAATTGTGCAAGCTTTACACTTTAATATCATTAATAAAATTCTTTGAGTTGTAATTTACGAATACGTAATCGGTTTTTGCGTAATATTTTTTATTCGAAAGTTATGAGGTACGGAAACCCCGACAATAATTAATGAACACCCTGTACTTATGCAGACTATGAATGCAAATGTTTATTTATACAAAAGTTCACAAGTTCCACAGTTTAACTTTTCACAAAATTCCAAACACGCAATAATCTCATTTTGATACTAATCAATGCTTACACATGATCACTTAAAAACTACATAATAAGTCAATATCACAAGCGATATCTTATTTCGCTGCTTGAATACCAATTAATAGATGTATGGGTGTTCGATCGGTATGCAATTAAATTTTTATCGTCATTAATCTCCTACGTTATCAAGATCCCACATTAAATTCTCTTTAGTTTGATCAGAAACGCCCATGTTCATGGTGTCTTTAAGGAGGGTAAAATTTCTCATTAGCATGCTTATCTGTTGGATATCGTAGGATTACTTCTTAACATTATTAAAACTGACACAGCTGGTGAATGATATGCAATTCTTTACAATTTCTTTTGTAGTTTGTTTCTTTATATATTTCTCTACAATCGCTTTCTTCCTTTTTGTATGTTTGCTTGTTGTACATCTCTATATTTGCCATTTTTGTGCCAAGTTCTGTCAATTAAAGACTCATAAGGCTATTAAGTATTACTATTCTTTGGCAGATCAATTCTTTTCACTTTGCATAAAAGAGATAGGGCCATTAACCATTACTTTTTCTGCTTTATTCTATGTTTTATAAAATAACTCAATTTTTTTGCTATTGATATCAATGTCATTTCGGTCGATAAATCAGTCACCGTGCAGCTCAAGTTCTTGTCCTTAATATTTTGAAGTCAAGAAACGGAATCAGTATCATTTTCTTATTTAAATAATATATTACTACTTTTGTTGAACGCTTTCGGTTGTTATTTTTAATGAATTTGGCGAGCTTAATGATATTGGACTTCATGCAAATCCTGGAAATTAAAAAGCAAATGAAAATGGCAGGTCCTGATTAGAGAAAATGATGAAAATAGCAATCAATAGTGTGATGGAAACAGCGATCACCAAGAAACACAAGATATTACATTTTTCAAATAATGCTGATGCATCTTTGTTATTTAAAAGCGAAACTAAATGATTTACATCTCCATCTCTTTTATTATATTTAGTAATCTCTTTATGGAAATTTAGAGAGTACTATATATATATTGTGGCTCAATCTGTCCTTACTAGAAATAATATGTATGGCGCATTACTTTTACTTTCATTTGTTTAATATCTTTGTTAAATTAAGCATTTAAATAGTCATAGACTTAATGACAAATGGAGATTTTTGATGCGGAATACGTCAGCAAATTGGCAATGTCTTAATATTAAAGCGCTTAGTGCATAGTTGTTTACTAAGAACTGGTGATATAAAATCTGACACTTTTTTTTCTAAATATTCAGTGTTCAGTTAAATATTAGTGTAATAAATCCAAAATGTGCAAATACTTTAAATGCATGACTCCCTTCTACCGAGCGACAGTTCTCCCATCTGTTGAACGGAGCGAAAGGCATCCAGCAGCGATTTGACATTAGTTGAACCACAAGCTAAATCATCCACTGACAGATTGCCCATTTTAGACTAGACCTAAGTATTTTTTTCTTTCTTGTTCCGTTTACGCACAGGAAAGGCCATAGCAATAAAACTAAATACAGCTAGCACTGAAAAGCGGCAAATCATTCTATTCAAGTATTCGAGGGCAGTTTTTATTTAAGAATATAGCTTATTTATAATATATTTTATTTAAAGGATTGAAGATGCAACTTTTTCATTTTAGTGACACAAAACATAATCTTAAATATATTTATATATATATATATATATATATATATATATAAAAGAGGCTTCAGATCTTTTTAGAAAATCTCGTAATAAACTGCAATCGTTTTATTTATATGATGGTTAACAGAAGATCAGTGTATGAAATATTGCTTGGATTGTAATCTCCAGAAGAGGACATAAAAATCTGCTCAAGATATCATGCATTACATTTATTCTTATAAAATTTTTTTCCATTATTTATCGTTAATGCTAAGTTTTCAAATGTTCTGCGTGTGAGAATATATTCGAAATGTCAAAGATTTATATAAATTTTAAGGGAAATCAACTGCCTCAGTAATTTTGAAATAACATTTCAAAGAAAATAAAATGTAAAATGTCATGTATCTTAATAAATAATGAAGGTAGAAAACCATGTATATTTAATATATGTAATGTTGGGCTTGTTGTGCTCTTTTTAGACAAAGGCGAATAGATTTTTCACATTTTACTCAAAAATGTGTAATAGCATAAAGCAGAAATTTTTATAATACAAATAAAGAAATGAATGCTATTTAATTGTGCAAATAATGTTTAAAATGAATATTTAAGTAAATTTTTAAATCCAAGATTTCGACAGAAACTTTCGTAAATAATCACAATACAGATATAAAAAATAATTTCGTTATTCGGAAATAATAATAAATATCAATAAAAATAGTTTTATCTGTGTATGAAAAAGGAAAAGTTGTTTTTTTAATGAAAAATCTGGGATCAAAACGAAAGTAAGAACATGAAATAAAAAAGCTTTCAGTAAATTGAAATTGAAATCACATTTAGAATGTATTTTAATTTCATTATAATGAATGTTTGAGATTTTTCTCATGAAATTCATTGTAGCTTGATAGTCTTTTCCTATTGTTTTCTACATCTCATGCTTTTACTATTTTTTTTCCATCTCCAGACTCAGAAAAAAATTCTGAAGGTCAAACATTTTTTTCTTCTTTTTAATGCACTGATAAAACTTTTTTTCTTCTAGTTTTTAGTCTTTTTTTTTCCCTTCTGATATTCATTGTGACTTAAAAAAAAGACTTGTAACACATAAGTCTTATCAAATGTTGCCACATCTTAAACAAACGAATCAGTCGTTTTTAAGTTCGTATCTTCAACAGCTATATAAAATTTCATCAAGAAGTAAATGATCTACAAATGTTCGAGATTTATAAGAATGCCCATTCTAATTTATACGGAATCTACATATTTAATATTCTAAGTTGTGTTAATAATGTTCCTATTCCAAGAATAAATTTTAAAGTTCTTTTTATAATCTTAATTTTTTAAAAAAAATCTGAAATAGGGATCTTACTATAAAACTGTAAAAGCGTGAGGCTCTGATAGATATACTCTAAGTAAATAGATTTTAATCGTACATAAAATATACCATCTGTCTTTAGAAGATCAGCTTGTTCTCCCACTTTTTTGGTGAATACTTATAATATTGAATACTTTTTAACATTGAATAATAATTATTAATGTTGAATACTTTATAAAATTTATATTTGTTATTTGATAAAACTGGAAAGCATAAATGTAATTGCATCAGTATATTAGAAATTATTGCTTGTGCAAATTAAAAATTGTGCATACTACAAAAAGAGCGGAAATGAAAATTCTACCTTCGTTGAGTTAATGCTCTAAAAATATTCTTTTTATGTTAGTTTTAACACTGCCAAATGCACTCGATCGAATGTGTTGATTGATGAGTTAGTTTCATATCAACATTAAAAACATTGTTGTAGGTTGTGCATTAAATTAATTTTTAAAAAAATATAATTTAAAAACGAAGAAAATTCCTTTACAGAAATGAAACTGATATCTTTAAAATGTAATTTCTGAATTTTCAGATAACGCAAAACTCATTTTTTTAGGATAGCAATTTTGGAAGATATGAACATCAATTTCAATTTGTAAGTCATAGCGATGCCATCTGGTGGCGTTTAATACGTTCATTGCCATGATTGACGCTTCACATTCGGACCATCTATTTAATTAATGACCTCTTCTTTGCTATTTCTTAATTAAAATAGAGAAGAAATAATACAATTATATTGACGGTAAGATATAATTAGATAGAAGGTGTGAACCGTAGACGAGTTATGCGGCAGAAAACATGTTAAAAGCCTCTTTTCATGATAGATTGGACCTTCTGTTTGACGCCTACTTCTATCACCTTGATTTCGTTTGCCTCTTCTTTCCTCTGACTGAAAGGAGGTTTCGGCGAGTTCTCTTCCGAGCGTTTCTAGTAATATTTTGCACCTCCATTAATTAGTTAAGAGAAGCATTGGATTAAGTGTAGTCGTAAAAACGTCCAATGAAACAGTCTAAAATGTTCATGTGGCATTTGTCTACATTTGACTGCTGCCAGTCATCGATAAGTAATGATTTCTGTGCTACTCACGTTGGCGTTTTAGGTATAGAAATCATAGATTTTAATGAATACCCAATCTTATGATTACATTTGTCTTAATTTCTTTACAATATTATTTGATTTTCAAAAAATAATTTCTATTTATTTCTGCGCTAATAGTTCTTTGGTTACAAATATTATGGAATCTAAAAATTTAATTTCTAGAGGACCCCATCTCAATAATTTTCTTTGGCAGAATTATTATATTAATTAATAATAAAAAGCTCTAAAATTAAATGTTGTGACTACTACTATTGACTACTAATAAAATTAAATATTGTGACTATTCTACTGTCATTGTGAACCATGAATTGTAAACTATTTGCGAGTGAATAACCAATTTCAAAATTCAACTTTAAAAACATGGAATATACGAAATTAAGTAAGATGGATATGTTCTAAGTAAATAGAGATTTTAATCGTATATAAAATATACCATCTGTCTTTAGAAGACCAGCTTTAAAAATTTGAAGATATCTGAAACACATTTCATTTTTTAAAAATATATACTTGCCTTTGATGATAAAGCTGAGTGAAGAGTAGAAATATAAACAAAGTTTGCTCGATAAAGTGCTTATTGAATCGAGAAGTGTTAAAATACTCATTGACAAAATGTCCTTACTATTTTCTTCCTGCTTTTTAGTTTTTATTCGTATTTTGCCCTCCTACTTTCTAATAAAAAAAAAAAATTCATTTTAAATAAAATTTTTAGTCAAATTTCCCTCTTCTGATATTCAGCTCAAAAATAATATTTAATTCAATAAATTCATCAGATTAATTTCAATAAATCAATAAATTAATTTTTACACTAAGTACTTTTTCATATTATTTTGAAGAAAGAATTTTGTATGAAACTATCTCCCATGCATATAAAAAAACTTTTTAACGCGCATTTTTATTAATGTTCTAAAAGCTAGAATTTTTTTGTTTTAATTATTTTTTACTTTTTTACCGTTAATTTGAAATTCATCATTGCTAATATAATATAATCTTTTATATTATATTAGTAATATAATTTTAATTGCTAATATAATTTTTTTCGTTCTTTAATATGAAATTAGTATGTTCATTTGTATGAAATGAAAAGTTTAACTAAATTCAGTTATTTATATAGAAATAAATTTTGGAAATATTAAAATAATATAGTCATCGAGAACACACAAGTGTAGAAAATTTCAAAACATTAGCAAGACCGTAAAAGAAGAGTAAAAATTCGATTAAAAAATCCCATCTCGACAAAAAAAAAAGGTGCTTTTTGTGTTTCTGAAAAATTAGATGTATTCAATGCACCTATTCTTAATATTTTTTTTTATTTTTATGCCATTTTTTAGATATTTGTGATACAATGTTAGTATAGAAGTAATCAATACCAAAAAATAAATTCATCATTATTAAATTCTTACTCTAGTGAACATTCATCCTTCAAACCATCTTCCGTGCGTCAAAATTTTAAACTATTTCTCCAATCACAGATCAGCAAAATCAAAGGTTTAGAAATGTGTCACGTTTTAAGACTTTACTATTTAAATTGTTTTCAGTGAAGACTAGTGCTTAGTCATTTTCTACTACATCCAGTAATTTGAGGATTTTCTATCGATGCAAGTCATTATTTCAGATTTGCTTTCATCCGCGTCTTTTATTTTCAATTAAACAATAATTTGCTTTAGTTCTTATAGAAGCGTTTGAAATTCTTTTCAATTCTGTGTGGGATATCATAATTGGAATTGATGATTAAATTTTTAAATATTAAGATAATGTAAATAAAAATGAATCCTAAATTCCAAAATGTGCCGTACTTTTCATTTGGAGAATAATCAACTATTGACTGTTCGAGTATAAATAACTTCTACATTTTTAATTGGTAAGAAATGCATTTTTTAATTGAAAAAAAAGTGGTTTACCAGGTTTCATTGGCAATTGATTGAAAGGGGCATGGCAGCTATTAGCTAATTTCCTTTAAAAGTCTTTAGCTATGGTAATGGTAAAAAGAGTGATTGATGATCTGCATAACCTTGAATTTTGTGATGCGTATATTTCATCCCGAATTTATTTACTTTTGCGATTTTTTAGTTTGAAAACCTATCGCAATTTGCCTTTTAGCGCTTTTACATTTCATTAGAAATGCAAGTGAAAATCGTGGGGTTTTGTTTGTGCCTGAAGAGAAAGAAAACTTCTGCAAAAGGACTGATTCCCACATGTTCTGATTTCCATCCACTGCGAATGCGCAGTAAGAGTGCGCATTTTTTTTCTTTTTTTTTTACTACATAGTTTGGGGAAAGGAAAGGCTGTCGAAAAGCGCAATCTAGAGATGCTAAAAACGGGGTTTAAAATATCTTTCTTCTGAGAAATTTTTTCGTTGGTTCAAAATTTGAAAATAAATTGATTGAAGGATGATTAGTGATAAATAAAAATTAATTGACAAAATACTGTACATTAAGATTTTTGCTGTATACAATTATTATTAAAATTTCCTTACATATGTATTTCCACCTGACACTTCATAATTTTTTTCTTAATCCTGCGAGATTGTGTAAACCTTTACAAATGAGAGTGAGAAACAACTGAACATTTATTTTGAAAGTGAACTTCTTGTAAAAATTAATTATTATTTAGTTATTACTGCTTAAGAAAAAACCTTATTTGAAACTTATCAATAACCCTTCAAAAATTTGTTATAATTAAGTTATTCAGTATTAATTAGCAAAGTCGAAATTTATGTAGAAATTCATCACTTCATAGTGCGGTATTAGTTACAACTCTAATTCTCCCCCACACCATTAAAACGCACAAGATGTTTTTCATTGAAAGAAGTGTTAAAATATCATCTACCAACTATTAAACTTTTATCTATAAAAATTATTAATTTCATGGTACAAATTTCTATTTTTTCTGACGTTTCAGTGTAATCAATGTTCTAGAATGAAGGTCCAGTACATTTCAGTGAAACTTACGCTTATTTTAATAAAATGGTGAAGTGGTATGAGACTTCCTGCTTTTCAGGGAAAACGAAAAAAAAAAAAAGAAACGAAAGTCAGTGAAGTGAAAAATTGATATAGTTCTAATTTTGAAAGTTACTATAACTACATCACTTTTCATTAAACGAAAAAAAATCATGCTAGATTGATTTCTCTAAAGGTTTATGGCACAAAAGCCACTTTGGGCTATGTTGAGGTAGAATCCTATTAAATTTATGGTCTATAATAAAAGTAAAATAAACTACCACTCTTGGTTAACATATCTGACAACTCAAAACATGCGAGTAAAATAAATTTCTAACTGGTTAATAATATGGATTTCGCAAGATGTGTTGCGTTTTGTCTAGTGTAACAGCAGAAAAGCAATTAAATATAAATAAGAAAGACTCATGCAAACCTGGTTATTTAAACTTCTATCTTAACCCCTATTTTTAGGGATTTTTTATAATGCATTTTATAAAAGCATTTCAAACCATTTTTTTAATATCTTTTAACTGTTGTTTGCATATATAGAGTCTATAAAAAAGAAAAATGTATGAAACTCTTTAGGATCTCAATGTTTTGCACGACCGCGCATGGGATCATGACTTAAGATTCAAGAAGCCAAACATAGACAAAACCCAATCTAATTCGAAAGATATGAAATTTCAATTATAATTCCAGTGCATTTTCAATGACATATTTCACTTTGCTGAAAATCTTAACTTTTAGTCATTCTATGATCTTCTTAGAGCTTTAAAGAGATAGCATATAGTCTATTTTCAATTTTTATAAACATTATATATGTTTTCTTATGCGAATTTAAAATGCACGTTAGTGACTTAATGAGTTAAAAATGGGTGAGAAACATCAATCGACTAAATAAGGTTATGGTTATTAACCTTTCTTTATGCTTGCCTTATTCACTTTATTATCTTATTATTCACTTATTCACTGCATTATTCACTTTATTATCTTATTATTCACTGCATTATTCACTTTATTATCTTATTATTCACTTATTCACTGCATTATTCACTTTATTATCTTATTATTCACTTATTCACTGCATTATTCACTTATTCACTGCATTATTCACTTTATTATCTTATTATTCACTGCATTATTCACTTTATTATCTTATTATTCACTGCATTATTCACTTTATTATCTTTTTATCTTATTCAGCATTATTCAAAAACTGTTAAATCGATGTGCAGATTTAACAAACAATTTCTCGATGTATTTGGAGTTTTCCTTCCAAGTCAAACTCGAATGTGGGCGTGTTCCTCTCATATATATGGGAGATCAATCCGACTTCTGCTTCAGGTATTTTTGAATAACCCTTTTCCCTCCTCCCTTTTATGTTTTCTTGTCTCGTATGGCGGCTAAATAGGATAGGCTAAGTAGGATTAGAGTCATCATTAGAAATAACCATTTTTCCCCACTAAAGGGAATAATTGGCAAGCACTGTGACTTTAGAATATTTTTGTGCTTTTATTATGTCACTTTAACATATTTTATTTTAAATTAGTGTGTAAATTAAGTGCATTATCATTTAAAAAAATGTAATCTTGGTCTATTTTTATAAAGTAACAACTTATCTTAAAGATATCGTGAAATGATACATAACTATACGGGTTACTGCGTAATATTTCAGTTCAATACAACAACAATGGTATTTTTTGCCATAAAAAAATTCAAAAGTAATTCATGTTTCGCATTGTTAGGAGGAAATATGGTATTGTGATTTTATATCGAAAAGAGAATTCCATTTTTAATATTTTCATGGAAGATGTCTAGCAATCAGTCAACAGTGATTAATTTCCCTTTCATTCCAAAGAATCCAAATTTGAGGTAGGAAAAAAAAGAGAGAGAGGGAACAGGATGTAAATTACTTTTCTCAGTAAAATAGTATTTTTCAATTCGCTTTTGCCTTAAAAATCCGCAAAGGGTCTTCGACTTTGTTGAAGAGAACACACACAGCCTGTATCACGTGCGATAACGGCAGGAAGACTCTTCTACAACAATAGGTTTGAAATCTGTTGCCCGTCAAAATGCCCCACCTTTATCAAAAATGAAAAAAAATGTATAAATAAACCAATTAAAATGTTCTAAAGAACATGTCATACAGAACCCAAAGCTTTGGAAGTCAATTATTTTCATGAACAGAAAAAAATTCACACAGCATGGTACTGATAGGAAGGAAACGATTCGTGATACGCGATGAAGAATACAATTTATTTCAAAATGTTATCTGGAGTGAAAGCTTCTACCTGTCTAATAAAATGGAGGTGGATTTCTGTGTCACGAGAAAGGCTGTTCATGGTATATTACAGAAATTCTGTATTACAGATTATTTTGTATATTTGAAGTTATTAGAAACAAAATCCGTCTGTGCCATTTTGATACCATGCATTGAAGCAGATTTTGGTCGATTCAAAATTCAGAGCGCCACAATAAATTTGGCTTCTCAGAAATTTCGAACAAAAAAAAAATAGGTATAAAAATGAGTAATGCAGAAGACAATGATAATCTTTAAACTAAAAATGACAGAAAAGTTTAAAGTTGAACAGTTTATTATAAATAATATAAAAAATAATAAATAAATAAATGATTTTAATAAACAACTCCAATTACAATTTTGGTTAGATTTATATAGAAAGACTATCTATTGTTGTGGTTCTCATGACAAGACTTCGGGAAAATTTCAAGTTATTTACCGATCATGGTCCCTAGAATCCAAAACCACCCTTCGTTCAATATATATGTGTGAGTATATATATAATAAGCGTGTAGCGCTTTGCCCATGTTATCTTATGAGCAGGATAACTAGAGTAATTTTGTTTGGATTTTAGCTGGCTTGGGATATGTTGTTAAAAATGTAAAAATCTCAGACGAGTTCGTGAATGGCCCATCTAGCTCAAAGGGGGTGGAAATGGTGCGGGGGGTGAAATTTTCATTTCGCTAAAACTTTCTTAATATTGAAAATAGAAAAATATATCCAATTAGATAAATTAGCGCCTCATTAAGATGGATAATTTTTGCCTTTAAAGTTTTTCGACATCTGCAATATCTTAGAAGTTAGGGGCTGAAAAGTGATTTTCAAGCCCTAATTTTGACTGTTTCTAACATCAATTTATGTTGCCACATAGTAGCTTAGATGTAAAGAAATCTATCTTTGCTTTCCTGCTTGCTGAGAGGAAATTTTTTATAACTTCAATCAATAATTTTAATAAACAGTCGATTTTAATAAACAACATGCAGCATTTTGAATGCAGTAATTGTACATTAAAACTGAAAAATGAACACTATTACTGACCTAATATGGTCTTTAAAGAAAATTGATTTTTTAATTGCTTATTTTATAAAATACTTTATAATAGTAAATTCTTCGAGTTCTCCTCGTGAATTAACCCTTCACCCAGAATATATATGTAAACTCGACTACATACAAAGTATTTCGTAATAATGGATATTCTGGTTAAAGGGCTACGGGCCTTAAAAAAATTTTTTTACAATCACTGAAGACACAAGGCAAGGACGGGCCTGATTCAAAAAAGCAATTCCAAGTAAAAACATTTTGCTATATTTTTTGTTTGGATTTCAATTTAATCAAAATCAATCTGAATTATAGAAGATATTTTAACATTATGTTGATAGGAAATTCAAGAAATCAGGAAAAATTCGAATTGCTGATGAATTCAAATTAAAAACTATTTAAATTAATAAATTTCCTAATATATCTATTTCTTGAATTTTCGGTTTCATCAACTTTATAGTGTAAGTTTCTTTTCTATCTAATTGTTAATCAAAACGTACACGTTATAATATTGCAACAAATATGATAATTAATGTACAAATATGGTAATTCAAGCAGTATAATGTTATGAGTAAAAGAAACTGATTCATAAATTTATCGATTAAAATTTATGTGCAAATAATATGAAAATTTTGAGGAAACGAAAACATGTCTCTAAAATTTCTTCAAAATGAAGCGACATATCAGTATTTTTATCCAACATCATTAAGGAATTAATATCACATTTTTAAAGCCTGTTAAGTATTTTCGAGGGTATATTCTTATTGTGATATCAATTGAAAAATGTGATCAAACTTTAAAAAATTATTGCCAGCTGTTAGTGTTCCGTGGAAATTTGGAAAGGTGAATTTCGACAGAAGTGTCATTTTCATTATCTTATTATGATAATCGTCGCGAAATGATCTTTTGTATTTTTATAATGAGACTCTTGCAGTAAAAATACTAACACAGTAACAAGTGATTGATTTTAATATAAAACAGTCGTATGATAATAGATTTGGATACAAATTATAGCTGCTTTTTTTTCTCTCAACAAAACTTGATTGGCTGTTTCTTTGGACTGAAGCGGCACAAAATAACTATGAATTCCATGCAAAAATAAATAATAACACTAATAATGAGCTGATTTTTAGATTTCCAACTTCTTTTTAATGTATTTGAATAGTATGCCGTTCATCTCTAGGTTATTTACATTTAATAATCATAATATATTCTAAATCATCGAACTTATTACGTAATTGTTTTCTCCATTTCCAGCTGTTCTAAATCAATATCATGTAAAAATGTAGATAATAGCCTACTTTGTATTGTAAGCCACAAGGTTTTGCATTGGCATATGTCATACAGATAAAGATTACAGTTTTCATAGCAAATTATCGTAGTATCCTTTTTAAAGGCTTAGAAACCATGAACTCATTACCTCATTTTTAGGCACAATGCCGGATATGTTTATTTGATAATCGCATGTCACAGAACTAATAGAGAATTTAGATAATTATTTTGGTGTTTTTTTTTATCCCAAACAAGTTTTTAAAATTGATAACTAAACATTTTTATGTAATAAGCAGATCCGGACCGAATCGGCAATTTAAAAAAATAAAAGACAGTTAAATTATTTTGACTTGAAAAATTTCATACTTTTTAAATGAATTTTTTATTTATTTTACCAATATTTAACCAAGAAAGCGCAAATTAAGAAAAATGTTTCAACTCTTTTATTGAAACATTTTTCTTCATTCTCGGTCAGTTTAAAGATGGTTTTTTTTTGTGTTTCTCCTATTAGCAAAAATGATTAAAAGAAATAATTTCTCAGAATTAAATTTTGAATTTTTGCATAAATAATTATAATAGTCTATTGTTATTAATCTCATCGATAGAAATGTTACTAATGTCTTCAAACTATTTATTCTACCTGAAATACAAAACGTTTTGATCACAATCATAAAATATAATTCTGCAAGAAAATTGATGTTTTAAATATTCGATTGAAACACAATATAGAGTTAAACAAAATCGCAAATGATTAAAAAAAAAAAGAAAAAGGAACCGATGAGATTTTAAACTCTGTTAATGTTTTCAAAATGCGTAACAAAACAGGATTTATAATCTTGTTTTTATCTCAAATTTCAAACGTCATACAAGGAGGTATTATTAAGGTACCTCTAAAATAAACAAATGTATTTTGAAAACCCTATTGAAATAAGCGAAATTCTAAAACAATATTGTAGCTCTATCTTTTTATGCTGCGCCTTCCAGAAAATAATATTTAACTATGTTTGTGTTTCCAGAAACATGTTTTATTTGAAATGCTAGGCAAAACTAATAGTTTGGTAATAACTAAAACTCATAATAATCTTAAGTGATCATAGCTCTTTGTATCGGTCACTTTGTTTGAACTAAAATAAACATCAAAATTTAAGCTATTATATAAAAACAATCCCAGAGTAAAATAAAGCTTTTCTTATATAGTTAAAATACTGTGCTCTTCAATAACAGTAATTTTCTATTCAAACGAAACAAGTAGATGCAATACCAATGAAACTTCAAGTTCATGTCCTAAACCAAATTCAAACTTTGATCTGTAAGCCCATGCTTTATCCAGTTAGAATTCAAAAAAATAAGAGCTTCTTTCGTAATATAAATGAATTCCTCAGAATTCGTATGTAATCCATGCAGAGAATATTTCTATCTTTGAATTTGTTTTATTTTTATTATTTCTGCCAATTCGTTTTTTTTTTAATCTTAAATTTGAACTTTCTGCTCGCAGTTGAAATTTTTTTTTCTAAATACCATGCCTTTTGCTTTGCCTTAAGGCTTATTTTAAATATAAGAATTTAAAATAATATAAATACTATCAGTTTTCAGATACGGAAACCCTCTGAGCTTTTGCCAGGAAGCGTTTATTCCGCTAAAATAGGGGTGAGATGAAAGAAAATGTCTAACGAGACGGAAATCAAAGTCAAGGACTGACAAAGAATTCCAGAAACGCACTCATTATATTACTTACCATCCTTTAACAGAATTAAATCGTCAGACAGTTTTAACCTTGAAATCCTGGAACAGGCAGTATATATGTATTTTCTGTCGAATAAAGTTTAATTAGATTTTAGAGCATTGAAAATACACGAGGTCTATTTTGGACGGACCTCCTAGTTTGAAGCTTAGTCATATGACAAAAACGGCACCCGAGCCAACACCCTTTCTCCAGATTTAGAAACCATACTAATAGGATGATTCAAACTGCTGGATTGTGTTCAATACCCAGAAATTAGGCTCGTTAGGCCAAAGTTCAAAAGGACGAAATTATCTCTTAAACAACATCCTGGAGTTTCAAAAAAAGATGTTAATTAAATTAAATTGCTTATTTAATAGCGGGCAATTTGATACTACTGCGTATTCCATAAATATCCTCTTCAAACTAAAAAAAACGTTTCTATAAATGTAGAATATTAGACCCGCTTGTTGGTGCACTCTTAATTGTAGCATTATGAGTTGTATGAGCACAAATGAAGTTATAATTGTTTTAAAAGGATAGTATAACTGTAGCTAGTATGTGGATATGGGAGATATGACGATGGCTGAAACTCTAGATATTTCCCATTTAATATCTTATTGATATTTTCTCTAGAAAGAGTTTGTTTTGTTGAAGAGATGAATGAGTCACGGGGAAGGCAGTGAAAACAATACATTCTGAAACGTTAATCGTTTTTTGGCTGTATTATTAAATGGTTTTAATCAATGAACACAGCTCTGATGATAAAAATTTTGTAGTAAGCCAATGAATGTGTTTAAACTTTAGACTCCTTTTAGAAGCTTATAATGCCTTGCTGGTCGCTTTTGTGGCAATTCAATTCATTTAAAGACAGCGCACTTACTTTGATTAGCAACCAAAATTAGTAGTTGCCATCTCCGTAAAAATCTTTATAATTTTTTAGTAAAATAATTATATTTTATGTGTTTTAAGTCTAAAGTGTGAATGCAACCCAGTGTCCCTGCCAGTGACGAGTTTAAAGTTATTATTTAGTACAAATGGAACTGGTCTCATAAACCGAAAGTCGCCAAGTTGGTCTCATATCTCCAATCCAAGCAGATGGATTATAATGATGCCAAGTATCATTAACAGTGAGGTCATATGATAATGCTCCATGAAAAGTTTTCTTGATTGTTCGACTTTTGATGCATCACGAACTTGAATTCGTAGAGCAGTTCTTCAATATCATGAGAGCCCTGCTCACTCTCTAGTTGGTAAATAATGCTTCAAAATTAAAACAAAAATGCCAATTTTAGGGACTTGATATTAATCTTAAGGCTGGAAGTTCTGTTACGATAAAAAATATTCCAACCATGTTGATTGGTAAGCAGAACGGAAATAACTTGGTTTCAAAATTCCCTCTTTGAAAACAGAGAGTACCAGACTAAAAATCGATTTCATCGAGATCTACCATGTATGTGCGCACGGTGTACGTTAATTCTGTCACTGAAGATCAAATATTTCCCCGTTGATCTTGCCGGAGAAGTTTGGATATGATTGTGTTGGTCCAAGTGGGGTTTTCGTCATCTGACGACGATTCAAACGTACGGAGTCCTGAAAAAAGTATAACTTTTTAATATTAACCCTCGGGAAAAGTAATCCGATGCATAATTATTCACTTAACACAAGGGCTTGCTTATTGTTCCGAAAAATAAACATATTTAATTGTTTTAAGTTGAATTTCCCTGAAAAATTAATTTACATCTTTTTCGCCATTCTGTAGGCAATTTTAAAAATCAAAATTGAAAAATAAATAAAACATCATAATGATGCCTGAGAGGCACCACCTGAGTGCAAAGGGTTAAAACCACAAGCTATTATAAATATACTAGATAGATGCATTAAGGTAAGAATAATGGTATCTTAATGACTTCGATTAGTGATTGTTATCTAAAATTATTACAATCGGATGATTAATCTGCTGCATTTTTGTACAGCTACGAAATGACATCATATGCTAAACGCCAACTTTTTAGAATGAATTTCCAAATTCTTAGCAATTTTAATAAGGTCCACATTAAGAATTGAAAATTTCATGCTAAAAGCATTTTATATTTATTTTTTTTGCATTCACTTTTGTAATTTTGTGTTAATAGACTAATGCTTCAAATTTTTCGTCTCGAAAATGTCATTTTCCACGGATGAATTTGTAGTTTTGAACTGCTGAGACTCTGAAAATGTGATTGTAAAAGTTAATTTTTTATTTCTGAAAATTTTCTTACAATTCTGCAAGTATTTTTTTTTTTAATAATCGAAATCAAGAAACGTGAAAATTGAATTGTCTGAGAAAGGACCTTATAAAATAAGTCTGATTTTAATGTTATGCGATAGATATTTCTTCGATGAGCCCTCTTTGATTTGCAGTTTTAGAATGAGGCCAAACTCTTTGCAGACTCTCGATTCACAAAATTTTCACTCCACAACCATGTGAGGACGTTTGACTCTAAACAGTCAACGAACACTCAACACATAAACATGGTGGAACTTCAGTACAGTTGTCTGTGTGTGATAAAATAAAACAGGAGAAATGTTTGCAAAACGCGGATCCAAATATACCAAAGCAAGCAACAAATATCTTTGGGAAAATTCCAAAGGACATTGATCTTTCTCATTAAGGATTCACGTTTGATTCAAAAAGATATAAAAATAAAATAAATTCAAGAGTAAAAAAGAATCAAACTTTTAGCTTATTTAGGAACCAGACATTTTAAAAATCCAAAAATATTGAACCCTGAAAAAGTAAACAGCAAAAATACATAGTTTAATTTTGTTTACTTTTTAAAACTAAATATCTACTATCGGCCTTATGAAGAGAGTTAAAGATGTAAAATTTGAGAGAAAAATCACAAATATGCATCGGTCTCTTTTTACTTACTGTATAATGACTTGCTGAAAAATAGAAAAATTTATTCTAACAACAGTTTTTGTCAACAACAACTTTTATTTTTAATGTTGAAAACACGTAGATTATATCCGAAAATGCTAGAGTTTTGAGATAATGGCTTGAGAAAAAGCTATTTCAAGTATTTTCTCTGAAATATAACAAAGTAAATGAGAAAGAAGCATGAATTATGAAACGAAGATTTTATTTGAAACAAACTTGTCTAGAATGTGAATTAGTTTTAAACGACACGAGCTCAAATTGATATTTTTATGTTAGACATTACGTATATTGGAAAGCCAGAATTTACCTGATACAACAGCAACTTGAAGGTTCTTGCTTATTTCTTCGTGTAATTTTGGTTCTATTTTTTCTACAGAAATTGATTGTTTCAATAAAATTTACTATAAAATGGCTTGTTATATACTTTAAATTGGAGCTTTATATCGTGGTATAATTTATTTAAATTACTTAGGAATATTCAAGATGTTTTGAAAATAGTTATGGGCTTACAAAGATTTTCTAGGGATGATTATCCCAATTTTCTACTCAGATTATGTGAAAAGGATTGTTATTTATTAATTTAACAATTCTAATTGAGGATTTTGAACCTTACCAAAAAATTATGCTATGAAAACAAACATTACTGATTTTTGATAAGGTAGATTAAACAAAAGTAACCAGGTATGAGGATCCTATTTGATGATTAGAATAAATCTAAGAGCCATTTTCATGGTAAGGAATAATAATTTGAATATTAAAACTATTACCAGTGATTTTCTAAAATTCAGTTTTAAACGTCCAGTGATTTTCAAAGAAGTAATTTTGAATGTATAGTATCCCCACAATTATGATGGATTTTGTTGAAATTGTTTGAACTACCGATGATGGGTAACAATGGTCAGAATGAGTTTCTGAAATTATAAAAGGAAACAGGTGTAATCATATCAACAGTAAAAACCAGAAATTGTTTTCTTTTTTTACTGTTTCTTTTTTAAATAAATATACATCCAACAAACTTGACGCACATATTATGAGACCAGTCGTATAACAGATTCAGAATCAGCTGCCAGGACATCTTATTAAATGAAAAGCAGATGTCCTAGTATCAAAACTTGCATTGCATTAATTCGCAATGAAAATTTGCAATGATATTTTCAGAAACAAGATTTAAATATTGACATAACTGATAAAAATAGCAGATTATTTTTGTGTTCTTTGAACTAAGTTGATCAGAATCAGTCGTTGTGATGTATTCAAGCAAAGATAAGTGATGTATTAAAACAAAAGAAAATGAAAATAAAAATTTGAGATTATTTTTTAAATTGACAACAAAGGAGGAATTTTATTTAAATATGGCTCATGAGAGAAACAAATTTTAATCATTAATAAATATAAAATGCTGGGTAAGAGTTTAAAATGTTTAGTAATTTTGAATCTTGTTTTATTACTTGAGAAAGAAATTGGTCTTCATAACTTTTGGATACAGTATTGCCACTTAAAATTTATTTCAACAATTTCGGAAGGCGAGACTAAGCTTTAAGACCTAGTTTTATTTTCTATTTAAAGATAATTTTACATTTTGTACTAAATGCGTTTCGTTTACTTGAATTTTTACTCTAATTGCAAGAAAAATCAGTATCTAATTTCGAATAACTTAAACTTAACTTCGAATTGAAGAAAGAAAGCTTCGAATTATAAACAAGACATTGATACCCTTTTAGAGACTTGGGGTGACATGAAAATGTTGAACACAACGGATATTGAACAATAGAAATTCAGTTCTCTACGTTCAAGGTATTTATTTATTAAAAGATTTCTCATCATTTAAACTGTTTTTTGGCTTTGTGATGCCAAATGTATCATTGGGGTAATCTGCGTTTAATAATCAACAGCTGTCATTAATGGCACTATTATTACACTTGCATTTTTCTAGATGTTAAAATGATCTGGTTGCAAATGAATAATGAATGAAAAATTTTAATCACTTCATCAGGGTGGAAGAAATAATTTTAAATATTAAGAATTTGTAATTTTTTCTTTCACTATTTTTGCAAAAAGTTTCACATTTCCCCCAATTTTTTAAATATTAAATTATTTAACTTTTCCAGCTTATATTATTTTTTAACAAATAATTATTAGAGCTGGGATTGTTATAGAAAATGATTATGCAAGATTAAAAATTGTGAAATTAAATTTAAATTTCTTAATATTTTTTTTGCACATATTGATATCCATTTTCGGAAACATCTATGTGAATTCATTAGAAGGAACTTGTAGTACAAGAAGTATGCCAAATTCAGATTACCGAAGTCTGACAAGCATTCAACAATAACTAAAATGTCTGATTAAAAAGTTTTTAAACTCATTTTCCAACGCTTCCAAACCTGAAAACATTGTTTCCCTTTAAAATTTTTAGATTTGAAAATTTTTTAAGGAATTTAAGTTTTATAGGACCAATAGCTAGTTTTAAAAGAAATAATCAAATGTTCATCATTACCCAGAGCAACACAAAAGTATTTTTTATCTATTTACCCACTATGAAAAATGCTCTAGACTTGTCCCGCTTTTGGAAAAAAAAATTATCTAGAATATGGAACTTTTATTTAATATTCTATGAAGACTTTGACAGCGAGCATTTGTCTTAACGTTTTATTCATATGCCGTGAAGCAGTGACATGCAAAAATTAAGAATATCAGATTGTGTCGTTTAAATAGCTCAGATTTCAAATGTTAAAAATTAATTTCAAATAATTAATTTTTTTAAATTAACCATAAATACTTACCCCCCCCAACTTTTATTACAAAGAGAATCTGATTACTGAAATATAATTGTTATTAAATCCATTGGCAGATACAGATAAGAAAAATAAAATACTTTTCCTATTATTTTTATTTCGTTACTTACAAAATAAAATCAAAATAAAGGAAAATGTGTTCGATTTTTAAACTTATTTGTCTTATTCCATCATAGTGTTTGAGATTCCTAATCTACACTCTACAATATGAACTGGAATTCAAAAAATCTCATAGCTTTATTTCGGCTATAATGAATTAATAATTAGAAATTAAAGAAAAATAATAGTAAGCATAAAATTGATAAAACTTCTTTTATACACTGTTTTCTTAGCCAGGTCGATAAACTAGACGTTGTAAACCTCGAACAATCGACAAATTGCAATTCTTAAAATACTTCTTTTAAAGTATAACCTTTATAACAAAGGATACTCCGCTGGAATTTCTAGGTTGAACTGTAGGGTTTTCTCCTTCATTTCTCCATTAATCTTATATCGGGAAAATATTTACCAAAGCCAATCAATGTTACTTAATCGTTACAACGTGATATTGGCTAATACCAAATAAAACTGAAGCATACGTTGCTTATCCACATGAACTTTAATGGGAAAATTGCTCTCGTACAATCAAAAAATATTTCTGCAATTTTCATTCAGGATATTGCGGAATTCGACCATTCTTTAAGGAACAGTTGAAAAAAAATAAATAAAAGGAAACGGAAATAAACTCATCTTTATAGTTATGAAACAAGTTTCTGCTATCGCATGACGGAAATGCTAAGCTATGCCATGAACATATATATTTTCCTCCTCCTCCTTCAGAGCTATCATTAGAAAAGGTATTTTATAGATTGTTGGCAGCATTGAAATCGATGATTCCTTTTTGCTCTGGATCATTTCAAATGATTTTCTTAGAGCTGAAGGAAAATAAATGTATACTGGCATCGGAATGAACCGGCTAAATGGAAATACCGAAAGTAGTACCTACTTACTAAAATCACTCCTGCAATCGTTTTAATTTGTAAACGATGTTTCAGTTGTTATAAATTGCTGGTGAAGAAGCGTTGAGAGGTTTAAAATAATTCCGAGAACCGTTACTGTTAATTTCTAAACGCTTCTTTGTCAGCCATTTATTACCACCAAAGCCATTTCTCAGAACAAACGTAAAAAAATTCTCTAAAGAAATCGGTTTAAATTTTCCGAAAATAGGCGTAGTTTCGGAAAATGTGTATTGTTGCAAAAAAGTTGAACAACCGTTTCTGAGAAGGAAAAAAATAAATATATAAATCGAAATTTTGTTTTCTCAGATAGAGAGACAGTCTACAGCTAATTTCTGTTTCATAGAAAATATAGTTTTTTTTTAAGTGTCAGCAAATATCAAAAACATATTTGCTATAAATATTATCTACTAGACTCTACAGAAATTTTTATTTCGTATTTGAGCGAAAAAAAATCGTGGCATTGGACATAATTTGAATTTTATTAGTCAAAATGCTTTGTTCTAGGATTTCTAATAACATGATTTACGACAAGAAGATAAAAATAGGAGCGTATATATGGAGTTTCTCAAGCGTTTTATTTCTAGTTAGCCAGTGAAGAATTTTAATAACAAAACCAACTATAGTAAAAACCAGTAAAATTGTGAATTCCATGCAAAAAGCAGCTTAAATTCGTTAATTCAATCAATAATTTGTAATGTTTTTTTTCCTACCATTTTCAACGAATGCTCATTTCCTTTTCTGAATTTAACCGAAACGCCCATCGCTAATAATAATTTCTCAAAGTTTACATTTTTTTTCCTATGACCTATTATTCTCATACTTTATGACCTAGAACTTCACATTAAAAACTGGCTAATTTCAGTTGCAGAGCAAAATGTTACATGACAGTTATACACAAGGACATAAAGAAACATTGTTTTAGACTGATGCACAAAGCTATATCAATTGAACTTTAGAAACCCCATTTAGTATCGTCAAAACAAATAACTTTAAAGCTTCTTTCGGTAAGTCTTCATTCCATATAGTACTCAGATATTTTTTCAGATTCAGTGAAGAATAGAAGCGAATCTAAATTCATTTTAATCGTATTTGAAATGTATAAAAAAATTTTAATAATACTGGTAGCAATAAAATAAATAATATCGGCTCGTTGCATTAATCAAATTTTTATTAACTGATATTTTTATGAAGTAATTCTGTTGCTTTTGCTGCAGTTTTGAGAATACGAGTAAAATTTTTTCAAAGTTTTTTAATGATGGAAAATCTAACATACGAGAGATAATCTTGTATTGCGTTTTCGATATATTGTGGCACCAATATTCTCACTTTTTTTTTTTTTGAAAAATTTATCAAAACGTATAAAAACCGACATTTTTTCAAATTTATATTCTTTGGAATCTTTTTATTCTTCTGCTTTCCACTATTGGAAAATAACACAATTTCCTATTCAACGAAATGAGAAAATTCGTAAATAATTTTTTTTCCTGAAATATTTCTTACCTTTGCACGCTTTTAATTACTTTAATTTATCTGTCAATTTCATATTTGTAAAGACAGATTTTCGTAATCGATTTTTCCATTCACTTTCTAATATATTAGAACTTTGAAATTTTATATATTTGTTTCCTCCATAAAAATATTTTTTAATATTTTCAAAACTTGAGTATCGGTCAATCAGTTTTTAATTAAATTTGAATTTTATATGAAAAGCTGATGCTTTATAACGATAATGATATGAAGTCTAACAACATTTATAATAACGAAATATGAAATAAATTGAAGATTGAAAGCTAAGTTCTAAAGAACTTGCCCTTATTGATGTATTGTAAAGTGTGAATTTTTAAAATCAAAATTTTGGCGTTCATAACTCCAAAGCCATCTTTAATAATTAGAAATGTATTCTACATGTAAATAAAATCAGCGCTTCTTGATTTTAGGAATTTTTATTAACTCCATAGTTTTCTTAATTTTTTTTCCTCTTATCAGTTTATTAGTAAAAGCATATTTAAAAATTTTTCATTTTTATTATTTGTTGCGCACGAAGAAAAACATCACTTCTGATGAAATCTGGTCTTTGTTCGCTTAGATCTATTTAAACTTTGTGAGCGGGTGTCAAAACTGTTTCCAAAGTCACTTTGCAGTTTTATTTCTATTGTTCATCTCATTAACTATTTCGAAATTAATTCTGTACTTCAGAAGTTGTAAACTTTGACTTCTGAGTAAATGGATAGCAAAATTTAAAAAAAAACAATAGCATTTTCAAAATAAGAACAAAACCCAAAGGAACATTATCTGTTTCAAGGCAGGAATTTTATCTTAAACTTCCTTAAACTTCAAAATCAACAAAACTTACATTACGAACGGTTCGCTGCGCTTCACTTTCTTTGTATTGTTTGTCTTACATGAAAACAGTCTTTTCTTAGGGGTTAATGAAACCGCTGTCTTTTTAATTTAAAAAAAATTTTGTTTGCTCGAATTCGGATTCTGTTTCATAATTTGGGTATAAAAATATTCTGATAATAAGAACTCACGTAAATGTTTATTTAAGGTTCAAAACATGGAAAACCTCTTCATCATGGATAGATGAAGAGGTTCTGGCTCAAGGTCATAAGAGATACTTTTTTTGAAAGTTGTGTTACACCTAGAGTTTACTAAATTTAAATGATAAAGGACAGAATCTGGTAAAAAAAAATGAAGTCCAAATATTAAAATGGTTTGACTGGAATTATATTTATGCCATTGTTCTTGTATTTAGCATTTTGTTCCGAATTTCTAATGAAAGTAAGTGAAATAATGACAAAGCAGCTGATTTTTTTTGCGGAAGTCAATTCTATAGCATGTATCATCAGCCTTTCCCAAACAGTTATCTTTAATTAATGCGTAATTTAACTAATGACTTGAAAAAAAATAATTAGCTTCAAATGATTTGCAGAATTGCTGCTAACAAATATGAGTTTTACCGTGAAGCAATGTGCTTTATATACTTTTGATTTCCTGTGATTAAGTTTGAATAAACATTTTTTATTTCGATCAATATGTTGCCATTCCTCAAGGGGAATGATCTAATTAAAAAAATGAATAAGGCTTAGGAATTCTTTCTGTCACAAATACTTACAATTATTTGAAATTGCACTCGAACTTAGTAAACACATTTCGTGCTCATTTTCGTACACAATTTACAACTTCATGACAAAAATAACTACCATGAGACAAAATAAATATTTCTTCAACCCCGAAAGAAAATCAAATCCTTCGTAAAATATATTTATTAGCAGCATATATTTTAGTTAGAAAGATTTAAGAAAATTAAATAAGAGGTAGGGACGTTCCTTTCAAGTGTCATTAGCCTCTAAGAAGATTTTCACTTTGCATACGACTCCGTACATTGTGTATACTTTCATGAAGAGTGAATCATATATGTATTTTGATTCACTTTAGACTTATTTAGTCTCAAATGAGTAACAATAGCTCTTGTCTGGAATAATTCCTATATCCGCTAAGCTAATCCTAACATGTATTTAAATTCTCATTTTTGCAGATTTCTTATTAAATTTATCATTCAGAACTAAAAACACCTTTGTAAGGGAATATTTACGCTTCCAAAGATTTTTTTGGATTTAAATTTTGGAGATTATTCAAGTCATTTAGAAAATAATAGTTTGCAATATTTACTGAGTCTATTCAAAGAAGGGCTATAAAGATTATTTTCGTTATGAACCTTATGGTGAATCAAAATTTATTTCTTAATTTCTATTCATCGTCATAATTTATGGAGTATTCTTCCATTAAGAACGAAGAATGATAAAATATTAGAAAAAAGTTGTCTCTATGTTGATGTTCAGTGGTTTCCGCCTCTTTAATTCAATGTAATGCTGTAAAGTTCAGTATACGAATTATTTTATCCAATTACACTCTAATAACAAAGGAAAGGAGTGAAATAAATATTTGCCTTTTAAACAGTTTACAATAACTATTAATAGTTTGTAACAAACCAAAATTAACTTTTCTTGTTCAATCTCAAGATATACTGATAAAGCGTTTAATAAAAAACAATCGCGCAAAGAAATATTAAATTTATATGCCAAAAAAAATCGATGAATGTAAGCTAATTCTTAGATTAAAGTTAATTCGAAGAATTAATTTAAAGATTAATTCTTCGAATTCTCTTTCAGTCAGACCACGACTATCCATAATTCAACGTTTTAGGACTCAAGTTCTCAAACGAAGTTTGTTTTATAACATAACACTTTTGTTATGTTTTTCTTTTCTTTTTTTCTTTTCTGAAAAGGAGGGGAAAACAGACAAAAGCGGCAAAACTAAAACAGGCGTAGGCTTAACAAGCATGTTTGAAAAAGCATTCAAAGCTTGAAATAATATTAAAAAGAGCCATGAATGGAAATCGAGGCTGCATTATGTGCAAAACGAGATTTTAACAAGATCTTCCGACTGAGCTTTTTTTCTTTTTATACAAAATAATCTTAAAAAAAGAAAGAAGAAGAAACTCCGGCGTCTTCAAGGAATGATGTGTATACGTCTTAAGAACGGGGGGGGGGATAAGAAGGAAGTAAATGATCTAAAGGTGGCAGGCTGATCTACTTGCCAGTCTGCTTTTTCTTACTTTAAGTGATGAAGTCGTGTCTAATAACAATAAAAATATCCCAGAGCACACCATCTCCTTCAAGAGTCCTACAATGATCAAAATTCCATGAACTCGGATTTTTACAAAATTTTGGACTGCCTATCTAATCAGACAATCTCTAGTAGAGCTATCAAAAAGTAAAAACATTATTGGTTTGAAGATAAAGATAAGATAAACGTGATTTAAGGTATCCCTAAACGGGGAAATATAAAAAGGAATGTGCTATTTCCGGGTCTACAATTCAGTTTCGTTTCCGATTTCTAATTCCCGAAATGATAGCGATATTAAAAAGAACGCGCTAGCTGCATGGCTAACACTGATCCGCTTAATAAACCCATTAATTCTTCAAGGATATGAACAGTGGTATTGTTTACAGGTGTATAGAAAACAGCTTTTTCGCTAGGTCTAATTAAAGGACTTTTTCTTTGTACCCTTCTGCCGCTAGTTATAAAAACAATGCTCCTACTGTAAAAAATACCAATAACATTTTAGGTTTTTTTTTGTGCTGGGTCCATTATTAATTACGTGGATTGCAAGTCAGGTCAGTTGGAGTATTCTAGTGGAAAGAATGTAACGTATCGTCACAGGCTGATAGAGATGGACTTTCGGGGGATTGGGTGATAGTGATTGTACAATACATGCGAGTGGATACTACCTAGGGCAAAATTGGAAATGAGCCTGCAGCTACATTTCCGGTGCACTCAAGCAGTTAATTATGATGTTTCTTGTGGCGCTTATATGTCAAAATGTACTGACAGATGCGTGATTCTATTACAAAATGCTTTTCTGATTAATCTCTATGTTTCGAGAGAAGATCGCAGCTAGACATTTTTTTAAACTACGCTTTACAGTATAACGATGAACTGAAAGTTGAAATTCTTTCAAGATTTTAAATTTCAAGTTAATTACTTAATAGATTTTATTTCAAATCCGTTAACTATTGTTTTTAGTTAAGTAATAAGTTAATTCTAATCAAATTAACTTTGATCAGTCATATACATCTGAAAATTTATTTTGAGAAATATTTTTAATACCTTGAATTTTTTAAATTTACAGCAAAAATATGAAATGGAGTAGTTTCTAGAATTTATTAAGTGTTTGACAGTATATTAACATAACATGAGCAAATGGCAGAGACTAATAAGCATATATTTTTCCATAATTTAATCGTATAAAAGCTTTTATATAAAATGGGTGAAAAACCTCGAGTTTGGCCTAGTATTACATACCCGTCTTATATTTTCAATATTCTCTTTTGCCTTAATCGCTCTGTCAGATTTAAAATATGCTTATTTACCAGCATAAATTTTAAAAGAATTACATTTTTTCTGTGTATATAAAATTGCTTACAGTGCATATACCAAGCAATGGAATAAAACTAAGTAAAAAACAAACAAACCATAAGGTGAATAGCTGCTACTGAAATTGGCTGTTGAAAATATTTATTTGTTAGAGAAAAAGAATGTTTTCATTTCCATAGACGAAACTAAATAGATTTTGCTAATATTGGCCTTAAGATAAAGGCAATGAAATTCCCCTTTCCTCTAGAATCAAATATTATTTTTGTTGTTTAAAATCTGGTATTTCCTTTATTTAGCCAAAAAAGCTAAGTGTAATGGGATAAGGAAAATTTTCATAAAACTCGTATACAAAAGGCAAAACCGATGCTTTTATTAGAAAATTAATCATACTATTTAGTTTTCTTTTATATAAAAAAATACAATCCTGACAGCAATATTTAAAATAAACTATAAAAACTGTTATAATTTTAATGAATATTGAAATTTAAGTATAAACCTATATTCCAAGTACTATTTTTTCAAAATACGAATCGTATTAAAAAAAAAAAAAACCGTTTCGTGGGAAAGTTCCGATGTTCGATTATAGCTCAGTTTCGATTATACCATAAAACCTCTAAATTCTAGTTGAAAAATAAACTGCTTATCAGATGTTAATCACCTGTATTAAGAATATAAGATTAGAAGAAAAGAAATCAGCATATTAATGGCTAAAAAGAAGGAAAAAAAAATAACTGAAACGGAAGATGGATAAATCAAAGATTTAAACTGATGGAAGAGGAAAATTTCCTATGGAGACTGCAAAATATCGGATAATAATGTTGTCAATAAAAATAATGTAAAAACTATACGCATTTACCTGGTGGTGGATCAATTACTGGAAATTATTAATCGTTACCAAAACTTCTTTTAGAAGCATCATATAAATAGCAGGTAATATTTCTCTAAAATAAACGAAAACATCCATTTATAAGTCACTAGAATAAAATGACAAACTTAATTGTTCATATTTATAGGTGGAAAAATGAATTGGCATGGATGAATATTTCATCCAGCGTTATGAGTTTTTTTTCTCGTGAAAGGATTAAAATTGATTCTGGGAACCACATTTAAAAGGCTTTAATGAATGCTTCAAGTGCTTCTGCTTTAAGTGTCCTTAACAATAAGTCCCGTTATTTATGACAATAAAATTCCACAAAGATACATGCCCACTTTCCAAAAACTTTCAATGAAGTCATCGCTATTATTTATCATATTACTGTTTCTTTATCATATTACTGTAGAACTTCTCAAAGGGTTAGTTTTGGTACTATGGAGAAAATACTTTTAGATACATTAGCATACTTTTATCTCATTTTGAAAAGCGTCATCTTTGTTGCTTCTAATCTCTATCTATCAATATTAGTACGAAAGTAGCTATCAAGTGCTAAAGGAACTGTAAATTATTGAAAAATCAAACAAAGGATTCGTGAAAGCGTAAATTCCTGATGAACAAAGAGTTGCTCCAGGTAGGTCTGCTTTCAGCTTTGGACTTATTACAAATTAAAAAAATACTGAGGTCCAAGTTCAAATGTAAAGCATTTATTATGTCGCGGGCAAAGCCAGTAAGAAAATGCTGTCTCCCATTATTTATGTAATTATGTATTTCCCTAAGACTTTTCCAAAAGAACAAAGAATAGACGTAGGAAAGAATCTAGATTTTATGCTATTTTCTGTATTGAAGGTAGTGGGTTTAAGAAACATCGCTGTGTTTATACAAATAGTTATAAGATTAGAATTCATAGAAAGTGATGTTTTGACTTTTTGACAAATATTCATGGATTTCTGATGAGCAATATTTTTCTATCTTATTAAGATTATCATGGTTCTTCTGTAAATTTGTAAGGACATCGACATTACTTGGAACATAAGCAATAGCTCATTAAATAGATCTTGCTTGTTAGAAACGATGGATACCATTCTAAAATTGATTTTGGTTTCGTATCGGTATTGACTTTATGAAAATTTTTTGTTTGACTTTATGACATTTATTATTGCTTTATGAAATTCCCGTTGCCATATGCGCTTTTATTTCTAGCGCGCACAAGTTCTTGGATAAACATTGACATTAACTCTAGATTCCCTTCTATACGGCAAATAGATGTCACGAATATCAAAAAGAAATACCATTGTCACAAAATAATTCGAATTACTTTAAATGAAAAATCCAGTGTTTTATAATATTGTATTAAGCAAGAACAATCAATGAAGAATTATGTTATTTATGTATTTTTATTTATTGTTTGAGCAACTTTTAATTTTTGGAAATATCAATTTGAAATTAAACCTTTCATGAACGTTATAGGCATGTTATGGAACGAAATAGCTTAAATACTAAATCGGATCACTTTAATTTGGTCAATTAAATCAAACAAATCTTTATAACAAAGCGGAAAGGCGTGAAAAAAACCCTACACAATTAAAACAAAGCATCATACGAAAGATATGGGATATATTTTTAAAGGTTAAATTACATTATAGTCCAAGTTTTTTCTTAATTCAAGTTTAATTTACTCAATTTTAACACGTTTTTATTAACTAGCTTTCTTGTGTGTTGATTCGTCTGTTCAGTTCAAGCTTTGCAATCAATTTTAAATTAATCTAACAATATGGAACTTCCCGGTGAAGTAAAGATTTAAATATAGTTCTGAACTGGACGTCAGTGCAATATTAATTCGCTTTTCTGTCTATTCGGTATAAATTTTGTCATCGGATGTAGCTCATCTGGAAGTTAATTTAAAATCAATTGAAAAATTTTACACACACGGAAAACCAAAAAGCAGAAAATAAATATTTGAATAAAAAATTAATATACTATGTAAAGCAAGACAGATTGAAAAGTATAAAATTTCTCCTAGTCTCATATAGATAGTCCTGAAAATTTCTGATTGTGGATTTTAGGAGAAATTATTTTATATTTTTAGTCCATTTTTCTAAATGATGCATTTTAATGAATTTTTTAAATTGAAATAATTATAACGTACAGAATTTCAAATTTAAATGCAACAACAAAAAGCAAAACCTAAATGTCTTTTTTTTTATGAATTTTTGATGAATTAATGAATATTGTTTCAATTATGAAATAATTTGTTTTGAAGAAGTTTTTTAAAAATCTATCTATCTTTTCAAAATGCTGAACTTTGCATTATCAAAGCCGAAAATATGAACTTTTATAATTTGCAACTATTGCATATATTGGATAAAAAACTATGTAAAACAATTTTCTCGTAAGTTTTTAAAGTTAGTGTGTTTTGCTATAAACTTCCTTTTAAATTAATTTTAAATTTAAAATTTAAATTTAATTTTTAACAATTTTTAAATAGAAGTATACACTCCTAGTCCAAAATTTTAATAATAAAACATTTAAAAAAATGTTTTCAGGACAATTTTTGGATCCTTGTTTATTTAATCTTGCTCCTGATTTTAATTTTGCTCCTGAGGTTTATGGATGAATAATTTCGTTTTCAAGATCAACTTGAATAATTATTTCAGTAGCAAGTTATTTGTCCGTTTTCTGCAGTACACTTTTTACTGCAAATATAAGTCTTATTGTCATATTTAATGCATTAAAAATTTCGATTGATTTTGATAAATGCATATGCTGAAACAATGTAGTTTGACGTTCATTCTATCGATACTACTATCGTTCATACTATCGATTATCGATGTCTATGTCAACTAAAATTCATTTCATTTATAAGCACAAAGATAATTGCAGGCCTCACAGATATTGTTTTCTGGATTTTCGTGATGTATGTAACATGGGTAAATAAAGAAAATGCCTTCTGTATATTTTTCTTTTTGCTTTTCAGAAATCGTGAAGACATTATTTTCAGCAATTAAATCTTTTACCTTTCTTTTTGTTTCCCTCGAATCTCTTTGATACTTCCTTTGATCCAGAAAATAGGATTTTTCGTTATTTCTAGTATTCTTAAAGTTAAAAAAAAATATATATTTCTTTCGTCTTCTCACTACTTAAACTTCATGGCAGCTTATTCATTTTTGATTAATATCGTACTATATTATATGCATTCTTACGTGAACAATTTGATATTAATTCAGACAAGAGATACTTGAACAAAATTGAAAAGATTATCTTAACGTTGATGTGAAAAATATTGAGGATTATGATAAAATCCAAAGTAATATTTTTCGAAGATTGATCATTTTTTATTTCTTCTTGAATTCTTGACATTGATTTTTTGATATCCTCAGTATTTTATATAAGAAAGCTTCCTGTGTTTAATTATGGGTACTAGCAATTGTGCGATAATTTCTGTGTTTAAGACGAATATTGCGCAATAAATTTTTGAGTGTAAATATTTGATATTCATATTTGAAATATATTAATAAAATTGAAAGAATGATCTCAATATTGATTTTCAGAAAAAGATGTGTTTCAAAAATGGAGATGGCCTTATTTTTTTTTCAGAATTCCTTCTAATTTAGGATTATAGAAAAAAGGTTAAGGTGGTTAGAAAGGTGTCTCTTAAATACCTTATATATAATAAAAAATATATTATTTAATATATTACTTCGATCCGTTCTCTGCTAGAGATATTAAGTTATCTTGTACATGCAGATATAAGAAATGAAAAAAACATTAAAATATTTTTAAAAAAATAAAATCTCCTAAATCTCAACATGGATATGTTACATGTATGAACTTAGAATTGTGTTTACAATAATACATTGAAAAAAAAAGTATATCGAGATATCTCGTTCTTAACATCAGCGAATTAATTTGTTATATTAACTTCTCGTTTTGAGGCTTCACAAATGGTATTTTAGGATAAGCAGCTTAATTTCGATTCATAATCAAATGATATCCGAGTCAGCATCCCCTGTTTGATTTCGATCCTCTTGGTGTATTGTTCTCATACCTACAATTAAATCTCTTTGTCGTTATTTCCGAGGATAAAGCCGTAGCATCACTGAATGAAATTTATCTAATTGAGATCAACTATACGATGCAACTCTTTATGTTTATATTTGCACTCTTTTATAGACATTTAAGTTTAATTTTCTTTTTGCCGATTGCTCAGAGGCAAATTTTTTCTTGGTAGTCAATAAATAAGGCATGTAAAGATTTTTGTCGATAAAAATCCATTAAGTGCTGATCTTAACATTCTTTATGTAAGCTATCATTTTGATTATAAAAAATCATCTGGCATTTACTTTAAATATTCTTTGCTAGATATATTGTTTCTTCTGCTTTATAACTCTTCCTATGTTCTCGCATTTATTCTAGTATAGAAAATACGAGTTAACTGAAAGTTAAAACAGAAATTGTGAATGATCTCACAGCCATTCCCTTCGTGATACAAGAATCCGCCAGAGTTATCTAACTTTGCTGATATGTCAGTCTGTCAATACGTACAAACATAAATGCAAAAATATATCGATCTTGTTTAAATGGTAGCCATGTTTTTTATCTGATTACTACTTTAATTTAATAATCATAATATTTGTAATGTTTTCACAAATGGTTGCCGAATATTTTTAAAATTCAGGTATTCTAATTTCACTTAATATAGCCTTTAAATTAGAATTGCACACATTTTCTTTCATTTACATAGAATTAGGCATAAGACAAATTGTAATAGTTACCACATATATATTTCTGTTATACTATTGATATTATTAATATTGTAATTATCAGGTAAGTAATTATAATTATCAAAGTTGCTAAATTATTTTAATTTAATTTAAAAAATTCGCGAAATATGCAAAAATATGGGCCGGATAAATGCCACGGTCCCTGAACTGCATGTCTATAAAGTGGTTATTACGAGATATCTCTACTATAACTGCTTACTTTTGCACTTATAATCAAGGATTTTCTTTATTATCAGGAACGAACATGAGAAATTTACTATATAAGGATATATAGTATTTTTCTAACTGAAGTGCATGTTGGGCGAGCTTCACTGACCCATGGTAATACTAGATCCTTTAAGAACATCTTGGCTTAACAAACAAACAAACAAAAAAAACCTATGCATGAGATATCTCTAATGTTACTTCGTGTCCCTGTACGCAGAATCATGGAGGGCATATTTGGGAAGCACAACAAAGCATTGATACAATTAACCTAAGTATGTAATGGATTGAAGCCTTGAGCAAATATGTACTGGAGCTAAGAATGTTTTGTCATAAAATAAATAAATTGCATATGGATAATAGTAATATATCATAATTATTTTCTATGCTATTTAATTTCAAATATAACACTTTTTTGAGCCTCAGAAATCCTTTTGGTTTTTCTTCAGCTTCATTAAAACTGATGAAATCTTTTTTTAGTTTCATTTTTCAAATGATAAGGTTTCTTATTTCCAAAGTGCATGAGAGCTCCCAGATAGTTTTCTATTGTATTTTAGTTTTGGCTTCGTCACGTACAGAACGCCCTATTCGAAGAGGACCCGAGAGAAACAAATTTGTCTCTGTAGACCACGCTTTCTGCCCATCTATTAAATATTCTCAAAAGATGTTATTCAAGTGAAAATTATCCTTCTTTTCTTTCGACATTGCATATATTTTTCATTATTTTCTATGTAAAGTAATTGTAAGTGGCATGAATATGCACTAATAAGCGCTGTTACATATAGTGGATAGATAACAAATGAAGAAAAATGACCATATTTCAGTAAGCATATTGCAAATAATTCGATATGTTCCCTAGAAGGCAACGAATGGGTGAAACACTGCATTTAATTCTCATTCATCAAGGAAGTGCAAGGTGCTTGCTAATAAACCGGTTCGTCATTAGTATGGTTCGTAATAACAAACTAGATAAATCGACGATCAAATTTTTCTTATCGGACCAAGCGATTTGAAGAGCATCATGGAATCATATTCTTATCTTCGTCATGATTGTTTGATGACGATTGATTTGGTCCGTGCTCCGAGAGTCTCTGATGACAAGCATTACTTTTACCACAGAGGGACTCTTCAGGAATACTAACTAGGATAAGCGAGTTCTTTCAATTCCGTGTTGCTATTTCTCAACCGTAAGCTCGTACGTTTCCGCTTTTAAATTTCTGTAAATGGGCAATACCTCATCCTTAATGAGGCATTGTTTAATTGTAGCTTTGTGTGAACATAATGTTATGGTTACCTTACAAGAGTAAATATTTTGGTAGAAACGAATGCTTATTAGGATAGATGGTTAGAGTTCGTGCTACAGCGACATCTAGTTGTAATTACTGCAGAAGAAACTGTAAAACTATTTTTGATTCTTGTGAGTAAAGTACTTTTAAGAGAATCTCCAACGGTCATTCAATTTATTCAATTAGGTTTAAAAGCTGTACGACTTTGAGATGCTAGCAGGAAAAAGTTGATTTTTTTAAACCGAATTATAGATATAGCATTTTGAGTTTTAAAATATGACTTAAAATCATTAAGAAATCGTGAAAGCTATGACGCAAACTTATTTAACTACGGCAGCAGAAGCTATATATAGAAATATCTACTCTAGAAAGCCTAAGTACTTTCGGGAAGATTTCAACAGCTTCTAAGTTTTCAGGACAGCTCCAATTTTTTAAAAATCGGTGTAAATTTAACTATGTACTCTTAAAATGTGAATAGCCGATGCGTAAACTTAAATCTTAAGATTGATTATTAAGCTTTATAAGATTTTATTTTTAAGTTTAATGGTTACAGAAAAAAAAAATTACATTTGTAAGCGATGTACGCCAAATATTGAATACAATTTTTTCTAAATAATATATTTGTAATTATAAGGGGTCTTAATTCCATATGCCTGAAAATGTGAATTTAAAGTCCTGTGCTGAAAACACAAATACTCAGACATTTTCCTATTGCTACAAATGTCAATCTAATTTACTTCAAACAAAATAGTCTACATTGACATCAATAATAATCGTTATGACATATTGAGAATATTTGTAAAACAGAAGTTGAGTTGGAAATTGTTTCTGAAATTCATACAGAAACTTTACGCATTTATAAATTCGCGATAAGCTTATGCAGCAGCATAATTTCTTTTGAATTACAAGTACTCAAGTAATGGGTACTAATTGTACACAACAATCCAACGGGAAACCATCTCATATTTATATATATATATAATATAGAGTTACAGCTGATTTTGCAAAAATATATAATGTAGCATTTCCCCAAAACTAATTATTGCATTATATATAATCTGTCGTGCTAACTGATTGGAGTTAGTTTAGTTATGCATAGTAAGTTACAAACACTCGGATGTTGTTTGCAAAAGTACACTCGAAATCCGAATAATGACTTGCAACGGCAGGAATGTTACAATAAGTTCCTTAAGTCAAGTAAAATCATGAATGAGTTTGGTATTTGAAAAACGTAAATGCATAAAACATTTATGTTTCATACGTTATACGTTACGTTTAATGAAAACGTTAACGTTTTTATACAGATTTTAAACGTACTGATTTTTAAAGCAATAATTTTAACCAGAAATGAGAATTTGTGACACTCACAATTTTAAGCATCTGATAAATATTTTAGAAACTGGAAACGATATAAAACATTAGAAAAGTATAGCTAAATTACTTATTAAAGAAAAAAAAATGAACGCAATATCTTTTTGTTTTATTAGTTTTGAAGGTATAGATAATCTATCTATAAATATAAGATATTGATTGAAGAATACGAAAAATAGAGGCAGATGACTTTAATTTCATAAATATAAGGCTATTTTATGTAATGGACAGTTTGGAATAAAAAAAAGAAAGCTATTCTTTAATTTCTTTTATATTTTTCAATTTATTACTCATTTTCTCTACCGTTTACAAGGTTAATAAAGACAACCAGGCATTTTTTTTTTGTAATGATGTTAGATTGATATGGTTCAAAAGTTTTGAGGGAAATTCCAAATTGCTAATTTTGCGTTCCACAGTAACTTTATGAAAATCATTACAATCGTGCGATCTAATTATTGATAGCTTTTATTGTAACTTATTTCTAATGTATAATTTTGGAGCTTCTTGTTGATCATATAGTCCAAAAATTTTATTTATTATGATAGTCCAAACTTGTTCGGTCAGAATATATTTTTAAAGTTTGCGGTTAGTAAAGTGTTCCATTAAAAATTAAGATAAATCAAACCTAATGACCGTCACAATTTGTTTGCACAATGATAATTATTAGTTATTAAACACTTTAGCATATTTACGGACTAAATATTTAATTTTTAACTTGAGTCTGGGAATAGAATGAATTGCAAAATCTATTTTTTTATAAAACAGCTTTTGATTTTTAAGAATTTTATTTGATAAAATGCACAAACAGCTCGAAAGAACTCCAGAAGCCCCCCCCCCCCCACCAGAAATTTGTTTGAAAGACTTCAGGTGTTTGTTAGAATGAAGTCAGTTACAGTTGTTTTCAGAGCTACCGTTCATTTTACATCTTTTTTGATTATTTTCTAAGCATATTTTTATTCTTTTTGTAAGTAGCTGTATTAGTTAAATACATTAAATTACCTGCATATTTATAATATTCTCATTTCCTGCTATACCTACAAAGAAATGGCCCTAATATGAGGTTTTTGGAGCATAAAAGATATTTTGCTCTTGTATGAAAGAAGTTTTTTTTTTAAGTTTATATATAGTTATGTTTAGAAATTTTAAGGAAATAATGCTGTGTCTGAAATAAACAGCAATCGATATAAATAAATAATAAATATAAATAAATAACATAAATAATCGATATCAATTCTTCGTAAGAAGTTTTCAAGCAAATAATTCGACCTTGAATAGTCAAATTAGTTTGCCCTAAATACAAGACATGATAGGTTATTCCTATTTTTATATTTAACTTTAACTAATTTGGCCGCAAACTAAAATATATTAATTTTATGGCGGATGTAAACTGTTTTGTCTAGATCTAGATTTTATTTAAAATAATTAATCATGTATAGTTAGTTTTATATGCAAGAAGTTTCATTTAAAATGATGAATTCCTAACTTGGAAAAAGAATTTTTCATAAACATGGAACACATATCTGGATGATCCATTATGTTATCATATAGATAAGAGAAATGCGATGATGATAAATCTACGCAGAAAAATAAATAATGCCGGTTTTAAACACACACTCATAATAATTTATTTAACTGATTGCTTAGAAAGTTCAATTATTCGAGCACTTCAAATGGTTTTATTGATTTAAATTTTAATTCAGCTTTGCAAAATATCAGTTAGTGCAATTTTTGAAGTTTCATCCTTGTTATTTCATTCTATTAAAATTTCTTTTATTTCACAGAACATTTTTTTATGTGTAGTAAAATAAAACCTTTAAGAATGACATTTTTTTATGTGTAGTAAAATAAAACCTTTAAGAATGAAACTTAAAAATTTCTACAAAAAATAATTTGAAACCTTAATATCTGGTTAAAATAAAAATTTAAATTTGTTTTTAAAAATATCCATAAATTTATGTTAATTTAAATTCTTTTAATTTGTAGTGGGATTTAAACAATTAAATATAATTCATGTTACTATCTTTACTTTCAAGTATATGAAGTATAAAGAAAGTATTGCAATTGTCAAAATATTCGAACTAGATTTTATTTTAGAATTAATGAATCTACATGTTTTGGACCTTTCTGAGTTCGAAAAACACATTTTTGGCGTTATGTTTGTCTACGGCGTTATAGCTACAAAACGCTCCGAGCTAGGTGGATGAAATTTTGTATATAGAATTAAGATCAAATTTGTAGATCTCTATCAAATTTTAAAAGAAATACATTTGGCTGAAGTCTGTCTAGCTATTCGAGTACAAGAGAATTTGTTAACTCCAAAATTTAAACAGCTGCATAGATAAAATGTGGTAAACAGGTTTAACGTCTAAAATGCAGATTTGTATCAAATTTCGAGCCAAATCTGTCCGTAGACTGGCAATCTGCTGGTCTGTGCTTTCGCTTGAACATAAACGCAAAAACTCTTAAACAGAATAACTTAAATTGAGGAAATTTGATGTATGATCTTGTAATTTACAGCTGTAATTTCGCGTCAAATTTTCGTTATAATCGGCAGGAAAAAAAGGCATCCAACATACATGCTCGCACTATAAATTCAATAAAAATGTTAGATTCCCACCAAAGGTTTGTATTTCTTAAGTAATGTTAGCCAATACCATGAAAGACATTCGCAGCTTTATCCAAGATTAAAATTTCATGTGGGGGGGATAAGAGCTTTAGTCATATCACTGACTCTCCGATCCACCCGAAGGCACACGGATAAAAAAAACTGAATGACCGGACCGCCGCAACAGCAACACTGGCGGGAACTGTGGTTGAGTCCTAAGGGCCATCACCGGCCACGGTACAACCCTTCGCGAAGGAAGTACGGCCCGTCATCGATGGGAGGAGCCAGATCCCCCACCTTTTTGTGTATCCTCCAGGGTGGCGAGATCCAACCACCATAAAGGAAGCATCTCATCCTCTTTTCGAGGTCCCCCCAGGGGGTTTAAGAACATTATAAGAGAGTTTGTGAGAAAATTTCAAGAGACCACTCCGGCTGGTTGATGAATATATTTCTTTCGGCAAGGATTATATTGATTGAATTGCAATATCTTCATAATCCAATTACGTGAATGGATAAATTGTCAATAACACAAAAATATGGTAAAACTGCCAAAAAATTACAATATTTACAACTGAGAACAATTACCAACTATAGACTATCTTTTGAGGTAATAACGAAACATTTCTCCATGTGAATAATTCGCACAAATGTTTTTTAAAGTATTAGGAGTTTTGTAACACTTTTTTTATTATTCAAATACGAGTTCAAATTTTAACCAATATACAACTGATTGGCCAATAAATTGCTTTAAACTGAATTATTCAAAAAATTCAAAAATATATTAAAAATATCATTTAAATTTAATACCACGTTGCTTTATAAGCGGTTAGGTATTTATATTTGTCAAAAAACTTTGAGATTCTTTTGCAGTATTATATGAATCTAATCGCCCTTTCTAAAACGATTTTAAAAAATACGAATATATTTGAGGTTATTGTATTTTGAAACTATAACGCGAACAAAAATAATTAGATATGTTCCATGCAGAGTGATGTGTCTCGTTTCACGTTACTTAACTCTATCAAGTACAATGTGTCTGAATGAAAACACACCCTACAGTCTTAAGTACTACTTGCTTCTTTAGTAGAAGTATATAAACTAAACTAATCCTAAACAAACCCCAGTAAATATAAAGTGATTTGCAAAGGATATACTGCCAAATTTTGAAAAGAATGCATTCAATTGCATCGATTTTGTCAAATGAGTCGAATTTCGAGGTGTTTATTGAATTAAAGAATTTAAAAACACTAAATATGTTCTTATTGTCTATACATTTGTATTAGCTACAAGATATATATTTATTAATTTAAAACTTGGACGCTTCTACTCAAGATACTGTCGCACAATATCATGAATAGAAGTATTGTAACTTCGCGTATTGTCTTTATTCACGGTATTTATTTCCAAAAGAAAATATTCCAACAAAAGTGCATTCTACTTTTTACTTTCATTAAAAATTATTTTTTTTATCATAATAGCTTCAGTATGATTTTATAAGAATTGTTTTCAATACAATAAAAGTATCATCAATTTGTATAGACTTTGAAATTGAAATACAAGAAAATAAATTCCAAGTATCATGTGCACGCTAGGAAATTCCGCATTTTAGACTGGAAGTCAAGTAGAAAGTATCGAAGAAGAAAGCAAAAATTGAAAACAAATGAGTTAGTCGTTTACCACCCACAGTCAATGCTGGAAAAAGTTCAAGTTCGTACAGTGGTTACTTGACGTGTTTCGGCGGTTATCTTTTCTCTTTTTTGCTGATAAGCCAGTTCAGGATGGTAGACGAGCTCATTATTTCAAGACATTCAACTATAATAAGTGAAAAATCAGAAAAGAAAGCTCTCTCAGCTTTATTTTTGATGTAGTAAGAATATCATTGCCTTGATGCTATTAACTCTTTCATTTTCGGTGAAGCAACAAAGTAAGAGAATTCTCATTAACATCTGAGGAATATTTCAGGGAACTGAGTTAGTATTTCCCACACATACACACACAAAAAAAATTTAAAGCTGGGTTTCTACAGTAGCAAATTTCATATAATAAAATATTTTTGACTCATTAAGTACAATTTGTAGAATTTTGAACTTCTTTGTGGAATCTTCTTATTTGTATTTTTTTTTTTATTTTTGTAACCATAAAGAATCCACCGATGAATAATGGAATGTATATATTTAATTTTATTTCGTTAGACATTTGCAACTATATTTTTTAAGGTTTTTTCTAAGCCGTGGATCTTTAAGTGGAGTTACAATAATTTGGGGATGCTGAAGGCATTGTTAGAGAGTGCGATTTTTAGATTTTTCAAAATTAATACGTAAAAATGAGAAAAAAAATCATTTTTATAACTATAAAAACATACATTTTCACTTCCATCGCCATTTTCTCTACCCTAAATTCATAGAGATTAGAGCTTAAGAGAGAGTGATTAGAGATTAGCATTAAAAAGTGTGGAAGAAAATGTAATAGATGATAGCTTTCCAATAACGGGCCACAAGAACAGGTTAAAACTCAATCGACGTTAGCGGTTTAAAGTCACTTCTCAGGCCCTGATATCTAAGCAACATTTAATACTAAAGTTGCTCATTATGGTGTAATAATTCATCTAATTTACATGATCTTTATATCTTCAATTACATGGAAGTTATGCTGAAATGAGGATTTCAAGTCATCCCCATTTTTACTCCCTTTCAGCTGCCTATTCCATTTATACATTCTGCTGACATTTTCACCCTCCTTGAACCATAGCCTTCGCAGATTCTAATCCAATCAAAATTACTCAAGCTACCATGCTGCCAAGATAGCATGGGAAAAGAGTTATAACTTTTAAACGAGGGTGGTTTGAAATTTTGGGGTCATTATCGTAGAATCTCGACGAATAATCTTAGTTCTAAAATTTCAAAGCTCATAAATCTGTGTAATTAAATTTCTTATGGTAAATTAATACTACTTTTTCTTTTTTTTATGTATATATATATAATATAAGGTTATGAATTTTTTTTCCATAAATGGAGTTTCTAATTGAAAAAAGCTACGAAACTTCTGTTCTTTTAGCATTTATTACTGAGAGATATGTAATTCTAAACAAATTGAAAAACCGTAGTGCTTTCACTTGAATATCCAAAGATTACAGAATGATATCATTAAATACAAAGAGATCAATTGTTTATCGTGGATTCCGAAAGTTCTTGAATTGTTTTATTTTCTCATATACCGAGGATGCAAGGAGAAAATATTGTAATCGTCAAAAATTCGACCCCGAGCTTTTGATCAATCATCACGCTTTAAACCACCTTGTGTCTGATGTATCTTCCTATATATCTTTGAAAACAAAAATTGAACGAATTAAAGGAAGAAATTTAGTTTGCGATATTTAATTAGAGACCACAGATCTCTAACAAATTCAGACGAAGAGAAATCTGCCCTTTCATGTGCATGTGAACATAACTTTAATACAGAGATATAATTGATTTTTTAAAAATTTGAATCATTTCCGTCAATTGATTTCCTGTCGGTCTGTCCATCCCTTTGTATGTGATCATGATGACTAAAAACCATAATAGATTATACAAATGAAATTTGGCATGCGATCTTGATTCAAAAATTGTAGATAGTTACAAAATTTGGATCTGGATTAAAGGAATATATAGAAATCGTATATTTTCTACTCTGTACTACAAGCATTTTGTATTAAGGAATTATGCGAGTAAGTGGAGAAGTGGAACAGTAATCTGATTAGCATTTCTTATTTAATTCTTTTAAAGAGATAATATAAGCAGAAGAACAGCCGATGAAGATTCCCACCCTTGAGACTTTGAGATGATCGTGTGACGTGAAATGTGCCCTTGAATCTTTTAATGCATTTTCAAATGGCTTACAAGAGGATAACACTCCGACGCTGTAAACGAAGCATAATATCGGTTTGAATGATGGCGGCCTCCCATATGACGGTCGTACGATTGGGTCTCAAAACCAGTCCTTTGGTAAATTGAAATTTGACCTCAAAAAAATATGACTTGCATACTGATGTTATGTTTCGTTGAAAGTGGCAAAAAAAAAAGCATTGCAATGATATTTAGCTTTTATTTCTACCTATTTTATTTAACTATATCATCTAAAATCTTTCTTTTTGCTTTAATTCACGCATTTATTTAGAGAATTAAAAGCAATAATGATGTCTTCGAAATTTTATACAGGATTGTAAATGCAAGTTGGACCTTGCTGTCCTTCAGGTGTGGTCTTGTCAAGAAAAATCAAGCATTTTTTCTTTTCATCTAATATGGCTTGACGAGATAATAAACGTTGCTTTAAGACATTTAATTTGGAAATATTCTGTTTTAAGAGAGTGGATGAATGGATTAGAATGATCAAGAATTCCAGACAATATTTGCCTAAAATTCATAATCTTGACGGTATTCTTACAATTGCTTTTTCTTTGCATGATTATCCGAAGTGATTGATGTCATCACTTCGGATAATTGATAACATCAATCAAAGAAACTACGTCAGCTCTTAAGTTACTTTATCCTGACTTACTTACTCTGACTACTGACTTACTTACTCTATCCTGAGTAAAGATATATTCTTATACCAATTTTTCTTTCAAATTTTATATTTGTATCCAAAATGAAACTTTGTACCATTATTAAAGAGATTCAATAAAAAGAAGTTTGGTAAAAATGCGTCTTATTTATCATAAGAATTAAAATGGGAAAAAACATTTGAATATTGAAATTTTGACAATTTTTGACATGTGCAATGGAAAGATTTGTGAAAACTGTTAAAGAAGAGTTTAGACCGCAAAATGCCAAAATTAGTGTTGAAAAAAAGACTGGAGAGCTAAGCTCATGATAATTAAAATTCTAACTTTGAGAGACATCTCAATTTGTGATCTCAAAGTTTTAGGAGAACTAATTTTAATTACTAGATATAAACAAAATCATCTGAAGAATATAACGGGAATCGCAAATTGAAGACAACTCATAAAAGAAATATTAAGAATTTGACTCTGGACTTTTTATCTACTATTGTTTAATTATTCTTTAAACCATTATTGATCTTCCAAACTTATAAAGAACTTTCTTTTTCCTATCTGCAAATGGAAGCTTAAAGATTTAGATAGTGTTAGGTAAATAGCTTCAGAATTGCTGAACATATGCCAAAATTTCGAAAGTTCAAAACGATGAACTGATGAATTCCTTCAAAAAGGATGTGGATTTTTGCGGTATTAAACTGTCAAGTTTTTTTAACAAATGATTATTTGTAATAAATTTTTTATTAAAAATATAATAATCAGTTTATTACAAATAATCATTATCTTCCTAGTACAAGTTGAAACAATTGATAAAACCAAACTATAACAAATTTGTCCAATAATAAGCTTGACCCATATTTGTTTTGAAAACAGATCCGCTTCACTAAATAACAAAAAATCAGACTATTGAATTGAAGTTTACTAATATTTATATCAATATCAGAAGTATGAGACTGGAGGCTAAATGACAAAATGAGGAAAGAGAAAAATTATATCTTAGTTTTATAAATACATCTGAAATAATGAGAATCTCATTTAAATATCTAAAATCGGAGTAATCATTTAGTAGGTCGAGCTTTTCTGAGATCTGGGAACATGAGACATGAAGAAATGATAAAATATTTTAACATTCATGAGTTAATGAAGTGGAAATATTGAGGTTAGAGAAAAAGAACTAGGATTAAAATAATACGAGAAACGTAACTGCACAACCATCTAAGATCTAACGCAGATTGATATATCAACGTTGCAACTTCTATCTAGAATGTATGCACTGAATTTCAAAATAATCTTGGTGCTGCATATGACGAGTGTTATGTGAGAGTGAACTGAACTCCATTCAAAGAGAAAATCCGGGAAAGTAATAAACAGAATGCAATTGCTGAAAAACGTATTTTGCGTTATTGTGCCAGATTTTTTGTATCGAAGGATCAATAATTTTTCAAAATATATCAAAATATTATAAAACCTTTTTGAAGGGAAAAAATATGTCAAAATTACCTTTATAAACTTCGTATTGAACTAAAAAATGTAAAAAAAAAAAAAAAATTATAAACAGGGTATAATTTCTAAAAAAAATATCTTTCGCGACATAACACTAGAACTTTCTACCATCTCGTGGCGCCAGAAGGATTAATATCAAAATTTTTTTAACTATCTGAAAATCGAAAAGATCAAGGCATTGTTTTATAAACTTCATTGAAAATGAATGAAATAAATCATTTCTGATCATATAAATAATAATTGCGTATATATGTATAAAATATATTCAAAATATTTCCACCTTGTTTCCGCGTTTTTTTTTTTTAACTTTCTACCTTGCTTTCCAAAACATTTTTTTTTTTAACCTAACTGTCATTAAATGTTTTCAATAAGAGTAAAGCTAATAGTTGTTTTGAATGAAATTATTTGTATTCAATGTCTTCTTTCCTATGATTTCATGGTTCTTTTTATCCATTTCTTATTTGTTGAGGTATCTGACATTATACAAAGTCAGAAGCTTTTTTCCATGTTGTAGTTTTTCTATATTCGTGTGCAGCTATGTTACATTTGATTTAGTTTAATATATTAACCTCACAATACAGCATGATTCTCATGTACATGTTTTTCAATGCTACCGGAATAATCCTAATATGAAAGAAAGTCGTTGTGGCTCTGTATGTGTATATATGTATATTCCACATCTCCTTATTAACGACTGGATAGAATTTAATCAAATTTTGTACTCTTATTGTTTAAGATAAGAAAAAGAGTACTATCACCTTTTGAAAGCTCAAAAATTAATTAAATATTCAGTCTATTAGAAATTAACAAAAATTTCGCCCTTTTTCCACAATAACTTAATGGGAAAATTCTTTCAGAGGAAATATTTTAAATTATCATAAAATTCAAAATTTTACCATTTCAATGATATCAATTTCATTTCTGTACAATATTTCTATTAATTGTTATTAATTAAAAAAATGTAAACACATTAAAATTAGTATTAACTTTACCACTACTTCTTAAATTCCTATTTCTTTTTACTGTTTATCTTTTTATCAGGTCTTTGTTTCAAAGTAGTGATTCAATAATATCAAAAATTAGGCATAAGTCAATCGCTCAAGCCGAGGCAAGAAAAATAAAGCTCTTGCGAGAAAATGAGAGATATTGGCCGACCATAGCGGCACCAGGCTATGAGATATTAACCAATATTTTGTATTCTTTTTCTCCTTGGAAACTTCGATGTAAATCTTGCCGAAAAAAATATAAAATAAAAAATTTTACACTTTTTATAATACCAGTTTTCATTTTTGTGCAATTTTTTTCAATTGTTAATATTTTTTTAGAAAATTTAAGGTAGATGGAATTAGGAAATTTATAAATACTCTAGTATAGGTAATGTAATATAGGTAACGTTAAGGCTGTTTAATTTTTGTTTTCACACATATATATTGAAAGGGGATCGTATATGTTAATATTCTATATGAAAGTACTTTCTACGCCAAAAATTTTATGCAAGAAAGGATTTTAATCCCGAGAAATGAAAGCTATATCATCTAGTTCTTTATAAATGAGTGTAAGGAATACAGAAAAAATAAAATTGAACCTTGAACTTCATTTTTTTAAAGAATGAGAGAAGAATAGATTAAATTAAACATAAGAATAGGATTTAAAAAATACAAAAAATGTAAAATGAACAGAAAAAAAAAGAGATTTTGTGTCATATAGTATAAAGATTTCTTTGGGAATTGATACGCAATATTTCACTATTTAAAGAAAAATGCATTCCATGTTTACTCACGTGAATAAACTGAGCAAATGAGAACAAACCAGCGGAATGTTCTTACTCGTACGCTATATGGCTCGTTTTAAGTACCATTTCATGTTATGCCGAAGAGAATCAACTATGCATTTCGAATCTCTTCTTTTGGCTGACTGGATTCAAAATTTGTTAAATATCTACAGGTATAATTACAAGACCATTAAAGATCCGTTGTTTATGAGGACTCAGTACACGTTAAATTTGACTATGTGGGCCAGATGTCATCCCCTTTGTGTGATGCGGAATTTTGGAGAAAAGATATACCAGGTATCGTCTGCTTTATGTAACAACGATTCAAAATTACGAGGTCCGTCCCCAAACAACTTTAGTGTTGTTTTAAAAAGGAACTGTACTATAACTAAATTAAAACTAAAACGTCTTTTTGATGGTCAACGTGTTGACACGTATGAATACATTTCTAAAGAAAGATGGATTTTCCCATTTATGGAGTTTTTTCTGAAACGATAGAAATCAACAAATTTAGTGTGAAAACTTTAAACTACCCTTCATTCAGGCAGTTTGTTGCATGTTTAAGTTATCGATGCAACAAACACACAAAATTCCACAAATGGGTTTTTCACACTCCTGTAGATATAAAACTCGGAGATTTATTAAAATGCGAAGATGAAATTAGTTGAAAACTATAGATATATATATTTCTTCGTATACTCTTATCAGAATGAACCATAATTCATGGTCAAAATTTTAAGAGATTGTTGAGTACGCTATGGCAAGTGTGTGTGTGTTGTAGGCCTATTTAAGTTCGAAAAACACATTTTTGGAATTATATCCGAATATATGCTTTCCATCTGTGTGAATGTAAAACCGGTAACTCAATAATGGAACGAGACAGTCTGAAGAAATTTGCTGTGCTATCTTTATATCAAAATTATCGATCAATAATAAATTTCGAGTAAATTGCTTCAAATAGAAAACCACTTGTACGCTTTAATAAGAGTATAACTCAACAACGAAACCAGCTAGTCTTATTAAATTTCACATGCTGTTTTTGCGCTAATATCGTAAAATCAAATTTTGCATCAAATTAGTAAGACCGAATAAACAAAATCCATGTTCGACCCTCTCCGCTATAGGCACGTTGTAGAAACACGAGAAATCCAAGGACAGAACGCTTTTGGTTTTCATTCTTAATTTTAATAATTGGTGCATAATGCAATGGGTATAATTTTCTCTTTGGGCTACATGCAAAACCAAACAAAAAGTTTTGTTTGAAATTTTCAGAATGCAGAAGCACTTTTTAATTTTGCAATTCTTATGCAGTGTAATGTTTGTATCATTAATTTTATTTGCATTCAGCACGCAATTAAATTTTTCTTTTTTCTTTTATAATTTATATTACTCAAGTTCTTTAACGCTTAACTGTTTCAAACCGGATAAAATCAACACGTGTTCCAGAGATGGAAATGCGTCAATTTGTTAAGATCTTTAGAGCTAGGAAATTGCTCTTCTATTTTTTGACTCAATTTAACTCTGGAGAATGGAATCGCCAAGAGAGAGTCCAAAATTGATAGTGAAATATTTCTTCTACAGAAAGATTTAATTAAGCTAGACGAAGAATTGAACTAAAAAATACTGGTAAACTTCAATAATTTAACTTATTAGACTTCTGCTGATAAATTAGCCTATTGTAAAATATTTTACACCTAAATATTTCATTATAAATATTATTATTAAAAAATTCAAATAATACAATAACACCTGCGTTAATTGTTGAAGTTACACATTAGCTATGTGAGGAAGGCCATCGTAATTACGAAAACCACGATTAAATGACAGATGGTACCTGAAACAGCATGCACTTCGAAAACTTCCACCACATCAACATGAATTTAAATGAAAACGTTAGCTTCAACTATTTTTAAGTTCAATTCAAATTTAATACCGACTGCTTTTTTATTATAATTATGGATGAATTATAAATGCAATAGAAAAAGTTTAAGCAGACAATTTTGACTTTAAACTCATCTCGAACAAATCTTAAAATATGTCCATTTCAAAAGAAACGCATATTTTTGAAGAACGAACAAAACACGTCGTTCTATTGTTCGTTCAAAACGATAAATTAATGAGAACGAGACACTATTGAATCTTGATTTAGATTCTGATAAATTACTTTAAGAATATTGGCATACATTTTAATGAGATTTTGTGATAATTTCGATATATTATCCTTCTAATTTCAGATATTAACACAATTAAAAATATTTTAATTTTTTTAAAATTCAAACTTTTAAAAATAATTTAATAAAGTGTAATGATAATTATTGCAATATTCTTCTTTAAATAAGCTTAAATAGATATTTCTCCTTTCTTGCTCCCCCCCCCTTTTTTTTTATCTTGGAACATAAACTGAAAAAAAATATGATTATATTATTGGGTGATATTTTAGATAATTTTATTGCAAAAAGGTGGAAAATTAAGATATTTTTCAGGGTTTTCCTTTCTTTTTAGAGAAATTCGCAAAGTAATGTGTAGCTTTTTTTTGCTTCGTTTATAATTATAGTTGAATGTTTGAATTTGATGAATGTTATAGATGATGTATTGTTTGTTGTAACATTTAATTTCGGATTCTAATTTAATTCGGATTAGAATAGCCAATATATAGATTTATGAATATTAGTTTTGAATGATTCATGACTGCAAATGTTCTAAATTTATATTCTTAAAATATTTTCTCTTACAGTTTAGGCTACTCACTATCTAGTACATACTACTTTAAAAAGATACTAAGATACTTTTAGCACTGAAATTATCTGAAATGAGTCCAGAACAGAGCAAAGCGTCGTGTAATAAAGAGCTTAACTTCACTATAAAAGTTTTACATCATAAACTTTATATAAATTTTTTAACGTAAAATAAAGTTAAGAATTAGATAGAAATAAAAAATATTTAAAACATTTAAACTTCAGAGTGAAAAATTTTACAGACTCGTTAAATTAGATATTTATAAACGTCCTTAATGATTAGCATAAATGAGCATTAATGAGCATGATAATGAGCATTATATGTTTGTCAAATGCATACATTGTTCATCTGAGTTGCTCTATGGCATGTTTCCCCCAGGATTAAAATTCAAAATGCAAGAATGCAGTTAATAATGAGCAGATTTGCTAGACAACATTTAGAATCAAATATAGAAATATTTATACTCTCTGATGTACAATGTACAGAGAGAGTATTGTAGTCACCAAAAAAATTGATTTGGAGATTTTGATGAAACCAGGAATTTAAAGACCTTCTAAAAATATATGTAATAAATTCTTAATATATGTAATAATAATGAGCATATATGTAATAATAATGAGCATATATGTAATAATAATGAGCAGATTTGCTAGACAACATTTAGAATCAAATATAGAAATATTTATACTCTCTGATGTACAATGTACAGAGAGAGTATTGTAGTCACCAAAAAAAATTGATTTGGAGATTTTGATGAAACCAGGAATTTAAAGACCTTCCAAAATATATGTAATAAATTCTTAATATATGTAATAATAATGAGCATATATGTAATAATAATGAGCATATATGTAATAATAATGAGCAGATTTGCTAGAAAACAGATTTGAGATTTGCTAGACAACAGATTTGAGACAACAGATTGAGCAGATTTCCTAGACTTAATATATGTAATAATAATGAGCAGATTTGCTAGAAAACAGATTTGAGATTTGCTAGACAACAGATTTGAGACAACAGATTGAGCAGATTTCCTAGACTTAATATATGTAATAATAATGAGCAGATTTGCTAGACAACATTTAGAATCAAATATAGAAATATTTATACTCTCTGATGTAAAATGTACACAGAGAGTATTTTAGTCACCAAAAAAATTGACTTGGAGATTTTGATGAAACCAGGAATTTAAAGACCTTCCAAAAATATATGTAATAAATTCTTTTCATCAGCACCTTTCAAAGTATAATTACCCTAACTTTCTCAATTTGGTCGTTCGTCTCTATATGCTTTACTATACTTTAAAAATATCAAGTCATCTAGTCCTCATCATATTGCATCCCTAACTTTCCTATTAGGAAGTTGTAAAGTCCAGCCGCTAATTTTGTGTTTCTATTTTGCAGTTTGATACTTGATGATAGCATTAACCTTTCACCAGAAATACTATAAAAATGGACATGGAATTGAACAATCCAGAAGCTTTTTTAAATTATTATTTTTATTATGTATATTTTCATCCATTTTTAAAAACATTTCAAAATTACAATAAAATGCTTTTTTATATATATTTTCGAAGCGATTCTACTGTTTCAAAAGTCGTCATACGTTTTCCCTCTCCCTCCCTATACAATATAATATAATATCGTATTGTCTATTACTAAAAATAACTCCATAATTACTCAAATTGCGGTTTCAGTAAATTAGTGTAGTAACTTCAGGATTTTTGTTCTGAAAAATTTCAAGTCGTTCTTCTTTTCTTGCAGAGAACAGGCATATTTGTCGTTTTAAATGATCTCAAATGTCTTTGACATTCTACTGTACGCATCTCTGTCAAGTTATTTCAAGTTAAAAAGTGGAGTGAAATGAGACATTTTTTTTATTTTTACATATATTATTCTATCCAAAAAAATCCACATTCAATCCAAAAAATAACTAGAAAAATATTTGTAGAGTTTAAAAATATATATAAAATGAGTACCAACTTTGAATATTTTACTGCATAAGTATTAGTAATAGCAATATTAAAGTTCCGATTGATTTTTTCAATTTTTAAAATAGTTAGTCTTTCAGTCGTAAAACACACGCTGTCAAATGAGTTGTCTAGATAAAGTTACAACACAAAAATATTACCTTTTAAATGATATATAAATATGTTTAGCCAGCAAAACTAGAGCTTTAGAGTGGTGTGGAAGTTTGGAGAGGTATGTCTAGCTAGTTTGCGTCCGTCTAACTCTCCTCTGCTCAAAATTATGATGTTCATACCAAAATAGCTTCCATGTGGCCATGCTTCCATGTTCCGGGCCTTTAATCTAATACGTAAAAATTATTTCAACATTTTGATAGCATGAATAAACAAATACTAAAAAAATAATATGAAGAATACAAACGAATAACTTGTGGCTACAATTTGTATTTGCTGTAATATACTTAAAGAAGATTTTTTTGAGGTATGCTTGCATATTTTATTTACCAGTATTGTTTCCTAGGATGCATTTAGAGTTGTATATTACGAAAAAAAATTCAAACTGATTCTTCAAACAGTAGAATTGTATTTTGTATTCGACCTTTCGCATATTTGTATAAATAAATGCCTTTGTTGTGTGCAGATGATGGTGTTAGGAGGGGAAGGGGAGTGAGGAGTATCACGATGTATTTTATATTTATTTTTTTATATTTATTTTATAAGTGTATTTTAATATTTTATAAACCAAATCAAGTTTTGTATGTCTTTTTTCTGTGGTGAGATCCTCATCCGTTGGTCTACCAAATGTCTGTGATAAATTCTGTTTTAAATTCATCCGGTATGGAGATTTATTATAGAGGCATGAGAATTATGTTGCCCAAATCTTCGTCTCAGATTTTGATTTCTCCCAATAGAAATAAAGTTCGGAAGCTTCTTTAAAATAGAAGAACCTAAAAAAGAAAAGTTTACAAAAAATTAAAGTGCTGTAAGCAAAGAGAAAAATCTAAAACAATAGTGTTTTCGAAGAGGTCACAGTCTATTGAATTTCTTCTCACATCTGATTCTTCGATTTCCGTAAGAATGGCAGATTGAGTGATGACGATGACATTACAACAAAGTAAACATAAGCCTGATGACCAAGATATTAAATGAGCTTTTTTTGTTATCTTAAATTTTTTGAGGGAATAAGAAGCCAAATATAAGACGTGAACTCGTGTAGAATGACATGATAAATATATTTGTAATTTTATAAGTTGAAGGAATTTTTAAATTTGCTTTATTAAACCTACATTTATTTCTTTCTTATTACGTAAACAATTGGATTTTTTTTATAAATGTTTTTCAGAAATTATATTGATAAAGAAAATGTTGCCGATTAAATATCCTTTACAACTTGGGTAAAATATTTATTTCATAGCGTAGTACACCAAGTTATGTCCATAAAACCAAATGGTATTCTTTAACGACCTTTTCTTCTGTAATAAATAGTAAATAAATTTCAATCAATCTCTAGCGAACCATAAAACAACATATCACCTGAGTGGGTCTGTTGGATTCTTATCATGTCGAGATTCTATCCAGTGAATGCAATGCAAGGCAAATTAATATATATATTTTTTTCGAAAACCTGAAAACGAGACAATGTTTTCTAAATAAGACCTTCAATGGGTAAGTAAACTTCATATCTTCTGATATTCAAACGAATGAAACCCTCCGCCACGATTTTAAAGGATTTTTTTTTTTTTTTTATCATTACACTAATAAACTAGGTTAGGATGGTTTTCAACGTTTTGTACCACAGGATGCCAATCAGTTGTCTAGGTCAACACATTTTATCCGAATTTCCATCATTTTTATTGATACTTCGTCATTAACTTCGTTGAAATTTTGTTCTTTTAGTTTCATGGGCCACATATCTGAATATTTTGAGTTTGATTCCCAAACTACATTTTTAATTTCTGTTTCACTGCATGATATTCCACTTTTTGTTTTTTTTGAGAATGTATTTTGTCCTGCCTTATCATTTAGAAATGATTAATACCTCGTTCGCGTGCTTCATCTTATTTTTTTCTGAGGTAAATAATTTCAAGGAAGAGCAACAAAACTTTTGTAATAAATCTAAGACGCCATTATATTACGCGATTGTTATAAATTTTATTCATATGAACATTGTATTTAAGATTTTTAAAAGTAGACCAATCCTCTCGATACAACCTCTGAATAAAGTATCCATACCACTCAAATTCTATTTTATTCAATTCGTCTATGACATGGGGCCGCGGTGGTCGTAAGGTTTCGCCTTCGAAACCGGAGGGTTTAGGTTCGAAACCCGATTCCCCCGAAGAACCGTCGTGGAAGCGGGCCTGGTGCACGCCAAATCCAGCGGGGCCAGACGTCCTCCCGCTGGTGTGGCGTGGAAGTTTGGAGAGGGGGATGCCAGCTCAGGTGTCGACCTTGTCATCTGGCCATGGCTTAAAATTACGAGGTCCGTCTCCAAATAGCCCTAGTGTTGCTTTAAAAACGGGACGTTAATATAACTAAACTAAAACTTGTCAATAAAATGCTTTCTAGAATAATTTTTTAGTAATGTTGTAATTATTTGTAAAATTTTGAATATTTTGAATGCTTTTTGGGAATAATTATCGAATTATGGAAAGATCTAAAATTTAGAAATGCAATGCCGATTTCAATTGGGTTGTAATATTTTTTGGCAAGGGTCAGGTCAGGTTGGGCCTTTTGAAAGGTGAGGACCTTAACTAATGCATTAGAATAGTTAAGGAAGCAAACATTAGACGCATAAGAATTATCTATCACTCGATTATGCACGAAATTTAATATTTTAGTTGTCTTTCTGGGAGGTCTTGGAAAGAGGCTAATATTAATAAAGAAAGCCGCTTACTTAAATTATGCCGCTATCAATTATTTTGAAAAGTTAAGATAATTTTTAAGAGTAAATGATTATGTTATGCTTTACTGTCGAATTTCACGACTCTAGCATTTCTTTCTCCGTCATTTCACGACTCTGGCATTTAAAACGATGATTACAGAGCTTAACAATGAGTTCAACCAGAGTGTATAAAATTATTTCAGGGAAGCTAATTGAAAACCACAAATTATAAATCCAAGATTAGCATTTCAGTTTTCCCGTTTCGGAATGAAAAAGAAATCACTTTAATGTATGATTGTAGTTCATCATCTCAAGATTATTTATCACACGTTTACGAAGGGAAGAAAAAAAAAGTGCGACTTGAATAAAAACAAAAGTGACCTTTGCCCCTTTCTAGGAGTAGTCACGAACATGACTGGAACACTATCCTTTTATTTTTAATAGCTACACCAAAGTAACAGCAACAAGATGGAAAAGGTTAGTCCAGTGAAGTTCATTTCGATACAAACTTGGGATAACTGTATTTCACATTGTGGTTGGTGTACTGTGAATAATTTTCTTTACTGACTTGTGTCAGCTTCACAACCATTAATTTAAATATTCACGTTTCCGCATCCTAAGTTAACACAGAATAACGGTTTCTAGGAGTTGAAGCAGTTTCAAAATTGTTTTAAAGAGAATGCTGTTCCGCGGCGTTTAAAGACTTAAAATTCAAGAAAATTGCGCCAATGTGCATAAATTTATTTAGAAAAATAAAGAAATTTTTTTTGGGTCTTAACCCTTTTTAAGGCAGTAAATAAATATCTTACAAACATCTAAATATATGGTAATATATTAAGATTTGTGGTAAATATCTTAAAATATCTTGCAAATATTGTAGCACCAAAACTAACCAGAAACGGACAAAAGTGTCATGTTCAACTTATAATGTTCTCTTGTGCGCAGCTCCTTGTTTAATGTTGTTTCACCAGAATAATTAAAAATAATACATTTGGTATTTTACATTGTATTTGGTTTTTTTACCACTTATTTCATGTGTAGTTAATGTATTTTAAATATTGAAATAACTAATAATAAATAGTTTTACAAAAATGCATATTTATTTGTGAAATTATTTGCATTTCATATTTTTTTCTATTGAATAAATCAGTAAAATGTCATTGCTTGTATTGGGCGGTGGTAAATATGTTACCACCCCTATTATAAGCAACAACCACAACAACAAAGTTAAAAAATACCTTTTTTAGTCATAAATGAGCTTCTTTTCTCTAATTATAGTGTAAAATGTAAATTTTGAAAGAAAACACTTGTGTCCCTTAAAGGGTTAAAACCTTTGTTAATTAGAAAAAAGAACAGATTAGGAAAAGGAGGGTCCGGAGAGGTTCATTTCGATACCAACTCGGTAGAACTGCAGTTTGCGTTGTAATTTTTATAATATGAATATTCTCTTCATTAAATTGCGAGTTTTTAATGATTAATTTAAATATTCTTATTTTCCCTTTCATAGTTAACATAGTCATAGGTGCTAAAGAAACGATAAAGTTTCAGAATTAATTAATGAATAAAGAGGCTTCAAGAGCGTTTAAATGATATGATGTTTAAGGATATTATTATTCACGAATTTATTCAATAAACTCGAAAATATTTCATGTTCAAAAATCAATGTCAATCACAGAGTCGATACTACATTTGTTAATATAATGCAATAAATTCAATGGCCATCAATGCAGTATTTAACCAATTCAGAAAAATGAAATCGATGCTTACTTGAATATGATTTACTCTACGAAAGGAAAGATATATAAAACGTACACGATTTCTTATTATTTTCGATCAACTCATTATAGCATTGTGCATTGCCCTTTGATTAAAATAATGAGCAAAACCTGATATAATTAAAAATAACAAATATATTCTACTTTTATATGTATTAATCAATAATAGAATAACACAAAGTAAGGACAATTCTAATTTCTTTTAAGATTAGAAACAATTTTAAAATACTCTTAATTTGTTCCCTTTTCAATATTTTTTTAAAATGTTGATGATGATGGATCAGATTATTATAATTTAGTGTATGAGGTTGTATTAAAAAGTTTCGACACTAGTTTTGTGAGACGCTAACTAATTGCAACTCAGAAGCTGTGCACACAATCACAAGAAAATCGGCGCGCCATTAGACTGTATGCATTGATGCAATTGTGTTTTTGTGATGCTGAGCATTACCACTTTTGTGATGCCCAAATGCACAAGAAAGAACGTGAAATATAAGTGAAATTCTTCAAATCTATTGCTGCATCAGATGCAAAATTTCTGTAATTCCACAACGTAGCTTCCATGAGCCGTACAATGCCTAATAGTTTGCACAGCTCATGGCACGCATGCTTTGCCATGAATCACGCACCAAAAGCTTGCGTCTTTTAAACTTCACACATGCTTAAAATGTGTGCAGTTGAATTAGTGCCACAGAGGCTTTAAAAGCTGAAGACCATTGGAAGGTAATGAGAGATACAATGTCAATTGCAGAAGTGCTTGACACGTTTCGAAGTGGATTTCCAAGACATTTTCCAGGAGTGGTAAGAACGTAAGAGCAAGGAGACTACTTTGATGGGATGGTATGTCGACAGAGGGGAATAAAGTAGTTCTTGACAACTGAGCTAGGTTCGGAACCTCTTAATACTCAGTCATAAGTTCTTTATAAGAAAAATAAATACTTGTTTCAGTGGAACAGAATGGATCTGGTTATTAAAAGATAGTCTACAAATTATTTTGCGTAATATATAAGAATTTCCCGAAAGCTTAAAAAAGATAAGTAAAAGATTAATTAAAAATTTTTAAAAATTGTTTCTTTCCACTTTCTGGAGAAATTTTTGATAATTCAATATCTACTGCTATCCGCTATACGTTGACATGGCGATTCCTTTTGGAAATTTATCATGACAATTTACTGTTTATCAAATACGGACTGTCTTCAGAAAGTCGAATGCCAAATACAAAACAGGATATATATGAATTAAACAAAGAATATTTTAGAATGAAATAAGTATGTTTATAAGAAATTTTTACTTCATTATGATTTTAAAGTCAATAATTTTCATTTTCGGTTTAAGTCTTGTACCTCTTGAGTGATGCTCATTTTTTGGTAAAATTTAATATTTAAATGAGATTTCTTGGGGAATTCAGACGAAACAGTTCTAGCGATATAGAATTAATTGACAAAAATGTTTCTCCCTTCTAAAAATTCGTCGAATTCATAAATCTATCACTCTGTTTTAATAATTCTAAAGAATAAAATCAGTACCTACGCACAAAAGCTACAACTAAATGTGAACAAACAGGTGGAATTAATAATTACACTTTTTAATTGATGTGACACCTATAAATCATCAAAAAGGCTGTCAGAGTAATTAAGTCGAATCTTTAGAGACAAGCCATCTCATTTAATTTGTGATTGGTTCTTATAATTTCTAAATAATTACTGAAATCAGTAAAGATCAGAGATTCAAACTTTCCATTAAAATTCACAGTTCATAATATCAATAACATCAATCCAAAATTACCCACGACGTTTCGCAGGAAAAAAAATCCTCATTTTATGATATTTGCAAAATAAACTACATAAATAAAATTATAATACAGTCACTCAATTTTCTAAGCATGCATATAGCAAACCCAATCCTTATTTTTATTTGAGGAAACGTGATTCGAGCATTAATTGAATTTAGGAGATGGGAACCCATTTTTTAGTAGGAATGTCTACTAAAATCAGAAATGAACAATACTGATCAATCATTTAAAAAACAATAAATGCAGTTTATTGTCTCCAGATATATATTTCATCTTTTTCCCACGATGAATTTGGTGCCGAAAAGTAAACAACTCGAACCGATCGACTCTAAGTATGGGTAAAGTGATTTGGAGAGGCTTCTGTCTCTCAACTGGTCATTTTTCTTTTTCTTTACAATAAGATTGATTAAGGAGAAGTATTAGAAAAGCTCACTTGGAAATCGGAAGCTTACTTCATCCCCCCCTCAAGAATAAGGAAGTAAAACCCTTTTGTTTTCACATGACCAGGGTTCGTGTTTTGCTGCCCAAAATGGCAGGAAGAAAATATGAACTCATTGTCAATGGTTCTGAGATGAATAATAAATACAAAATGCTGGGAAATATTGAAACCCGATTAATTGGTTTAAAAACAATTTTTAATATTGCTATAATATGAAATTATTTTCTAAAATAGAATAACTTAACGTTGTCAAAATAAATCAGATGTTAATAACTAAACTTAACTTTCAACGATACAGTTTTCTTTGATTTTAGAATATTGCACACAAAATGTCAATCAATTTTTTATTATTTTAAAATTTAATGGATAATATTTTCAATAACCTAGCTGTTGAAAGAATCTCAAATAGGAAAGATATATTTTAAATTGAGTATTTATAAATTTCATACACACATATATACAAATTTTTCATACACACATATATACAAATATTTCTTCTAAAGAAAAGTATTCAGCAGAGAAATAAAAGTTAACTTACTGAAACAACTATATAATTCTATTGACTTTTCGCCATGAGAAATGTTTAATGATTTTTGCAGTGTTCCATGGAATTCCATGAATTGCTTCGTAACGTAATAAATATATCTATCATTACCTAGAAATGCCTTTAGCTTCCTAAAAAGTTCCTAGCTTTATTCAGGAGATTTTGTTCTTCACACTGACTTGTCAATCTAAAAATAAATTTATTACAGTTTTAAATAGATCTGCCTTAAATTTATTATATGCAGAGATCTCATCTCTAGAAAAAAATCAAGTCGAAAGAAGAAAGAGTACCGAGAAAGTGTCTTGCTCATGCCTAACTTTCTATAAAAAAACCGTGAAAATAGCTGGATTAAATGACCGCGTATTTTAAAATTAATTCTTTTATCACTTTTGTTTTAAGGGTAAAATTTTCAAGTAATTCTACATAATTACGAAGTATTTCGAATAAAATACTTATGCTCAGAATAACTAATCAATGCAAATGCATAACAATAAAATTATAGATAAATTTTGTTAAATTACTTCGAACATATTCCCAGATTTTCTCGTCTATTTCAGTAGTGGTAGTTTTCTAAAAAATTCCTAACCGAAAATCAACTGAAGGGTAGCAAAATTACTTTTGCGATCCATTTGAATCACTCAAAAGATCCGCTTTTATTATATCCCAAACGTTAAGTTTGGCAACTCTACTAGTATAATATAATAGATGGACTGGCACGAAGCATACATCTACTTTTATATTATGGGTTACAGAAGAAAACCTTTTAAATGAATCTTCCCCGTTTTTTTTCCTACTTCTTTGATCACATTCGAATATGGGCATAAAAAATAAACTATTCGAAATAAAACCTGGAAGTTCAACATTCAAACAGTTTAAAACTGAATATCAACTTTTACAGAAATTCTCGAAACCGTCGAAAAAAGAAAAATCAACACGAATAAAAAATCTTTTGCAATATTTATAAACCGACTCTTTTGTTATTGACCAAAATGCACCTGCGTTTGGAAAATCAGCCAACAAACGAAACTATCTGCTTCTATCAAATCCGATATATTCCATTGTGTCTGCTATCTACTTCAAACTGCGGTCATGGCCGGCAAAGGAATGTTTCTTGCAATGTGAGAGACAGCAAAACTATCTGGCACCTAATGTGGGATTCACACTCTTTTTTTCGTTCATCGTAATGGTCGATTTGTTCAGGAAAACGTTTCTCGAACTGCTATCATCGCTTAAAATTTCACGTTTCGAATAAAATGGCATTGAAGAGGAGAAAAGAGAAATAATGTTTGAAAGAAACGTAGCGGTTTTTTCCTTTCTACATTCAACAGCAGCTTTTGTTCACAACATTATCTGTGCCTTTCCCCCGAGCGAGTAGATTAGGAAGCCGTGCTTCACACATTATGTGTGATTTCTTCCAATTTTTTTTTCCCCTCCCGTACTTATAAAGTGCTGATAAAGTCATCCGAAAAATGCAAATGACCAGATTTAACCCTTAATCTATTGAACACGTTTAAACAATCTGTAATATTATTGCGCATATTGGAAGCTTTCATTTTTAAAAGTTATCTATAGAATATATTGAAGTGCTGGCATTGCTTCTTATTGAAATGATAACGTTCATTTACTAAGGACAACGGATAAGAAGTAGAGTGAAAGAGAGTTCAAAAAGAAATTATTCTTAAAAAATACTAATTTATTTGAAGCATATTCATTTCATTTTTACAAATTGCTAATTACTCGGAAACTATTAAGACAACAATTAATGTACTGAAAAAATGAACTACCTTTAATTTCTGTTTAAATTAAATTCTAAACAATGTTTCAAAAAGTTTAAAAATAAGATTAATAACATTGTATTATGCATGTTTTTAGGAAATACTTCTTGAATATTTTTTTGATTTAGAATTCCAAAATTTTTCTTATTTTATGAACAGCCTTCAGATTCGTTTTATATGTATTTTACAGAATCGATTGACCTTTAAAACTGAATTACAGTTTATGCTATTATATGAATAACTTTTGTATTGAGGCATATTCTTTAAAGGATATTATGTATTACTAAATTTGGAAGAAAGGATTAAATGTGAAATAAGAGTAAAAATTCTTAATTTTTTCTAATAAAAGCTATTGAATAAATTTTCCATGTTTTATTCATTTTAAGTAATACACTTGTTTGAATAAAAAGAAAAGAAATATTTCGGATGGATTGTAAAAGATAAAAGGCTATGCATACAACATAAGTAAATTCTGGGTGCTTGGGTTGATCCACCAAAGAATAAAATCTATCTGTAATAACATAAATTATTTTTCATTTATTTAAATGTATTATTACTAGTTTTGTTATTCATTTGAATTAAATATATGCTTACAATCAATGAGATGAAAAATTATTGTCCTGATTTTTCTCTAGAATTTCACTTTCTGATATAAGTTCAAGCAGATTTCTACTTATTATTACTCTTTGAATCTTCCCAATAAAAAATAGATAAAAAAAAATCGGACATCAAATATTTTCAAAACGAATATCAACCAACTAATGAAATCCGTCTTTAACTGGCAATTTTTTAGAATTTTATTACTTAATCTACTTTATCCTCTCATCTAGACACCTACGGCTATTGACATCTCGATTAACTTACTACTATATTGGCCACAATTTGGATTCCACCTTAAGAGCGATATAATTGACTCTTCAATAAATCAAGGTTTGAGTACGATGAGAGTTGACAGCTATCATTAGATCATCCAGTTTGATTCGTTGTGTAACCTTTATTTCCTTCATTTTTTTCTAAGATTCTCTCTCTCTTTCTGAGAGGAAATGAAATGAAGAACACGGAAAAGGTTACCGCACTGAAGCGTGTACAGAAAAACGACTTCTCAACATTTCAGAATAACCAAACTTTTTTTTCTCACGTTTTTTTTTTGTTTATTTTTTTAAGATTCTTTTTCTTCTCCCACCTCTTTAGTTCGAACCTTTTATTAATTTTGACGGGTGCTTTCTGGAGTTTGGTCGGATATGGTTATTTTCTATTACAGCCCCGTGCCTCAGCTAACCATCCAAGGGTACACCAGCAAGTTCCGGATTCAAGGTCGCTCATCAGACCATGGTCAGAATAGCCCCTTCCTTTTGGTGCATCTATACGTGGTGAACGTAATTTAAAGATTGCTTCTTATAGCGGATTGAGATGGAACTAATGTGTTTTTAAACGCTGCGTCATTACAAGTCTTGGCGAATTGCGTTTCTATAAATTAGTAACCCCCATGTATTACAGTAGTATCTACACGGGTACTTTTTTTCAGTTAAGTGTAGAATTACTACAGTTGGCACAACCGAACTGAATTTCACACGCAACTTTAGTGTTTGATTACGGTTCGATTTATTTTTTTTTACTCCAGTTCAAAAATAACGTGAGAGGAGTTGTGTACCCACCGTTTATTTATCTTTCAAAGTACTCATTCATTTTTGTCACGTGAGCTTGGAAAATACTTATTTGCTGCATTATTTTGTTGTAAGATCATTGTTTTGTAACCATAATATGTATTGTATTAACCATAATATGTTTTTAATATTCTATTAGTATGGCAAAATATATACATAACAAGCTGCTTACTAATGCATATTGAAAATATTTTTAAATTTTGCTTAGTCTCATGTGTATGATATCATCTCTAGAATTGATACCTCTAACGGCTACTTAATTGATAGTTACCACATTGTGTATGTAAGCCCTCTGATATGGTGTAGGGATTGTGTTAGTTCAAGGTCAAGGGTTCGATTCCTAGTCAAGGTCAGTAGATTCTTAGGATACCGAGAATCGTGACACTATTATATGATGATAAAACATATTAAACATTCCTTCAATATCTTGACTTCAGAGTCTGTTTTCAAAATTCATGTTAGCACAACATGTTTCTGTCATGAAAGCGCAATTAATTGTTTCTGGCGGACGAAAATGAGTCTAAATCATGGCAACGCCTACCGCTGGTAAGAGTTCCGATTCGTGAAGATGTCCATCTCCGAAAAAGTACCAAGTCTTTTCCAAAAATATTTTTTTAAATGTATGTTAAGAAATGGCAAATTACATATGTTATCATAGTTGTGTGCTGGCATAAGACAGAATGGTTCTTCAACAAAAAACTTGCACAAAAATTGTTCATATGCTTTTTTAAAATCACGATTTCTTACTGGTTATGGTGTTTTTGGTGAATATTTTAAGAACTTCATCAACATATCAGTAAGATATCTATCCCTTAAATATAGACTGCTATTTAAGTGAAATTCGAAATATGTTATTTTTCTGTGCATGCAAGTAGAGGATGGCCGAAAAAACTTAAAAAAAAAAAAAACTTAGGCATTTTAGCGAATGACTGGTCAGTCATTTTGATTTCAGTTGTTAATACAAAGTCCTTTTTCTTAATTTTTTTTCAGAATTAGCTCACACTTTGAAATATAAATGATGTCACTTCTATACTATAGTCTAGAATATTTATTCTTATAATAAATTTGTTTTGCTCAGTATTATTATTACTTTTTAATTATTTTTTTCTACCTCCTTTGATATATTTTATTTCTTATATATGTACTCCCATATATGATTTATTAATTTTTTCTGCTTATTATTTCTTTTTTATATATGCTACTCTTAGTCCAAATCATCAATAAAACAAGTAATGTTTCAACTGCTTTTGCATCATTGGCAACAACTTGTATATAATGTAAGTGATTAGATGAAAAAAACTATAAACGTTTGAATTGAGAAGCCGTTATAGCGTTGTATTCTTTATATGATATTATATTTATGTATACTTTTACTTGTCTGTTAATTCTTCTGAAATTCTAAATTTTTAATTAGAAGTTGCAAATATGAAAAAAATACTTTTCTGAAGATATGTTGGAAATATACAGATTATTTAATGGAGTATATTCATCCTTATGTGAACCTTACAGATGTGATACCTTAGTAACTGAATTCAGTGAGAGTTTCTCAGCATAAATAGAACAAGATGAAAAAAAATTCTATATGGGAGTTTGAATCATAGATTTGTTACTGCTGCTTGTGGGTTATATAAGTTTGTGATCATGACGTGAATTTGCTCCATTATGGCTTCAGCTTAAATGATTTTTATTTATTTAAAACGAAGTCGCATATTTAATCTTTAATGTTCGACTTTAGTTTTAGAAATTCACCAAAAACTAAATGACACAACATAATTACTGCCACAAAATCTGATTTTTAAAATGTTATATGAATAAAATGAATTGTTCCACTAGAAGGATCATCTTCGCTGATCTTTTTATACTACTTTTTCTTTTATGGCAAAGTTAAAATTTATCAGAGAGATCAACTTATGGGTTTTACTAAGACTTATGATTGATTATATAAAACATTAAAGTTATATTTTAAATTCACCTCTTTTGGCGAACAAAATGTTCACCCAGATTATTGTCTTTTTAAGCTGTGTAATGATTAATATGAAATGCATCTTTTTAAAATTTCGCCTTGTTATTTTATATGATTTGAAAACATAAATTTAATTAAATCAATTTAGAATGAAATAAATTACTGTGGGTGCAAATTAAAATGTGTATATGCAACGAAAAAAAAAAAAAGGTAACTTTTAATTTTTAAGATAATGCAAAGAACCTTTTTGTGAGATAATAAATAGTTCAGGAAGATATGAATATCAATTTCCATATATTTCCAATATTTTTCCAAGTCATTGAGATTATTCATCTAGCGATGGATAAGTCTATTTTAACGCTTGATTAAACTTTGTTAGGTGCCTATTTTTAAAATTTTGATTCTTTTTCCTTTTCCCTCTTTGATTGAATGGAGCTTTTGGTGACATGGCAAGTCGGTAAAGCATGCGAATTCTCTTTGGAATTTCTAATAATATTTTGTAGCTCCATTAGTTAACTAAACGAAACTTGAATTAAATGCAACTGTAGAAACGTTCAAAAAAGAGTCTAACCCATTCGTATGACGGTTTGTTTACAATTGTCTGTTGCCATTCGATAGTAGGCAATAAGAGGAATTTCGTGCCACGTACGTTACCGTTATATATAATATTTGAACCATTGAACATGAATTAAATGATATTAAACATTTAAGAATAAACGGAATCTGCATAAAAAAATGCTTTGTTAGAAAATCTACTCATCATCAGTATATTGCCAGTTATTCTTAATGGTAACTGAAATGAAATAGTTATTTGCAATAGTTTTTCGCCAACATATCCTTGACTGTTCTTGGTACTTAACAAATTTGTATATTTATTTTTCACTCATCTTTAAAAATGATAATAATAACATTACCGCGTCATATTGTAATTAGCTTATTTATTTATTAATCATATTTTTTGTTTCGTTACCTTACGATATTCAAAAGAAAAAGACTGAACGTGATTTTGATATGATGGACAAATTCAGTGAAATTGTGATATCTGAATTGTTAATTTACCTTAAAATAAATTTTACAAGGTAAATTAAGATTTACACCATTTAAAGTAGAATTCTATCTAACTCCTTTTTATTTCATAGTGCTATCGCTATATGAAATGCAAATCGCTTTCAATTTCAATATCTCTGTCATCCCGTTTCTTCTAGAAATGTGAAGCATAATTATTTAAAATACTTCAAAATTAAATATTAAATATATGTAACACACGATGAAAAGCGATCCTAGAGAAGCAATTTGCTTTAAGCTATGCTCAACAGCCAATACTTATAAACATTTCGGCATATTTTTAACGCAACCGCAGAAGAACACATTTCCTATCTTTCTATGTTTGGCGGACCGTTTTTGGACCAGTTTTTCCACACCAGTAAATTTCATCGTAATTTTTTTACTGCCGAAAGTATATGATCAAATGATATTTTTTGACGTGTCGTGTTCGGTTGACCAGATAATGACATACAGATGGTTTTCTGTTCAAAAAACTGTTATTAGTGTTAGAATTATTTGACAAACCACTGAGAGTCTCCGGTCCATGCATTATTGTTAGAGATTTCGCATTAGATTCAAAGTCTAGATATTATGCTCTGGAATGTCTTTTTCAATGTTATTCTCGCGAAGGTTTTTTTTATTCATTTGAAGTAAAATAGCTGATTTATGGAGTAATACAGCTATATTTTCGATCTTTTTTTTGTAATAAATTAAAAAAAAATTTAAATAATTTTTGATAACTCCATTATTTAATAAAGTCTTTAATCTGTATTTTCTGACAAAATGTAAAGATAATTTTAATTCAAATGAACACTGCCTTCACGTCAATATTAACTATACAGTTTCAGCTTAAAATTACATTATCAACAGGAACAACATTATCTTATAATTTATCAATAAATTGCGAAAGAGAGTGTTTAAGTATGAATCATAACCTGACTATATTGATTGTCTTTTTTACATCTTTGTAAGTGCTACTATTATTTCAAAATAAGTCAAAATAAGTCTTTTAAATAAGTCAATGTTCATTCATAAAACTAAAAGTGGTTTTGAAGAATGAAGAAGTTTTTCATCCTAGATGTTAAGATTTGAAATTCATCATTTTTTTCAAACGGAATTTATGACTAATTCTTTTCCAAAATATAAGTTTTAAACAACAGGGAAAATTTAGGTAATTTACATCACATGAAAAAGGAAACTAAATATCTCAGCTAATGTCCAACGGTGGGTTGTCTTTCGCTCTGTTGTTAGATTAAGCTCTTTTCTCTCGCACTATGGATTCCAGAAATAAATTAAAGCGACGCATTTGATATGATCACTCGGTCATGAACTGACTCCTTTCCCAGATGGGTCGCGGTGGCCTGGTGGTAAGGTCTCGGCTTCGGAACCGGAGGGTTTCAGGTTCGAGACCCGATTCCACCGAAGAATGTCGTGTAAGCGGGTCTGGTGAACGTTAAATCCGCCAGGGCCAAACACCCTCCCACTGGTGTGGTGTGAAAATTTGGAGAGGGTTTGCCAGTTCAGGTGTCTTCCTCGTCATCTGACCGCGGTTTAAAATGAAGAGTTCAGTCCCAAAATAGCCCTAGTGTTGCTTTAAAACGGGACGTTAATATAACTAAACTAAACTAAACCTTTCTTGGATAATATACTCGTTCATCCTAGTAATGTCAAAGTGCCATAAATGATATCTTCAGAAGTGCTCCAAGAAAAAGCGGAGCGCTGTGCCACATTGTTTCTGTGGAGTGTTTTAATATAGCTGTCAATAATAATATTCCAAACAGAAAAAAAAATATTTTAAAGGACATCATTTTGTTCTACAACCACGTCGGAAACACTAGTACATTATTTGTATTGACGCCAATATATTTTTGAACAAAAAAAGCATTCCTTTTCACTTTTCATTTATTTAAGAGAAAGTTTTTCGGTCTCCAAAAATTTAGATATCGAGATTTTGATAAATCTTCACTTTTTAGATTTATCTGAGCCAAAAATACATTTTTGGAATTACAAATATATTTGTCTGTGAAAAGAATAATTCAACCAGTGGGAATGGCCTTTCTGAAAAGTTTTCGCTTTATTCTCCAATAAAGGTCATATCCCCCCTTTAAATCGTGGGCCTTGGGTAAGGCCGCGAATGCCTTGCATGGTATTGGTAAACATTAATTTACGAAATATTTTTCGCGTGAATCTGATAATTTTTGTACACTGTAACTATAGTACGAATTCGTATTTTGGATGCCTTTTCCCCGATCTACTGAAACCAAAATTTGATACTGACTGAACTACAGTTATAACCAGGAGATCACATATTGAATTTCTTGATTTAAGCCACTGCATTTGCGAAAATACGTGTAGACAGACTGTCAACCCTTTGACAGATTTGGTTAAAAATTTGAAAAAGTGTGTATTATTTATCCCAAATTGTATGCATCCGGCTTTTTATATTTTCTAGTCATTGATTTCACTTGTACGGATAGCCAGACAGAAAAAACTTCCACTGAATGGATTTCGTTCAAAATTTGATGAAATCAAAAAATTTTTGTCTTAAGTCCATATACCAAATTTCATCAAAGAAATTTTGAGTACACAGACACAGGCAGACAAATATAATGCCAAAAATGTGTTTTCTGAACTCAGGGAGGTATTAAAATATAGAGATTCGTCAACATTTCGAGTTAGAATTTTTTGATGATAACAATTTTTTCTCTGTATTTCGTATACGAGAGAGTAAAAAAGCAGAGAGTTAGAAATTTGGTAATAATTGTTCATCAAAAAGATAGATATGTAAATTTTGGATCTGTTTATTAATATAAATACGATAACTGAAAAATACTTAGGAACTTAGATATTGGTATGCCATTTTGTGACTGAAATGTAGATTGCGGTAGATCAATGGGATGTTTTCCTGTGATGCGATTGAGTTAAAATTTGGGCCCAAACGGTTGTAAGAAAATGAAGGGATACTCCTGCAACTACTATATCTCCCTTTAACCTGCTAACTGGGTATGACGAAATATTTTAATGCAAAACGAATTGAATATAAGTTAATTACCCGGCTAACGGGTTAAAAGACGAAGGTTTGTGATCTGGAAAATCAATTATTTCTTTCATTTAATCATTTCTTTTAAATTAGTCTATTTGAAATTACCATTTCTTTCAAATTAAGGCTTCTTTATTTCTTTAACAGTGATATTAAAGATAAATTTTCATATCAATGATTGGTTTCTAATATGCGTCAGTTGAAAATATTAATAATTCTTATCATGTTATTTGAAAAAAAAAAGATTTTTTTGATAGTTTCTTTTTATTAGTTAGACCATCTCCCCATTTTTTTTAAGGTTTCACAAGGGATTTATTTGATTGGATGTAATGGTTATGGATAAATGAGCGGACAGTGTTTGAGCCAGCATCCTATATTGAGCTATAAACTTATACTCAAATCTAACTCAGAACTGTAATCGGCGGATTATAATACCTGCTTAAATATTAAACTGATAGGTTTTCATCAAAGAAGTTTTTACTTGCTAGTATCTTTACTTATCTATGAACCATTTGTTAACTTTTTTATTAGGAGATTTCCAAAGAAGTCAATTTTTCAGAAAGTATTTTTTTAGCAATAGAATTCCGAAGGAGATTCTGCCAAAAAATGCTTATTTGTTGGTGTCTTTTGATGTTTAATAATTTTTCGTGGGTAGGAAAATATTATTTTCTTACAATTTTGATCTTCTCGTATACGAAGTAGATAAAGTACTATAATCTTCGAAAAATTCGAACTCAAGATTTTGACGAATTTCCACGTTTCAAACCTCCTTGAGTCCGGAAAACACGTTTTTGGAATTATATCTGTTTGCATATTAACAAGTTTTGAGCTGGAGGGATGAAATGTGTTATGTAGACATTACACCACATTTCAGATTTGATAGATTTTCATCAAAGTTTCAGCGAAATCAATTCAGTGGAGATCCGGCTGTCCGAGAACAAATGAACATGACAGCTACAAAACATAAAGAGCTAAATAAATAAAATTTGGTGTACCCGTTTAACATCTAAAGCGTTAGAATTTTTTTAGAATTTTGAACCAAAAAGATTTGGCCATCTGTTTTTCGTTCGTTCGTTCGTTAGTTAGTTATATTAACGTCCCATTGTAAAGCAACACTAGGGCTATTTTGGGACGGACCTCTTGATTTTGAAACACGGTCAGATGACGAGGATGAAACCTGAGCTAGCACCCCTCTCTCCACACCACACCAGCGGGAGGACGTTTGGTCTGACGGATTTAACGTGCAACTGACCCAATTACACGACGGTTCTTCTGTGGAATCGGGTTTCGAACTGAAATCCTACGGCTCACAAGCCGAGACCTTACCACCAGGCCACCGTGGCCTATCTGTTGGTCGATACATTCGCGTGCATTTAAAAGCAATAACTCTAAAATGTTATAACTTCAATAAATGAAATTTGATTTCTCATCTTGTGACTACAACTTTACCTCTGTCTAATTTTAGTTTTAATCGGTGTGGGGGGGGGGGAAGAAATGACGGTCAAAATGCAAGTTAGATTTTCAGTTATTTGTGTATTAACCGCATGCTAGGAATTAATCGTCAAAAATTATTATCAAAATTGTATAGTAGATTCATACCAAAGATCTATATTTCAGGGTATTGCATAGCCGCAATACCATGCAAGGCATCAACAATTTTATACGAGGAGAATGGGAATAACACTTTTAGTAGAGATTATGCGAGAAAAGTTTGGAAAGACCACTCGTACTGGTTTTCAAATGCAGAGATTCAGATTGAAAATTTTGATTCCCTCCACTCTGTTGGCCTTTTCAGCAGGAGAAGAGGTGGAATTTTTACAAGAATTTATTTGTTACATTTGAAGCAGAAAATTGTAACAAATAAATTAAACACAGATGTGTCCTACTTATTAGTAAAGGTCATTTTTATCTTAAATTTAATAAGGAATCTTTTTTATTCAATAGTAGTTTAATGAAGCAAAATGGTTAAAATTTTATATATTTTGTCTTAACCCAAAGGTTTCATTACATTGTACATAAATTTTCATTTGAATTTTAACAGTATCTCCTTTTTCAATTAATTTTATATCCTTAAATAGTTTCTCAGTATTATATTCAAATATCTGTGATGTTCCTTATATGTCATCTCTTAATAATAAGTGACATTTTACGCTCGGCCTTTTTCGGCCTACATTCTTATCGGCCTTTTTATTTTCATATTTTCTTCCAAATTTTTAATTTTTTAAAAAAGTTTTTTACTTTTTTTCCCTATTGTTTTAGCGTTTACTCTTTTATTATTATTATTATTGTTCCGTTAAAGAAATGAATCGCACCAGCCGAGTATCAATAAAGTCTTCTTATATTAAGATCTTTGAGCTACTCTGAATCGAATGTGATAGAATATCCAAGATTTTAATTTCTTTTACATCTTTTATTCAAACAACTTGTTATATGCTTAATGTGTTTGTAGAAAGCAATCACGACAAATAAAATGCTTTAAATTTTACTCTGCAAGTTAACACATCTAGAAACTGGAAAGAAGTGCACAAAGAAGAACTCAAGTACCATCACTTTAGAGTTTTAATCTCTTTTTAGGTCTTTTTTTTGCAAGCAACGTTAATGTATTGAGTTTAATGTGTTTGTACCTAGTGATCGAGACAATTTGTGATTCCAGCTCCTAAATTACAATGTAGATAATTTTTTTCGGCTAGTAATGACTAAATTGTGACGCCTTTGCTAATCCTAAAAAAGTAGTCTGAAAACGTTCTTGACCCTTTGGACAGCTTCCACGAGCAGCTCGTTGAAAGAAGCAAGATCCGATAGGGTGGAGGGGGTTAGTGGCAATTTACTACCAATACCTATTATTACCGTCTACTTAAGGACCCTTATTACGGTGGTCATTGTTCTTGGCATGCTCATGCGCCTGCATCTAGTCACTTATCATCCAGTTACAAACAACGTGTTTCCCTTGTAAATGTTAAAAATGACAGATAAAAGATGAACATGCTCAATGATTGCTGTGTTTTCAGTTCTAGAAGATGAGTTAAAGTCGATTGGAAACTCAGCTTCCGATGCAATGGTAACAATTTAAAGTTTAAAATTGCTTTATTTTTCAGGGCGTTTGATGCACTTAGCTTCATGCCTTAAACCGTGAGAAATGTCTAGCAATGATAGTTTCTACCCAATTGGTATTTCTGCCGAAACAGTCAAAAGCTAAATTTTTCAAATTTATATAAAATTCCTAATTCATTTTTTTATTCGAATATCTGCTTGCTTAGCTTATTTTTTCATAAAATTTGATGCAATGTCTATCTTCATTTCTTAAGCCATAAGAAACTCTTTGATATGGCAATTCCTTCGCTTTGCGAAGAAAGAGTTAATAGCTTTAATTTTTAAAGACGTGGACGAATTCACTTCGTTTTGTTGAGCATTGCAATACTGCGAACTATTCTTAATGAAAGAAATTAATTATGAACAAGAATTATGTAGTCAGAACTAATTTTGATAAATAATTATTATTTCATTCTTTAAATTTTTAATCTATTACAGAACTTTTCTAATAATTATTCTGCCAACTCAATGAAGTTCGAAATTAAAAAATTCTATGTATTTGTCAGAAAATTTATTAATGAACTTTTTACAAAAACAATGAATAATAAAAGTATAAAAAGCATTATTCTTTCAACTAACTGGCACTAATTAACACTTAATTAGCAAAAAATAAGTGAAAATCAAGTATATCCGATTACTGTAAATATTAAATTCATTATTCAAGTAGTAACTTTTTAGAAAAATTCTTTATTTCACAATACATTTACATAAATTAAATAAAAACAGGTTTCACGCTGAAAGCGACTTCTAAATATGTTAGATTTTGCTCATTAAAATCATAAACAGTATTTAGTTATATATTTTCAGTTTAGTTCTTTGATTTAAAAAAAACACTTTGAATTATATATATCTTGAATATATATTTTATTAAAATTCATAAAAAAAAAAAAAATCCGCATTTCTTCGAAGTTGAATAAACAAACATAAGATTATCAAGTCATTGATTTATATATCAAAGAAAAACTAATTTAATTGTCGATTTTGTATATGACAAATAAAAATGTTTAAATTTCAATACCGAATCAAACACTAAATAATTTAATTACTCGGCATTTAATATGCAAAGTGAAACTCAAACTATCATTTTAAAATGAAATGAAAAATATAAAAAACATTAAAGATATGACAAATGAAATTTAAAATTGCGATATTTAATTTTCAGCATATTTTTATTCGCTACTAGATCTATATATAAGATCTGAGTATACTGTGCCCATCTAAATGGGCTATTATCTAGTTAACATCTCAATTTGATTAAATGTCATTCGATTTTGTCTCTGTTACCTTTTATTTCCTAGCAGTGGGTGCTTCTCTATACATAATGTTCATGAACATTCAAATCAAAATCATCTTCTCTATACATAATATTCGCGAACATTCAAATCAAAATGATCTTCTCTATACACAATGTTCGCGAACATTCAAATCAAAATGATCTTCTCTATACATAATATTCATGAACTCTCAAATCAAAGTGATCGATAAAATCAAAATAATTTCAATCAAATCAAAATAATTCAATAAAATCGAATTAAAACAGTTATCCATTAACAGAAAAGGATGCATTACAAAAATTAAAACAAAGCGTTAAAAGAAAATTTAGCAATAACTTCTAACTGACTTTAGAGTGAGAATATAACGATTCACCATAAATATAAAATAATAAAAATTTCAGTACTGAGCTCATTGACTTTTGCTACAACCCAGCAAAAAATTGTAAACAGATTGAGAAATTTAGGATTCCATAACTAATTTTTATTCATGCTTAACTTTATTTACCTATCGATAAGTCAATCAATTTACATATTAAAAAAGCCTGGTTGTTTCTCTTGAAGCCGAAAAAGTTGGTATTTGATTTTCTGATAATGACGCAGACCAAATGAGGAGGGGGGGGGGTATCTCTGGCTAGTGTAACAGACCGCAGTGGACGATTATATAACTGATTACCACTTCAATCCTTCCTCATTATTTTATTTCAGCTTCTATAATGATAATTCCGTTTTAAATTGCAAAGTAGTTTCATATCAAAATTATTTTATGCCTTTCGAAAGTCATAATATCTTCCAAAAATTTCGTTTTCTTCTTATCTTAATGTTATATAATTGGATACTTATTTATTTATTTATATAACAATAATCTCTAAAAAACGGGTTAAAATCTGATTTTAAATCGAATGATAAAGAAGTTCTTAGTAACTACCAAACTAATTTCTTTCAAACTGAATGATAAATTACGAGCTGAATCAAATTTTAATGGCAAATAAATATCATAACATAGAAAAATAATGGCTTTCTTTAACTTACATATTTCTTCAAAACACAATTTAACTATTAAATTCCATCAAGCTGCTATCCATCAAAAAATTGCTTGGAGCAAATTGATAAAAATTTACCGGCAGCACTATCCTTACTGAGGGAGATAATGGCGAAATGGAGAGAATTTCAAAACAAACCGGGTGATAGGCAAAAATAACAGATTATTATCATTACTTGCGGTCTAACACTATAGTGTCGCAATTTGAAGTGACATTAGATGAGAATTATTTCAAGGGGCCACAGAAGGTAGAATACTCAGGTTAGTGACCTGTAAAGAATCTCGTTTGCGGTTTTTGTGTTAAAGAAAGGCAACAAGATTTAAACTATGCGAAATTATATTGAGTTCTTAGAGAAAGCTTTAATAGTATGGTTGATTTATTGGCGAAATAACTGATTTAAAAGAGCAACAGTACATCAAAAGGTACTGGACCTTGGCGTCTGGTCATCACGGAAGTGTCAGGGTTTGGCTGTAGTCTTTTACATAATGAAGATAGCAAACTTTTATCACAATGCGTGCATAGAACTTAGCGAAACCGTGACAACGATAAATCGGACAAATACTTTTCTTTATTTAGAGTTGAGACTACAAGCGTATAAAAGTTTATGAACTAAAACATTGCACATGAAAAGAGAAAAGTAAAAAAAAAAAAAAGGTTAAATTGTATCTTTCCGAACTCCATTAATTTTTCTCGGGGGAGATAATTTTTTACCAAGCCAGACCTGGTCATATTTTATTGTTATCATTGCTGTGTAGTATGGAAAATGAGATCTTTAGGAGAAATCTGCTTGCTATGTAGATTTTATTTAGAAGCGTTTTTCTCAAGGCGTGATTTGGATGCTACTGGATGAAGTGCTTCTAGTAGTCTTCAGTTTAAAAAAAAACCACGAGTGTGCACAAAGGGTTGTTCAATTCGGGTCGGATCGATTATTTTGCATAATTTGGTTGGCTACGTCCGGATATGGGCACGCGTAGTTGAAGTCAAATGTTTGGAAACTAAATTAGGATTTTATCAAAATGTTTGAGGTTAAACAGCGGGTTTCTTAAGAAGAAAGTGTGTTTTTATGTTTAATTTAAGAATCTCGCTGTAAGAATTTAGAAATTTTATCTTCCTGTTCCAAAATAGGAAGTTTCTCCACAATTTAGAGTTCTCAAGGGATGCAAAGTGTAGTCTTTTCCTCACTTTTGTATAGTGATTTTTATGCACTTTAAGCGCACAATATACCTTTAAAAAATTTTAAAAAATTCAAAAAATGGCACACTTTTTGAATTTTAACCGCTTTAAAACTTAACTTTACTTAACAAAAAACTTTGCACAATTTATTTTTAAACTGCAGTTATATAAGTCTATATAATTGAGGGTAATAAAACGCAAGAAAATTGATTTAATTAATTTTAATAAATAATTCATAAAATTTTAATTTAACTAAAATATATAAATTATTAATAATCAAAAATCTAATAAGTAAATTAGCTATTAATTAATAAATTACTCAAAATTAATTTCAAAAAAGGCAAAAATATACATGATGTAAAAATGCCGTCCTTTGCATTGTAGAGTTTATGAAGTCGAAATTTCCACTGTGGAGTTATTAAATTATTAATTCTAAAAGAAATATTTTATTAGTTCCAAAAAGAGTTTTTTATATACGTATAATGCGAATTTAAAGTGATTTGCTTGCATTTTTTGAGGATTAACAAAGGTAAATTATTCAGACAAATAACATTTTATGCTTTAAGTTGTATTTAAGGTGAGGTTTCAAATTTTTAGTGAAGCTTATGTTGCTATTTCACAATGTCAGGTTTGTGTTGAATGAATTGCTGGCTCAAGTGATACCTCTTTGTCAAAATGCGGAGTGAAATTATAGATATCATTCCAAAATACGCTTTTTATGGATTCAAAATCGGACATTTATATATAAATTAAAATTATTCATTCAATAATACTTTATAAAAATAAAATATAATTAAAATATTATTTAATTATGAGTGCTATCATTTGGAAAAATGAAACTCTCCGAATATTAGTATTAAGTTTATCTATCATACAAATCAAAAACATCTGAGTTTATAGGAATCAGTCTATAGATAGTTTCTGTTTTGCTTAATATATGAGTTTGAATACTTTTTTGAGCAACTGTATTTGATGTACCAGGTCTGTAAGAATTTAGATTTTCTCTTTATATTTAAAATTATGCGAAATATTCAGTTCTTGCATAGTTAAAGACAATCAACTTAACAAAGCCGATATGTCAATTATACTACTTATTTCAAAAAAAAAAAAAAAAAAAAAAAATCAAATTTTCTTGCTTCTTTTCAAATCCAAATAATGCTGTAAATGTCATAAAAAGGCTTTCATTCAAAGTAAATATAAATTATTTTAATCAAAAACACAATATAAATTATAAAGTAAATATAAATTATGTTAATCAAAAATATAATATAAATTATAAAGTAAATATAAATTGTTATAATCATGTTAAGGGATTTGTCAAATTACCATTTCAAAATAGAAATTGCTTGATTAATACTTAGTGCTTGTAGATGCTTTTAAAACTAAGTTTCAAAAACAATATAATTATATTATAATAATTTCTTTGTTCATTATTAAAATTTTATTGTTTATTACGACTCAATAAAAAAATGGAGTTCACTTATTAAAATCTATCTATAGAAAACTATAGAAAATCTATAGAAAACTCTTCTAACCACTATTATCATACAAACAATCAAAAGAACAGAGAATATAAAAGATTTTCTTCACTGTATCTTGATGTTCTTAAAGAAACGCTACGAATTCTTGTTACAGTAAAAAACAAAGGTTTGAGGCATAAAAAGAATAAAGTTATCAAAATACAAAGAAATGCAGAAATTACAACTATTCACATAGAAAGATATTAACAAATTAAACCTAGAAAGCAAATTATAAGAATTTTTTTATGATTAATCAAAACGCACCCTTTGTTTCTTTCTAGCATCTTTAACAATGGCGTTTAGGATCATACCGAACATTTAACATGCTTTTATTTTTCTTCACGATAAAGACCACCAACTAAGATTTCTTAGATGTTTCTTAGATATTCTATGAAAACTGCTTCTCGATTTTTGTCTTCAAAGCAAGAATAGATACTATACATGTAATATATCATTAACATAATTTAGATTAATAAAAGTCTTGATAAATGTATTACTTTTAAACCTTCTTCATGGTGGTGTTTTAATTTCTTCACAAGATTTCCTATATCTACAGATATTTTCAAATTTTTCCTATCGAGGTACTAAGGAAACGTGTAAAATGCTTTATGGTATTCGAAATGTATTTGAACCCATTTCAGATCACGACCTTCTGATTAGAGGTCAATTGGGTACATGAATTCAAGGTGCATCCGGATTCAAGATTTCTTTTCGTTTCTTCTTTTATTTATTTTTATATCAGTTTTAATCTAGATTCTTCAGATTTTTTATCGATGATCTGATTCTGAACATACGTATTACGCATTCATTTAGTCGCCTTTTTGTGCAGAATTGCTTATTTTTACACTGAGTAACATGTATTTGAAAATCTATGCTTTAGAAGCTGAAATATATGCTTTAGAAATAGCAGCGAAGGGTTTCTTTTTAATAAGATAGAAGTGTACGGTTGTTCTGCAAATTTGTTATCTTTACCCGTGAAGTTTATTCATAAATATTTGAACTTTATCTCTGAAAATTGCACTTCTTTTAAACGAAAAGGATTTTCTTTTTTATAAATTTAAATCGTATTATTTCTTTCATGTTCAATGTAGTTTCTCTTTTCTTTTAAATGCCTTTTTTCATTGCAAAATAAACTTTAACAAATGAAAGTAAACTTCTGGGTTTTTTTGATAAAAATCTAAATCAATAAAATAATTTTGACTTTATAAATAAATAAAGGCTGATATTTTTATCCGAAAGTATTTAAAAAATGGATTATCATCAATAATTTTTTTAATGTTTTAAAGGTATTTAGCTCAAAGTTGACTTTCATATTGTCTTAATTTTAGGACATATTAGAGTAAAGTCAAATTGGAAAATTTACAAATTGAAATTAAAACAAAGGATGAAGATTTTAAATATTTTTAAATCGTCTTTAATATTCCCATATCTTGATGAAATAAACGCAACTGGGACTAATCAGGATTTTATGTATTTTTAGTTCAAGTTTGCAAAATATATATGTAACTTACTATTCGAAATTGAATCTTTTCCATCCCGTTTCTTGTAATTTAATAAATAAAATTCAAATTTTTTTTCTGAGTTATTTTCTAAAACCCTTCATATCTTATAGATTTTGTCTTTTAGAGAACTTTTTTTGTGTTAGTAAACTCCATCAATCAAATCGCGCCACTATCCAAATGTACCAGATACACAAATTTTTTGGTCTAAATTACAGATTGTAGGGATAAAACAATTAATTCCATGAAAAGTATTTACTTTTTATTCTTCATAATACGACCATGTAATTTTAATTCCTAAAATAGGATACTTCTGTGAAAAGATATTTTTTATAATTCCTATAATATTTGCATAAAATTTTTCATAAAGCATTTCATATTTAGCCAGTGGGCTTTCGTGAACTTTGAACTTAATTTTTAATCATATTATTAAATATAGGAAATAGAAGAAATAAGGAATTAAATAAGTTATAAAATAAAAGTGAAATGTTATCACAAAAATTGAGTGAATTCAGGATTACTGACATGTACCATGCCGAATGAAAAGAACTCGCATTAATTTGTTTTAAATGATATGCGTAGTTACGTTTGACGTTTAAATGATATGCGTTTGAATTGATGCCATTGCTTAACTGTTTTAATCGCTTCGGAAAAAATGTATCTTATTTATTAATACTCTAAATTACCCCAAAACTGTAATTTACTCTAAATTACTTATTATTCCTGACGAATAAACTCGTCATAACGCAAAATGCTGTACTAATTCCATGACGAGAATACTCGTCAAAAACAGTTCACTTTAAATTAGTGGATTAACCAATTAAGTTTAAGAATCAGACTGGGAAATCAAAGTCCAAAAAAGCGCGATTGATAATTTATATTCAATGATAGTTTATCTTCTGAAAATTTCCCTTTTAAAAGGGAATTACTTTTTCCCCTTTCAGTTAAAACTAAAAAAATAGTAAGTTGTAAAATGAACTACTCCACTAGATTATATTCATTAAATAAATTAATCAAAATATTGAACTCAGGAGAAAATTATATGAATTTTCAATTTACAAATCTAAGAGAATTCAGTCTGATAAGACTTTATAAGTTACTAAATTTTTTTAATTAATTGGTATAATTCAGCAATTGAAAACAAATTCTCTATTTATTTTCACAGATTGAAAGCTGAAAAATTCAATTTTGTCTTCATTTAACTTATAATTTTTTAAAAGAATCAATTCAAAAGAATCCGTTTTTGTTAGAAAATTGGAAAGTATGCCATGATAGACTTAAAGTAAAGAAGAAAAAATATAGACGTTGAACGAATAGAAAATAGTAATTATAAAAGCGATGTAATAGCAATCTGTCATTTAACTATTAAACTTAATGCATTGTAATAAATAAATAAAATAATCAATGATTATTATTAGCAACACAGTTTTAAATTAAAACAATTTAAAGCGTTTCATCTATACTTAAATAATTCTTAAACTTGTCATCTTTCAATAGGAAGATTTGTATGAAGAAAATTTTGAAATAAAAATAAGAAGAGTGTTAAAATTCTTTTTTTTCCCTCCATATTACTGATTTATGCAGACAGAAAAATGTCATAGATATATTAGTAAACAATTAAAAATATACTAAGTGGTGAAAACTATTAATTAATCGTATGGCTTAATAAATAGCAGAAAAATGTCACAGATTAATTAGTAAACAATTAAAAGTATATTAAATGGTGAAAAGGATTAACAAATCGTATGACTTTTTTAATTGTTCATATGTGATTTTTTAAATATTTGACTTTTCATCCGCACAAAAAATATTTTGTATTCAATAAAAAGCAAGATTTGAATGAAGAATATTTCGTTATAAAAGTAGAAATAATGGAGGAAAATCTGGCTTTTTTCTTTTTGTAACTGAACCATGCATAAAGAATAAAGATAGGAAGCATTCATATGTAAATTAAAAAAGAAGTTGAAAATTTGTCACCCATACTGAAAAACCTATCTAAAATTTGTCATTGTCGCAACAGCAAGATATGAATACGAATATTTTGTAACGAAAATAGTAACATTGTAGGAAAATCTGATTTCTTTCCAGTTCGACAGTGCGTAAATCAGTAAGCTTCACACGCACATTTTGATTAGGTTGTCATACTTTGTTATTTATCATTTCTTCATGTTTGCATGGTTTGAGAAAAAAAACAAACTGTTCTTTGTTATAATAATAGCCAGCAGCTGAAAGTGCATGCTTGTTGATAAAACGTTTTATTGAATGTGTCATTAGAAACACCGGAAACTTCACACCGATTGCTTCCTTTTATCATTAGTATTATCTTGTCGCATTGATAAAATTATAAATTTATAGAAATTGTTTAAAAGAATTTTCATGCATGCATTTGCTAATGATAGTAGCTTTTTCAATTATTAGTGATAGCCAAAAATGCATTTTGCTTAATACACTGATCGAATTTATTATTATTTTGCAATCATAGCTGTATAAATGAACGTAAGGAATATAGAAATAATTACTACAAAAATTTTATTTTTCTTTTTATATGAAATCAGTTATTTAAAAATCTATAATTGCTTGATAAAAATTTCATTAAAGGCATTTCTACCTCGAGTGTTAAAATGCAATAAGTAAAAAATTTTGTTAATTGGATACTGAATTATTCAAAAATAATTTAAGATAAAAAGAAATGACGCGAATATGCATATTTTAAGGGTTATCTTATATATTTTGAATAGTCATATCACTGACTCTCCGACCCACCCGATGGCACACGGATAAAAAAACTGAATGACCGGACTCGCCGCAACAGCAACACTGGCGGGAACCGTGGTTGAATCTTAAGGGTCACCACCGGCCACGGTACAACTCTTCCCGAAGGAAGTACGTACGTCGTCAATGAGAGAAGCCAGATCCCCCACCTTTTTGTGTACCTACCCTCAAGGGAGGCGAGATCCAACCACCATACTGGAAGTATCTCATCCTTTTTTCGAGGCCCCCCTCCGGGGGTTACATATTTTGAATATAATGTTTACATACTGATATGACTGCTTATATATAGAGCGAAAAATCAATTTTAAATTATAAGTTACATTTCAATATAATTAATCACAGCAATGCTAATAAAGATTTAAATGACAGTATTTAACCTATTCTTAATATGTTTATAGGCTGAAATATGGCCTTTAATTTCAATAAGAAATAAATTTTAGTTCATAAATATTTATTGCAGTTTTAAATACATTGTAATTACCAACTATAAGGCTTAGATAATAAAGATATCGACAATACTTAATCTGCATCTGTAAAGTATGACTAACAGGAATTTATTCTGATGTCTCAAAACTAATCGAATTAATAAAACACAAAAAGAAGTTTAAAAATATTTACTGCCTTTGAATTCTAAATAAATGAGTTGGGCAATTAATCAACTTTGTCAAAAGCTCAACAATCGGATATAAAATCTGTCCATGAACTTGTTTAACATTCAACCGAATAAGGAATCAAGTCACCCAAAAACATTAACAAATACGGTTGTTTCATTCGTGGTTCTTATCAGTATCGCTGTCAAGAATAAGGCATTCTGATATTCATTAGAATGTATTTCAGACTCTAAAGGAGGAACTAGGTGATTTAATTTTTGGTCAATGACTGTGATGCTTCCGCATTGTTCTTCTGTTCGAACTTGCATATTAGATTGATGAAAACTTTACTTCAAAACCCTCAAAGCAGTTTTGAAAGACATTAATCAACAAGCAGTATTGACCATCGTTGAGCAATAATTGACTTTGAGTATATTACCTTGGCGGTCAGGGATTTGAAATTTCAAATAAGAGTAATTGGAAATTGAAATCGGTTTTAAAAGTAATAAAAGATTGTGCATAGTTACATAAGTAAAAGTATTATAAGTAAATAAGTTTTATAAATAAATATTATAAGTAAATAAGTTTTATAAGTAGATAAGTTTTAAGTAATGTTTATAAGTAAAACAATTGATTACCATACTTTGGGGGCAGAAAATGTGTAATTTTAATATTGAGTTTTCAGCTGTTTGTTTTAAATTTCATTTACAATCAAATAAAAGTGCGATTTTATTTGAAAAAATCATTTATAGAATATAAAATAAGTGTAAAATTTCAAAAAAATTTCTTTATTTATAAAACATGTTTTGGTTTTTAATTTATAAAACATGTTTTGTAAGAAGAGATGTTTTACATAAGAGAGCAAGATGACGAAATTAATAGTTGATCTTTTTTAATAAATTCAGTTTTTGAAATAAATTGTTTTTCTTTGCATATATTATTAGAAGTATATTAGTATCTTATATTAAATCTTGTTTTGACCCTCCTTGTAGTTTTTATTTTTTAGATAATTTTTAATCTTTTAATATTATTTTGCTATTTAAAATACTACCAAAATATCAAATTGTCCGTTATTCGAGCAAGATAATTTTGACCCCGGTGCAAGTTGGCAATCCCGACAAAAGTTGAACATATTTTTACTCTTAGAAGATATAAGATAGTACACTAATTATACCTTCTTGAGCATATATTCTGGAATAGTATATAATGAAATGGTTATTGTGATTAAAACTTAAGCTCGTTGTAAATTAATGTCTCAAAAGTGGTGTGTTTTTTAAATAAAAAATTGAACAGAAATTCTCTTCTTAAGTTTGAGCATCCATTGTGCCTCAATGTGTAGCTTTTGCAGCATTCTATGCTAGTTTCCTGATGATGGATCAACATAGATCTCGCAAGATGCAGGAATACACTCTGCTTCCTCAGGAAGTTTCAGCTTCTGTCATGACTGCAAGGAAACAAAGTCCCCTTTCTTAATAAATAACTTTTTTTTTTTTTTTTTTGCATTCCGAACCTCTTGATTTTTGTTGCTTTTTTAATGCATTTATTGTGCCTTATGTTTCCTATAAAACTAGCATATCCTCCAAAGATGAAATTACTAAAATATAATCTGTATATAAATGCGACTTACAGTATGGTTCGAAGCAGTCTGTGGATCATGGTGATTAAGAAAATCGTACAAAAGAAGTAATAAATGCATATAAACGTCAAACAGAAAACAATAAGAAGCACATGTGGCAAGATAACGAGGTCGTCAACTTACCCCGATCATCTTGCTGTGATTGGAAACATTAAAAGACTTTGAACCTTTTTGGTAGGATTAACAAGAATAAGATATAAATAAGTAGTGATTATAAAAGGGTGTATTGTCCGAAGTAGTCACGTATAAAAAGGAATAATCAAATATTTTCTCTGCAATTAAGTGAGATCTTGCGTTGCCCACCTTGAAAATTGCAACCCGTTAATCAAAATACACGAACATCATCTGATAAACAAAGAAATGGCGAGAGTGTCTTTGTTCTTCTTAGTGTTTAGCAATGTGAATCCTTGCAGTGTCCATAAGGTGGTAAAATTAGAGTAATATGAGCATAAATTAAATCATTCTTTATCTTGCATCGCTCGTCAACTAGCCTCGGTCTTTCTTGCATGATTTCGATACTTAAAATCATATGTTCATCAATTATAGATCATAAATGAATCGTATCATTCATTTCTGAAAATAAAAACTTAAGTTTAAAACTAATTTTTCAATTTTTTTTTGTTATACTCGCTTATACAATTATTAAAATTGTTTAAAAATTAAACAATTCAAATGATCAATAACATTAATTTATTTTTAAATGAAGCTTAACAATTTTTAGGGAAAATAATTTAAGTAATTATTAGCAGATTTTTAAATGATTGATTTAGCAGCAATTGTGACTTCAAAGTCACATGGCAATTATACATCGTCATAAATTTGCAATGATTATACATCACTTTTCCTCCAGCAATGATGCGCACAGGAATCTTAAAATTTTAATATGCTCATATAAACATTATTTGCTTGTACTGAAATTTAAACTGAAACCTAATACTTTTAAAATTATTTTTCATGTATTCCCTTAGAATGACTGAAATAGGGAGAAGAAGCGTTAACATACGCACGCACGTACACACAGGCTTTCGTTCGCATATTGAATGCAAGCAATGTATCGTTTATTACAGAAATTGTAATAGAAATTAAATTATTCCTGTAGAAACCTAAAGAAAATTATTGCAATAGAAAACACAGATTTAAATAGTTTATAAAGAAACCTCATCTGGGCGATTTTACAAACTCTAAGCAACTGAACGTTGTAAAACTCACATAGTACACTTGAACTAATTTCCGTTTCCTTGCCTTTTTTTATGGTTAGAATATCTGTGGAATTTATCTATTCTTCGGAGTGAATTGTATTGAGGGGGAGGAAGCATGGTAAACCGTTAAGGACAACAACCATGACGCGAAATTTAATGATCCAGAACATTGCTTAACTAATGCAGTTGCTACTGGGAAGAGCAAAAGGCCGGGAAATTGAGGGTAAAGTATTTTTTAACGGTTAAAAGACAGCGTTTAAATCACTTAAATGCTCCGAAATATAAGTTGTTTTTTTGTCACTTTGTAGTAGATAAACACCTGCAAGAGTAGATCGAATATTGGAATTACTCGACAATTTCTGTTAATAACAAAATGTAAGTTTTATGTTAATTAACACTTTCGTCTTTATTTTAATGTTTCTACACATTCACTTTATTTGATCTTCGTCAGGGAACAATTTATACATTTAACACTTTTCTGAAATAGGTCATTAGTTGTTGTAAAAAATTTTCTTGGAAAAAAATTATGAAGGAAGGAAAAATTTGGTCATTAACTATTAGATTATTAAATACAAAAGTAAAGAAAATTTAAGAATTAGAAATGGAAGAACAAATTCTTAAAACAACTTATGGAACAAAAATCTGATTTTTTTTTTCATTTTATTAACACTAAAAGCATTTATTAATTTTAGTTCTCAAGTCTAGATTTCTTGTTTGATTTTTTTTTCTTGAGTGATTTATATATGTCTGATAAGTAAGAAAAAATCAAACAAGAAATCTAAATGTGAGAACTATGCTGATTGGATCCGTAATAACGGACATATCTTTAAAAGCATTCATCATTCACAAAATTTTGAAATTAAAATTTAAAAAAAAAGATTTGTTCAAATTTTTAGAGTAACTTTCAAGAAAGGCTTAAAATAAATAAGCCAATGTCTAATTCCTTTCAAAGTTGAGATTGGTAGTTGATTGAAAATTATGTTGCTCTCTGTATTGATAACATTGATATTAAGTAGAGGAGAAACAGCAACACAGTTATTAATTTGGTGAATAAGACATGTTAATAAAAAAATAAGATATGTTAAAATTTTGAATAAGAAATGTTAACAAAAAAAAAATAAGATATGTTAAAATTTTCAATTTCATGCTCATCAAAAATTAAAATAATATTTATTTTTATAAACGAAGATAATTTTCTGATAATTAAAATAAATTATTATGCAAGATATTTTACATTCTTTTTTACCCACGATAGTTTTAAACTTAAAATTTTTATTTAGATAGGATTAAATACTTTATACACTTATACACTTTTATTAATTACTTAAACTTACTCTTTTGAATAATATAATTTTGATTATACACTTTTAAATAATATAATGGCTATATTTCTAGAGCTGTTTTATGTTACTTTAACACAATATATTAAATTAAAAATATCTTCGAACTTAGAAATGCAATCAAAGAGTTTTGAATTTGTCTTTATTTTAAATAATTTGAATTAATAAAAAAATTGGCAACTTATATGGCAATTGTGTTCCCATATTTAGAAATTAATATTGTTCAAATTTATTATTGTTGTAACCCCTAGTTGTTTTTTATAGGGCTATGAATGCTTTAAATCAAGCCTGTTGGTACAGGTGAAGACCGGAATATCACAATTAAAGTGTTAACTTTTCGAAATTCAATGTTTAATATCATTGTTGATATTCTTTTCTCTTTTGTATGGATATGAGAAGAGATTGTCAAGAATATCCTGAAGTATTTTCTTCTTTGCAGTTTTCTCTAAAATTGTGTCTAAAATTTTTTCAGAACTAAGTCTTCCATATTCTTTTTTTTGTTCACAGAATGTCCTTCTTATCCAAAGAGTTGCTGTCCAACGAATGCTTTCTTCAGCATCTAACAAATGCGTAAGTGACAATAGAAAGTCTTCAGCACTGAGAAACCTGAAATTAACATGATATGAACAGTGCTACGTAAAAATCAATAAAAATCGAAATGCAGGATACAAAATCTGCACAGTTTAGAAAATGTTCACCACTGCTAAACAAATAAAACATTTATACAAGTTTTAGTTTAGTTTAGTTATATTAACGTCCCGTTTTAAAGCAACACTAGGGCTATTTTGGGACGGAACTCTTAATTTGGAGCCGCGGTCAGATGACGAGGAAGACACCTGAACTGGCACCCTCCTCTCCACACCACGCCACATCAGCTGGCGGACATTTGTCCAGGACGTTTAACATGCACCGAACCAGCTTACACGACAGTTCTTTGGTGCCATCGGGTCTCAAACCTGAAACCCCCCGCTTCCAAAGCCGAGACCTTACCACCAGACCACCGAGGGACTAAACATTTATACAAATAAAAGGTTCTAATTAAGCAGGGATGTCGTCAGGTACTGAAAACAAAGAAAAGAGACTAATTATTTGATGAATAAAGAATACGATCACTCTTCGTTGCTATCTACTTTGTAAATGATATATAAATTTTTGCTTCCTATTAGTTTTTACACAAAGAAATGTAAAAATAAAAATCTTTTGCCCCAGCTGTAAACGAATCGCGATCTTTCTTCTAAGAGTTTTCATGTATTAAATAGCGGAAGTGATTTCCTTGAAATTTTCTCATACACTGTAATAAACGTACTTGAGTATCAGTAACCGTATTCCATTAACGAACAACAGTTACGAAAGAGTTTAATAAAATTCGATCTTTGACGACTATTTTTGGTGATTTATCAATGGGATACGGTGAATGCAAAAATATCAGAAAACCGACTATGTATTTTGGATACCATTTTTCCGACATACTGAAACCAACATCTGATACAGAATTACTATTATGATTAGTCCTATGTCTTTAAAATTCTATACCAAATTTCATAAATTTATGTCATTGCATTTTTAAGCCATTGCTTTGACTTGCTTCTGAAAGTTCATACCGACAGGCAGTCACCCTCTTGACAAATTTGGCTTCAAATATAATAGATATCTACAATTCGGATAGTAAATCTGTGCACCAAATTTCATCCATCTAGTGAGCTTCATTTTTCTTATTAGAGTGTTAATTTACATGCAAACAACTGGATAGATAGACTTCGCCTCAATAAATTTCGTTCAAAATTAAATAGAAATCTACAAATTTGGAGTTACATCTATATGCCAAATATTCGTTCTAGCTCAAAGCGTTTTTGAGTAATCGTGTTCGCAGGTAGACATAATTCCAAAAATATGTTTTTCGCCTTCGGAGATGTCTGAAATGTGGAAGTTAGTCAAAACCTCGATTTTTTTTGACGATTACAACATTTTCTACTTCGTGTATAAGAAAGTAAAAAAATACAAATTACAGAATTATTCAAAAAATTAAAATATTAATACATTTACACAAAACGGTCACACACAACACAAAAATGGGTAGAAGAAGTAGTCAGTATCAACACTATGCAATTTCCAGTTATTGGTTTTCGCTTAGAGCCATTGCATGAGTTTTCAACTTGCCGCTTTGGTTGAATTTTTCGTGTTCATCGATGGCTTATATTTTTAATTCTATCTCTTATATAATAGGCATTAATCCGGCTTTAAATATTCGAGATGAAATTCCGTATTTTACTGTCAGTGCCTATTCTTAAAAGAATTCCGAATTAGCGACTAAATCTCGAAAAGAAGATCCAGCTGCTTGGCAATTTTTATGAAGAATCTATATTCATATAGAAAGTGTTTCTTAGCAATTTTCATAAAGAATCTATATTCATATAGAAATAAATTCTTGGCAATTTTCATAAAGAATCTATATTCATCTAGAAATAGATTCTTGGCAATTTTCATAAAGAATCTACATTCATCTAGAAAGAGTTTCTTCGCAATTTTCATAAAGGGTCTATATTCATCTAGAAAGAGTTTCTTCGCAATTTTCATAAAAAATCTATATTCATCTGGAAAGAGTTTCTTGGCAATTTTTATGAAGAATCCTATATTCATCTAGAAAGAGTTTCTTAGTATCATAAAGAAGTAAAATTCAGAAAAAAAAAAAAAGCTTTCGCATAATAAATCAAATGGCTTCAAGTTTTAAAAAGTAATTTAGCGATTCAGAACAGAAAAGACTAAACATCAGAAATCAGGAAGAAGAAAAAAATCAGAGTTGCTTTCAAAAATATTCTTAAAATAATTTGTGTATTCAATTGCTAAATGAAATGGTCGTCTCATACAATCGCCATTTCAGGCCCTAGCTATAACAAAAAATCTTTGTATATATACAACTATTGCTTAAATTAATACATACTTATCTCTGTTTTATGCTTATCGCTTTTTTAAATTTTATTTTATTCTTTTCTATATTTCTGAGTGAGTTGAACAACCGATTATTTTATATTTTTAGATTTCATTATGACTTTCATTATTTCATTAAAAAAATGAAACTTTTTTTTTATGATTAAACCATTTACAGTTCATGTCCATACAATTTAATGAAGAGAAAAGTATGAAGGTAAATTTTTCTTGACTTCTTATACCAAAATAAATCTTTAAATCTATTCAAAAAGAAAGCTTAAATTCGGAAAAAAATAGAGTAAGAAGTGAATTTATGCCTCTAGGCAGTCTGATATCCGCTTGGCTTACAGTTGATGCCATTTTTTATTTATAAGATTAATAAACTTAAGACTCTTCTGCTTTTCTGCTTTTTTCAGGTTTCACATAAAACCATATCATAAAATTTCAAATCGCATTAAATAGGACGCCTCATTAAATGAGTAATTTCATAGAACATGTAAGCATGAAGAAAAAGTAATATAATTAAGAAAGCTACCTTAGTGTTAGTAATTGAAATTGATATAGTGATGTGAGAATAAACCAGAAGCTTCAAATATCTATTACGATATGGAGTTTCCAATTTCTTTATGCTCACTTTTAGCATCGTCATTTGACATGGATCATTTTCGTTCCTGAATGTTAATATATGTGAAGGATTAAGTAAATCAATTCATAGACCGTATCGACGGAAGAAATGAAATTCGATGAAAATGAAGCTAGTTTCAAAATTCTTATTTATGTTACAAATGATTAGAATTCCACAACTGGTTTGCAGCAGATGTTTCCGTTCCATCTGCCGATTGGCGATATAACATTATCTATCATCCTGAAGAAATTATTGATGGATTATTTTTCAATTAAATTCCCTCGATTTGAGATACAATAGGTTTAAAAATTGACCAAAATTTGCTATTATTATGATACATAAGAGTATTAAAAGTAGCTGGAACATTTTTGTAAGCTTATATATTTATCAATCATTGTTTACTAAAAGTGAATATCTTTTGTTCGTATTGTATAATAATACTTAAGTGTTTATATTTCTAAATGTGCGCAAAACTAGACATTCGATCAAATATATATATATATATATATATATATATATATATATATATATATATATATATATATATATATATATATATATATAACTATATTTTGAATAATTCTATAAGCATCAAATATTTAAATTTGATGCTCATAGAATTTCTATCAATAGGAATGGAAGGCATTTCTATTGATAGAAATAAATAAATTATTTATGAATGTTATATTTTTATACGAAGGCTTTAGAACTTGCTAATTTAAAAATGAAATTCGTGGAATTCAGTGTGAAGCAAAAATTGTTATTTCAATTATATAAATGCAAAAAAAAATGTTATTGGAGCATGCATTGAAAAGTCAGAAATGCATATTTATTATTTTTTTAAGTTTGTAATGCATGGTGTTACATATTTGTAACACCAATATTTTGCCTTTTTTTTCCAAATTATTTTGAAAAATTTAATGGTTAATTAAAGAAATTTTTGCAAGTTAAATTTTTGATTTGATGAAAAGGTTTTGTCTAAATAATTTTTAATTATGCAATTAATATTTTTAATTAAAAATTAAATTAAATCTAATTGTTTATATTATTTTTCCTGCATTTATTTATATAGATTGATACAACATCTGTTGAAAAACAAAAAAAAGGTGCAGTGTAGAGTGAAGGTAATCAAATTTTTCCATTTCAGTATATAACTTCTCTTTCAATTAAAGGAAATTGAGTTTATTTTTATTATCAGGCAGATATTGCTTTAAATCATCACTGATAGATTATTGATTAAAAAATTGAAAATTGAAATTGTATTGTTTAAGCAGTGTAAGTACTGATCATCCAAAAGTGAGCAACAATGCTTTTTGAATGGTTTCCAGTCGACATTTGCATACTGTTCAAAAGGACCTAATAAATTTTGAGATTTAATAATTTTTTAGTAATTAAAATAAAAAATTCAGATATCAGATTCTGAAAAATATAATTGGAAAGGCCATTGTATTATTTGAAGCAATTATTTTCTAATGCTAAGCCTACATCAACTTATGATTAAGACGGAAATTAATGACAACTTATTGATTAAGACGGAATATTGCGTCCTTATAACTAAATAATTCGTCTTTTATGGAAAGTTATTTTCCATATGTATAGGAATCCATTTAACTAAGAAAAGAAGTTGAGTATATCTAAAACTGTCTTTTTAGAGCATGCTAGCCTATTTTACATTTTTCATGAAAAATTCTTCTGATAAACTCAATTATAAAATAAACTGAAGAACTTTTTAAATAATAATTTATAAGGCTATACCTTAATGCATTCCATTTTTAATATCGCGTCTTTCTCTCCCATAATTATCGAATTTAAAGTACTTTTTCCGTTCAAGAAGCAAAAATTTGAAAATATTTCTTCATTTTATAACTTAACTGAGCGTTCCAAATTCCTTTGTTACAAAATGCTACAAACACCTTCCAACATTGAGGCTTGGTAGTTGAAATATATTGTTGCGGTATTTTCATTTACTACCCTAAATGCGAGACATCAAACATTCGCAATAGAAGATGTGCCAGTAGTGATTGGTCTTACACATCCGAGCCAGAGAAATTCTATAACATACATAGCTAGCCTTTCGTTTCTGTAATGTATAATAAGTACACACTGTACGAGTAATTTGGCTGCCGTTAATCAGGTAAAAAATAATTTCTTGAATTACAAATTAGAATAAGACTATACCAACTATGCGGCAGCTGCGATTGCAAGTTCTTCCACCATCAACTAATCCATTCAATTGGTCAAACGTTAAATCAAGTTTAAGTGGATCAAATATTCACTACACCAGATCATTCACCAGAAATACTTGCTTCTGGAACTGAGGAATCATTACTCAAACATTGGCTCAAATGGTTGAATCAAGGTTTGACGCATCGAATAGCACCGGCGTTTTAGTAATATCTTATATAAAATGTCTTATAAAATAATCCTGTATAGTTATAAAAGTAGATTCTTATCGAGTCCCTTAAGAACGCTCAAGGAATTGCAAAAAAATACTATTTTCTTACGGTTGACCTCTGATTCAAATGAATCTCCAAAGAAAGTTAAATTATTATCTGCTATTAGAAGTGAATATTCTCATAGGAGTATAAGAATAAAATTGTTACATTTATAACCATATATTTTGAGGCTCTTTTATGCTGTTTAATTTGTCTTTCTACTAATGGAAAAAAAACGCCTCGAATTATCGCCTCATTTTCCTCGATTTTTCTTTTATCAGCAGTCAATAGTTCAGATGTAAATAAGATAAGCCATATTTAATCCTTAAAAAGTTCTTTCTGACGAATTATCTCCTCCATTTTTAAAATGAATAGAATATGGTGACAATCAATTATCCATGCATCCTGAAAGACTAATAATAAAAGTAACTGCATAATATATTATTTCTGACTGCTTTTTATTAAACATTTTTAAGAAATAAATATTTTTATTGTGTAAATAGTTTATTTTATTTATCTTTTCCCCTTTTACCTCCCTTTTCCACAATCGGCCAATGAAAAAAAAAAAAAAAAAAAAAAAAAAACAAAAAAAAAAAAAAACCCAATGATGGTCAAAAGGAATTTAAAAAATCTGGTGAATTTGGCGCTAGTAACCGAATTCATAAGTAAAGTTACAATTTATACATTTATATAATATGCCTACATCTATTAAAATAAAAAGTCAAAGAACTTTTATAGTATCGTAACAAAAAATATTACAAATCTTTGAAGCGAAGTAAAAAAATTAAATTAATTTTGTTTAAGACCATTAAATTAATTTTGTTTAAGACCATTAAATTAATTTTGTTTAAGACCATTACAAAACATCCATGAATTGGTTTTATTCTTCGTTTATTGAACAAATAAGCTGACCAAATTTCTTAAAATACGTAATCACACATCATGTGGCTGTTAATATAAGTAATTTCCTTCGCTTCGCTTTAACCAAATCAATATAGGAAATTAGATTTTTTTTACCACTGCTAATTCTACCATCCTTCAAATAGTATTAACTTTGTTTAGACTACAAGAGCAGACGGCGAGACATCCCTCTTAGAGTCCCCGAAATTCTCTAAACATGATTAAAGGTCCAGTGAAATTCATTCACAAAAACTCTGTTTAGCTTTCCACTTTGACTATACAACGCTGATATAACAAATGTAAAGAGATTCTTTTAGTTTAATCATTACCGCAGGGTATATGTTTGTCACTCTATCGATGAAGAGTATCGAAGCACAAATCGGAAGAACGTCGATTTACCAATGATATCAATTTGTTTTGAATTTTACAAAGTAAATAGTAGTTACTATGGATTTAAAAATAGAGGAAGAAGCGGAAAAATCATCCCTGAACTCAAGACTCCAAATATTTAGATACAATTGATTCTTTCTTTCCTTTTACCACTGAATACCCTCAGAATCGGAATTTCTAGGATTACCTGCCAGTTTAATGGGTATACGTGGAAAGATTTATTGAAAAAGACATGTTTAAAGTTACATTCAATACACAATATGCCAATACCAAAGCAATGCATTACAATTACCTAAAAAAGAATGCGTTTGATTAAGAAAATGTGTTCATGCTATTTGATGTTAAATTTAATTTGTTTGTAGGAGGACTCGACTGGGCTTATCGATGAAGCAAATTGTTCTGGGCTTGGATATGAGGGGAACCTAACAAAACTTTCTTGTTTTGAAGTTAGGAATTTTGTTTTTGATCTTTCGGTTCCACCAGATTGGTTCGAGATAACTTGTAGGTTTGCTAACATGAAAAGACGTGGTCAGAGAGAGGCTAGTAGTAAAATGAAGTGGATCTTCTTAAGAGGCTAGCCGCTATGAGGTAGCCATAGTGGTCAGAATTTTTGATGTGGAACTGTTTGAAGTATGAGAGGAATAGGCTGTGATCGATTGCAAAGCTTATGTCTTATCTGTTCGATAGTGCTTTATTAAGGAATAGTTTACGTATGATTTGGTGAACATTTCTTCCAGTTGAGCCGTTGTCCCATTCTTCTTGCCCAAGCTATAGACAATATTTTTTGAGTGTGCTTTCAATGACGCTTCTTGGAACTGAACATTACACAGAGATATATGTAGATATGGCCAGCTTGATTGAGAAATCTATTGTCTCTTTGCCATCGTGTGTTTTTGTCCATCCTAACTGAATAGAGAGGAGGTTAAATAGAATAATTTATATTTTTTCCGCTTTGGGTATTGAGGAAGATGATGAGAAAGTCCCCTTTAGGCGTATTCGCTATTGTTCCATATTTTAACCTTATTGTCGCCTTTTCTTACCCATTTTCACCTTCTTTAATGTTAGAAGCTCAGCCTGAAAGACGTTCAATTGCTCTTTTCGATCAATATATCGGGCCATTGATAAATGAATTATTTATTTTAGAAGACGGAAAATACAAAGTCAGTTTGTTCCTCAATTTCGGACTCATCTGGGAAGATGGTTGGAAGTTTTAAAGATTGTAATTCCGATTTTAAGGAGATCCTGTCTTCGAGATACAAGCCTGAGGAGCAGATTTTCAAGTGGGAGTATTTGGTCTCAAAATCCTTTGGTGGGAATGTTGAATTCTTGAATTGACTTAGAAAATTAAAATGAATTGTTCAAGCATGGACTACTTCTGCTTGCATTTTAATGTGGAGTGAGATAATTTCTTCAATGATTTAGAGTATTGCAGTAGAGTGGAGATTGTGAGGAATATGCCAGAAACGTCGAGAAGGAATTTTCTTTTTTTATTGAGGTAGGGATTCGTGACTGCCTAGATGAGAAGGGGGGCAGGCCCAAGAGGATGCTACACGAAATACAGTGACAATGGCTTTACAACTACGGTGCTGTAAAGATGGCACTTATTCTGGGTTGTTAACTCAAAAGTGTCACTTTGGTTTTGATGCTGAGGAGATAAGGGTCCCTATGGAATTTATTGTCCATAATAATACCGATACATTTTGAATGTTGGCATGTGATAGTCACATTGCTCCATTTAACTGGAGGCCTGTAGTTTAACTTGCTAATCAGAATATTGCAGGATTTATCTTTAGAAATTTGAAGGTAATGTTTACTCGTCCAGCGATTCAAGATTGAAAAGGCTTATTGAGCAATTGATTTGAATTTAGCCCCCATTGATTCAACTACAAGGAAGACCAAATCTTCTGCAAATGTCTGGAGGTAAATGTTGGGTGATCATTTTTTTTTTTTTTTTTTTTTTTTTTTTGTAAAAGGATTTCGTTAGTTACACGGTTTCAAAAGAATGACGCAGAAGGTAAACTCTGTGAACAGCCATTTTGCTGTGGCCAAGAGGCAAAGCTTTGTGCTGTTTGAAGAAAGACTTCTAAATTGTTTAGGATATCTTTAGACTTCTGTTGTTTTAGAATTGAAATTATATTCATTGAGGTTATTACGGATGGAAGAAAATTGCAGGTTAACCCAAAGTGAATTGAATATTTCAGGAGATAACCATAATGAGCTCCTTTTGCTGTTTAAAATTGTGAATTACGTCAATGAATTGTTATATTTCGTGAGCTATAGACTTTCCGTTCCTGAAGCCAAATTATTTTGGATGAAACAGATTGTTTATTTTAAGAAGCTGAATTTATTCTCTCTAAGAGGATTTTTTCCAAGAGTTTTGCCAATGGAGAGAAGAAGAAGAAAAATTAGGCGACACGAGCTGATGATGGCTTTGTTCTTTGGCCGTTCTTATAAAACTTCACTATAAATCTTTTTTTAATGAAGTAAGAAAAAGTTGCATTTAAAGACACCTATTGTAGACAATCTGGAGTAGGTCAGAAAAATTCTTCTTTTATTATTACGTTATATATCGAGTCAAAATCTGGTACTTTGTTATGTGTTGCTTTTTGAATGATTTGCATTATTCCATTTTTTAAAAGGTGGTTTTCGGAGAAGTTGATTGGTTTGGATGACTGGGAATGCAATATCTTGTGCTTGAGAGCAAAGGGCTTTGGGAAATTCTCGGGTGAATATGTTAGTTTCATTCGTTTGCCCGCCGTAAGAGCTTGAAGAATTCTGAAGGTAGGTGAGAGATTTGTCTTTTGTAACTTTAAATAGAGTTAATAAGTTGAGTTTTGATGATAAGTTGAGTTTTGCCGATTTAATAATGGAATGTATAATTCATTTTGAAGATGGAACAAGGACGGTTCGTCACAATTCGATGTAATTCAGATGGACGTCGGATAACAAATGCTATAGCCTTTCTCTTGTGATTGCTGCAGCACGTGAAATGATACATTTAAATTTGTTTTGATATTAGAAAAATAGTGAATAAAATAAGCTGGACCTATGATTAAAGATATAAATTCCAAATTTATTTCCAAATTCAAGGCTGTATACAGTTCGTCAAAAAAAATATTCGAACAATTTTTATTACAATTATCTTACAATTCTCGCAATCTGTAAATGTGAAAATCGATCAGTATACGCGATTTACGTATTTGCTTTAAGTATATATAAATCTTATCAACGAAAGGAACCTTTATATTATATTATTGATAAGAGCCCGTGCAGTGACAATCCTCATTTTTTTCTCCTTTTAAATGGTTTCTGACCACGAGAACCCTCTGAATTGGAAATTTTGCATAACTTGATGCAAAACAAACGAATATGGACAAAATAGGTCTAGATATTGTCTCAGGGCTCAAAATTGTAGAAAATAAATCATTTTTATAATTTTTATTTGTTTTTACATTTCATTAGTTGATTTAACCCTGGATCTTTTATAGATGTGCTCTGAAATGATCCAAAATATCTGTCGACATGTGAATTCAGAATTTTATATTCTTATCTTTATGCTCATATATGGAAAATATTAAGTAGAAAATTTAATGTTGCCAAAAACTCATTATTTTCATTAGCATTTCCATGAAGAAACCTTGAATATACCCATTTAAAGTTCACCTTTTTGTTCTCGAGATATTAAACCAAATTTACAAAGACCACATGTTTCGATATTTCGTTATATCTTTATTAATATATCGTACATATTTTTTAAAAAAAACTGTTGACTATTCTGTAAAAATTTAAATAATTCATACAAAATAAAAAAATATTTTATCTGAATTATTTTTAAACTAGTTAAAAAAGGTGATAGTTAGTTGATTATGAAAACTTCCTTATCTCTGTAATATGATTTTCGTAATGAAATTTTCACAATACGAAAATTTGCAATTCCTTTTTGTAACCAAAATGTTTTATTTTAAAAATCACGGATTTCCTACAACTTTCTGCTGTTCTAACCAGCTTCCATTCCTTTTGACATGTTATACATAAAAACAATTTCATTTAAATGAAAGCTAGGCGAATTCATTTGTTGAATCGATTGTGCATTCCTTCCCTGCGATGCGAATAAAAATTATTTTGAAAAGAAGACATTGATTAATTTTATTAATCCTCAATTATTACCCAATTATTAGTCCAATAATTATACCTAAAAATATACTTTATATTTTATTCAATTTCAATTGTTATTTAAAGCAATATCTTTAATTGTAATGACAACCTCGAAAAGTGATGTCAGAAATTTTTATACTTCTATTTAATAAGGTATAAATTTAATGTTGTTTTAAAATTTTCGAATTTTACTTTAAATTTGAAAAAATGCATAGTTTTTTTGTTTGTTATGTTGCACTTTGATAGAAATTCTATATAATTAATAATGGATAATCAATCTATTATATCATGTCATATATCGGAAAAAATAACCCGGAAGCTTCATTTAACCTCAGTAAGCTTAAATTTCAATTGCTCATAATTTAATAAATGTATCTTTGAAATGGAGAGGTGTTAAATTATTCGAGCAAATTTAATCTGAAGAAGTCAAACTCCAAATTGGATGCTTCCATTTGAACCAACAGAAGTAGTCTCCCCAAAACTTTCTCGCATTCTCCCTAGTGAAGGTATTGTAACTTCTCCTCTTGCCATAGAAAATTGTGCATTTTCGTCAATGTTTTACATGGCATTCGCGGACAATAATTACGAAATATTGATCCTTGGCGATTAATCTGAAGAAGTCAAACTCCAAATTGGATGCTTCAATTTGAACCAACAGAAGTAGTCTCCCCAAAACTTTCTCGCATTCTCCCTAGTGAAGGTATTGTAACTTCTCCTCTTGCCATAGAAAATTGTGCATTTTCGTCAATGTTTTACATGGCATTCGCGGACAATAATCACGAAATATTGATCCTTGGCGATTAATTCTTGGCATGCTGGTTAATAACACCAGAAATTCAAATTTGTGTTTATATTCGCTCTTTCCAACTGATTGAATCCAAAATTTGACATAGAACTACAATTGTTGTCTCAAAATCACACAAAAAAATCCATATATTTAAGCATTGCGTTTTCATATTTATGGAAGTACAGACCAGCATCTACCTATTTACATTTTAAAGGCTAAATTTGTGTATCTAGTTTGTGTACCCATCTAACTCTCTTCGTTTAGTAAATATCATGTTAACTAATAGTCGGGCAGACAGATATTCTCAGGATGAATTTCACACGAAATTAGATAGAAACCACAAATTTGCTAAAAAGGCAATATACCAAATTGCATCCGTCTAGCTGAAAGCGTCTTTTAGTTATCGTGTTCACAGACAGACAAATATAATGTCAAAAACGAGTTTTTCGAATTCAGAGAGGAGATTCGTCAAAATCTCGAGTTAGAATTTTTTGAATATTAGAATAGTTTCTTTATACTTCGGGTATGCGAAAGTAAAAAATCCAGATAATCGAATTTTAATATAAAAATGATCCCTGCAGAAAATAAGAATAATTTTAGAGTCTGTCTTTCTAAAAAAACAAAGTTGCGGTTTTAATATGAAATAATTAGTTCCTGAGTGACGGCCAGCGATCGGATTTATTTTTGACGGACTGCACAATGGGCAGTGGAAATTTGAAAATTTTTCCATTTAATAATTTTTGAGATAAACAAAAACTGCATCACCTATTCGATTACTCTGGGCTTCGAAAGAGAAATAGGATAGTCGGGGAAGAATAAAAATTAGTAAGTCAGCGCCAACTTTCAGAAAAATTTGGTTTTTCTTCAATTTTATTGTTTCAAAAAGTAAAAATGGCATGGCAGAAATTGGTTTATTTTTCTTAATAAAATTCTTTAGAATGTTAGCACATGCATAGCAATTTTACTTTGAAACTGTGTTGAAAAAAGTTTCTGTTACTTTAACACGTAGCTCGCTTAGAAGTTGGAATTTCACATCCAGGCTTATAAATCTGTCATTAATTTCAATTGTTTTCCCTTTCTTCCGCTTTTACTAGTATCTAGATACTAGTGGCCTGTATTTCCGTATTGTTTCCCCGTTCAACGCAATCATAAACTTATCAGAAATCTTGACAGCTTGATATTATAATCTTTCCATTGCACAGGCACTCAGACAGACCTATAATAAAGAAGAAAATTCTTCCCTTAACGAGTTCAAAGGAAAGGTAAAAACATGTTTATTACTCAGCAGGGCAAAGGATTTCAGGATCGATGCAATTAATTACGTCTTCAGTATTAAGAATAAACCCTTTATTTACTGACGGTACTTAAAAGTACCATTTAAATCTGGTTTATATCTTCGTAATATGACAATTTTTGCTGATGGTATTCTAAAGAACAAGGAGAAAGTAACCCAAATAGCAAGAAGTTAATATAAGCTAAAAGTAGGAATTAAAAATATTTAATTAATAATTAAATTAATTAAGATATTTCTATTAATTAAAATATTTTTCTTGGGTTCCCTGGGATTATTCTGCAAGAAAACTTAACTACTAGTGCAAAAATGAAGTTGAAAAATTGATGGCAACATAATTCATTAAATAAAGGGTTAACACAAATGGCTGTAATAGTCTTCAAAGATTTCCAAAAATATTTAAGTATTTATACCTCCTGAAGTAATGGATGCAGGATTTTCTTGATCAACGCCCCTAATTTTTCTCTCATGTACATTGCATTAATCACAATTAAGAATTAAGAGAATACTTTTATTAAATTTTATTGAATATTCAAAGGCATCGAAGAAAAATTGAAGGCAAAGAAGAAAAGTAGAATCGAATTGATTAATTAAGAATTATTTTTACTGAATTTTATTGAATATTCAAAGGCATTGAAGAAAAATTGAATTCATTACAGATTACAGAGATCCTTAATTAATGTAGTTGGTTAATTTTGGATGCACACCTTACTAAAAAATTGAATGAGTAGCTATATTTTCTGCACATAAATATATTTTTTTTCAATTTGATATGGGATATTATTTAATCGAGAAATTTCGAAATCGTAAAAATATAATTTAAATGATCCAATTATGTCATCAAGAGCGCATCTCCTATATTTACAAATCATAACAGACACAACTTTGTGTTCTCTAGGGGTGGATAGTAAGGCTTCTCCAATGTGTATTTGAAAGTTAGCGTTTACAGCGGAATTAGTTATCTGGTTATTTAATGGTCCAGGCATTGAACCTGTAGATTTAATTTTTTATAACTTCCTCCCAGTGTTGTAGCAAAGTGTAATGGTGCCCATAGCATATGACTTCACATTTCCTACTCCTTGTATTTTGAAAAGTGAAATGAATCTATTGATAATTTTTTTCCACAAATATGAGCAAATTTTAGTCTCTTTTAGGCACAATTTAGCCACACATGCCTTTGCGCCACTAAAATTTATTAATCCATCCCCCCCCTCCAAAACGATGGGTTATCTATAAGATTGTGGCTTATCGTTAATGTCTTTATCCTGTTTTCGCTAAACCCAGCCATTACGAGTAATTTTGCTTTAGCTTCTGACTCAATGTTCAATATTTTCAAAACATTGTTCAGGAAGTGCAAAAGAAAGATAAAAAGTCATAGAACCTCAAATCTCAATCCATGATTAGATAACTAAACAGTAGAATTGATTATTGTATATGCAGCAATTAAATTAATAAACATAAATTTATACTTTTTCGCAGCGACATAAGGAACAATTTATTTATTCTTTTCAGATATGTTATCAATGCTGGAAAATTTGAAGGTCCTCATTGCTACACTTATTCAGTGTTATAATAAAAGGATCATTATGAAATATTTGACACTTTAAATTATTTGATTTATTGAGTAAAGATATAAGCTTCATATTTATTTAAATCAGAAAATCTGGAGAGGATTAGATCGCAATTAGTCTAGAAATTCCATGGTATGCCGTATTTCCTTCTTAATATGCTATAGGAGTTTAAAGAGTTAGAAGCAGTCTCGGGAGTCATTCGTGATTTGTTCAAAATTTTGTATCAATTTTAAAAGACCTCTCTTTCAGTTTGAAAATCAGAATATTTGTTAAAATAAACTTCAGTTTAACAAATTAGATCTCGTGAAATCGTATCCATATGCAAGTGTAATTATTCTTATGTATGTATTTCATAATAAATTCATTGTTTCCATAACAGATTTTAGCGCTAAACAAAAATTTCCATTTCGGTCATCAACTGCACTCAATTTTTTTTCTCAATTGAACTCAATTTTCTCATACAATTAGAGTGGCATATTTAATCAATGATCAGTGGCACATCATCTGACCAAATAAACGAAATCATCAATGATTTGTTGCCTCAAATTAAGAAAGAGCACTTCATTGACAATGGGATATTCTAATTTGTCAAGTGGAACAAAACACATTTTTAAAAACATTCGTGGTTAGGACGAATTTTGTTTTACTTAGACTTATTTCTTCCGAATGATTGTAGAACATAACCAATTTTGTTGATACTGATGCATGAAGGGTATATAACCAGTAGTATCCCATGCATATACAGGGAGTTTCTCTTTTCTGTTCCTTAGTCTTTTACCTTTTTGCTCTATATCATGAGATTTTACTAATGTATTTCGCATGAGTGAGCAGTCATCCGAGCATCATCCAGTGAATGTTGCCTTCTGACTTTCATAAAATTCCTACACCTGTTGAAGTCAAAACCAAAAAGACTCATTCAAAAGAAGTCTTCGACTTGACCTATCTTCTTCTTATTATTTTTTAGGCTAATTGTGCTTTTTCTCCCATTGATTCAATAGCTATTTGAAAAAAAAAATTATACTGATGTTCTCAGAACGAAGGAAGGTATCTTTGAAATGAATTTTTAAAAAAAAGTTTACAGTAAATGATATATTCAATAGTGCAGAAATGTTTTATCTTTCTAAAATTTGAATGCAAGTATGCCAGTTGTTTTATATACCAGATTAAATTAAATTTTTCGCTAATTTTACTATTCAGATAGGATTTAAACAATGGGTAAATACTTTGACTTCTTTATAAGCAAAACACAAGTATATTTCAATTAACTTTACTTTTGTGATCGAATAGACTTTTTCAGTAATTTTATAAGTGTGAAATTTAATTATGTGAAAAGATTTTATCCCCTTCAAAATTAATTGGTGGGTTGAATGATATAATAAATTATAAATGATTTGTTTCGGGAGAAACGGGAATGAATGTTTTTCATGATTTTATGAGAATGTAAAAATCCCGAAGGAAATTATTATTAGCTCGTATGAGTCTACAAAGTTACCCCATTGTTGTATGCTGAAAACCTAGCCTAATGGCAAATTTTATCCATAATTCGATAGTTTTGTAGCTATTTATACCATTCACCCTAAGAAATGAAAATATTTGATTGAATTTAAAGTGAATAATAAATTTTAATTTTGTTGTTCATAATTTTTAGAAGAATTATTAAAAATTTTATTTTGTTCATAAAGTTTTAAAAACTTGATGATTTGCTTTTTTGTTATACTCTCTTATTGCCTTCTTTCACTGTACATAAAAGTATATAACTATTATTTATTTCTTAAATTATCTGTTTATTTAAAAAAAAGATTATTTTTACATAGTGTATTTAAGCTCTTCATAATTATTCGAATGACAGATGAAGAAAGTTATATTTAATTATTTTATTTTTCTTGGTAATTTTTTTATTTTGGTTAAAGAAATTTAATATATTAATATATTTTGCAAATTATTTTTGGTCTATGAAGCAGTTAAGCCAACAATAACGCTCAAAAGTTTGACACTTTCTATTTATCTTTGCTAGCGCATCATTGACGTTAGAAAGAATGAGGTGACATATGAAAACTTAAGATAAAACGCGGAGTGGAATATTAAAAGAATGATATATCATCAAGAGAAATTGTAAAAGATGATATTGAATGAATACATTAGCTCTAACAATTTGTTCTCAGATCAAGAGTTGATCAGTTGCATTTGTAGAAATAAGCCGTACATCCCTATTAAAAAAGGCATCTTACGATGAAATTATAATCTTAGCATTTTTAACTTCAGACGAAAGCAAATACGAGCTTTTTGAATGAAAAAACTTAAAACAGTGTATGGGCGATCAAGTGAGGCGCTTAAATAGATGAATATCTTGTCTAATGTATAAAAATATTTTTTTTTTTTTTTTTTTTTTTTTTTTGTATTTTATGCGCTGCCGTACCGTTCATCCGATTGCGATAAAGGTTTGCAACTTTATTGCTTGCACTTGCGCGAAGGTTATAGGCATGGTACAATTATTATATTATATCTAATATATGAATTTTTTTTTGTATTTTATGTGTTGCTGTACTGTTAATCCAACTGCGATAAAACTTTGCTAACTTATTGCTTTGAGCCTAGAAAATCCATGTTTTTTGCATGGCCAGTTGTATGTTTTATGTTCACGAGTCGGACAGCAGCGAAATTTGTTTTTGCTGAAGACGGAAAAACGAAAAAATACTGTCTAACCTAAAGTATACTTGGATAATAAGTCAAAAAGATAAAATAAATATTATGTATACTTCTCCTTCATATATCATTAAATTTATTCATTGCCGACAAGAAAATAAATATCATTCTTAATTAATCAAGATAGCTATTTCAAATTCCAAACGATATTTCCAAAATTATTTCTTCTTCGGCAACATCGTGCCGAGTACAGCTAGTAGGTAATAAAACATGGAGGTGGAAATATATTGATATGGGAGTGTTTTTCTTTTATTAGTATTGAAGAATGTATGATGGACGGCAAAAGAATTGGAGGTATGTATTTCGATATTCTAAGTCAAATTTAAAAGAAATACGCCAAAAATGTGTGTATGAGTCAGCAGTATATCTTTCAACCAGATAACGACCCAAAATATATATCAAAGACAGCCGCATATTATTTTACAAAAAAAAAAAAAAAAAGAAAGAAAGGCGTAAGTACTGGAATAGTCCTCACAAATCCCAGATCTTAATTCCATCAAAAATATGATTGATTTTTAATTACAAATTGCATTTTAAAGAGCAGAAAATAAAAATCTCTTTTTTAGACAAATAAAAATGAGTGATGCTGAAACACCCAAAGTAGAAATTGATTGACAACAACGAAAAGAACTGAAAGAGGTGATTGAAGCCAAAGAAAGATTCAATAAAATAGTAATTACTGATATTTTCGTGTTTAAAAATTATGCTCCTTTTTCGTTGTAAGATTTTGATTGTTCGCATAATTTTGAATACTTAATTTAGAGTTGTATGGAAATTTTCTTATTTTGAAATATCATGTGATAAAATTACGTTATTTGAAACTTCAATAAAAATAATATATCGATATATATATATAAATAAATTTAATTTCTGTAACAAAAAAAATGTAAAATTTTCATTGGCATTCTAATAATTTAGAGCAACACTGTATAGAGTAAGAAGGATGGATGTTAATTTAAGATTAACATCCGTAATCCAAGCAGTCACGTAACGTCTCTCAAACGACCTGCGCCAATTTGAAATCCGACGAACTCCTTTCAAGGGAGGAAAAAAAAAAAAAAAAAAAAAAAACGATAGGTGATGGCAGGCAGAGTGATGCTGCTGCTACGCCGTATGATGCAGCGTGAATAGATTTCATTATGAGTAATTTAAAAGTGTAAAAGCACAGAAAATATTTTATAAGAGTTTTAAAGAATAAATTAAATTTCATCGGAGTTATTTTCAAGCATTTTCATTATTATTTTTGCGTATTTTTACGTTTTATTATTATTTTTGTAAGTAAGCATCGAAGAAGTATTGCAAAAGTTAGTTGCTGTTGATATGATTTCAAAACAATTGTCAAATAAAGCATCTCCATTTTTATACAATTCTTGCATATCTGTTGTAATAGAATGATTAAATAAGATTTTTGTCTTACGTGGTTAAGCATTATTTTCATAACAGCTTCTGTTTTCCTTTTATTTTTTCTTTCTTGTATCCATTACCGAAAAATTATGCATTTAAAACCAAAATCTAATCTACGCCGTAAATATAATGATACTTTAATAGTTATGATGAATTGCACATCCAAAAATAAATTGATATTCACTTAGACTATTTACTTTCTGATATACGAATTATACAAGGAGAAAGTATTGTAATAATGAAAAAAAAATGCAAAAAAATGCTCCTAAATGCAAATTATATAATACAAACCTTCCATTTAGTAATGACAGGATCACCTCTATACTCTAAAAACATAGGATTCGTGATCTAAATGAAAAACCAGGTATCTTCTACTTAATCATAAAAAAGGGTGTTTGACTTCCATGAAATTCATTTTCAACAGGCATGCAAATAAAAATAAACAAGTAGACAAAGAATCGAACTCTAGCATATCTGATGATAATTTCTAAAAAACGGGGAAACCTAACTTTAAATAGATTTATCTCGAAAAGCGTTGGCTGTGTTTCAGCATCTGTTTTCTGGTTTTTGTACTTTACATTTATTTATCTTAAGGATGTCATGTGGGCTTGTTTAAAGAATTGAATATAATAATCTCAAAAGCGAGAAGAAGATTAACTGTATTTCCTAATATGTTTACGCTTAGAGTTCAGGTAAAGTTCCAAAAACAGGAGCATTGTTTATCTCATGGAATGATAAATGGCTTCAAGGAAGATTTCTGATATTATATTTTGGGGACTGTTTAACCAATTAATGCATCATTCTTTATTTTAATACACTGATTTGCTAGTAATCTTATCCAATCAAATCTATCGATCGCACTACAATTTTTATTTTACTCTCTACAACTTAATGGTTAGCTGATAAATGTCATTTTGTCCATTTAAGCTACTGACTAACCAAGAATTATTATGCTGTTCTTTTAAACCTATTGATTATCCAGAATATTATTGATTATCTTTCAGTTTTTCGATTAGCTAATGAATATTAGTTGAAATTATTCAACTTTGTAATTAATCAACTGTCATTATATTGGCGACTATTTTTTAAATATGCATTTTTATTCATTTTTATATTCAAGATTTATTTATAAAAAAACTTGGAATCTGATTTAGAACCATTAAAAACATTTCAATAAAATGTAATAAGTAAAAGTTCAGATGTGGTAAGAATCAAAAATTTTAATTTTATCCTAAGGCTTGTTGTATAAATTGCTGCCGTTATAATGTCAGTATCGTCAATCTAATGAGGGACTTCCTTTTCCAACTCATTATATGATTTCAAATTTAATTTCCTGAAATTTTGATTATTAATTTTTTTTCATTTGGTTTTACTACCATTTTCTGTAGTATTAAAAAATGTACTAAGATATTAAAGAAAAAAGGAGAATCACTCTGAAGTATATTTATCTACGGAGCATCATAATCTTCTTTCCACTGAGACAAATTGTACCTCATTTAATGGTTTTCTTCTTTAGTCCTGTGGTATTAACGTATGTTTTTTTTATTATTATTTTAATGTCAAAGGAAACCGATGACTTACTCTTTTATATTTTCAGAGATGCCCTCGCTAAGTAGTCTGAAAAAAATCCGCATAGTTACTGTTGTAAAATTTGTTGAGCAGGAAGTTGAAAGGGAAAACTTGCCATTCTAACTACTGAAAACTGTACTTAAGCTCTACCGCATTTTAATCCTGAAGTTGAATAGAAATCGAAATACAGGTAAGGGATTTTCATAATGAAATCGACCTGAACATAGACATAAGATGTGGATTAAAATTGTATCATAAAATTTTTACAGATGTGATTGTTACTGTATATTGTTACTGTTTCAGCAAAAAATATAATAAAAATAATATAAAAATGTTATATCTTATTTTAAAAGTATATTACGTCTAATAAAACATTTCAAAAAAGCGTATAAAATTATTAACATATTAAAATAATAATATAAGACTGTAAAGAATTATTTAAGTTCATCAGCATAAATATTCCAATAAGTTATTCATTTTAATCAACATATAAATAACAAAATAAAATTAGACAATAAAACCATCTACTTTAAATTATTTTGGACAATAGTAAAGCGAACATAAATATTGTTTCCCTCTAAGTTCTTCAAAACGATAAATTTAATTATTAGAAGGTGATCACTTACAAAATTAAATGATTACTTGCAAATTTTAGACATTCCTACTTAATTAGTGTAAAGCAGGTAATAATTTAAACCGAAGTTAATAAATAAAAGATGTCCTACTGTATTTTAATTATATTTGTCAATGTATTTCGACTATAAATGCAATGGTAGTAATCGTTTCTTCATTTGCATCATGCATTTTTTTAATAAACATGTAATGACATAGAAAAAGCGAATATCACTTATATTATATTCCATAATTATTGATACTAAACTCTTAAAAAGTGAATTAATTATACTTAATTCATCTTCTTGGCCCCTTTTACCATGACAGGCTATTGGGATATTTCATTGTGGTATATCAGTAACTTTATTTGTAGCAACATTAGTTCGTAGTAACATATTAAAGCAACTAACTCCTAAGTAGGATCCTAGGTTTCAAAGGTCTTGCATAAAATACAACTTCATTTTTAATGGAAAAGAGAATAATAAAATCTCACATGAAAGAGAATCGATTAAGATGTAACACGCATATGCGTTTTATGAAATTTTTCAATTTTCCTTGTTAGGAATTTGCCGATGAAAAAAGGCATTGAAAGAATCCTTTCATTGAATTGTAATCACATAATTCATTTTCAAGTATAAACAAGCTGTTAGTCAATGAATATTAAACCTCCATCACCAAAACAACGTATCCACAAGTAAAACATTTTATTGCAAATCTTTTCCTAAAAAGCAATAAAATGGATGCAAAAAAACCTCGCAAGAAACCACTCGTAATCAAATACAGCGTGATCTTTTGAAAACTTAGATTTCTAATATTTAGTTACTTTAACATGTTATTATGCGTTAATATTACTACATATCAAGTAACTTAAACACAATAGTAAGATACAGATATCTCAAGAGCCAGTCGTCATAGAGAGAGCTACGATGACGAATTATAAATGTATTTAATTATTAATGCATAAAACATAAGAATTATTAATACATTATAACAGATTAAAGTAACTAAGTAAGAGGCTTAAACAGATTATGCCTGCTTTAATATATAAAATACTTTGCAATCTTTAATGGAAAAAGAAACCGCTGTTGTACAATATCGATGAGAAAATAATAAAACCACGCATGACAGAGAATCGTTTAAGTTAATCGTTAAAACACATGGGTTATGCGAACTTTCTTAATTTTTCTTGTTAAGAATTCGCTGATGAATATCAAAGGACATATCAAATTCGAAGCGTTGCCTCACATATCAAAATTAAGCGTGATATTGTGATTACTTTTAAAAGATACTAAAAATAGTGTAATACGCTACATAATAAATGACTCGAATGCAAATATTAAAAAATAAACAGTAAAAATAAGTTAATAAACATATAAAAAAATAAACTGACTTCAGCATCACAGGATATTTCAACTAAAAAAAATAAGAAGAGAGGAAATCTAAATTCTTATTTTCCATTCTCATTGACAAGTTTCATGGTTTAACATTAGGACAAAGATTTAAGTACTCGAAATGGGTGATAATTGCCCCCTCTCACCAACGAAAAAAAAACACATGCCGCTTAGAGCATCATTAGAGTGCTTTACTCGCCAAAATAAGAAACGTCAATGCTATTGCAGCAGATCGTTACATTTAATCACTGGCTGAAGTGACATCTTTACGTCGCCGTTGAAAATCTGGACGTTATCAATGCTTCATCTATTTAGAACGACAACTTATCTTCTAACCGCCTTCATTATAATAAAAGCTCTTAACGCTGTTTAGAGATCACATAACACTGTGAGAAATTGCCATAGTAGTTAGCAGGCAGCGCGTGAACAAATTAAGGAATACGTTTGAGGTTTTAAAAATAATGTCACGTAATACGGTAGTTGAGCTCGCACTCGTAGGTATTCGATAATAAAGACAAAAACTTTTCTTCTGGATACTTTTTTCGAATTCTTTTGCCTTTATCTGTAGGTGCTCTTGTAATTACATATCTTAGACATATATATTTATTTTAAAACGATATAGTATTCTATTATTTTATTATTTATCTAACCCATAGCTTTTTTCTTTAACCCACACATTTTTTTTTTCAAAATAAGAAGTTTCTTCAACACCATTATAGCCCGGAAAATATTTTTTTCGATTACGAATGTATACAAGCAATAAATAAATATATAAAAAAAATCGAAACATCGAAAAATAATAAAATTTAAGATACTTAAAATTATTATAATTAATTAAAATTAAATAATAAAAAGTCAGGTCAAATTGTTGCAGATTTTGCTATCTCTAGATATTGTATGAAATCTTATTTAGATTCATGAGTATAGTTCAGGAAACGTTGAATCAATCAGATGATACAATACCAATCACACAACTAATCGAATTATATCTATATTCATGTGAATAATGTGCATGTGAATATTAATACAAAATCACAATATGCGAAATAGGTGAAAATCAGCATGCAGTTTTTATTAATCAAAATCTGTGTCAAAATTTCGATCCAGTGAGTCAACAGATCTGTAACGTTTGAAAGCGGTGTCTCAATAAGTTCAAAGATGCAATGAGCTTGATGCGTGCGTCTTGTTTATAGTCTTTAAAATTGTAGATAGGCTTTAAATTTTGGATTAAATGGAACAAAATACAAAAATAGTTTTTCGCTATACAATTCTCTGCAAGTATACGAAAAAATATTTGGCAACGCAACCATAAGTTTAAGACTTAATAGTCAATTAATATTTTAGAAAATTGTTCCTTCAAAACTTTTTATTTTTGTATTTTCTTTCCAAATTTCTATTACATAAAATTGTTATTATCTATGTATGTTAGGCTAACAATAAAACTTCAGATGTAATTCTGGCCGAATTATTGTGGATATCATATCTTCTGTATTTCTGGATCTTTAAAGGTTAATTTTAATACGCGCACACTCAAGATAATGTTATCTTTATATTTAATACTTTTTATATGCATTTTTTTCGAATTTAAATATAATTTTCTTTTAAAAATTATGCAAGTTAAAAGATCTCTTGATCCAATTTTTCCCGTAACATTTCCATGCAAAACTATACTTCTAATAAAAAGCAAATCGATAAACTTAGATGTTTCAAAAACTATTTAAGGCATAAGTATTTTTACTCCGTATTTTAGTTAATATATCAAATTTGTTTCGAAATAATAGAATAAAGCAATTGAATTAAAAATTATAAACACATTTTGTTATAAAGTGTGAAACTTGGACCAAAAGAAAAATAATGAGCACAGAAAAATCATTAATTGCGGCTTAATTGAATGAATTTTTTTTAAAAAAATAACATTTTAGTTGAAATTCAGTCACTTCCTTTCATTGTTTGCCTATAATAAACAGTAAGACAACTGCCAGTAACTTACAGAACCAAACATAAAACGTTCTTTCAACAATTAAAAGCTAATATTTAAAAACTGCAATCGTTTTTTTTAAAAGAAATTTCTAACAAAAATCAATTACGAAAATGACAAGTGAATTGAGACTTCAGTTTTTTCCCCCTCCTTTGTTCAGACGAACTTTCTTCAAGTATTGTGCGAAAATGGTCTATTTCTGCAATAAAGTTACGAAAAATTACATGAAAATGGTAAAAAATGCTTCTTTTTTTTACGAATAGAGCTGGTGTAGGTCAAGCTCCTGTTGCGAACAGGTCATAAAGAATATAGCAATTTCAGCGGCTGATGACAGCGAGGCAAATGTCAACTGAAGTAACGATGTTCGCAATCAGTATTTTAATATCCCTAGGTCACTCATCTGCAAAGTTGAGAAAACTTCAAGGGGGAGGGATTTGCTATTTTTTCAAGTTAAGGATTCAGAATTAAAAATTTTGCTTTTTTTTTTGCGTAATTATACGCTTTTCAGTTCTGCCATATCTAGATTTAAAAAAATTTAATTGAAATTGCACAGTTAAATTTTTTTAAGGATCGTTATTTATTTCTAACTTTGAATCTTGCATTCTAAATGGGGAATAAATTAATAACTCACATTTCTTCCATGATTCAGAAATTGTTTTTTTTTTTTTAATTTTGGTTTTTGGCCTGTTCTTTTCTCAATAGTTAAATTCCAAAATTTGAAACGCATATTTTATTCCATGTATCACCATTTATTTCCAACTTTGTGCTCTCCAAAATTATTTTGCCTGCACTTCAATCAAGAATTTGTTTGTCGATCTAGTTTTTTCTTCTGTAATTGAAAAAAAGGGCAATTTCTGATCAATTATTCAATATTTTTCTATTTTAAAAGTGATGCAAAATATTTACCATTCTTATAAAGGTCGAAATTCACTTGGACCGCTTAAAATTATTTAGAAAGACAATTGGAAGATAAATATGCAGCTGTTCTTTCTTTCTTTACTTTATTCAGGACTAGATTTTCCGGATTAGCTAAAACATTATTTTTCTTATCGTTATCTCTATTTAACTAGATAAAAATACCATTTTTTTTTTTTTTTTTTTTTTTTTTTTGCTTTTGAGTAAATAGTTTATTCAATTTTTTTTATATGATGAAATTAAAAAAAATTACTAAATAAATATTCCAATTTTTATTCAACACAAAATATTCTAGTTTATTGAGCAATTCTAATTACCTACTGTATTATTTCTAAATATTATTAAATTCATTATGTTAGCTCATGCTGTCATTAATATAAATGGCAAAGTATTCCGGATTATCAGAAACATTTCTGATTTTTGACGTCTTCTCCTGAAAATACTTCTCACCCAGTATGTAGAAAATTTCTGATTAAAAATCCGGAAATTTGGTACCTGATGTTCTAGAATCGAAACTCGATTCCACTCTAGATTCGCTGTGTTTGAACACTTGTTACGCGTTGGCACTGACTTTGGAAATCAAACATCTTCCGCTGGTATGGCTAAACGTTTGTAAACAGAGAGGGAAATATGCTCGGGGAGCCATTCTCGTTTTCTGACTACGGTTAAAGTTTGCATTTTCTGTTCCGAAACTACTTTAATTTTCGTAGGACTTTCTGGTACCTTTTCTTGATAATAAGACAGATTGCAGAGATCTTGTGGCAGTCTTGGCTTCAGTACCTTAGGTCATTGGTTTCAAAATTCCATTCCATTCAATATCCGTCGAGGTGTTTATGTGGTTGGTGTATGTTTAATCTGATGTCGAAGGTCGAACAGGGTCGCCCTTCTAGGGTAGTGGGGAACCGGCTCATATATCATCCTCGTCAAGTAACTACGGTTCAAAATGACGAGGTCTTTCCCCAAGTAATTACGTGTTGCTTCTAAAGGTGAAGTCACCGTAGCTTCAGCATTGAACTTAGTTATGTAATATTTAGTTTGAATTGTACTTAAAAAGTTTCGGATAATTATAAATATGAAATACGATGTTTTTTTTTTCTTGCGAATTTTTTTTTCATAAAATTAAAAGCATTGAAAGGTATTAAAAATTATATGTATGCATATGAAATAATTGAAATAATAATTTACAAAAGAAAACGATAACCTGACGTTTTTTTACGCTCAAAGCTTTTTTTTTTCTTAAAGTGCTTAATGCCCTCTTTTATGTATAACTTTCTCCTGCGTTTTAAATCAAACAATTCCCGTAATTTGTATTCTAGATCCATGTTTTATTTTCCAGTCAGACCAATTACTCCAAAATAGCAAGATGTCAAAAATCTAGATTTCTCTAAATTTTTTGTGTAAGACTTTTCGATGTATTTTTCCCTTTTAAAACTTTTATTCGGAGATTTCATTTATAACTCTTTTATTCAGAGATAAATTATTTTAGATTTGAAAAAAAATTTTGCTCAGAAATCTCTTTTTTTAAAAATCTCATTATCGTGGAAAACAGTAATTTATAACGGATTCACTTAAATTATATAAATAAATGATTAATAATTCTCAACAAAACAAGGAATAAATTATTGAAATTAGTCGATATTAATTATTATCAAAAAAGTAATGATTACGAACTTTTGAATTCTTAAAAAATAAAAAAAAGGACGGATCAAGTAATGAAGATTTTTAATCACTATATTAAAAATTTCTATATTTCTAAAATAATTATATTTAAAATAAGAAAGCATACGAGTCTAGAGAAGCTTTATTTCGATTCCGAGCTCACCTGCATTGTAAACAGGCATTTTTTCACTTAAAAAAGGTAAAACAAATGCAGCTACACATTTCGGGGTATAATTATTACATACACTTAGTTTAAATATATAGATTTAAATATATGACTTCAAAGGTAGTTAATAATATGGAGCTCTAACAAAAATATTGTATTTTAACGTTCATATCGATTACAGTATGATTCAGATACTATAATCGATTCAAATAACCATTAGATGTCATTTAAATCGAGTTTAATTTCTTCATTAATATCATTGAAAAATTTATCTTCTGAGCTTACTTTTGAAAAGAATGAATGATGCATAAGTTTACTATTTTTACAACTTAATACAAATTTCAATAAGTACAGTGCGTGATCGAAATATTTAGACACTATTCAGGTTCGAAAAAGTCTCGCAAGAACATTAAATTTCAAAATGTATTTTTTTATTGAAGAAACTTAAAAAATGGCATGCAGATACTCCAATTTTTAAAAAGCAGAAATACAAGTCAAAACTTTTCTTTCGTTCTAAAAGTCCGCTTTCATACCATTTTGAAAGAAAAGCAATGAAAGTTTTCAGCTTAAATTATTTTGATAAAAAATATATTGAAATAAGAAAAAATTAAATATATATATATATGCCAAGTAAGTAAATAAGATATGCCACGTTCATATGAAATGAGTAAAGACTAAGCTTGAAATTTTTTCGATAAAGGAAAAATAAATCTATAAATATTCTTAAGATTAATAAAATAAAACTCTTAAAGTAATATATTAAATCAAATCATAAAAAGTTAATGTTCGATAAAAAAAATGTAATGAAATTTTTAAAATTTACTAATATTTCATCATAACTGTAAATTTAGTTCTACATTTATCGATGCATAACAATTTAATATTATGTTGGAATAAATAAGGGAAAGTAGTGAAAAAATATTAAAATTTAACAGAAAAACGTTATATTATTAAAAATATTTTTAAAGAATTTTTATTTAGTTTTCTAAGAATATAATTCCTAAAATTTCTAATTATTTCGTAAGATCGCGAATTCTACGTCAGCAATATCTTTTTATATCAGAAATGCCACAAATTAGAATTGAATTCGTTAAATTTTTAGTAAAACAGAGAGAGAGTAAGACAGTATAAGAGTAAAACAGTATCACTCTTGAATCTTTTCAATTAAATGAAGTTGGTTTTTTCTGAATTTAAAAACATTCAGAACAAAACTGATGAATCGAATTTTATCAAGTTCGTTAAATTGAATTTCTTTTTAAAATTAACAGCTAACTTAATCTTCCTGCATTTAATACAACTGACCTTGATACGCAAAGCTTATTATAAATGTTGTGAGACATTCAAAAATTTGCTTAGCAAAAATTAACAAGCGCTGTCATTTGATTATTTACCATCGCTTTGATTTTATAAGCAGAAACAATTAAACTATTGTAACACTTCTTCGTTGAAAAATAAATGAAAAGCATACTGAAACAAATCTGAATCCCCTCCTGCTGTGTTATTAATGTTATTAATTAAATTTATCAACAGCACAAACGACCTAGGTATTTTTACTCCCTACTACAATAACCCACTAAGCTGATAAATTAATTCCAAAGGTTTTGATTACATTTCTTTATTAATTACTACGGGCGAAAAATTTACCTCAAGTGGAGCACACCTTGATAAACAAAGAACTCGGAAACAGAACCCAATATTACATGAAAATAAACATTTTTACCCCACACTGTTTTCCGACCCCATCGCTTTCCAATAACAGATCAGTTATTGCCCAAAGCTTGCACGCATCGCTAGAGCTAACGAATCGCATGAAACCCCAGAACCCTCGACCTTATGTCTAAAGTAGTGACGTCAGAAACATGGACGTCTAGCTCTTCCTTAGGAGAACGCGGACGGCATTCAACTATATGTCAAGCATTCATCCACCAACCGCTCTCAACTGCTCCTCCGCTGAATTAAGAACTGTTTCTCCTCACACCATCGTCCGCATCACCACCGGCAGAATCCCTGCTTTGGATACTATCAATAGCTCTTAACCGGACAAGAGTTATTTCCGTAAGTGCTCTTTCACTTTATTTGATTGATAAGTTCTTCCTTATATTATGTGGTTTAAAGAATTATCTTTATTCAGAGAATCATTTCTGATTTAGTCCGAGATCAAAACGGTTTGGTATAATATCTTTTTAGAGTTATCATTTTTTCCAGACAGTTTTATAACTTAAGAGAAGAAGAAGTGTAAGTAAATTCTGACTTACTTAGGAAATCATAGTTTGTTTTCTCCATAGTTTGAAGTTAAATTTTTAAATAGTTTTATTTTTTTAAGTTTCAACTTCAGGAAGATAAAGTTTTTTTTTTTTTTTTTTTTTTTTAAGAAAGATTTAAATAGAAACTTGATCGTTAAATAAACTTTTTCAACGATCAGTATTATTGTTTCTGACTTCAAATAATTTATTAGTTGCTTCGCACGAATATGTAAAAATCAATTTTCTTTAATTGAAATTAATTTATAAGAACAATTTAAAAAAATTTAGATAAGTTTGAAAAATTCGATAATAAAATTTTAGCTCCTTTTTAAATCATTTCTCTTAATTTTAAATAATTGATATAAATATTTTTCATCCGAAATATTTTATAATAATTACAAATGTTTAAAATTTTAATTTTTGGATTAAAAATTAATTTAAATCAACGATTTTTACAAACTACATCTCTAAAATTAAATAATAGTTACGGACTTTTTAGATGAAATAAATAGATAAAGAATCAGTTATAATCAGAGAAACTCAAAAAGTCTTAAAGAACCTGTTACGATTTGAAAGTTTAAAGAAACAGATTTTTAAAAAGAAAGGTGACAAAGTTTTTATCCTATTGTGTTGTTCGAAATTCTCAATAATCAGTATCTTTTTTTTTCACTTCAAATAGTTCGCCCATTATTAATAGAAATGCTTTTTTTTTGCTGTTTTGTTCGATTATTAAAAAATATTTATTTATAAAAAAATAATTTATTGCAACTTTATTTGAAACTTCCTCTTGAAATCACAATAAGATTGTTTTCTTGCTTTTTCTCAAATGAAAAACTAGTCAACTGTGAAAAGAAATTTTATTTCATTAAATTCAATTCTATATTTCGTGCAGTTCAATTCGATTCAAAAGCAATTGAAAATCTAAAAAATAGCTCCAATATTTTGCGTGCGGGTAGAATTTCGTCAATTAAACATTGATAGACTTTTCTCCAAAAAGTAGAGAGAGGAGAACGAAAGAGTTGATTCAGCTCATTAACTGAGTTGTTGAAAATCAAGGTTACATTTGAGAGCAAAAGTCTCTAGAATACTTCACGTACTTTCTAAAAAAGCGAACAATTAAAAAAAAAATTTTTTTTTTTGTTTAAAACAGTTTTCTTCTTTTAGAAAGATATTTTAATTCATTCGATGACATGAAAAAAATGTATTTTATTCCAGAATAGATTTAAGCCGCTGAAATTCAATATATTTCTCTTCCAAATATACCCCAAATGTTTCAAAAATTTCATCAACCTGATTGTTCCTTTATCTAAATTCTTGTCATATTGTAATTCTTTTTTTAGGGAAGAAGCAATATTATCAATATTTAATAGTGTTAAGCGATCAAATATTTAAAAATTAAACTCGCCCAATTGTATTTGAGACTTTTAATTTGCTTGAAACATTTTTGTCATTCAAAATTTTTATATACTGTACAATATTTATCCTAATAATTGCACCTAACTATTAGGAAATTAAAATACTCGGAATAATTTGCGATATTTCATATTTTAAGTTGTCTAAAAAAATTCCGAAATGGAAAGAATGTTTTATTTAAAATAATCATTTTATAAATTAAGTATTAATCATTTAAAATTTATTTAAATTACTTTAATCCTTATTTAATACCTTTTGGGATGGTCGTATATTTAAATATATACTTCACTTATGTTTTTTATTCACTGAATTGAATTCGAATAGCTTATTTGAAAAGAATTTAGATATCCATAAAACATTAAAATTGTTTTCAACTTTTTTCGGGATTCCGAACTGATTTGGATAAATTTGACTCTAGAATATTTACTCGGTGAATTTACAAAGGAAGTATTTCATGCAAAAATATTTTTCAATATTTAAATCATTAATAGTTAATTATTTTTAAAGGATGAATATTAATTATTTTTGAAGATTGAAATTCTCTTTGTATAATTGAATATTTTCGACAACAGAAGCTTTTTTTTACATTAGATAACTTTTCACTATTAAAATACTTTAATAACGGAAACTTAAAATATTCACATCAAGCGAATACATAATATTGCTCTGAAAATTCTTTTTATTCGTTCATATCAATATTTTTGAGCGCATAAAAATCATTCTCGTTCGAGTTTCCGTGAAATTTTTAATCAATTCGGAATAAGTGAGTTATTAAGAGATTTATCTGATATAAAACATTTTCTGAACGAACTTTTTCTGCACCTAATTTCCGAATTGAGAGGCAAAAATTTTAATTCAGAGAAATATTTATTCAGATATTATTTTTCATTATTGAAAATCTTATTTTAAAATTATAATTTAATATGCAGTGGAATGTTTAAAATTCACTTTAAATAAATTTTCAGCCTGACTACATATTTATTAGGAATAATTTTGCCATTAAAGTATTTGTCTGGTATAACGAATTTCTTTTTAGCGAAACATGTAATCATATATTATATTATTTTTTGAAAAAGGAGCAATTTCCAGACATATTACATTAATAGATATTTTTACTAACTTAAATTTTTAATTGGTAAATTATTATTTTAATAAGTAGCGGAATATTTAAAAATAATCTCACTGATTTCTCTTATGATTCTAAATTTTTATGGACCAGTATCATCATTAAATGGCTTGTACGACATTTTTGTTCAGTGGAATTTTCAATCTTAAAAATTATATAATTTCTTTCTTTAAAAAATCAAGATCTAATAATAAAAAGAAATATTTCATGAAATATTTTTTACCGTTTAATTTTTATGACTGATTATTTTTTATCAATTGATTATTTTTATTATTTAATTTTTATGATTTTTTAATCAATAAATATTATTTAATAATATTTATTGAATAATATAATAATTATTATTGGAATTTGTAATTAAATAATTTTATTTCATGTCTTTACAGAGTCGAAAAGTTAAAAATCACTTTTCCTTAGTTTCTTTCGTAATTCTGTATTCATTTTCAATAGTTTCTTGATTAAACAGTTTATTTGACGTAAAGCAGTTTTCTCTTTATTAAAAAGTTTATCTGACATAAAGCAGTTTTCTCTTTATTAAAAGGTTTATCTGACTAAAGCAGTTTTCTCTTTATTAAAAAGTGTATCTGACTAAAGCAGTTTTCTCTTTATTAAAAAATTTATCTGATGTAAAGCAGTTTCCTCTTTATTAAAAAGTTTATCTGACGTAAAGCAGTTCTCCTATTCGAAAGTATTCCGGAAAGTTAAATTTCCCACGCAAGGCATTATTCCGAGCAACCGTTAAAGCGCAACTAACGCGCTCTCTGCTTTCTTCGAACAAATTTGCGGGCTTCCACTGGAAAGCTTTTTACTTTCTTCGTTCTAACGAGCCACACCATCAAGGTCATCAAAATATTTCCCATAAGTTAATTGCGAAGCGAATAAAATTCTAATATGGCTGTGCGTTCAATAATTACTTGTAAGCATGTGCTGATCAGAGCATGGTATTCTCTGTCAGTAGGTGGCATTCACCTTCAATGACTACAGAATACAGAGCTTTTACCTACACTTTTAAAAGATACCCAATTCGGATCTGTTCTTGATGGTTCAATGCTCAGAGTCAAAGGATTTTTATTACTTCCGCGACAATACAGTGGAAGATTGGACTCTACTTTTACCGACGCGTTTATATTTCCCAGTCATTAAAGGTAGAGAAATTTAACTTCAAAACTGCACGAGCAACTGTATTTTATTGGAATGTTTACTATTACTCTGTATATTCTTCCGAAAAAGATACATTTGATTATCTCTGTTTGTGTAGCGTCGTAAATGAGATGTCGTAGACTTTTCAGGAGAATATTGACCCTAGTTTGAAGTGGGAGATTTATAGTTTTACGATACATTTTCTGATTTGCGAATGTTTTGTAAAAATTGTACAATTATGTAATAAAATGTATTTTACGATTTTCCGGTACTTTGTTAGATAATTTAAAGGAATTATTCTAGTTCATTTTTAATTTTTATCGTCGGCTGTAGACTTAGAGTCCATCACCCCTGATTTTTCTAGTTTGTTCGTTGCTATCCAGTAATATATAGTTTAATAATCTACTTAAAGAGAAATTTCGTGCATAATAATTAAAAAGATTTCTTTAACTAACTGTAACGTATTTTAATCCTGAATTGGATTAGATTTTTCAAGATTCAGAAGAATAAAGTGGCAGTAACTCTTATAAGTGAATCAAAATGAAATCATACATATTTTCAATAATTTATGAAAGTTTTTTTCAAGTTATTGAAAAATTATTTTAATCAAATGTAAAAATATCCAACAGCAGCGATAAAGATAAATAACTGTTACATTTTATCCTTTGTATATGCATAGCTATTAAACAATGACTGAAATGGCAGACATTTTACAAAATAGCATACCGAATTTTTATTTTAAAAAACAAGAATATTGATATAATTATTCATAGCATAATAATTTTAGTTTATAAAATAATAGACATTTTACAAGATATTACGAGGAACTTCGTACGTTTAGTCTTAACTTTCAAATAAAGATTTTCCTTGCCTGTCTTCTTTTATTATACAACTGAACATTAATTCCAGTTTATGAAAATTATGTCCAAAATTAAGTACTATATTTTTTTAAAAACTGCCAAAATTATTTCCTATATTCTTAAAAATTCTCTTTTTAATTTAGTACAAAAATGTATCACGATAACCTCAAAAAGGAGATAATATTGATAATTCGCGCCACTTTAAAATACAACTGAAGTTTACTTTGTCGATTAACCGCTAAGCTTTCGATTTGTTGAAAACTTCTTTCTCTCAAGGTCAACATTTCTAGTTCACACCCCACGCTTTAAGTCATCAACACTTACTTCAGGCTATTTGAACCGCGATAACTTTAACATAGGTAATTACAAGATTACCGCCTTCCATTGAATTTTGAATTAGCGATCGACTTTTACAGGAAATCGAAGTTCCCATACTCGATCAGAATTACCACAACTGATAATAAACAACGCTTTAATGGTGGATAATAGTATATAACTAAATCAAAAATTTTTCACTCTGTAGCTATAATTATATTAAAATAGTGCATGTTATATATTTCTCCATCCGAGGATAAACTATAGCTTTTGACGGTTAAGCTTCCATTATGCGCGCATTGCAATAATATAATACTTTTCGCGCTGTTATACGATAATTTACACGTTTCATGATCTGAAATGCGTATTTACTGAGATTTCTTAGAGTCCGAATGAAATACATTAAATCATAATTTTGGTACCTTACATTTTCTTTATTATGAAATAAAACGTATAGCTTGTCTTTAAAGCATAGGGCTTTTGTATTTAAATTCTAGGATTCATTAAGTCATTGTCATCTAGAATTAACAAGTTTAAATAATTAGTATATAATAAAGCACGAATATTTGATAAATGATTTTTTTTTATGTGAATACTTAAAATATTCTCTGTGAATTTTTTTTAGATTCTTATAATTAATTGTATATAATTAATCGCATATTACTTACAACCCCCCCCCCCCATTGCTGCTTTCAGAACAACTTATATTTTTGTTTGGCCTCCATACGTAAAAAGTTGTCTCAATTGAACGTCAGTTTTAGCCTAAAGAGCATACAATTGAGTTGACATTTTCAATTTTTGCATTTGCATTTTATACTTGGACACCATAGCTGTACAATACATTTGGTTTCACAACAAAAAATTGCTTATGGCAAATCGGGATGTCTACACTAGGAATTTTGCAGTCTAATAAGAAGCACCTGGTTCACGGGTATTCCTAGTGGCGGTTATAACAGTCAGTGATGAAGATTCAATGATATTGAATATCATAATGGGGTATGATCTATTTTACATAGAGAATGATTTCATGATATGTGATTTCTCCTTTATACTTTATTTTATATTAATACTATGTAAGAATCTAGTTCTTTGTAAACGAATTTCTTCGCGTATAAATATAAAAAAATAATTTTTTTTGAAAATATGAATGATATATAACTATGAAACAGTTTAGGAAATATGTATATAACCAAAGAATTAAATAAATTGAGTGTATTTGAACAAACGAAATAATTCGATTTGTAAAACATTTTTTTACCTGCTGAAATTTTCTTATATATCAAAAAAACTGCATACATTTTAAAAGCTTTCATCATCAAGGTTTATAAATCTGATATTCCTTACCTTATGCTTCACATGTTTCTTATTATATCTAAGCAGCTAAATCGAGCACTTTTCCTCAGTCACGCATATAAAGCAATTTCAGAATTCGTTCCCTTCCAGATGTTTTGCACCGATAAAAAAATTTCTAGCATTTGAAAGTTTTTGATATTGCTATGCGAGTTTCTACTATACGACAACTTAGATTTTATGGAAAGATCTGATCTTTTGAGAAAAAAATTATTTTTCACCGAACATTTCTTTAGATATTCTAATGTTTCTTTAGATTAACGTCTGTTTAAGAACAATACATTTTTTTACCATAATTAGTCTTCTGAAACGCCACTTGTTCCTTATGCATTAGGTAAAATCTGTAATTGTAAATATACGCGTAAGGAAATTTTTTTAACAAAGCAAAATACTATGCAAAGCTCAAAATATTTTTAATAACAAAGAATTCTGTGAATGAATACAAATAATTGTTCCCACTCTCAAATTGAATTAATAATGTGTCAAAACTAAAATAGCAATTTATTACGAAATACATTTTATCCAAATAATTTTTAACGCATGCTGTTTTTACTTTTATTTGTCTGTATTCTAATTTTTGGAAAATTTCAGAAGAGTACCTCTTATAAAATGACGAAGAACGCAAATTACTAAGGGAAGTAAGCTTCTAAACGCTTAAAAATACATTTTAGCACCGAAGGCAACTCGAAAAAGTTCTTTGAATTGAAATAAGCAAGACATATAGAAAGAAATGATACCTTGAAGGGAATTGATAGTCGCTATCTTAAATATTAATCAATAGAATGGAACGACCCAAGTAATAAACTGTGCTTGCATCCGCTTTCATGAGTGAAGTACCTTAAGGTTGAAAACAACATTCTTTTAATCTAGTGCACTGAGTTTCAACTCTGTAATACGCGATACCTCTAAGGTGAGCAAAATATAATCAGTAAGGAAGAAAAACAGATAAAATGAAAAGGAAAAACTTGAAACAATAAAAGCAAGTGGAAAGCACTGTGTTGAAATCGGTAACATTATTTGCAGTCATAGTCTATTTAATACTATCGCTCGCATCTTTTATTATTAATTTTTAGTAACATCTCTATTTATTGAATAACGTTCATTATTCAGTATTGTATTATATCGTGATTACCATATTATGTTTTTATACTGTTCAGAAAATGCTTTGAAGTTGGATATTTTAAGCCTGAATTCAAGAAACAAACTTTATAGGCATAATACATTATTCATTGATTGGCAGCATGGTTAAAAGAGTGATAATCGTCCAATATGTTTGTCCTATTCGAGATATGCAGTGAAGGAGCCTCAACAACATCACTGATGATGTTTCAATCGGCGATAGGTTTGTTTGACATTTTGATTGCAGTGACACCCATATTCAAGTGACAGTAAAAATTCTCATTCAGTGTAGAATTTGAGGCGAGTGGAACAGGCCCATTTTTAGTTTGTTTCCTTTTTTTAACGCGTTGCTAACCACATGAATCGTCTATGATTCACGTCTGCTATCTAATTCTATATTCTCTTCTCTACTACAATTAAGAAAGAGCAAAGGAATATGCAGCTTATTAAATAGTTGCCTGAATTACCGGCATGAAGCATGGCAGAAAACGTGTTAACAATGAATAACGACTTTTAACGTCGCGCAAATATGTAAATGTTTCTAACATTTTAATGGCCGTTCACACAACATATGTGTGCTATCCCTAACAACTGTTAGTGTCCTCTCACACAACATGTATTTGATGTTATCGTTATGTGTATGTTCGAGCATGTTGAATTATTTCCTGAAATTACTTAAATTTTTTTAAAATTTATTCTTTATAAACATTGTCGGCGACATTTGACTTGGTAGAAGTGTGGCCACTGTTCGTAGAATTTAAATTGTTAATAATATAAATTAAAAAAAAACTTCCGTGATAATATTACTTTTCTACATGAAGATATTTTATTATCTTAGGTTTGATATTTTATATAAAAGCAAGCATTGAAAAAAATTGATTACGATTAATAAGTGAATTGGGGATATTTATTGGTATGCATGGTTTTAAAAGGAAAATTTCTCGTTTCTCGTTTACAAATGAAGTTGATTATGATGATTTTGTATGATTGCTTTTTGAAAATGTTGATAATCGTAGTATAAAATATATATAAATAAAGACATATATTTAAATAAAGACGAAAATCTTATAAAAAACATCAAAATTCATTTAAAACTGATCCATTCGTATAGGATAGAAATCGAATACTCCTAGTCATTCTAATGCTAGTTTCTGATTTATTGTTTTGAAATCAACGAGTCTTCAACACTGCAAAGATTGAAAAACGGTTACGAAGAAAAATCACCATTGTAATGCATTTCCTTTCAGCATATATCGGTTTGAAGCCGGTTTAAACCATGACCGAAGAAAAATTTTCAATTTCGTCAACCATTTAGCACAACCACTCCTTCAAGCAATGCTATCAATCAATATATTTTCCATCATCTTTATAACAAGTTGTTAGTGAAACGAATTATTTAAAATAACTTTTAGAATATATACACAATCCATCTTTTGAACAACGTGTGGAAGGTAGAAAATTGTTCTCCATTACAACTAATCAAAGAATTTTCGGAGTTTTTTTCGTAGTTATTTAATAAAATGTTTATTTTCAAACCTGAATTTTAAATTTCGTTCCCTGAAGATCTGCGGTCAAAGACATAAACAAATATTAAGTAGTATTTTCGGCTAATTTATTTACTAATTTGTTTGAGAAAAAATAGCACTTGTTTTTCTAAAATGAACGTGCAGAGGTTAATACCACTTGAATAATATGTTCTTCAAAAATAGAAGTTATAAAAGGCGAAACAATTTATGTAGCTCAAATTTTGCAAGATTAGATCAATGCTCTATAATTGTCAAGTTTTTCAAGATTAGATCAATGCTCTGTAATTAAAAAAAATTCTTAAAATAAAGATTGCTCTCAAAGAACAACTTTCTTGCAGAATCAGAATGCCGAGGGATTTATTCTTGATTCTGTGCTTCTGAAAACACTAACGTTATCATTTTACTGTGTAATAGAAATTTGGAAAAAGGTATACGAGCTGCAGTTTTATCTATAACAGGATACAGTTCAGCTTATCATCTGCATCTCAAACACAAATTAAAGTTTCTTTTAAGAATGATTAAAGACATCAGTCACTAAGCATAATTAACGGTAGCTGAATTTAATGGTTATTTAGAAATTTTCTTAAATTCAAAAGTAGTCAGCGGTGAAGTAAAACTGGTTACTGTAATCTTTCTTTGGTCAAAAATAATTTAACGAATTTTGGAAACTCACCAAACAATGCATGCCATGGTGTAATAAAACAAACTTTGAGATAATTAGCATTAGCAATAGTTAGAAAAATCATATTTTTGTATAATAAACCTATTATATGCTATAGAATTTTCTTTTCTGTTTTATGCTGAGAATTATTCTTTTACATCTATAAAATGAATTCTAAAAATGGATCTTTGTCTTAGTATACTTACCAGCAACATTCCAATTACAAGAACTTTAATTATTATCATTGTTATGATTTATCTTACTGGATATAAATCCGCTATAACTTTATAAAACAGTAAATTGTTCTAATTGAGAATGCAGCAGCCGCTAGGTAAAGTCTCGGCGTTAGGACCGAAAGATTATAGCTTCCATTCCCGATTTCAGCAAACATCGGCCATATGTGTATTAGCTTGATGCATGCTAAACCTGCCACCAAGGGCTAAACGTCATCTCGCTCGGAGAGGGTGCAAACTCCGTCCTTTGAATGCGGTTCAAAATTGCGAGACTCATCTTCGTGTTACTTGAAAATAACCTTCTTACTTGAATTCGAGACATTAATATAACTCAAAACTCATGCTGAGTGTATTCTATGTAAATTTCTTTTCCACTATTCGTTATTTCGTATTTATTGCAGTATTTACCATTTCCAAACTCACAGAAGATATAACATTAAACCTCCCGTTCCTTATCAAATGACTGTTTTCCAATAGCACTTTCAATTAATATAGGCTTCAAATGTCGGTACATTTAGCATTGAAAGTAATCATATCCATATCCAATTTCCTGGTTATTTGTTTAATTTGTTTGAAAGAAAATAGGTATGATTGAATGCGTTGTGAATTATGCTTTGTTTATCATATAAGAAAATTTTCTTATTAAAATTCCGCGGAAGCTCGTGTTTCTAAAAAAACATTTATGTTGTTTCCTGAAAATTAGTTTTGAATTCCCTCAATGTTATCATTACGACTAAATTAAAACTTACAGAATGATTTTTCAGGCATTTCATATTTGAATACCATTATTTTTCAATAATACAATTGATAAATTTCCGTTATTCTATTTTTGAAAAAAAAAAACAGAGGTAACATTCATATTAGAAAGGGCAAATGCATACTTTGCAATGAAATGATTTATAAAACTTCCACAACTTTCATAGCCAGCAATTAAAACTGAATCAGATTTTAGGAAATAAACTAAATTCTACTTTAGCAATTTGATATGCTATTGTAATATTTATTAAAAAATTTATTAAATGCGTTATGTTGTTAAATTAAAGGCAATTGTTGAGCTTTGTTTCGGATTTTGCACAGAAATATTTCTTGCAAAGAGTAAAAATATGGTATGCCTTGTTTGTAATTTTAATTATTATTTAATTTATTAGGCGAGTTACATTTGAACTCTATTTCTAAAAAATAAATGCTTTATACTTTAAAAAATTCTATAATTATTGTTAAAATTCACTTAAAACAGCTACGTGATGTTAATTTATACAAAATTAAAATATGGGAGGCTATTGCTCATTAATGTATTTTAAACCGCATATTATTTTTGTAAATAAAGCTAAAAATTACTATGTTATTATTGATAAAATAAATCCATTGTTGCGCTTGATTTTTCCTGTATTTCATACGATACACCTTCCTTTGTTTAATTCAATTCAGTCACAATCGGATTTATTATTTAGGGGACGCAATCGCTATTGTTTTAAAAAAAAAGGCATAAACAACGTTGTTTCCGTTTGAAACTTAAGATAAACTCGAAGAGAACGAGCATTGCACTTTCTAGTTTTGCCTTCCACTTTATCATGTCTTCAATGCTTGCTGAAACTAAACGATCGAATTACCATTCTGAACTCTAGAAATTGAAATTTGCTATTCTTTCACTTTATCATCCCTTCGGTGTTTGAACGAAACTAAATGATCGAATTACCATTCTAAGCTCAATAGAAATTGAAATTTACCAAACTCGAAAGCTGTCTCACTTGCAGCTACATTGCAAGTAATTGACGCTTATTTTAACATTTCCGCAGAGATTGCGACGAAATATACGACTACCTGTTCACTTCCGCGTTGGTTTTTGAGATAGGATCTGAAATATGTCACTAGGGGTAGTGTCATCTGCACTGCGCAAGCATCCGCGATTGTTTTGACAAGTTATCTCGAAACATTGTTTCCTTAATGATTTAGTGAACACTAAAGGGCAACCGAACTGACTGGGTGCTGCAGAACATCTTTTAGCGGTATTGAAGCGTTAAGTGACTGCTTTATCAACTATCATGGCTGAGAAAATTACTAAGGCTTTGTTAAGGTTTTAAAAAAAGTGATGCTATACAGTAGAGTCATTGAGATCTTAACTGTTAAGAGTTATACGGCTTAATACTAATGCCCAGTTTATTGAAGGAGTCATTTGTCCTAATGTTCTTAAAAATAATGAGCGAGCATTTTGAAATTACATAGATACTGTTCTCAAACTTAGCTACAATTCGTCTTTTAAAATCACAATTATAATATGCTGGTTGGTTTTTGTGAAAACTAAAATTTGTGTGTGTTTGATTAAATCCTGCTGATAATGAGCTCTTAATTAGATTGAAATGAAGTATATGTTAACTGAGAAAGAGAATTAGTTTTATAAAAATATTTTTAGTGCATCGCGACAACCTGATTTTCCATAAAACTATTCTGTTTTGAGAAAAAAGATCCTATTTTATGAGGATTTTTTAAATTCATTTTAATTTTAAATTTAATTTTTTAATTCATTTTAATTTATCTTTGCTACAGTATTTATCTTTAATAATTATAGATTAAGCTAATTAAAGTGATATTTTGATATTTAAATTAATATAATAATAATTCCTTGTAAATGTATATATATAATAAAAAGAATATATCATATTTAAATTAATATAATAATTCCTTGTGATGGTAATTTTTTTTCATGGACAATTCTTCGCATTTTCAAATTATTAGTTTATTTAAAACAATAATCCTCAAAATAAGTTTTCCCTTGATTAAATCAACAAATTGTGGTTGACAGAATTTGTATTATAATTTAATCCTTTTATTGTTTCTTGGATGTGTATTGCATATTATTAAAAGAAACTGAAAGTTGAATCCTTATCAACAATATGAAATATATTGTAGTCTTGATTTATATGTTGTATAAAATAGGAATAAAAGGAGATAATTTTGTAAAGTCGTTCACTGAATGATATTAAAATTTTCTCTTTCAAATACAACAGATGGAATAGGATTTTCATCCGTAATTATTTATCAGTATTAATAATTATTCTTAAAATTTATTGATTATTTATGCCTTGATAAGTTTTAATGTATTCTTGCATGCACAAAATAAAAGAATACAGAATATTATCAAGACTTTCAAATAATTTCAAACCATTTAATAATACTCAAATGAAAAGTTTCCAAGTCTTTCTTATTTAGAAGACATAAAAATCTTTAAATATTAGGAAAAAATATATATAAATCTTCAGGATTTGCAGCTAGTTCCACGAATGATGACAGAAGTGATAGAATATTTAAAATGATAATTAATAACTTAAAGTAGGGGCTACATTTACTTAACAAAGTAAACATTCAATTCCAACTGGACGTATTTGAAAATTATTTTGCTTTGCTGGTTTGTGCAAACGTTGATAAAATGGGCTTTTAATTCCCTTCCGAAGAAACAGAAGAAAAAAAATAGAAGATTTTACTACTTATTTCCGTTAAAAAAAGGTGATAATTTAAAGCTAATATCCACCATAACAGTTCGTATACAGATGAACGCCTTTCCACATTGTAACACCAAAGTATGAGAGTTTTCTTTATTTTTAAATATTTTTGACAAATTAAACTTATTTCCCCATTCTCGTTTCGTCTCTGAATGAGCATCGATACATAAAACAGTTTTCTTTATTATAAACCACCATCCGTGTAATAATTGAGTTATAATTATTGCTCTCTTCCATTCTGCAGACGCGCAACCTCAAAACACCGAAGCTCAAACCTCTTTTTCAAGATCTTCACACTTCGACGATCATTTTTACATAGAGAAGAGAAATATGAAATTATCATAACAGTCTGGGGAAAATTTGTCTCGGAGGTTGAACTGAGGTTACAAATGGTAATAGTTCTCTTTTACTACCGCCAAGGAGAATATGGAGCATGAGGAAATAGTGGGTTACTCTTCGAAAAATTAAAACTGTTGTCGCGCTCCCATGAACTCAAGCCTCCATCGTTTTTCTAAGATACTGAATTGTGATTATGTACTTCCTAATTCCTGAAGCGTTGACGTTTTGGTGACGAATTCATTAGAAGAAGAGCACACAGCGACGCTTAATCAATTGTTTATGGATCATTAGGTCTCAAGGTTGCGCATCTTCTACTTTTTAATGGTTTTCCTGGCTTTTATTAAAAAATTCATTAACTATTTTGCTATTTTGTATATAGATGTCTTATCGACAATTAAATTTGACTTTGAAGGTCAGGGTTGCATTCGAAAATGACTTTTTTCAGACTGCATATTGCATTAATAGAAATTAAGCCGTTAATTTTTATGTAATGAGCATTTGCAATTAAAACGCATCATTTGTCAAACTCGTGCATAGATGATTCCTACGTTGCTATTAATTTATATTGCTCGAACTTGGATGGTATTAATAAGATTTTCCATAATCGCATAAAATTAATGTGTACTTGACAATGTTGCATAAATTTCAAAAAAACTTATATTTGTGAAATTAATTATTAGCACTTATTAAGTGTTTCAAAATGCTCCAGAGCTAGGCTTGAAATCTTTCTGCGTACTTATATTAAATGATGTGAGGAAAAGGCGTAAGCGAAGTTCATTAACCTTTTATATACAGACGGTACTTAAAAATACCTTTGACATCTTCGTAATATGACTATTTTTTCCGACGGTATTCAAAAGAATATGAAGATTATAGCACAAATAACAAACTATAGATATTGCCTAAAGGTAGAAATTAAAAATACGAATTAAATTTGTTATTTTAACGAAGTAAAAACTTTTTTCTTCTTCCCTAGACCGATTCTGCATCAAAGTAAAGGTGCAAAAATAAAATTATAAAATTAATGGTAATCCTTTATTTAACGAATTATTTTAATTCAGAAAACTTAAACAGAAGCTAATCTTTCTAATGGTAATAATGAAAGTTAAAATTATTGTTTAATTTCATGAATATGAAATTTTCACTCATCCCAGCATACTTAACTCATTTTAAACTTTAAATGAATGAATTTCCTAAAAATTGTTTAAAAAATATTTTCAATTCAAATCAAGAAGAAAATAATGAAAAAAATCTGTTTCACTAAAAAATTTAAATATTTAACATTATTTTTTTTAATATTTTTAAAGTGAAAATAGTTTTGCAAAATCTGTATTAGATTTACAAAACTATTTTTATTTCTATTTTCGGGTACATAAATAATGAGATAGGAATTGAATGTATTATGTATCGAACGCAAAAAGATTTGGCGATATTTGGCAGCAATATTCATTTTAAACGGATAAATCATGAAAAATGACAATAATTATCATATTAATACAATTTGTTTAAGAAAATTTTGGTTGTAAAATATTTTGCTTCATTCTAGTTTAATAGTCACTGTTAACACTTTTTATTGTTATTGAGATTTTGTAAGGATAATAATTTATTAATATTTAATCAATATGCAGTTTGATAGGAGACAATATTTTGCTACATAATTCCAGTCTTTAGTCATTTAAATTTTCTAATAATTTTTTTTATTTTTTGAAAAGGTAAAGGAGATTTAATCATGATATAAACAGAACCAAATGTTTTAAATTTATTGCATATTTAACTACATACATAATAGTACATGAAAAAAAAATCTTGCATCTACTTCTTGAAGATCCTAAAATTGACCTCTACTTTTGATTTCGTAAACCCCCCCCCCCTAGCTGGTTCAATTTATAATTAAATGAAAATGTTTTGAAAACATTGCCTCCCTTTGGCAAAACAGGATGAACTGTAACCCTTTCTACCATTCGATCAGAATGAATTTTATTTCAAGATCAAAAGTTTGCATTGGTTAACCAGAAACACCTCTATCTATTTATTCGACTCGTACTTTCTTACAAAGCAGTAAAAGTCACAAAACCGAAACTGTAATTTGCGCCGCAGGAAATGATGAAGACTCGTGTCTTGAAAGAATTAAATCCCATTGTCTGGACCATCTCACCAACTTGAGTTCTCCGCTGGACATCACACGAACATTAGGAAAATAAAGAGAAGTGAAAGCTGCAATTTCAAGCAAGACCTCCAAGAAAAGACCGCCTGGGAAGTATACGGAGTGACTTCTTGATGCAGAGTGCAACACTAACTCTTGCGGCCATCCGCGGTTCATAAAAAGTCATTTAGCAGGAACTGACAGTGTCTCCTTACAGCAAAAATTTCACCATAACCCGGAAGAGGGTGCAACTTAATATTTTCTGCTTTTTTTTTTTTTTTTTTTTACAACACCGATCTATATTTCATCAATTGCCCTTGTTGGACAAATTGCGTAACAACGTTCTTTATCCGTCTTCTTGATAGAAGAGTTTAAAATCTTGTTATAGCAAATCATGATTTCACAAGAATTGGCTCTGGGCTATGCTTGTAGGTCAACCTAGCGAATTATTTGGATTTTTTTTCCATTATCTTATGATATAGTATTTCAACAAAAAAAAATGAAATATCTTGTGCTCTTTTTTTATCCGCATAGAAGTAAAAAGAAAGGCCTACGCAAGTAAATTTTTTTCTGGCATTAGTGCAAAATTGAAAATTTCCGCTAGTCTATGATTTTCATTCTAAAGTCTCGAAATTATATATGATAAGAAAATATTATTAAAAGTAACAGAAAGTATTTTTATTTATTTATTTGTTTAGAGAGATTTGAATGTAATAATATATAGAATACATCAATAAAAACCCACATTACAATTATATTTTTACTGGATTTGCTCCATCGTTTTAAATTATGTAAAAAATATATTCAAAATTTAAGGGGCTGTAACTTCTAATCGAAGCTTTCTGTTGCATGTAATATCTAAAATTACGATAAAATTTCTGTGTAAGAATGATATGGGTTAAATAAATTGTATTCTCAAAGAATTAAATGCTACCATTTCCTAATTTTTATTTCTAGATAATAGAATATAATAAAAGTTCATATGCTTGGGACTAGAAGGCTGCATTAGTTAAAAATACAATGCTTAAAAAGTAATCTTTGAATATTATTTTTATATCCAAGTAAATAATATTGCAAATAAGTACTAACTACGCTAGCGATGTCAAAATAGCTCTTTTGATTGTTTATTTTATATACGTTTCCTCTTATCAAGTTTTCTATTTCTTTTTATCAGTTCAGTAAAAATTACTTGATATTTATTTTTAAATTCATTAGCATATTAATCAAAAACAGTGTATTTCTATTTTGCAAGAATGCACAAAAGAAATTGCATACTTTCTATCATCAAAAATAAAAAATGAATCCGTTTTACCGCAATATATGCAACGGGATTTCGATCAACAATTACGCTATGCATGAACTGTAATCTAACAATTGACGCATAATAAATAAGGTACATTCTATGAAGATAGCACGTCAATCGTGAAAACATTCCGTTTGAAAATTCATTGTTCGCTGTGATGAAAGATTCATCAAAAATTTCTTTCTTCCGTTACGAAGCTACAAAAGAGTGATTTCCTTTGCGATTGAATTTACACTTGAACGTAATACATCAGTAGTCAAGAAAGTGAAACAAGTAAAAGCTTTTTTCTGGTGCAAGTGACCATGAAGATTAAGAGCGAATGTGTCGTGATTTTCGAGAGCATATAAATTAATATTCACTATGGGCTGCAACAGAGAAAGAGAGAATAGCTTCGAAACCGTATTTAAATAAACTTATAAAGGTTAAAGAGACGGCAAAAAGTTCAAACGGTGGGTTCACTAGCCATTACTTTGGCGCATATCAAATCCTTTGATCTTAAACGTGATTGGTGCTTTTGTTCATCGGTAAAGTATTCATACTGCACACTAATAGGACTTAACTGAGAGCATATACAAAACTGAAGAAGGAAAAAGAAGAAAACGATTTTTTGAACCTTACTCCTATCGGCAGAGGCTGAAATCAGTCAAGTGTAAAGATGTGATAGTGTTTCCTGGGCATTTGGACTTTTTTTATCATTATTTTTATTTTTATGATTTTTTTTTCAGTCGAAGAGCATTTCAGTATATTTTGTTGGGGTAGAAACCGACAATTTAAAGAGCAAAAAGGCAATGAACATTATTCTTAAGAATCGGAACCGAGTCTAAAATTCGTTCGTTCTCCATCTTTTACTAGTAATGTTGTAGTTCCCAACGTTCGTGACGAAAGGGTATCGGAACACCAATCCCTTGTCAATTGCACACATTCGTTTTTTATGGTTTCTCAAAAATAATGTTTTTAAGGCTTGAAAAGTACAAAATTATATATAAATTTCTACAAAATCTTGCAGTTGCAGACGATATAATAAGGACGATCCACAGTATGATTTCGACTTCCCCTTTTGAAATAGCTCTTCTAATTCCCTCAAAGACAAATGTACAACAGATATTTCCTTTTTTATGTCACGTTTATCTTTTTTTGCTTCCTTGAATGTGTAGCATACAAGTTCTAATGTGAAACAGGTATGAAAACCATTTGCTTATGCTTCTTTTTAGTTGCATAAGTACTCAGTGTCTGTTGTTGGAACATTTTCAAAAGTTAAAAATTGTTCAATATGCATTTAATTATAGTCATTCTAATGCATGAGTAATACTAAAATATTAAAAATGAAAAAAAATAATTCGGATTAATATTTCCAAGGGAAAGACCTAATTAAAATATCTATTTCATTACAATAAATAGTGGGGTTTTTTTTGTCTACATCCTTTTTAATGCAACAAATGTTCTTTACGTTTCATTTCCTAATTCATGTTATTTTATATCTGATAATTATGTAGAAGAGAAATGCAAAAAGAAAAGAAAAATTTTTGAATGCAAGTTATAGTCGTTTAAGAATAAAGAAGTTAATTACTCTTACAAAAATAAAAGAAGAGATCTTAGATTGCAGTGGAAATTTTAAAAGCAGATGCTCTGATTATGCAAATTAAAACTGATTAATTAGGATTAATTTTGCTAGGTAACAACCAGTATATCAATATGATGGTTTATTTATTCCTGTTGGACTAGAAATTGGTCGATAAAGCATTTTAAGAAGTTGAACAAGGAATTTGAACATATTCATCTATAATCCAGTCAATTTTTGTGATGCGAAATTATTATTACGAATAACTTTTGATTCGTATGTCTTTAACTCGTAGAAATCATTTTCAGTCATTTAATTTATTCAGTCATTTAATCAAAAGTAGAAATACATTTCTAGGTTCAAAATCTAAATTAAATTATAAAAAATTATCTTAATATAGTAATCACAACCTTAAAAAAACTTTTAGATGTAACATTTTATCTTAGTTAAAAGAAAATTCTACACGAAAGTAATTATATAGCTTGTATCAAGTTTCAATTTCACTTAGTAATTAATCTAAACTACTTAATACTTTCTTCCTGTTTTGAAAAAAAGAACTAATTAATTTACAAAAAGTTCCAAATGCCAGTTTTTGTTTGAAAAGCCAAAGCTTTCTGGTAGTAGTTTCGATCCGTCGTTGTCTGATAGTTGATGCAGATAAGAGAATCGGTATGCGACACTAACGAAAACGTAAAAACAAAACAAAAACAAAAAATCAACCATAATTTTAAAATTAAAAATAAAAAATTGTTGAGAAACAGGTGACTTAGCGTGCGAATTTCCTTCCTATTCCAACGAAAGTTTCTAATTTTTGATGAGCAATGGGCAAAACTTGTGTAAAACCTCACACGCTTTCACGCTTGAAAAAGAACAAGTTACTACATTTTGCAGATGCATGAACCGTTGAAAAAACTAAGCGAATCTAAGTGTGAAGAGAAAAAAAGTGTCGCTGATTCAAATTGTGGAAATGTTTGTCGTTTCAAGACTCATCACTGCTTCTAAATACACATCGTTACAAGAGTTAAACACTTCCATACTACGAAATTTGTTATTGCGGTACAATGTCTGTAATTTTCAGTCTCTTTACCAAAACATATTATTGTTTAACCCAAAAAATAAGTATCCGGATGTTATGTTATGGTTCGTTGTACACTTTAGCGTGTGTCTTAAAAAGCCCCCTTTTAGCCCCATTTGTTTCAATACATCATATCTTTTTTCTGAACCTTTCGTTTACGTTTTCCGAACACCTTAGCGTAGCCATTCCCATGGCAAAAAAAGTGCATCAGTAAATTCCTGAAATAAGCTGTTTCCGCTTTCATTTCGTTATTTATTTTACGACCTACTACGTCTATAATGAGTTGTAGATGCATCTCAGTAGACTCTTAATTTCTAACTGCTTCATTTAAATTACATCTATTCCTGCTGTTCCATAATACATTTTTAGATTAGAAGCAGCAGATGGCATGTAACCTACCATATTGTTTCGTAAACATTACTGTATAGTAGATAGTATAATGCAGATATCCTTTCATTCACATTATAAGCGTAGGCGTGATGAATATCTACATTGCACTAGCGCAATCAGATGATCAGAAAACATTTTCCTATTTATTGCTGGCGCATCTTGATTGTAGCAAATTATTAAGATTACTGGTTCATAAAATAGAGCGTGAGTTGTGTTAATTTATTTTTGAAGTCACGACATGTGGGAAAAATTCAGACATAAGTACTTGTTAAGTGTGTGAAGAATGTAATACGGAAATGTCTATGGGCTTCAGCAATTTGTTTTAGCAATTTATCAACACCGTGTTATGATATTATTTATAGTTCAATTAATCCATTCCTACTTTATTGCACCACTTTTGCAGAGGATTAAATCTTTTGGCAATCTTGAAATGAACATCTCTTTAATATAAATTTTTAACTAGTCTGGTTTCGAGAGAAAATATTCATGAAAAATATGATAATTTATGAGAAAAAAAATACATATAATATAGCTTTTTTAAATAATCAATATTTTTTAATTATTTCGGTAAAAGAATTATTTTAGGATACTTCAGATATCAGAATCCTCATGCGATTACAGATAATAATATTAATAATGTTGGTATGCACTTTTAATTTCAAAATTTTCGAATTTAAAAAAAATCCTAATATAAAATTGGTATTTTATTTTGCTCGTAAAATAACATTTCAAGTCATTGGAGATGGTAGATAAAACTTCCTTTCTTAAATAGTTAATAATATAATTCAAACATAACTCAAATTTGAAAATCACTGGTAAAGTTCGACTTTTGATATTGCAGTGCGCAAAACATTTATCTGATTTTAAATTGTGTATAATTAAATATTAGATAATTAAAAGCACTCTATATTTCCTAGTGATAACCTAGAAAAATTTTTATGGTAAGTTTTAAAAAATAACCTGTTACTCATCTATTAGATGGAAAACGAAGAACATTTTTAAAATTTTTACAACAGTTTAGTGGGCCGTGGAAGAATGCCCTTCCTGAAAGTTTCTTCTCACCGACTTTGTACTTCAAGAACAACTTGTTTTTAGATTCAGAAAAAAATTATTTTATTTCTCTAGAAAAATTACGACAATAAAAAGGCAAATGGCTGCTTCACTAGGTTGTGATGCGTTTTTTCTCACTGCTTCCTTAGAGTTTGACTTGCAAAACATTTTTTTATGCTCTGTTATATAAATCCACGCTTTTCAAAATATAAGAAATAAAATTATTGCCCAGATTTTTTTTCATTTTTTTACTAGAATTTAATGCAAAATTACGAAAGTGAGTTTCAGTTCGAACATAATTTCTTAAATTATAATGACTGATCCCATCAATTAATTATTTACTACAAAATATCTTTCTTTTGTAAAAAAAAAAAAAAAGTCAAATTTCATATGCTTTAATTTTCTTCTCTTTCTACAGTGTTACTTAGGTCGGTGAAAAACCAGATATATAAGAAATATGAAATTAACATCGTGTCTAAAGACACATTTTCTTAAAAATATTTTCTTTGAAATCTTATTATTTAAAACGTCAATATGAAATTAGAAATTCACTTTTAATTCAATATTTATTCAAAAGCGTGTATAACATTATTATTAATTTTTTATTATTAATTAACTTTCTTATTACTTTATTTTTTCATTAAAATTTCAAGAAGCATTTGATTTTACATGCAGTTTTTGCATAGTAATTTTTTAAAAATTTAATTACTTGTAATTATGCAAACGCAATTTATTTGTATAAACATCTCTGATCTAAGAGGTTTAATTTCTCCTTTATGTTTTATCTTTTACAATTTGATACACCCGAAGTTGCTCAGGATTAAAATCCTTTCATGTATAAAATGTTCATATTATAATAAATATACACAATCCTTTTATCGTCTAAAATCTATCATCTTTTATCATCTTTTTTTAGTTAAGATTAGAACAACAGTGGAAACAGACGATTTTTAAAAGTCACCGGTAGTTAATTTCTCCATAAGTTATTAATATTTGTACTAGTACTACAGCAAATTTTTTCACAAATGTTAAGAAAGGTTATCTTCAGTACAGTTATGGACTTAAGATTAGTTTTATGCATGGTTAAGTCTTTACTTTAAGACAGATAAAAGAAAGATAATTTTTGAAAAATAGTGGTAGAATAGCTCAAAGTGTAAGAAAGACAATTTTTTTAATATTCGTTATATTAAAAAATTGTAATTATTTTTATTTTTTTATGTATATTAAGGATTCTTATTATTTTTATGTATATTCAGGAAGTTGGTTGATTGAAAATTAGTTTTATAAGAATTGTATTTAACCAGTACTGAGCAGTATATTTCTTGCCCTTGCCTTTCGTAAGTTAAATTGAAATAAATTTAATTGTTTGTAAATATTAATTAATAAGACAATCACTTTATTCGTTTTTGATGTGAAGTAAGAAAACTTTTAACAAAGAAATTTCAATAAAAGAAATTTTTAGTTCTTTAGTTTGGATCAATAATTTAAACTCAAAATTAATTTTTTATATAATTTCTTCAACATTCGTTGCATTCGTGTGCATGGTCTTACGGGTCCGGTGTCTAAAACAACTTTTGCACATTATCTGTTTAAAAATATTACATCTAGTTTTTTAAATTAAATAAAGCTATACCTAAATAATTCATTGATTTCTGTAAATATAAGATGGGAATCATTTCAACTATAAGAAAAAGTCACGCACATCAAAGTAATAATGTTTCAAAAATAATTGGCAAACTTCTCATTTTTAATGAAACATTTAATAGAAGAAATGATTTTATCAGTATCTGAAGTTTAATTTCTTTCTTTTAGATGTCTTTAATGCTTTATCAAAATGTTTTATAAAAATAATGCCAAGTTAATCGCATTGCGTGTACGAAGACGTTTGTTTTTACAATACTTAGTTACAGTTGCTCCAGGCGTATTTTAACGAGTCCTGCTTATTAATTTTAAGCGGAAAAGTTTGTGGAAAAATAAAACATGTTTGTGGTTGAGCATATTCATTTCCCCCTCATATTGCACATCACTATTCTCTTTATAAACTTAACTAATTGATTTACAGAACTATTAACCCTTTTAGACCCAGTAATACCATTTGGCATGACTCAACCAGAGTAATCTGGTTTTAATAATCAATAGCTATCATTTGCGCTCAGATCGTACTTACATGTTTCAAAGTAGGAACGGGGTCTGAATATAAATGAATATTGAACGAATAATTTAAATTAATTCATCTGCTTGAAATAAATATTTTTTTTAAATATGAAGTATTTATTTCTAAGTTGCTTATTATTATTTTCTAACAATTTAGGTTGGAGAGGATTAAGGATTGAGTTTGCAAAATTAAAGCCTTTATTTCTCGTTAACTGCAAATAGAAGAATATTATGTCATGAATTATCATTTCATATATTGCAACCAAATCGCACAAGTGCGATAAACTTTAGATCTAGTGCTCTAAATTTAAATTTAAGTCATTTATACGACACATCTCTTTTATATAACAAGATTAAGGTAACTTCATTTAAGTGAAGAATGAAAATTTTTTTATTTCTTAATCATCGTAGCATGTATATAAATACTATCGTATTTTTCTATATAAGCTTATATATATAAAAAGATAATATTTATGCCATTTGATTGCTGCATGCCACTTTACGAACCATAAACTGGAAATACGACGAATAAATAATACTAAATTTTATTTTACTTTTATTGCCCAGTCTTATGTCGACAGATTCACACTATTTATATGATATAACTGATATCTTCTTTTAAGTAAAAAATGAATTTAAAAATTCTTTATTATTTTTTTTACAAATGGCGTAGCATATCAATAAATATTTCATAAAAACTACTCCATCTGTATTATTCTTTTCCTTATTGTGTTGGAAGCACTCCATCAAAAAGATCCGTGAGGCGCTTAAATCATTTATAGGGAAAGGGGCTGCAAAAAGGAAGTCAAAGATGTTAAGGTCAGGTTCGTTCTTCATAGCTCCTCCCTAAAAAAGTGCTTTAAAAAACGCATCTTCTCTCTTCTCCCCATCTCTACTGTTTAATGCATGTCGCTGCGGGGGGCTTTTAACCCACCGAAGGAAAATATTCGCCGATTAATGGATGGTATAAAATGTCAGAAAAACATGTAGGCTGATTCATTAATTGCTTTTTTTATAGCATTGCTAAACTGCTTCGCTTGAAAAGTATTTCGTATTTATTAAATCAGAATATATATCAAAAGGTACTGGTGTTATGTTTTTAAAATTCCGCTACTTATGAATTTGTCTGAAGTTTTTTGCTCAAAAATCACACAAAAAAAACGACTAACTGTTGAGCTTAATAATAACAATAATTCCATTGATGGCAATTTCTAGAGAAGAAATGAGCATCTTTCCACATATTTTTATTTGTTGCTGATACTAATAATGTTCCGTTTAATGTAAGGAAAAAAGTCGCTGATACTAATAATGTTCCGTTTAATGTAAGGAAAAAAAGTCGCTGATACTAATAATGTTCCGTTTAATGTAAGGAAAAAAGTCGCTGATACTAATAATGTTCCGTTTAATGTAAGGAAAAAAGTCGCTGATTCTAATAATGTCCAGTTTAATGTAAGGAAAAAAGTCCCTGATACTAATAATGTTCCGTTTAATGTAAGGAAAAAAAATTGAGTAAATCTCATACAAAGTGAGAAACAGTCCCATATCAAGCGTTAATATTCTTATTATTTCAGAATTTTTGTTTTGAAAAGTACAAATGTACTTACTTGTTATTTATATATGAACAGTAAAATGGACAGTTTAAAAAAATAACAGCTCACGAACAATCTGCTCAGTTACAAATTAGAGACATGCTTGAACTTGCAAAAATTCCAGGATAATGTCCAGTATAATGCTGTTTCCTTTTATCCCCCATCTCGTGCTCGAACTTACTGCATGCATTATTGAATTATTTTCTTTCTTCGTAAAATCATGGACATCATGTCCTCGCAAAACAAGTCAAATGTGCAACATCAGTTTTCTTTTGCTGTCTTCTACGCCGCTTCCAATCACTTCTCTATATCTTTTTGGCTAAGATCAAAGTAGTATATCTATTATCCACTTTACAGAAGGAAAAAGATGTGAAATCGCGCTGTTACCTACAATAACATTCAAATAGATGCATGGGGAGTGCAGTTTCGTTAGTCATGCGGCTTCGATGTGAAGCGAATTATTTTTCTTCAGAAATTCATAAATAAATTCTATTGGTACTTTAATAACAAAACTTGCAGAATTAATAAATTATGCAACTTGTTTCAAATATTAAAGTGTTTTACCGAGAAATCTACAAATGAAACAGTTTCGCAATCGTGTTTCCTTGCCATTTTGTCAAATGGCAGTTGATGGAATTCTTCAAAATATTAAAAATTAATAGTAAAAGTAAGAGAAAAATACATGAAGTAATTATTGATTTTTCTTTACTGGTCCTTAAGATTGTGAAACCCGTAGCAACATAAATCTTTCTAATGCTGATAACAAAGAAAGTAAAAAAAAAATGCTTTTTATATTTATTATTATTTATAATCTTATTATATTGATACGAGTAAAAAAGCTCTCATTATAAATTTCTAAGCTTTGAAATAACACGTACTTTCATAAACTAAGCTTATCATTATGAATCGGGTTAAAATTGATTAAACTTGTTCATTATTGTATATAAAAGAAAACAACACTTTTTTAAATTTAACTTTGGTACGAATGGAAAAGCTCTTAAAACGCATCTTATTACGCATTGTTTAATATATATTTTAATACAAATAGATTAAAAGAAAAAGAATCGAGTAAATTGTTTAAAAAATTATATATATAAAACTATATTAAATATGAATCTAATAGAAACTATACTCCTACTCTCCCTTCCTTGGTACAATAAACACGATAGCTTAGTGTTGGAAAACTGAAAATTGATTTTCCTAGTTCCTGTCATTTAGCAGTACTTGTAAAACTTATTAAATCAATCAGACGCAAAAGAATTTCAAGAAATTAAATATTTATGGATTTTTTTCGTGACGTTTGAAAAGCAACCTATTAAAAAGGTTCTATTAAAAAAAACTATAAATAAACCCGAAAAGAAAATAAATAATAGGGTTCCTTCCAGAACAAAATAAAACCCATTGATTATTGATAATCGATAGTACGACCCTCATCATTTAACTTTGTTTATAATGTCCACAAAATCAACCATATCAATCAATTGTCAAACGTTTTCTAGAATTTAAAACTTTTACGCATCTTTATTGCAATGCACCCATTTTACTAAGCTTCAAACAATATATGTTATAAACCAGAAATCTCCACTGAAGCATTTTAGAATTTGCTTAACAAGTTTCTTATGTGACCTTTATATATACTATTCAGAAAATTCCATAAAGAAGCCACTAATAATCCAGAAGAGAAAAGAAACGGTTCGCTTAAGGTTCCTTCCTCGACAAAACGAAACCGATCGATTATCGTTGGCATTCTGCAAATTGATTGTCTCTGTACGATTTCCGTCATTCAGTTTTCTGTAGTGCTCGCCGATCTTATCAAATCGACCAGATGCAATTTAAGGGTTGAAGCATTAGCGGTGAATGGGCGGGGAAAGATTTTTAATGGCCAAAGCTCCTTTTGCTACAACCTGCTTCCCTATCGTATTCTATTCACTACGAAATACTTTTTCAATGGTTTTGGTACCTATCGTGCGTCCAGTTGCCCTTGGGTGTTAGGATGCGAGTTAAAGGATGTTGCGTGTAGAGGAATCTGTTGTCAGAAACCGATTCATGGTAACCTTGCAAGGAAAACTGCTTTCAAAATCGAACTGCATCTTCTATTCTTTTCAAAGCTGCAGGCAATAGCTTGGAACATTAACACTTAGATAATGTCATTGTTCAAATAATCACATTGATGCTTCAGAGTGATTTTGAATCATAACCATGGTCACCGTTAAAACTGAAACAGCTTGCTTTCTGGTATTATAGTTAAATACATTTATCGGGCATTCCTATTTGAAAAAATATTATGTCCAGAAAATGCATCATTATTTTTAAGAGACGAATTTGTTTTTTAATTACCATTTAAAGTTCAAAATGAAAAAAAAAATGCATTGAAATATTGTTGTCCAAACTTTTTTTAAATTAAAATCTTTTAAAATATTTCAATTTATATTATCTCGTATTTTTAATATCGAGTTTTTCTTTTTTTATCGTGAATTTTCTAGACTGTAAATCGAAATTTCTTTCAGGGGATTCTAAATTTGTTAGCAGAGTATAATCAGATCTGTGATCATTTTATAGATTCTTGTAGATGTCCTTTATCATTTACATATGCGTTTGCTAAATATTTATTAAAATACTTGAGTACTAGTTTTGAAACACAAAAAATTCTCTAGAAAACTTATGGATGGTAATATTTCTTCATAAAGATAAAGACTAGCTACAATGATATATAACAAATTATTATAGATTAGTTACTTAGGCTTTTATGCTTTGTTAGTTAAATGCAAATTGTTAATAAAAATTTTAAAAGATAATGATGATATTTTTAATGATATAGACAATATATATAAAATACAAATGAAGTAAACTTTTCTTCTTATTATTAGAAATATTTATATCTTTTATTTTACATACACTCTTCACAAATGCACTGAAAAAATTAATAATAAAGGCTTATTTTAATGGTTGAAAAATTAAATAATTATGGATGATTTCGCAAACACGTTTTACAAAATTTCAGTACAGAATTGCTAAAAGAGAGTTCATAATTATTCTTTGACGGTTGCCTAAATAAGAAAATACAATTTTGTTAAATTAAAAGCAAAAATCAGTTTCAGCTCCTAAAATCTTGGTTTTATTTCTATTTTCAAATCAAGATATATGTTTTTTTTATGCATTTAAAAAAAAACTTAATGTATTCATAAAACAAAATAATTTTTTATGCATTTATAAAACAAAATAATTTTTTATGCATTTATAAAACAAAATAATTTTTTATGCATGTATAAAACAAAAGAATTTTTTATGCATTTATAAAAAAAATTTTTTTTATGCATGTATAAAAAAAAGTAATTTTTTATGCATTTATAAAACAAATCATAAACTTAATTAAATAAGTCAATGATTAAATAAGCAAATGATATAATATTAAATAAGCTGATGAAATTTAAGGATGATGAGTAATTAAAAAAAGCAATTATATGTAAAAATAAAAGGATTTATGCAAGAATTATTTTTATGAAATACTTCATATCAAATTATTTTCTTAGTTTTTTCAGTTCATATGTTAAAAAAATTCCTTATATTATCAAACCTTTTTTATATTTAAAAAAAATACTTCGTATTGAAATATTCATTTGAAAGAATTTCGAAAAGTTTGGATTAAAATTTATTAAGTGTTATTTCCCGAATAAAAGCTTGTAAAATTTCTCGAGTTTAAAACTATAGGTCTCACTTGTTTTAAACTGTCATTGAACTCATTGGAATTAAATAACAAAAATTAAATTGAACAATTTCAGTCCAAAATGGTAAAGATATTTTGTTCCCTTGACATTCAACAGCATTCATTCACTAACATAGAAAGAAATTTAATTGAAGAAATATGCATTTATTCATGAACAAAACCAATCGAAGGACAATGAAGTGCATCGCTCTTGCCTTGTTAAATCGCAATTATCCCGTAAAACTGGAATTTTACGGTCAAAATGTCACAACATAACGTCTGATGGTCACAAAACAGAGAAGAACGAGTTTTTAAACGGGTGGCAATTTTAAAAACAAAAAAGATACAAGTTGAAATATTTTTATCATGATACCAGTGCCTGTAGCATGATTCCACCTACGCTCGTACAACATCTTAATAGCTTCTGCTTAAATTGCAAATGAACGATAAAAACGACAAAAAAGCTTTCTAATCGGTTCTAGCTGAATACGATGCATATCTTACTGCAAACAAATGTTCACGTTATACATCCGTATTTCTTACTGCGTTGTTAATACATAATAAGAATACCGAACAGCAATGAGCCAACTGTGTTTAGCTGAGCCATCCGGAATAAGAGATACATTAATCCTTTGTGGTATTCGGATTTTAATTAAAATCAGTTGGCTTAATGACCAGCAATCAATTCACAGCTTTAGAAAACATCTTCTGGTTCAATAGAGTTTTCACTGCTCTATGTTTTGAGCGCATAATGCTGAAATATGGCTCTTTCGAGTTCATAAAATATCACAGCCATAGGGTGCTAATAAAAAACGTCATAACCTCATATCAAAAAACCCTAAATAATCATGACCTTTCGAGTATATCCCGGCAAAAGCATTCCTGATCTTGACCTACACATTTTTGACATCCTCTTCAGTTGAATGGACATCTTGTAAATCCAATGCGCTTTTCTATCAACGTAAAACGATGCGGTGGCCGACAGCAGTGTAGACGGGGAAAAAAGAGAGAAAAATAAATAATAATGATAGAAGGGAAACGAGTGAATATAAAAACCCGAAAGCTACTCGGAAAAAAAAGAAAAAAGAAAAAAGGAGCTCAAGCCGGCACCTTTCTGAATTTTCTTTTGTAGCACATCTTGTCTCCATTCATTTGTTAACTTTATTTTATTTTTCGTTGAGGCACCTGTGAAGACCGCATCGAGGAGTTTCTTCAGTTTTTTTAAAGTTTTGCAATTGGCTTTCAACCCCGCGTATAATGGAAAGCTCTTGAAAAAGAAATTTTATCTCCACTTGCTGAAATATAAAAGCTCTCGTTAAATTATATCTGTTTCGTATTAAATAAAAGATTGTGATGCAATATTACTACAAATAAAGGCAAAATAAAAAGCAACCTAAAGGTAAATTTAAACTTATTAAATAATTATGTTATATATAACGAAGTTAAAATTATAATTAGTACACGTTATTTACTAAATAGTACACAACAAAATTCAATGAAGGACTTTGTTGCTTATTTTATTATTTTTATTTATTATTTTGCTTTATTTTTTGAAGCAATTTTCACAATTGCAAACTGAATTCCTTCATTTAGAGAGAAGACATTTTCTCTATATACGTAATTATAATATGCAAAAGTTAAAATATTAAATATAGCAAATGCCTCTTTCTATACTTATCTATCTGTTTAACATTTTATTTTTATGTATTTACTACTCCAAGCTTTCTGACAATTTGAAATGACTCCACAATACTCATATTTAAAATATATGTGAAGACATATATTTAAAATATATGTGAAGACATATTTTTACTGTGAATTCATGAACAGTATATATAATTTAACTAAAATCTTTATTCTTAAGGAATTCAGAACCTTATCAAGCAATGAAAAGTAAAACGTGTTAATAATTTGAACTAATAGTATGTATATATGTTACTACAGGCAGTAAGTAGCATATATATATATATTTATAATTAATGTTAACGTTTGAAGCAGACTACACATCTCAAGTACTGATTATGTGAGGAATAAAATATTGTCTTGTGTAAATTTTTAAGTATCACTAAATTATAGAACATTTTTTACACACTTATGAATGCCAGAAAAAGATATTGTAAAATCATACGCATAGCATAATAAAATATTAACTGTACAGAACTTTGAAGCTGTTAATTTTTCATGTACATCTTACAAACTAAACATGCAGCAAATCTCAGCTGCACTCGCTCGAGGAGCAATTTAACGTCGAATTCATTGAGATGTGAAATTCATTTACTGTCCCAAGACTTAACAAATGGAGATTCGTTTAAGCACGTGCGTTATTGTAAAAGAAAATAACGGATTTCGATTCAAGGACGTACAAGGTTGTGAGACAGCCTTGAAGCAAAATCTGATAAAAGATTGTTTTCTCAATGTTCTTCATTTATTCATTAAAATCAAAGGCTTCCGTGCAATAAATACAGGGAAAAGATGCTACGTTTGTGATGCACAGTTGAGTGTTTTAAACACACACATAACACGCTTGGGTGGTTTTCTAAATAAATTGTTTTTTCTGGGAAGCGAACAGATGTGACAGGAATAACATTAATAAAAAAAAGCGGACGTGTTTGTTTGAATATATTTGTTGAAATACGTTGATCCTCATTTTAATAATAAGAAGAAATCTAAAAAAGTTTATGGAAGGCACGTCAAGTTATATCTGCTAATGTTTAGAAATCTGATAACTGATTTTCTATAGTAAAAATTTGACATGGGTAAATTAACTGGCAAGTGTTTTGATTTTAATTTCTTCTTACCTGCCACGCAAACCGCAAAAAAGGATTTTAGCAGTGGAATAACCAATTTATCTTATTTTTTCTACTTAAAATTAGAAAGAACTTAAATTAAAGAATATAACCTTGGCCATTCTATTGTTTAGCATCGGAAAAGAGCAATTTATTTTGTCTTGCTTGCTATTCTTTGACGACTTTCAAGTGTAACATCTGATACTATCTTTAACATGTTCTTCCTATTTATTATTTTTTTTATAAATGCGTGACATTTCAACATTATTCTTGATAATAATTAATGCGTATGTTTCCCAATTTACGAAACAGTTGCTTTAGTTCTTTTGACTTTGCATCCTTTGTCAAAGGAATAATTTTAATAAAAGAAATAAGCCATTGCTTATTTTTTTTTATTGCTCTTTTAATTGCGTAAGACGATAAGAGAGAAAAAATTCTTTTTAATAGACTTTCTATTTTATCGTAAAAACTGCGTTGAAAATGACGTTGCATTTTTTTTTCTTGTCTTGAGAAATTATTACATCATTTCGATTGCAGTCCTCTGACCAAATAAATCCCAAACATGGATTCCAAACGTTTTAAAATCTTACGTATTCTTTAGATTCACATCGATGATGTGTTTGCAGACAATATTTCTGAAATTGAATTGAAACTTTTGTTTTCCAAATATTCGTGGATATGGTTTGTTTATTTGAAATGCCAACAATGAAGGCACTTCATTAATTATTTTCAATAAATATAAAAATGAAGCAGATCTTCGATAATCAGTTCCGATTATAATGGATTATCTTGTAGATTATTCCCAATGACAAGTACTCATTAATGTTCTAACATCTCATCTATTACATTTACACTTCAGGGCATAATGCATTAAATGCAAATGAAAACTCATTTGCATTTAATGCATATTGTGCTACATGGTCTTAAAGTTTGAAAAAATTATTTAATCAAGTCAAAATAGCAGCTCGAAATATTTATTCAACCTCTTCAGAACAATAAAAAATGCAGAACATTTATCTCTACAATCATTGAACTACCCATTTAATGGAACAGTTAGTTTGACTCGATTTTCCCCCTTCTTTGAATCCGCTATCTAATTGAAGCACTGTCAACAAGTCATTGACAAGCTGTTATTAAGGCCATTGTTATTGTCCTCCAGCTTAAATGACCAATGGAATCCATGTTTTGCTCTTAACAATAACCTTTTAGGTAGAATCATGATCAAGACCTTGAAGGATTAACTTTGACGATGGCGTTAATTGCAGACTTTGCGGATGGAAAGTCATTTAGAGATAACCATCAGGCATTTACGACTTAGGGGCCGAACTGTTTTAATAACGCATTTCAGAGTCTCTATTGCACTATAGGACACTATTGTATTTTTGTCCGGAAGTGTCATTAACGTTAAGGTACCGTTACTTGTAATTTGTCGTGTTGGTTTCATTTGGTGATATTATGTTTTTGAAAAGTCCATCGAGGTGACAAGTGCTGGATTGTTCTTGGCCTAATTAGATACACTTATTGAAGTGCCATTCAAAAGTCAGTAAGTTCCCAGTGATAGTTTTGGATATTACAAACAATAAAAATATCACCTCTGTTATTAAAAACAATTCTTATGTTTCATTTGTGGTATTGAATGGACGATTCATCATTTTTATGAATGTGCTTGCATTCATCCCCTAGAAAAAGACAGTAAAGAAAATGTTTCTTTAGTTAACGATGACTTAAATTGCGTCAGATTGATCTAATAAAACCGTTTTCTATGAAAAAATAGTTTTAATCTCGAACTCCTCATTAAACTAAAAACAAATGCAATTATTTTGTTGAGTCCTGATTTTTTTAAATAATGTTTCTCTTGTTTACGTTCGAAATTTCTATGTTAAAAAACATTTTTTTTGAAGCATAATTTTATTACCCAAAATTGACTCAATAATGAAAGGCCATAATCATTAGATTTCAGATTCCTTTTAAATAAAACTGCATAAAATATACAACTGTAAATGAAATAGCTTTATTTACTTAAAGATATTGAATTTGTAATTCTGATACAGCTATAATCGATCATAATAAAGCCTGCTTCGTTTAAATATTTATGTTTTTCGAAAAGGAAATCCTCCATATTATCTACTTTACACATTAGCTTGCATTTTAATTAAAGCTATAGAGTGTACAAATAATAGTAGATAGATATAGATAGCTTAAATCACCTCATTCAATACGTGATATCAATATTCACCGAATAAGATTATTCATTTCATAATTATCCGGTCAGTTTCATCAAAGTAATAAATTAAGTGATTTCATCAAATAAAACTAATGCAAATTCATTTCCTGCTGTATTTTTAATAACATTCTATTAAAAAGAGAATGTAGCTTCTGAGAAATATTTTTTTATTCTAAAAAAATCATTAGGGTTTTAACTCATTTTAAAATTTGAAAAATTCTCATTGATAACTATATATAATTACAAAATGTAAATAGCGAAATATGTATCTATAATTTCAGATTATTTTATTTATTTATTTAACATTCTTCCCGTCACGCACTCTTAATTAAAAACGTTATTATGGTTTTTTTTTTAATTTAAAATATAAATATTTGCTTAATTTAAGAGGGTTCTGCTGCTGATGAACGTTTTTTAAATTCTCGATTTTTTTTCAGACTATGGGATAATTATTAACTTGTTTCTTTTTATAAATGATACTGTCATTTAATATTAACATAAATTTTAAAGATTAATATTGTAAATTAAAAATATTAATACTTCTTTATTTTTTGTATTTTAATAGATATTAAGTTAGAAAATTACAAATTATGTCTGTTTGTCACACCGTGCGCTTTTGAAAATTACACGTAATGTTGTACATTTATAAGTAATTTTGCATATAATAGTATAAGATTCATATTTAAAAAAAAAAGTACATTTGTATTAATCTTGTATCAGCCAACATTCTCCTAAATCCTTTGCACTTTTAAGTGCATGTATGTTTGATCTAATCAAAAGGAAAATTTAAATGATTTTATATTCAAATGCCTTTGTTTAGATTTATTAATAAAATAAAAAAAATTCCGAGTTCCGTTGCGTTTAAAATCAATTAATAATACATAACAAATAAAGATCCATTAAATAAACTACGTTTAAATCAAAGAATAATACATAAAGAATAGTAATTTAAAATCTAAACATAAAAAGTTTATATTAATGATATGTTAGGCCATACAAATATCCCGCACTTTTAAGCTCTTACCCTCTTATATTGATTAGAAATAAAATTAAATACTTTCTGAACTTAACTAATTTTTCTACGATTTAGCAACGAAATAAAATGTATCCTTTGTCCTTCAAATAAAACATATTTAAAATTGAAGAATTCGAAAAAATCATTCATGTATCTGAAAGGTATTCATTTTTTTATTTTCATTCAGAATCGCAGTTGTGTGACTGCAGTTCCTCTTTTGATAAAACAGCAGGACTTAAATGCACGTGAGTAGTGTCATCATCTGCTTTAATCCGTGATAGCCATTTGTCAAACAACGAAATAATCAAAATTACTTCATTAGATAACATCAAAACAATTGATTAGATAAATCATATTAGTAAGAGTTACGTCTTTTCTTACAAAGGATCATACGCTCGGTGAAGCAACCAATTAGGTACATGATTACGTAGAGTCACTGGAGTATTCAAATGTTTAACAGTCTGTGAGAGTTACAACTATGTAGACGATAGTTTCGGACACGCTAAGTCGTGTGTTTAAGAGAGAAAGTTCATTTCCATTTTTAACTGTACTTATGCGAGATTCACATGGTTGCGTAATGACCTTTTACAACCGAAAACATTCCGTGCTTAACAGTACTTGGGTTGTTTTGGGTGAGAGTCATCTAAAAATGAACTATAGAGCAGTTAATAATGTTTAGGGTCAATTTACTTCATGAAAGTTGTGGCTATGTACTAAAAATAGCTACTTTTCGGAAAACAAATTTCATCAATTATATTTAAATTTTCTATTCTAAACAGATATGCCTGTATTTGAATACGATGTGATATAACCTTTAAGTAAGAAGTTTCCGGAAAAGCAAACTAGTATAATTTCTTCCATTGAAAAATAATATTTTTTTTTTATGAAAAAAAACGATTGCAGGTAATAAATAAGAAGAAAAAAATTCTGCAACTCGTTTAACCAAAAAGAAACTTAAGAAAAGAATAGTGTAAAAAATAAATGCGATTACACATTATAAAGTGGTTTCGCCTTCAACCCAATGTTGCTTAATTCAAAGATTTAACACTATGCCGAAACATTGATTAAGAAGAATATTCGCTCGAATTAATTTTACGATCTGACAACCTGTTGACTTTCAAAACTTTTCTTTAACAAAGCATGTATGTAAGAAGAAAAAAAGTTCCTTCTTTGCATATCTCCGAACTTTACATTAGATATAATGCATATCCGTGCCATAAATCTTTTTTAGTCTTAGCTATTTCAGTGTTAAATTAAGTTGATTACAACAATTTTTGCTCCGTTTTTCTTAATTTGTTTTGACTACCTGCTAGGGTCCCATTTTTCCCTATTTACCAGAATGCTTTATTGATTGAGTAAATTAGGCAGAATAATGCATTCCGCTTAAATTTATCCCGGAAAACGCGAATGTGATTTCTTTCTCCTTTGCATTCACTCGTTTAGAACCCACTCGCGTATTTCTTACTTTCCATCTAATAACTGACCATGAATCTTGAATAATGGAATCTAAATATATTTTTTAATTAATATATCTGAAATATGGACAATTCTTAATTGAACAAATTCGATTTAAAATCGATATTAACTTAAATTCTTGACTCCCCATGCAATTAAAGCTCGTTATCTTATGCACAACATCTAAAATAAGAGGAAAAAGGTGAATTATTAAATAAAATTAATTAAATTAAAATTCGAATTATCTTTGAACACTACTTTTTCTCAAAATATGGATTTGATATCGCTATATCTTAAAATATTTTTAAATAAAAGCACCCGTTCAAGGCAGAATAAGTGTCTTAAGTTTTAAAGAATTTTGATATTTGAATTAAAACAAATAAATAAACAAACAAAAACTTCATATTATACAATCAAAAGCTATCAATATTATTTTCTCCTTTCGAATAACTATTAGCTATTACGTCATTTATTTCTTCAAATGTCTCGTAGAGACTCTGATATTTTAAAGGTAAGTGAATAATTTATATTATCCCTTACTCCAAAACCATAAAAGAGGGGGCCTAAGGAAATGAGGAGGGAGCAACGTAAGTAATGCCCATTTCAAGTTTATATTATTCCATAAACCAGTAATATTTCCAAATCTGAAATTTAAAAAACAATACAACTATCTCAATGACAATCTACTGCAAATTTCGTCAAATATTTTTATAATATTTCAGAAAAAAATCATATTTCCGAAATTATTGATGTTTGCATGAACTTTGCATAGTGAGATGCACTAGAAAGTGACGCTGAAGACAGTTTGAACCAAACTCCTTAAACTCATCATTAAAGGTGGAAGATTCGACTATATTCCTCAAAGGTAAAGAGATAAATCTTTCAGGTTTGTCGATAACCTTCCGAGATTTATTTATTCTTATTATTCTAGAATTGCATTGTAGGTTTTTTTTGTCGACAAAAGCCTTATTCATATGAATGTAAATAAATATTTGCTCCCGGAATAATAACTTGGTCATGAAAAATAAATTTAGTTAAAAAAGTTTTTAAAATTATTTTTTGTTATTGTACTAAATAGTAGAATTTATTTTTATTTTCTACTTTTTAATCTCTTTTTTTTTCTCTCTTATCACTGTCGGGCGTGCCAAAATATGAAAGTATTAGCTGATTAATTTAATTAGGATTAATTGATAATTAAGTTCTAAAAATATTAAAATAGTGTATGTCATCGAAAATGCAAAATAGTTTTTACAATTTTAATCCTACAGGACATTAAGAAACGAGTGAAAAATCCTGTTCTTACTAGCATAATAATTCTTTTTAGCAGAAAAATTTAAAAGTTACTTAGCATATAATTATTCCTTGCAGGATTAGATAAACTATATCACTTTATCAAATGATATTAAATAATCAATAGATCATTTCCAAATAAAGTGACGAAATAATTATAAAATTTCCTTTCTGGTGCACAATTTACTTTTACAAAATACATTCATTTACATTTTTCAAAATTCATTCTATCTCAAGTCTCCTTTATGAATTGCCTCTTAATAAATTAGCACTAGTATTATTAGTTTTTCATGTATATTTTATTCCTTAGACGTCCCAAACATTTCTTTTTTATTTCAAAAAAGAAAACGAGAGAAAAATACTCAATTGCCTCATGCAATACATTAATGATGTCCAAGCAATAGTTATTTTCAATTATAAATACTCGATTATACAAAAATTTAAATATTTATAACGAATGATGAACAATGATATGCTGTAATATTATTGTTCAGCATTTGATAAATGTTTTTAAATCTATCTAATATTTATATAAAATTTAGACAAGAAATGTATTTTGAATATAAAATGCGGAAAATTTCAAATTGTTTGCTTATTGCATTCTTCATTTCCAAAATATCATTGAAGATTTTTCATGAAATGTAAGAAATGTTTATTTGTTTGTTCTTTAGTTTACTATAAGAATTCCTTAGAATAGAAGATATCGCAATTATTGATCAATATAAACCATAAAAGATTGGCAACGTGAGTTTCACTAAGCGAATAACGACATAAAAGAAGAAGAAGAAGAAATTTACACACTTCTTGAATTGCAAACTTTCCTATTGCAAAGCAATAACACTTAGACGAATAAAGTTATGTTTCTTTAGTAGACACTAACCTCACCGATTGTACATAAATTTTCACTTTATGGCATTAAACCATTGCAAACCAAGTAGTAAATTCGTCACTTATTGATTTATAGTGTAATCTATGAATGCAAGTTAATGATCTGTAAAACACATATATAGCTCTAAAAAGACTGTAATTACAGAAAATCATACATTTTAGAAGATTGAAAAACTCTCCCTTTTTCTGTCTTGGTTTTGCACGGTACTGAGCCATTTATCCTCCAGGCTATCTTCTGTCGCAATTCTTTACACACTTTTTCGCTTGAACGGAAACGAAATAGAATGACATTCAGATAAAACCTTCTTTCCATCACCCTTTAAAATTTGTTAAATCAGCCATAGGCAACCACCGTGAGGAATACCAAACGCGAGATTATCGTTAGTACCGGATTCTGTCTTTTGCACACTTTTGTGGTTTGCGGATTCGGCCCGCACCTAGTGATCTTCGCCATGTTCTTCACTTTTCAGAGCGTGACACATGTATGCAAGGGACAAAACAGAAATCGTAAAAATGTATATAAATAAGTTTCTCTCTGCTTCAGAGGATTCTTCTGTCCTTAGCGGATGTAATTACTTTTGACTTCTTTTTAAGTCGGGATGTCAGAAAATCAAAAATCCAACTAAATGGAAAAGCCTTCTGAAGTTAATGTCGGATTGACAGTAATTTTAAAAGGATGAAAATATTTGCACTTTTTGAAGAAATGGAATTCGTTAAAAATGAAAGGAATGTATTCTTGCTGGAACGAAGGGTCTGTTGGGGAAAAACTTTAAAATAAATTAAGGCTGTAATGCGCTTATGGATGATTTGTGGTTGGATTTATGACAAGAATCGATAAGTTATTTATCATTTATGAAAGCTATGAATCTTTATTTCTTGCAAATACAATCTTCCCTTTTAACGGTTGCAAATTTGAGAACTAGTATATCTTTCAAAAGGATCTTCGAGTACCATTGTTTCAGTTCATGATTAATGAATGAACCGATGTCTATTCAGTTTGAAGT